>NC_064825.1:22726979-23351979 GCF_024166365.1 Elephas maximus indicus | reverse complement strand
GACGACTATACACATGGACCTCACCAGATGGAACACACAGAAATCAAACTGACTACACCTGTGGAAAGAGGTGATGGAAAAGCTCAATATCATCAGTCAGAACAAGGCCAGGGGCTGACTGTGGAACAGACCATCAGTTGCTCATACGTAAGTTCAGGCTGAAACTGAAGATAATCAGAGCAAATCCACGAAAGCCAAAATGTGACCTTGAGTATATCCCACCTGAATTTAAAGACCATCTCAAGAATAGATTTGACGCATTGAACACTAGTGACCGAAGACCAGACAAGTTGTGGAATGACATCAAGGACAGCATACATGAAGAAAGCAAGAGGTCACTGAAAAGACAGGAAAGAAATGAAAGACTAAGATGGATGTCAGAGGAGACTCTGAAAGTTGCTCTCAACTTCGAGCAGCTAAAGTGAAAGGAAGAATTGATGAAGTAAAAGAAGTGAACAGAAGATTTCAAAGGGTGTCTCAAGAAGAAAAAGTAAAGTATTACAATGACATGTGCAAAGAGCTGGAGATGGAAAACAAAAAGGGAAGAACATGCTCGGCGTTTTCAAGCTGAAAGAACTGAAGAAGCAATTCAAGCCTCGAGTTGCAATAGTGAAGGATTCCATGGGGAAAATATTAAACGACACAGGAAGCATCAAAAGAAGATGGAAAGAATACACAGAGTCATTATACCAAAGAGAATTAGTGAATGTTCAACCATTTCAAGAGGTGGCATATGATCAGGAACCGATGGTACTGAAGGAAGAAGTCCTTAAAGATTACAGCTAATAAAATGCTATGGAGCAGTTCTAATCTCTCACATGGGGTCATTATGAGTCAAAATCAACTCAACAGTACCTAACAACAATGACGTAGTACATATCACTTTTTAAAAAATGTGATGTCTTCGCAGTCACTAGAATGCAAGCTTTAAGAGGACAGGTACAATGTTTGCCTTTGTTGTTGTATACCAATCCTTAGAAGATTGCCTAGCACAAGAAGGCACGTATTAAATATTCAAACTATTCAGACCAGTTTCCATACAACAGCTACAGTAATTTGTCTCACTTTAAAACTATTCAGTGATTCCTCAGTACCCCTGGAATAAAGTTCTGTGTCCTTAATGAGATACACACACAGAGCTTTCCATAGTCCATTCCCAACTGACCTCTTTAGTATTATCTCTAGTCACGCTTACCTTATATTCACATTCGTTTGCTTGTGAGCCATCTACTATGCCCCAAATGTGCTTTCTTATCATTACTTGCCTGTTCTTTGCATATACTGCTTTTTCTGCAAAAAGAACACACTCCTAACTCTCCATCATATCTTTCTTAGGTATTAGTTTAAATGCTACCTCTCAAGATTGGGTTGTATTCCGTCTTACATGCTCCCCCAGTAATCTGTATCCCTATTGAATGATATATTACACTATATAAAAAGTGTATGCAAAATCAGTTAGAATTCAATTGCAGATAACAGAAACCCACTTACCTAGAGCAGAAAGAATCTAAAATAGATAATTAGTTGCTCAGAAAATTGTTAAACTATCTGCAGAAACAAATATAATCTTGGTCATGACTCAGGCATAAATGATGGTCACCAGATTATTCCTCCAGATCCATGCCTTCTCTGCTACAACCTGCACCAGCAAAATGAAAATCACTTGGCTGTCATTTATCTCCCTACTCAACCTGAATCCTGATCCAAGTTTTGTGTAACTCGTTTGATTGGAATCTCACTCACATCCAAATTCCCAGCATCAAGAAAGACTAGGAAATGTAGCTATTAGTTTTCCAATCTGTGTATACTGGAAGGCCCACTAGAAGAAAGTTGGAATAGATGTGGCATGGAGCAACTGAATCTACTGTATCTGTCACCTATGCTTTCTTGCCTTTGTTTTTTTCCCCCATAAATTGCTATGTCCTCAGGACAAAACACAGTGCCTTGAGTATAATAGGTGCTTAAGAACCTACTCAATATAAATATTTCTTAAATAACAGGAGTACGATGAGTTAGGATATGTTGCTTACTTCTTTCCAGAATAAGTTCTTGAATCAAAATTCATTAACTCATGGAGACTAGTAAAAAAAAAAAAAAAAATCTCTTTGGTCTTTACTAAAAGCACTGTTTGACCTCTGTTACAAAATGAGATAGAAGGTAGCCAGAAGTTTTACAGTTATCACTGGCTGTCTGGCCAGCTCTCTTAAGTCTTGTCTGGCTCCAGTTAACTGAACCTGGGGATCAGGATGCCACTGCAGAAGTAGTGGAGAGGGGAACTCAATTAGCTTCACTCCCAATAGCCATATTGCTATGGTTATTTCTCAGCTTGTCAGAGAATCATTTTCAGGACCCAATGGGACCAATTTTTCCTGATAACTCTCTTAGAGTCTCCCTGTTCAGTCATTACAATCCCTGACTTTCTTGATAATGCAGTCCATTGTTTCAGGTAATATCAGGAAGACTTCTAGCCATTAATCTGCTCTCATCAGGAGTTTTTAGGGTGAAAGTGACAAAAATTCAGGCTAAACTGACTGAAGCAAAAAAAAAAAATCAAATTAAAAAAATGTAGGAGTAGTTCTAATGTCTGGCATTATTATTTTTTTTTTTTACAAATTTTTTTAATTTTTATTATACTTTAGATGGAGGTTTACTGGACAAACTTGTTTCTCATTAAACAGTTAGTTAGGACACCGGTTAACAACCCCATGACATGTCAACACTTTCCATCCCTTACCTTGGGTTCACTATTACCAGGTTTCCTGTCCCCTCCTGCCTTCTAATCCTTGCCCTGGGGCTGTCGTGCCCCTTTAGTGTCGTTTTGTTTTATGGGCCTGTCTAACATTTGGCTGAAGGGTGAACCTCAGGAGTGACTTCATTACTGAGCTAAAAGAGTGTACGGGAGCCATACTCTCAAGGTTTCTCCAGTGTCTGTCAGGCCTTTTTTTGTGAGTTAGAATTTTTTTCTACATTTTTCTCCAGCTCTCTCTGGTACCCTCTATTATGATCCCTGTCAGAGCAGTCAGTGGTGGTAGCCAGGCACCAGCTAGTTGTACTGGACTCAGTCTGGTGGAGGCTGTGGTAGATGTGGTCCGCTAGTCCTTTGGACTAATCTTTCCCTTGTATCTTTAGTTTTCTTCACTCTGCCTTGCTTCTGAAGGGGTGAGACCAGTGGAGTATCTTTGATGGCCAAGCACAAGCTTTTAAGACCCCAGATGCTATTCACCAAAGTAGAATGCTTAACGTTTTCTTTATAAACTATGTTATGTGTCTGGCATTATTATAAAAATAATAAATGATAGTAAGTAAATTTTTAGTTTTTGAAGAAATTGCCAATTTTTTTTCCAGAGTGGGTGTACAATTTTACATTCTCACCAGCAATGTATTAGTGATCCAGTTTTTTCACATCCTTGTCAGGATTTGGTATTATCACTACTCTTTATTTTAGTCAATCTTACAGGTGTGTGCTTACAGTCTCATTGTTAATTTTTATTTGTTTAATGATGTTGACTATCTTTTTCTGTGTTTATTTACCATGTGTATATCATCTTCAGTAATAAACCTTTTTATGCTTTTGGGCTATTTTCTAATAGGGTTGGGGTTTTTTAGGTTTGTTTTTTAGGGTGAAACTTAAGAACCCTTTATATATCTAAATACAAGTCTTTTGTCAGATATGTGGCTTGAAAGCAATATATCCCAGACTGCTGTTTTCTTTTTATTCTCTTCACTGTGTCTACCACAGACCACTTTTTTTTTTTTTTTAATTGTGGTGAGGTCTAAATTATCGATTTTTTGTTTTATGGATGGATCATGTTTTTGCTGTCAAGCCTAAAATCTCTTCACCTAATCCTAGTTCTTAAAGATTTTCTCCTTCCCACTTATTTTTTTTTTCCCCTGAAAGTTTTATAGACTTATGTTGCAGGTTTAAATTTATGGTCCATTTCGAGTTTACTTTTTATGAGATATAAGACTTAAGATGAGGTTCATTACTTTGCCTGTGGAGTTCCAACAGGGCCAACACCACTTGTTGAAAAGGCTATCCTTCCTTCATTTAATTGGTTTTGAATGATTATTGGAAAGAAATTGGGCATATTAGTATGAGTCTATTTCTGGGTTCTCTATTCTGTTCCATTGATCTGTATGTCTATCTTTCTACCACTGCCACACTCTCTTGATTACTATAGCTATATAGGAAGCCTTAACACTGTGTATAGTTTCCTTCTTCATTTTAGGATTGTTTGAAAAATTATAAGTCCTATCCTTTTGGTAAAAATTTTAGAATAAGCTTACCTATGACTATAAAAAACAGCTTGCTGGATATTGATAGAAATTAACATTAACATATAAATCAACTTCAGCAAAACTGGCACCTTTATTATATGGAGTTTTTTAATTCATGAACACGGTATGACTCATTTATTTAAGTCTTAGATTTCTTTCACCAACATTTTATAATTTTCAACATATAGATGCTGTATATACAGTCTTAGTTTCTAGCTACACATTGCACTTCCTTTCAAGTGATTGTAAATAGTATTTTTTTTTTTAATTTTTATTAAGCTTCAAGTGAACATTTACCATTCCAATCAGTCTGTCACATGTAGGTTTACATACATCTTACTCCCTTCTCCCACTTGCTCTCCCCCTATTGAGTCAGCCCTTACAGTCTCTCGTTTCGTGCCAATTTTGCCATCTTCCCTCTCTCTCTATCTTCCCATCCCCCCTCCAGTCAAGAGTTGCCAACACACTCTCCAGTGTCCACCTGATTTAATTAGCTCACTCTTCATCAGCATCTCTCTCCCCCCCACTGACCAGTCCTTTTCATGCCTGATGATTTGTCTTCGGGGATGGTTCCTGTCCTGTACCATCAGAAGTTCTGGGGAGCATTGTCTCTGGGATTCCTCTAGTGGCAGTCATACCATTAGGTATGGTTTTTTCATGAGAATTTGGGGTCTGTATCCCATTGGTCTCCTGCTCCCTCAGGAGTTGTCTGTTGTGCTCCCTGACAGGGCAGACATCGATTGTGGCCGGGCACCAACTAGTTCTTCTGGTCTCAGGATAATGTAGGTCTCTGGTTCATGTGGCCCTTTCTGTCTCTTGGGTTCTTAGTTGTCGTGTGACCTTGGTGTTCTTCCTTTGCCTTTGCTCCAGGTGGGTTGAGACCAATTGATGTATCTTAGATGGCCGCTTGTTGGCATTTAGGACCCCAGGCGCCACAATTCAAAGTGGGATGCAGAGTATTTTCATAATAGAATTATTTTGCCCATTGACTTAGAAGTCCCCTCAAACCAAGTTCCCCAGACCCCAGCCCCTGCTCCGCTGACCTTTGGAGCTTTCATTTTATCCTGGAAACCTCTTTGCTTTTAATCCAGTCCAATTAGGCTGACCTTCTTTGTATTGAGTGTTGTCTTTCCCTTCACCCAAAGCAGTTCTTATCTACAGATTGATCAATTAAAAGACCTCTCCCTCCCTCCCTCCCTCCCCCCTTTGTAACCACATAAGTATGTGTTCTTCTCCGTTTTTTCTATTTCTCAAGATCTTATGATAGTGGTCTTATACAATATTTGTCCCTTTGCAACTGACTCATTTCGCTCAGCATAATGCCTTCCAGATTCCTCCATGTTATGAAATGTTTCAGAGATTCGTCACTGTTCTTTATCGATGCGTAGTATTCCATTGTGTGAATATACCACAATTTATTTACCCATTCATCTGTTGACGGACATCTTGGTTGCTTCCAGCTTTTTGCTATTGTAAACAGAGCTGCAATAAACATGGGTGTGCATATATCTGTTTGTGTGAAGGCTCTTGTATCTCTAGGGTATATTCCGAGGAGTGGGATTTCTGGGTTGTATGGTAGTTCTATTTCTAACTGTTTAAGATAATGCCAGATGGATTTCCAAAGTGGTTGTACCATTTTACAATCCCACCAGCAGTGTATGAGAGTTCCAATCTCTCCGCAGCCTCTCCAACATTTATTATTTTGTGTTTTTTGAATTAATGCCAGTCTAGTTGGTGTGAGATGAAATCTCATCGTAGTTTTAATTTGCATTTCTCTAATGGCTAATGATCAGGAGCATTTTCTCATGTATCTGTTGGCTGCCTGAATATCTTCTTTAGTGAAGTGTGTGTTCATGTCCTTTGCCCACTTCTTGATTGGGTTGTTTGTCTTTTTGTGGTTGAGTTTTAACAGAATCGTGTAGATTTTAGAGATCAGGCGCTGGTCTGAGATGTCATAGCTGAAAATTCTTTCCCAGTCTGTCAGTGGTCTTTTTACTCTTTTGGTGAAGTCTTTAGATGAGCATAGGTGTTTGATTTTTAGGAGCTCCCAGTTATCTGGTTTCTCTTCATCATTTTTGGTAATGTTTTGTATTCTGTTTATGCCCTGTATTAGGGCTCCTAGGGTTGATCCTATTTTTTCTTCCATGATCTTTATCGTTTTAGTCTTTATGTTTAGGTCTTTGATCCACTTGGAGTTAGTTTTTGTGCATGGTGTGAGGTATGGGTCCTGTTTCATTCTATTGCAAATGGATATCCAGTTATGCCAGCACCATTTGTTAAAAAGACTATCATTTCCCCAATTGACTGACACTGGTCCTTTGTCAAATATCAGCTGCTCATACGTGGATGGATTTATATCTGGGTTCTCAGTTCTGTTCCATTGGTCTATGTGCCTGTTGTTGTACCAGTACCAGGCTGTTTTGACTACTGTAGCTATATAATAGGTTCTGAAATCAGGTAGGGTGAGGCCTCCCACTTTCTTCTTCTTTCTCAGTAATGTTTTGCTTATCCGGGGGTTCTTTCCCTTCCATATGAAATTAGTGATTTGTTTCTCCATCCCCTTAAAGTATGACATTGGTATTTGGATTGGAAGTACGTTATATGTATAAATGGCTTTTGGTAGAATAAACATTTTTACTATGTTAAGTCTTCCTATCCATGAGCAGGGTATGTTTTTCCACTTAAGTATGTCCTTTTGAATTTCTTGTAGCAGAGTTTTATAGTTTTCTTTGTATAGGTCTTTTACATCCTTGGTAAGGTTTATTCCTAAGTATTTTATCTTCTTGGGGGCTACTGTGAATGGTATTGATTTGGTTATTTCCTCTTCGGTGTTCTTTTTGTTGATGTAGAGGAATCCAAGTGATTTTTGTATGTTTATTTTATAACCTGAGACTCTTCTAAACTCTTCTATTAGTTTCAGTAGTTTTCTGGAGGATTCCTTAGGGTTTTCCATGTATACGATCATGTCCTCTGCAAATAGTGATAGCTTTACTTCCTCCTTACCAATCTGGATACCCTTTATTTCTTTGTCTAGCCTAATTGCCCTGGCTAGGACTTCAAGTACGATGTTGAATAAGAGCGGTGATAAAGGGCATCCTTGTCTGGTTCCCGTTCTCAAGGGAAATGCTTTCAGGTTCTCTCCATTTAGAGTGATATTGGCTATTGGCTTTGCATAGATGCCCTTTATTATGTTGAGGAATTTTCCTTCAATTCCTATTTTGGTAAGAGTTTTTTATCATAAATGGGTGTTGAACTTTGTCAAATGCCTTTTCTGCATCTATTGATAAGATCAGGTGGTTTTTATCTTTTGTTTTATTTATGTGATGGGTTACATTAATGGTTTTTCTGATATTAAACCAGCCTTGCATACCTGGTATAAATCCCACTTGATCAGGGTGAATTATTTTTTTGATGTGTTGTTGGATTCTATTGGCTAGAATTTTGTTGAGGATTTTTGCATCTATGTTCATGAGGGATATAGGTCTAAAATTTTCTTTTTTTGTAATGTCTTTACCTGGTTTTGGTATCAGGGAGATGGTAGCTTCATAGAATGAGTTGGGTAGTATTCCGTCTTTTTCTATGCTTTGAAATACCTTCAATAGTAATGGTGTTAAGTCTTCTCTAAAGGTTTGGTAGAACTCTGCAGTGAAGCCGTCTGGGCCAGGACTTTTTTTTGTTGGAAGTTTTTTGATTACCGTTTCAATCTCTTTTTTTGTTATGGGTCTATTTAGTTGTTCTACTTCTGAATGTGTTAGTTTAGGTAGGTAGTATTGTTCCAAGAATTTATCCATTTCTTCTAGGTTTGCAAATTTGTTAGAGTACAATTTTACGTAGTAATCTGAAATGATTCTTTTAATTTCACTTGGTTCTGTTGTGATGTGGTCCTTCTCGTTTCTTATTCGGGTTATTTGTTTCCTTTCCTGTTTTTCTTTAGTTAGTCTAGCCAATGGTTTATCAATTTTGTTAATTTTTTCAAAGAACCAGCTTTTGGCTTTGTTAATTCTTTCAATTGTTTTTCTGTTCTCTAATCCATTTAGTTCAGCTCTAATTTTTATTATTTGTTTTCTTCTGGTGGCTGATGGGTTCTTTTGTTGCTCACTTTCTATTTGTTCAAGTTGTAGGGACAGTTCTCTGATTTTGGCTCTTTCTTCTTTTTGTATGTGTGCATTTATCGATATAAATTGGCCTCTGAGCACTGCTTTTGTTGTGTCCCAGAGGTTTTGATAGGAAGTATTTTTATTCTCGTTGCTTTCTAAGAATTTCCTTATTCCCTCCTTGATGTCTTCTACAACTCAGTCTTTTTTCAGGAGGGTATTGTTCATTTTCCCAGTATTTGATTTCTTTTCCCTAGTTTTTCTGTTATTGATTTCTAGCTTCATTGCCTTGTGGTCTGAGAAGATGCTTTGTAATATTTCGATGTTTTGGATTCTGCAAAGATTTGTTTTATGACCTAATATGTGGTCTATTCTAGAGAATGTTCCATGTGCACTAGAAAAAAAAGTATATTTTGCAGCAGTTGGGTGGAGAGTTCTGTTTAAGTCAATGATGTCAAGTTGGTTGATTGTTGTAAGTAGGTCTTCCGTGTCTCTATTGAGCTTCTTACTGGATGTCCTGTCCTTCTCCGAAAGTGGTGCGTTGAAGTCTCCTACTATAAATGTGGAGGTGTCTATCTCACTTTTCAATTCTGTTAAAATTTGATTTATGTATCTTGCAGCCCTGTCATTAGGTGCGTAAATATTTAATATGGTTATGTCTTCCTGATCAATTGTCCCTTTTATCATTATGTAGTGTCCTTCTTTATCCTTTGTGGTGGATTTAAGTCTAAAGTCTATTTTGTCAGAAATTAATATTGCTACTCCTCTTCTTTTTTGCTTATTGTTTGCTTGATATATTTTTTTCCATCCTTTGAGTTTTAGTTTGTTTGTGTCTCTAAGTCTAAGGTGTGTCTCTTGTAGGCAGCATATAGATGGATCGTGTTTCTTTATCCAGTCCGTGACTCTCTGTCTCTTTATTGGTGCATTTAGTCCATTTACATTCAGCGTAATTATAGATAAATAAGTTTTTAGTGCTGTCATTTTGATGCCTTTTCATGTGTGTTGTTGGCCATTTCATTTTTCCACATGTTTTTTTGTGCTGAGACGTTTTTCTTAGTAGCTTGTGAGATCCTCATTTTCATAATGTTTAACTTTGTGTTTGTTGAGTCGTTACGTTTTTCTTGGCTTTTTTCTTGAGTTATGGGATTGATATTCCTTTTTGTGGTTACCTTATTATTTACCCCTATTTTTCTAAGTAAAAACCTAACTTGTATCGTTCTATATCGCCTTGTATCACTCTCCATCTGGCAGTTCAATGCCTCCTATATTTAGTCCCTCTTTTTGATTATTGTGATCGTTTATCTATTGATTTCCATGATTCCCTGTTATGTGTATTATTTTGTTTATTTATTTATTTTTTAGAATTAGTCTTAATTTGTTTTTGTGCTTTCCCTATTTGAGTTGCGTTGATATTAGGACGTTCTGTTTTGCGACCTTGTATTGTGCTGGTACCTGATATTATTGGTCATCAGGCCAAACAATCTCCTTTAGCATTTCTTGCAGTCTTGGTTTAGTTTTTGCAAATTCTCTAAACTTGTGTTTATCTGTAAATATCTTAATTTCTCCTTCATGTTTCAGAGAGTTTTGCTGGATATATGATCCTTGGTTGGCAGTTTTTCTCGTTCAGTGCTCTGTATACGTCGTCCCATTCCCTTCTTGCCTGCATGGTTTCTGCTGAGTAATCTGAACTTATTCTTATTGATTCTCCCTTGAAGGAAACCTTTCTTTTCTCTCTGGCTGCTTTTAAAATTTTCTGTCTTTGGTTTTGGCAAGTTTGATGATAATATATCTTGGTATTTTTCTTTTTGGATCAATCTTAAATGGGGTTCGATGAGCATCTTGGGTAGATATCCTTTCGTCTTTCATGATGTCAGGGAAGTTTTGTGTCAGGAGTTCTTCAACTATTTTCTCTGTGTTTTCTGTCCCCCCTCCCTGTTCTGGGACTCCAATCACTCGCAAGTTATCCTTCTTGATAGAGTCCCACATGATTCTTAGGGTTTCTTCATTTTTTTTAATTCTTTTATCTGATTTTTTTTCAGCTATGTTGGTGTTGTTTCCTTGGTCCTCCAGAAGTCCCAGTCTACATTCTAATTGCTCGAGTCTGCTCCTCTGACTTCCTATTGCGTTGTCAAATTCTGTAATTTTATTGTTAATCTTTTGGATTTCTACATGCTGTCTCTCTATGGATTCTTGCAACTTGTTAATTTTTCCACTGTGTTCTTGAATAATCTTTTTGAGTTCTTCAACAGTTTTATCAGTGTGTTCCTTGGCTTTTTCTGCAGTTATCCTAATTTCATTTGTGATATCTTTAAGCATTCTGTAAATTAGTTTTTTATATTCTGTATCTGATAATTCCAGGATTGTATCTTCATTTGGGAAAGATTTTGATTCTTTTGTTTGGGGGGTTGGAGAAGCTGTCATGGTCTGTTTCTTTATGTGGTTTGATATGGACTGCTGTCTCCGAGCCATCACTGGGAAACTAGATTTTCCAGGTAATCAGCTAAAAAAAAAATGCAGTCAGATCCCTATCTGAATTCTCCCTCTGGCTCAGGGTATTCGGATGTTAATGGAGCCGCCTGGGGAGGGTGGGGGAGGGATCAGAGAGCTAGGAGTGTAGCACCACCGAATATAGAGCTGAACACCGCTTTCATGCTCCGCCCCCGTCTGCCAAAATCCAGGCGGGACGGGTCCCCAGCTGGGTTGCTGCTTTCCCTGCTCCGAGACCAGTCACTTCCTCCCAGGGACTTCTCCCTCCGGTGCGTGGCACTGCTCGCGCGAACTGGGTAGGCGTTTTCTGCACGAATGGGTGGGCCCACCCCCAGGGTCTATTCAGTCGAATATAATTGGACCCTGCGGTCACGCCCCGCCCGCGCGCGCGCCCAAATCCCAGCGGGACGACTCCCGGTCGGGACGCTGCTTTCCCCGCTCAGGGACCTGTCACTTCCTCCCGGGGACTTCCCCTTCCTGAGCGCCGCACCACACGCACGAATTGGGTGGGCGTCACCTGCACGACAGGTGGGCCCGCCCCCTGGGTCAATTCAGGGTAATAAAATTGGACCCCGTGCTCACGCCCCGCTGGCGCGGGCGCCCAAATCCCAGCGGACGGCACCCCGGGTGGGACGCTGCTTTCCCCGCTCCGAGACCTGTCACTTCCTCCCGGGGACTTCTCCCTCCGGTGTGCCGCGCCACACGCGCGGACTGGGTGTGCGTCTCCCCGCACGAATGTGTGGGCCCCACCCCGGGGTCACTTTAGGGAAATATAGCTAACCCCCCCCGCTCGCGCCCCGCCCGCTTCCCGCCAAACTCCCGGCGGGACGGCTTCCCGGCAGGGACGCTGTTCTCCCCACTCCCAGATCAGTCACTGCCTCCCGGGTGCTTCTCTCTCCGGCTGCGCCGCTATGCCGCCCGCACCAACCAGCTAGACTTCCTCCCGGGATGGGTTTGGGGGGGAAGGGCTGGGCCCCCCTTCTGTGCCGTCTGCCCCCCCTGGGCTGTGCCCCAGATAGGGCTCCAAAGGTCACCTGCCTGGTACGCTGGCTCCTAGTTCTGAAGACGGTCGCTGTCTGCCCGTATTTGTTCGTTTTCCGTCTCTAAGTCTGTGCTTGTTGTTCAGAGTTCGTAGATTGTTATGTATGTGATCAATTCCCTTGTTTTTCCGAGTCTTTGTTGCAAGAGGGATCACGCGGTAGCGTCCACCTAGTCCGCCATCTTGGCCCCGCCCCCGTATTTTGTTTTTTTATTTCGGCTTTACACGTTCATTATTAATATCCAAAAATGTGATTATTTTTGTGTGTTTATCTTGAATTCTTCAACCTTACTCTACTGACTTAGTAGTTTTAGGAGTGTTTTGTAGATTTCACTGGATGTTCTATGTAGACAATCATGCCATCAACAAATAGGAAATGTTTTAGTCCTTCCTTTTTGGAAACCCTGGTGGTACAGTGGCTAAGTTCTACAGCTGCTAGCCCAAGGGTTGGCAGTTCAAATCCGCCAGGCGCTCCTTGGAAACTCTATGGGGCAGTTCTGCTCTGTCCGATAGGGTCGCTATGAGTAGGAATCGAATCGACAGCACTAGGTTTTATTTTTTCAGTCTTTATGCCTTTCATTTCTTTTTCTTGCCACATTGTAATGGCTAGAACTTCTCATATTCTGTTGAATAAGATTGGAAAGAGCAAATATCCATGCCTTGGTCCCAGTGTTAGAGGAAAAGGTTTCTGTCTTTCACCATTAAGTATGATGTTAGTGGTATTTTCTGAGTTTTTATCACTAATAGGTATTGGGTTTTGTCAAATGCTTTTTTCTATGTCAACTGATATGATCATATGATTTTTTTTTTCTTTAGCCTGTTTTACATCAATTGGTATGGAAATATTGAACTAGCCTTGCACAACTGGAGTAAATGCCACTTTACCAGAGTGTATAATTCTTTTTATACATTGTTGGAGTAGATTTGCTAATATTTTGTTGATGGCTTTTACTTCTAATTTCATGAGAGATAGTCTTTAGTGTTCCTTTTTTTTTTTTTTGTACTGTCTTTGTCTGATTTTAGTACCAGGCCTCATAAAATGAGTAGGGAAATGCTCCTTCCTCTCCTGTATAAACAGAATGTGTAAAATTGGTGGTAATTTTTCTTTGAATGTTTCTCCATTGAAGCCATCAGAGATTTGGGATTTCTTTTTGTGAGTGAAATCAATGCCTTGTAAATCTTGTATAAAGGCTCTGTTACTAGAATAATGACATAAATAGCCTTTAGCATGCCAAATTTCAGAGGCTTAGCAATTCTCTCTCTCGTTCTCTTTTTTTTTTTTTAACAAGTTCAAAAGGCAAGGCATGTTCCACATGAATTCAATTTTGTTTTCTGCCCAGGGTGCTGCACTGCACATACTAAGGGGACATCATTCCAATGGAATTCTGTAAAAATGATGCCCCCAGAATTGTGAAATATCTATGTATTCTCACACAGCTACGTCTATATTCTTCCGTCTCTAAGTTTAATTGTTATGCCAGTCTTGTCCTCATTGATTCTGCCTTCTTCCATATTTAGTGATTTAATACAGTGATATTAGTTCTGTTTAACTTCACAGGGTTCTGGCTACTGACCACCTAAATGCCCTGTGAGTATGTTCTCTCACCACCCTCTAAAGGGAATTTATTCACTTCTTTCCCCAGCTTGTAAAGAAAAGTCTTCTTCCTTTTCTAGTGATTAACTATTGGGTTAGGAATGGGATGTGATGTAGGGAAACGGCATGTAGCCCCTTATAGGCCTGTTTTGGGGGGGAATTGGGGATAGAGGTTATTCCCAGAATAGAGTCTTGGGTGCCCGGTGAATTTTCTCTTTATTTATTTATTTTTACCTTATAGTTATCCTTCTCAGTATATATTGATAGCAGTAGGGGCAAATTACAACACAAAATTGTAATAATATAAAGATGAGCAAAGGTGTGTTGCCCAACTCTAGACTGATGTAGTCTACACTCAGTGTCAACTCAGATATGAGACACTATTACATATTTGTTTAAAACTCTCACTGACAAAAATCCACTAAATACCATTCATTACTATCTATAATGATTCTTGGAGCTCTGGTGGTGCAGTGGTTAAAGCACTCGGCTGCTAACCAAAAGGTTGAAAGGTTGGCAGTTCAAACATACCAGCTGCTCTACGGGAGAAAGACGTGGGCACTTCTACTCTGTCCTATAGGGTCACTATGATTCAGAATTGATTTGATGGCCATCGTCCCTGGATGGTTCAAATGGTTGATGTGCTTGCTACTAACTGAAAGGTTGGTGGTTTGAGTCTACCTGGAGGTACTTCAGAAGAAAGGCCTGGTGATCTCCTTCTGAAAATCAGCCATTGAAAACCCTTTGGAGCACAGTTCTACTCTTACACACAAGGGGTTGGCATGAGTCAAAATTGACTTAACAACAACTGTTTTTGTTGTTTTTTAATCTATCAACCAATTGGTAACTAGATATATGATTTTGAGAGACATTATTGTATAGGTGGTAGTTGAATAAAAGCAAATGGACATAATGAAAGGATAATAGTGCTGGCCATCAGTGCTTTGAAACTACAAGGCCTCAGTTGCCCTCCAACATTGTCCTACAGCCTTCTAAGGTTAAGACACCTAGGGCCACAGAGTCAAACAGGACTTAGAACTGTAGCACTGCTTGGGACCACACAAGACCCAGGGTTTCTTTTTTGGAAATCAATTTAGATTATCCCCCCATCCCCTTTATACGACAGTGAAGAAGAACATTCTAAAACCTTCTAAGAGTCATCTTAGGGCACTATGTAGAACCAGGACAAATTCTCCTGAAATAGGAAGCAGTTCATTGAAAAGAACAAAGCTAAAAACCCCACTGTTTATTAAGAGGACTTCGTAAACAACTATTATCATGAGTGATGGGAACGGCTGCATTCCAGCAACAAACACCCCAGACTAACCTTCTCCATACCTCCCAGTCTTTAAGGGAAGTTCACCTGCCACCTGCTCTGGCTTTTTGAACATACGTGGAGGCTCTCCATTGTTTCTGTCCCTGCATGGAGTTCCCACCACTTACTGACCTTTGTCCATCCCTGAGTGGGACTTGTACTTCAACCCAGCCCAGCCCCTGGACTTCAATATGAGTGCTCTTTAGAGGGCATCATGTGTCTAACCTACATGACATTCTCTGCCATATGTTCCAGGTACTTCAGTTTGTTCAAGAGGTACCTCCAGCTTCCCTCTTAGATACAATTACAACAATCAGCCTCAAAAAGCCCACAGCATATTTCTTTACCCCATGGTACTCCAAACCTTCCATATTATTTAGCCACTTCTACCTTAAGCAGGTTTAGCTCTAGGCAATGAGTCATAATAAGATACCAACTTCTGGGATTTCGCAAAATAGTTTCTCAACTTTTTGGATTTTTTTTTCAAAATAGCTTCTTATATAAAGGCTTGCAAAGTCCCTGAGAAGCACTCTTCTCTGTTATAAACCATGTCATATATTGTTTTCAACACCATTTTCTACAAGTCACCCACACTGTTGTTTTGACAGAGCCTTTTAACTATGCAGACTTTCTTGTAAATTATGTTAGGGTATATGTTTTAAATTTGCATAAACAATAATGTACTGTAAATCTCATTCAATGTTTTCAAGATCTACCCATAACTGTGTATATTTTAAATTTTATTGGTATACCTTAAAAACCCATAGTCATTTATGATACATTTAAACTTGCTTTGTGCACCATTTTTCTTTCCTAATATTGTTTATTTGTGCTTTCTCCTACTTTGAAAATCTCAGTAGTTTTGTCTAATTTATTGTTTTTTAACGAGAATAAATTTTAACTGTATGATCCCTTGTATCTTTTACTTTATATTTGATTAATTTCCCTTCCTTAATTTCTATACTCTACTTTTATTTTGGACATATCTTTAATAAACTAGCTTCTTAGTTAGGACACTTATTTTATTAATTTTTAGGATTTATTCTTTTTGAACATAAACATTTGATATTAATTTCTCTTTAAATATACCAATTTAGTTGTACCCCGCAGTTAATGATATGTCTTATTTTCATTTTATGCTTTTTAAACAATTACTGCTTATTAAGGTAAAAAAACTACATTACTTGCATATTGGTTATATTACTATAGTAAAAACAGTTTACATACACCAAAGTTTCATTTGCAAGTTTGTACTTCCTATTGTTACATCGTACGTGAAATACCCCAAATATTGTTGAGGTTATAGTGGACTACAAATTAAAAAAATATATATTATCTAAAGTGTGTAATAACAGAAGAATAACCTATTTGTGAGATTCATATACATTATGAATACATTATTCATATATATTATTATAAAATACTCTTCTGAGCTTTATAATTCCATTAAGATTCAATTTGAACAAATGTATAGACTCTTAACTACCACCAATTTCATAGATTAGAAATAGATAAGATCCTATTGAAGAGAAATTACAAAGGCCTAAGTTTCTTGGTAAGGTTCTAAAAGCATAGTTGATTTGAAGTTTGAATTAACCATGAAGGGACTCTTATTTTCTACATGTTGGTGGTAGAGAATACATCCATATATGCCTCCTAGAGGACTATAAGGAAGAAAAAGAGCCCTTCTCTCTGTGTGACTTGAATCCTTAGATCCACTAGCAACAATGAAGTTCAGATTGGAGGGAGAGGTGAATGAATGCAGACTGGTACCCTAGCAGCATAAAGTGCAGCCCTGCTTTCAGATGAATGTCCCTCCTCCCTAACCTTTAGTTAAGAGCAATAAAAAAAAAAAAAAATAGGGAGGCTAATTCTTGGCTAGATGCTCTGTTAGAAAAGCTACTTGTGACGTGCTGACTCCTGAGACATCATCTAATGACTGGATCATTTTTATATCTTTTTTCACTCATCAAATCCCCTTATTCTGAGCACCTTCACTTCTCATTCGATTCTTGTTTCTGGGAAGTTATTCCTCTAAGATATTCAGCTGGTCCTTTTTAGCTTTTTAAAGTTTTCCCCCAGGATCCTTTTTTTCTCACGATTCTTTCTCCAGGTTAGTACTTTTTAAAAAATGACCCCATTTCTGCCTATATCTTTTGAACAGAGCTTTGTTTGTGAAGGATTTTATATTTTCTCCTGTATCAATTTAGAAAGAATTTGGCCAAGTATTTTTTTTTTTTTTTCCTTCTTATATAAAATCTACACAAAAATAAGAAACCCATAAACAAAAAGCTAAAGACAGGAGCACACACCACTGACACTCATCAGAAACCATAGATTTGGGGGCCTACCTTCATGTCATTTAACACCAGGACTACTTCCTGGCAGTTTCCCGGGGATCTGCCTGAAGCCAAGTTCCACTATAGTTTGCAGCCTCTCCATGTGGCACAGCCCAACAAAGAGCTCGTTCTAGTAGCTATGGCTTCACAGACAACAAACTGCAGAGTGTGTAAACATTTTACCTGGAACCCAACCTTCACCCAGGAAACTTGGCAGAATATCAGTGGATCTGATTGAGGGGAAGATGGATACAATAAAAAATTGTCATATCCCATAACTGTCCAGTGCTCCTTCTGCTCCCTCTTCTCTCTCTCTCTCCATCTCTCTCAATAAGAGTACTGAAAATATTAAACACAAGGAAAATTAGAACAGAACAATTAAAAAAAAGCACTTGTATATTCACTATTCAGATTTGACTATTTTTTAACATTTTTCTATATTTGCTTCATGTCTCTATTTCACTATACTTTCCACTTTACCCGAAAATTTCCAAAGTAAATTACAGATACTTTGACACTTCACCATGCATCACCAAAAACAGGCATAATTTTCCATTACCTTATTTAATGCACTTTAGATGAAGGTTTACAGAACTAGTTTCTCACTGAACAGTTAGTACACATTGTTTTGTGATGCTGGTTAACAACCCCATGACACGGCAACACTCTCCCTTCTTGACCTAGGGTTCCCCATTACAAGCTCTCCTGTCACCTCCTGCCTTCTAATCCTTGCCCCTGGGCTGGTGTGCACCTTTCGTCTTGTTTTGTTTTATGGGCCAGTCTAAACTTTGGCTGAAGAGTGAACCTCAGAAGTGACTTCATTACTAAGCTAAAAGGGTGTCTGGGGACCATACTCTCAGGGTTTCTCCAGTCTCTAACAGGCAGTAAGTCTGGTCTTTTTTGTGAGCTCAAATTTTGCTCTACATTTTTTTCTAGCTCTGTCCGGGACCCTGTATTGTGATCCCTGTCATAGCAGTCAGTGGTGGTAGCCAGGCACCATCTTATTGTGCTGGACTCAGTGTGGTGGAGATCCTGGTAGATCTGGTTCATTAGGCCTTTGGACTAATCTTTCCCTTGTATCTTTAGCTTTCTTCATTCTCCCTTGCTCCTGAAGGGGTGAGACCAATGGAGTTTCTTAGATGGCTGGTCACAGGCTTTTAAGATCCCGGATGATACTCACCAAAGTAGAATGTAGAACATATTCTTTATAAACTATGTTATGCCAATTGAGCTAGACATTCCCCGCGACTATGGTCCTCACAACCCTCAGCCCAGGAATTCGGTCTGTCAGGGAGTTTGGATGTGTCAGTGGAGCTTCCATGACCTGGCATTGTACCAGTGGTGTATTGTCTTACCCTTCACCAAAGTTACCACTTATCTATTGTCTATTTGGTGTTTTTACATCCCTACCTCTCCCCTTCCTCGTAACCATCAAAGATTGTTGCTTTGTGTGTGTAAAACTTTTCGTGAGGTTTTAGAGTAATAGT
Organism: Elephas maximus indicus; assembly: GCF_024166365.1. Taxonomy (NCBI): domain Eukaryota; kingdom Metazoa; phylum Chordata; class Mammalia; order Proboscidea; family Elephantidae; genus Elephas; species Elephas maximus. Next base: position 23,333,346 of record NC_064825.1, on the reverse strand, counting down.
CTCATACAATTATTATCTTTTTGTGATTGACTTAGTTCACTCAGCATAATGCTTTCCAGATTCATCCATGTTATGAGCTGCTTTGCAGATTCACCATTGTTCTTTATCATTGAGTAATACTCCATTGTGTGTAGGTACCATAGGTTGTTTATCCATTCATCTGTTGATGGACATGTAGATTGTTTCCATCCTTTTGCTATTGTGAACAATGCTTCAATGAACATGGGTGTGCATATGTCTATTTGCGTGATGACTCTTTTTCTCTAGGATATATTCCTAGGAGTGGAATTGCTGGATCATATGGTATTTCTATTTCTAGCTTTCTAAGGGAGCACCATATCATTCTCCAAAATGGTTTTATCATTTAGCATTCCCACCAGCAATGCTTAAGAGCTCCAATCTCCCTGCAGCCTCTCCAACAATTGTTATTTTCTGTTTTTTTGATTTGTGTCAGTAATGCCAGGGTGAGATGGTATCTCATTGTGGTTTTAATTTGCATTTCTCTAATGACTAGTAATTGTGAGCATTTTCTCATGTGTCTGTCTTCTTCGAAGTGTCCATTTCCTTTCCCCATGTTTTAAGTTGGATTGTCTTTTTGTTGTATAGGTGTTGGATTTTCTTATAGATTTTTGAGTTTAGACCTTTGTCTGATTTGTAATAGCCAAATTTTTTTTCCCAGTCTGTAGGCTCTCTTTCTACTCTTTTGGTGAAGTCTTTTGACGAGCATAAAGTTTTAATTTTTAGAAAATGCTAGTTATCTAGCTCATCATCTAGAGTTTGTGTGTTGTTGGTTATGGTTTGTATCCTGTCAATGCCTTGTATTAGGGCCTCTAGCATTGAACCTATTTTTTCTTCTATGAACTTTATAATTTTTGGCTTTATGTTTAGGTCTTTGATCCATTTTGAGTTAGTTTTTGTATATGGTGTGAGGTATGGGTCCTGTTTTATTTTTTTGCAGGTGAACATCCAGTTTTGCCAGCACCGTTTGTTAAAAAGACTGTCTTTTCTCCATTTGATGGACTTCAAGCCCTTGTCAAAGATCAGGTGAACATAGGTGGATGGATTTACATTCGGGTTCTCAATTCTGTTCCAATTGGTCAATGTATCAGTCCTTGTACCAGTACCAAGCTGTTTTGACTACCATAGCTGTATAGTAGGTTCTGAGGTCAGGTAGTGCAAGTTCTCCTACTTTATTCTTCTTCAATACTGCTTTATTATCCAAGGCTTCTTCCCTTTCCATATAAAGTTATAAAGTTTTTCCATCTCTTTAAAGAATATTGTTGGTATTTGGATTGGGATTGCATTGTATTTGTAAATCACTTTGGGTAGAATTGTCATTTTCACAATGTTGGGTTTACCTATTCATGAGCATGGTATGTTTTCCCCTTTATTTAAATCTTTTGATTTTTTGCAGTAGTGTTTTGTAGTTTTCTTTGTATAGGTCTTTTACATTCCTGGTTGGATTTATTCCTATTTTATTTTTTTAGGAGCTATTACAAATGGTATTGCTTTCCTGATTTATTTTTCATCGTTCTCTTTATTGGTGTGTAGGAATCCAAATGATTTTTGTAGGCTTATCTTGTATCCTGCTACTCTGCTGAATCTTTCTATTAGTACCAGTAGTTGTCTCATGGAATCTTTTGGGTTTTCTATGTATAGCATCATATCTTCTCCCAATAGGGACTGTTTAACTTCTTCATTACCAATGTGGATGCCCTGTATTTCTTTTTCTTGCCTTATTGCTCTAGATAGGACTTCCAGCAGAATGTTAAATAAGAATTGTGAAAAAAGGCATCCTTGTCTTGTTCCTGTTCTCAAGGGGAATGTGTTCAGCCTTCCTCTGTTAAGAATTATGTTGGTCATTGGTTTTGCATAAGATGCCCTTTATTATGTTGAGAAATTTCCCTTCTCTTCCTATTTTATTGAGAGTTTTTGTCAGGAACGAGTGTTGGACTTTGTTGATTGCCTTTTCTGCACAGATTAAGAAGATCATGTGATTCTTTCCTTTTATTTACGTGGCAGATTACTTTGATTGATTTTCTAATGTTGAAACATCCTTGCATACCTGGTATGAATCCCACTTGGTCATGGTGTATTTTTTTTTTTTTTTATATGATGCTGAATTCTATTGGCTAGAATTTTGTTGAGAATTTTTGAATCCATATTCATGAGAGATATTGGTCCATAATTTTCATTTTTTGTGGTGTCTTTGCCTGGTTTTGGTATCAGGGTTATGCTTGCTTAATAGAAGGAATTTGGAAGTATTGCTTCCTCTTCTATGTTCTGAAATAATTTGAGTACTACTAGTGTAATCTCTTCTGAATGTTTGGTAGGATTCTCCAGTGAAGCCATCTGGGCCAGGACTTTTTTTGTTGTTGTTCTGGGTTTTTTTTTTTTTTTTTTTTTTTTGCTGTTGTTGTTATTATTACCTTTTCAATCTCTTCTCTTGTTATGGGTCTGTTCAGATTTTCAACTTCAGTTTGTGTTAATTTGGGTAGGTAGTGTGTTTCTAAAAATTTGTCCATTTCCTCTAGGTTTTCAAATTTGTTGGAGTATAGTTTTTCATAATACTCTGTTATGATCCATTTTATTTCAGCTGGGTCTGTTGTAATGTTCCCCATTTCATTTCTTATTTGGGTTATATGCATCCTCTCCTGTTTTACTTTCATCAGTTTGGCCAGTGGTTTGTTGATCTTTTCAAAGAACCATCTTTTGATTTTCTTAATTTTTTCTATTGTTTTTCTACTCTATTTCATTTATATCTGCTCTCGTCTTTATTATTTCCTATCTTCTGGTGGTTGTGGGCTTTTTTTTTTTTTTTGCTGTTGTCTTTTTATTTGTTCTAGCTGTGTAGCTAATGTTTTGATTTTGTCCCTTTCTTCTTTTTTGATGTGTGCATCTATTGCTATAAATTGACCTCTGAGGATCGCCTTTGCTGTGTCTGAAAGATTTTTGTATGATGCGTTTTCATTCTCGTTTGAGTCTAGAAATTTTTTTTATTCCATCTCTGATTTCCTCTATTACCCAGTGTTTTATAATCCGGGTGTTATTCAGTTTCATGCAATTGATTTTTTCCTTTGCTCTTCCTGTTGATAATTTCTACCTTGATGTCGTTGTGGTCAGAGAAGATAATAAATTGTATTATCTCAATGTTTTGGATTTTGTTGGGGGTTGCTCTGTGGCCTAAGATGTGGTCTATTCTGGAGAATGTTCCATGTGTGTTGGAAAAGAATTTGTTCTTTGCAGCTGTTGGGTAGAGTGTTCTATATATGTTTATGAGTTCAAGTTGGTTGATTGTGCCCTTTAGTTCCTCTGATTCTATGTTGAGTTTCTTTCTAGATGTTCTGTCCTTTACCAAGAGTGGCATGTTGAACTCTCCTACTATTATTGTGGAACTGTCAATTTCTGTTTTCAGCACTGTTAGAGGTTTTTTTTTTTTTTTTTAAATGTATTTTGGAGCCCTATCATTGGATGTGTAGATGTTTATTATAGTTATGTCTTTATGATGGATCATCGCTTTAATTATTATATAGTGCCTGTCTTTGCCTTTTATGGTGGCTTTTGTCTTAAAGACTATTTTATCTGAGATTAGTATTGCCATTCCTGCTCTTTTTTGGTAGCTGTTTACTTGATATATTTTTTTCCATCCTTTAATTTTTAATAAATTTAGGTCTTTGTATCTAGGTGTATCTCTTACAGACAGCATATTGATGGATCCTGTTTTGTTTTCTATCCATTCTGTCACTCTGTCTTTTTATGAGTGCATTTAGGCCATTTATATTCAGTGTAATTACTGATGTGTGTGCCTTTATTGCTGTCATTTTGTAGTGATTTTTTTGTGGTGCTGATGTTTTCTTTGTTTCTTTTACTCTCCTGTGCTGAATTCCTTTTGTTTGTGGATTTCTTTTTCTTTTGTCTTTTTTAGATTTTGTTTTTACTGAGACTTTATTTTTTCTTATTTATTTTGATGAGTAGGTTTGTTAACTTTCTTTGTGATTGCCTTGAAATTTCCCCTTATCTTCCTAGGTTTGAACTAGCCTATTATTACTTGATATAGCCTTGTCTTCCTCTCCATTAAAAAGTTCTATCCCTACACCATTTATTCCTTCTTTTATTGTTCTGATGTTGTTGTCATTTACAGATTAACCTCTCTGGTTCTCTATTGTAACTGTAATTCTTTTGTTTATAATTCTATTGTTTCCTCCCTGTATGTGACTTTTTTTTTTTTCTTGAGCTGCTCTCAGGATTCTTTTTTTGCCTTTGGTTTTCATGAGTGTGATTATGACATGCCTTGGTGATTTTCTTTTGGGGTCTATCCTATATGGGCTTTGTTGAGCTTCTTGGATGGTCAGTTTTCATCTTTTATGATATTAAGGAAGTTTTTTGTCAGCAATTCTTCAATGATGCGCTCTGTGTTTTCCATTTTCTTCCCCTCTTCTGGAACTCCGATCACTCACAAATTTTTGCTTTTAATTGTATCCCACATAATTCTCAGGGTTTCTTCATTTTTCTTCATTCTTTTTTCTGATTTTTCCTCAGAGTTGTATCCAAGTGTTTGTCTTCAGTTTTGCTGATCCTGTCTTCCATTGTTTCAAATTTGCTGATCCTGTCTTCCATTATTTCAGCCCTTTTATGACATTGTCGATTTCTGAAATTTTGTTCTTTGACCTTTGGATTTCTAATTGCTGTTTTTCTATGACTTCTAATTGTGAATTTGTTTTGGCATTTTGTTCCTGTATTATTTTCCTGAATTATTCTATTTTTGCCTGTATTTTCCATGAATTTGTCTGTCTTTTCTATGAATTTGTCTATTTTTACCTCATCTTTGCCTGCTTTTTGCTTCTACTCTTGGGTAGCTCTGAATGTTCAGGATTTAAATTCCCTATCAGGTAGTTCTAGTGCCTTTTCTTCTACCGGAAAGTCATCTGGTGCTTTACTGGAACCATCCTGCCATTTTTTTAAATATGTTTTGATATTGTCTGCTATCTTCAAGACATTGAGTAGTTATTTTCTTTGCTCATTGATTGTAGATTTGTTTGTTTCATTCTGCTTTTTTGTTTTATTTGGGTATGTCTGAGCAGATGGGCTGTGCATTCTTAGTTGTTTGGTCATCTGTGGGCAAGATACTTTTCACCTCCTTGTCCAATAGGCAAGACTCAGCTGTGGTGCAGCAGGGCAGGTACAGATGAAAGGGAGGGGCTGCGATGGGTTGTTTGTAGCATGTACTAGGGCTGACAGGACAGTCTGAGAATTAGTGCAGGGTAGGTTTTTGTCAGCCGTGCCTGTGATACTTGGGGTTGTGATGTTCAGCACAAGGTGCAGGTAGGCAGGAAGGAGGGGGAGGTTGTGATGTGTGGAGCTAAGAGGGGTATGGGAAAGAGGAGAGAGAAACAGGAGCTAAAAACAAACAAAAAACTAAAAAGTGTAAAGGAGATTGCCATTGGAGTAGAGTGATGAGAAACGAAGAAATGGAGAAAAACAAAAAGGGGGGGGAGAAAAAGAGAAAAATAAAAATAAATAAATAAAGCTTAGAGAAAAAAAAAAAAAAAAAAAGGAAAAGCAAACTCCCCAGGGATCCCACCAGTGCAGCTGCAAAGATTGGGGAAATGGCTCCCAGGCTGTGTGGTACAGCCTGGCTAGAAGTGGTAGAGATGTCACACAGTGTCAGGTATTCAGGAGACAGGAAAAGAAGGTAAATATAGAAAGATGAGGACCTGAGAAATGAAAGAAGACAAAAAGGATAAAAGAAAAAGAAATGCCCCCAGGGATCCCTCCGACATGGCTGTGCAGACCAGGAAAGTGGCTCCCAGGCTATGCAGTACAGCCCAGCTAGAAGGGGCCCCTATGCTATGAGAAGAAAAAGAAAACAAACAAAACAAAACAAAGCAAAACAAACAAACAAAAAAGCTCTGGGGAACCCACCAATGTGGCAGCGTAGGCCAGAGAAGCAGTTCCCCAGTCGAGCAGCACTTCATAGCCTTTCGAGAAGAAGCAAAGATGGCACACACAGCCATGTGTTCCAGAGAAAGGAAGGGGAGGTGGTAAGAGGAGGGAAGAAACCAAAGAGGTGGAAAAAAGCAACACTAGCAACAAAGGGCACGCTGGGAGCTGTCCAGTGTGGGCGGGGCATATCCAAGCATCAAGGGGCCAAAACCAGTGCCTCCTGGCCAAAAGACTTCGGTTGAGGGAAAGCAGAGGAGGCCAAGCAGCAGGGGGGAGAAGAATAGGGGGTGGGAAAGCATATATCACTGGTTACCAGGTCCTCTGTCTCCTGCTGGGAGCTCCGTGAAGCTGCTTTCCCATGCTCTCCGTTTGTCTATCTCCGACGTGGGTGGCCAAATCCAAGTGCAGACCCTGCACTTCCTGGCCAGCTGAGTGACAGCAGCCAGCTATGAAGCAGGGGATGTCAAGCAGGGGAGAAAACAATGAGGGGTAGGAAAGCATATAGTGCTGGTTACTGGGTGTTCCCTCTCCTGCTAGAAGCTCCATGATGCTGCTTTACCGTACTCCCTGTCTGCTAATCTCCAACAGGAGTCCAAGATGGTGAATCTGTGCCACCTTGGCTAATAGAAGACCTCCGCACATATCTCTCCTCACACTCTTTGTCAGTTTCTTATTCCATTCAGTGCTTGGCTGAGCACTTTCTGTCTTCATTTGACAGTTAGGGTTCCAGGATTGACCTTTGTCTCTGTTTTACTTAGTTTTTCAGGTCTTTGCTATGGAGGGACGGCATGGTGCTTCTGTCCGCAGCGCCATGTTGGCCAGCAGTGCCTCAAAGCTTTATTTCTGAAGTAGGATTGAATGAATGATGCTATATTACATTTGGTTGTTGTGTCACTTGAATCTCTTTTGCTAAATTGTTATTTAAGTGTATTTTTACGCAAATAATACATACCTTCTACTTTTGCCAACTGTGCCCTCCCCATAGAAGGTATTTTCCTAAGTGTTGCTATGCCAATTTTTTTTTAACATGTTGCTGTAAAAATATTAGCATAGCAAGCTTACTAAAATACCTCATGGGGGGCAGGTGCGGCTGGCAAACAAAAGTAGAAGGCACATGTTATCTGCATAAAAATATGGTAATAAGCACACTCTTGAATCATTTTTAATGTATCTAAATTACTTTCGATCAGCCCTCTTTTTTCTTTTAACGTTCTTATTGGGCTATAACAAACAATAAGTATTGCACTGCTCCTAAATGTACATTTTTACATTATTCAGTCAAGATATAGAGTATTTTGTAGCACCCCAGAATGTTTCCTTATGCCCACTCCCTGATTGCCACCGAGGATAATCAATGTCTTTTTTTTTTTTTTAATTGTTATTACTGTGTTTGTTGAGATATAACTCACATACAGGGGACTTATATTTCAAGTGTATATGCCTATATGGCCACCATGCAACTGCTCATAAATGAATCATATTCAGTATGCCAAAGGACTCATACCCACTCATGGTTCCTACCTTCACACAGAGGTAGTTTTGCCTATATTTGTACCCCATGTAGACAGAATTTTATAGTGTGTCCTCCTTAGTATGTCTTCTTTAATTCAATGTTATTAACAGCTGTAGTGTTTGTCCATGTTTTCTGTGCCACTGACTTCTTTTTTGTTGCTAGGTGGTATTCCCTTCTGTGCGTATGACACAATTTATGTACTTGTTTAGCTGTTGATTGGTATTTGGATTGTTTCCAGTTTTTGGCGATTGTAAGTCAGGCTGCTATTAAAAAAAAAAAAAACTCACAAAATAAAAAATGATCCAGAGTTAAACCTTCAGAACATCGACATCAAAGGAGTAATAAGAGGAATCTGAACAGAAAAGAACAAAGGGAGAGGGGTATTATGGAAGCAAAGGTGAAAGTAGTATAATTATTTGATTATTGTTTGTCTCCCCTAATAAATTTTATGAGCCAATTAGACTTAAAGTACCATGCTCATTTTTGTGCACTATTGTTGCTCTAGTACCTCAAACAATGCCCACAGGAATCATTTAACAAATTCAATGAATGAATGAATAAAGGAGAGAGTGCTTAAAAATGTCAAATACAGAGCATTCAATTTAGATGAGCCTGGAGTCCCTGGGAGGCACAAATGTTTAAGCACTGGACTAGCAGACAAAAGTCCAGTCATTCAAAACACCCAGAGGCACCTTGGAAGACAGATCTAGTGATCTGCTTCCGAAAAGTCACATGCATCTTGAAAACTCTATGGAGCATTTCTACTCTGCATGTATGGGGGCACCATGAGTTGAAATCAACTTAAAAAAAAAAAAAAAAAAAAAACGTTGCCATCGAGTCAATTCCAACTCATAACAACTCTACAGGACAAAGCAGAACTGCCCCCATAGGGTTTCCAAAGCTGAATCTTTACAGAAGTAGACTGCTACATTTTTCTCCCGAGGAGCAGCTGATGGGTTGGAACCACTGACCTTTTGGCTAGCAGCCATGCACTTAACCACTGTGCCACCAGGGCCCTTGAAATCAACATGACAACAACTACCAACAATAATTTAGGTGAGTCCTGATGGTAATAATTTGAATTTAACAATTAATTATTAATAGTTTCGGTAAAAAAAAAAAGAAAATGGGGTGAAAAAAACAAAAGTCCAGGGACAAAATTTTACATCAATAGGTGACAAGTTATCCCCACAAATTCCAAAATGCAAAGATATTGTGACAAAGTACCAAAGAATAACAAGTTCATGTGTTATCAGCAAGCTGTGGAGGGAAGTTAAGATAGGTAAAATGAATTGTGGTGGGCTGAGAGGAGGAGAGGCTACAAATCACTAACTTGCTAGAAAGTTCAGTGACCAACCTGAGAACAGTAGACAAAAGTGGGAGGAAGTTTTGCAGGCCCTAAAGTGACAACTTCTTCTCCAACAAGGCTTCATACTGAAGAAATAGTGCTGAAAGTAGAATACAAACTGAGCAAACCGGGAATATTGAACCAGACGTGGGAGGTCGGAGGGGATATGGAATGTTGGACACAAACCGGGTTAGAAAAACTGAACTCACAGATTCTCAGAGAAAAAAAATCATATTTTATTTTTAATATTTCACTGTAACAAAAGAATAGGGAGCTCTAGAATTGTTAAGGGAAGAAAACCATCCTGGCCCACCATTCCTTTTCCGAGTCTGGAAAAATCAATCTCAGATAAACCCAAATAAACCAAACCTGTTGCCATGGAGTCAATTCCAACGCGTAGAGGTCCCATAGGACAGAGTAAAACAGCTCTGTAGGGTTTCCAAGGAGAGGCTGGTGAATTTGAACTGCCAACCTTTTGGTTAGCAGCCAAGCTGTTAACCACTGTGCCACCAGGGCTCCCAGATAAATATACCCAGAAACCAAGCCCACTGCAGTCGAGTTGATTCTGACTCAACAGCAACCCTATAGGACAGAGTAGAACTGCCGCATAGAGTTTCCAAGAAGCACCTGGCAGATTTGAACTGCTGACCTCTTGGTTAGCAGCTGTAGCACTTAACCACTACACCACCAGGGTTTCCCCAGATAAGTATTAAAAAAAAAAAGAAAATAAAGTTGAGTTAAAATGGTACAAGTGTTTAGAAAACAAATTTTGTTTTACTAAATTTAAATATATGCCTATCTTAAGAAGCCCTGGTAGTGCAATGGTTAAGAGTTTGGCTGCTACCCCAAAAGCCGGCAGTTCGAATTCACCAGCCACTCCTTGGAAACTCTATGGGGCAGTTCTACCCTGCACTATAGGGTCATTATGAGTTGGAATTGACTAAACAGCAACAGGTTTTTTTTTTTTTGGTTGTTGTTGTTTTATCACATAACTATTCTACACTCAGGCACATGCCCATGAAAAATAAATGCATATGCCCATAAAAAGACTTGCACAAGAATATCTGTGACAGCTTTATTCATAGTAGCCTCAAGTGAAAACAACCTATAAATCTATGGAATGGGAAATAGATAAATAAATCATGTTAAATGTATATAATAGAATATTAGGCAGCAATAAAAAATGGTGTACTGCTGATACATGCAACAATATGCAATGAATTAACACAAAGAAATTTCACTCATGCTGAGTAAAAAATGCCAGAAGACAATGATACATTGCATAATTCCAATTATATGATGCTCTAAAATTGTTAACTAATATGTAGTAGAAATTAAAATAGTGCTTGCCGAGGAGCTCAGAAGTGAGAGATGAAATGACCAAAAAGGAGTATGAGGATGCTTTCCGGGGTAACTTGACATCTGCATCTCCTGATGGAAGTACGACATACCACCAATGAAATAATCTGCCAAATATTTGAATTCTGAAAGTGATCAAGCCTAATCTATTTACCAATATAATAGGAAAACAGGAACAGGAAAGCATGAAGGTGACACCATGAAGATAAAATAATTGAATCCAGAACGTGGCAACTCAGACAGGCAACCTGAGTTCAACAAATAAACTTCAATGAAAAAAAGAACCTGTAGGGGGAACTCACAGGTTAAAAAAAACTTTTCTTAAGAGGCGTATCAACTAAATGTAAATATATGCTTAGAACTGCCACTGAGAAATGGAGAAGAGAATTTCTGTTGATAAGGAAAGTGACTGCCCCATGGAACCCCCATCTGACTTCTCATTTCCCATGTGATCTGCCTCACTGAACTTCTTTCCGGCTTTGATGCATGTGCTGTTTCCTCTGTCTGGACCAGTATGCATTTGTGGTACTAACTCTTATTTATCCTTTGGGTTTTATCTTAATTATATTTGATGGCACAGTGGTTAAGAGCTACAGTTGCTAACCAAAAGGTTGGCAGTTCGAATCCACCACCTACTCCTTGGAAATCCTATGGGGCAATTCTACTCTATCCCATAGGGTTGCTGAGTGGGAATCAACTTGATGGCAATGAGTTTGGTTTGGTTTTTTTGATACCAATTATTCAGAGAAGACTTCTCCAGCAACATCAGCTCATTGTCATACATATTCATTCTGTAATTCTCCTTCACGGCACAAGTCACATTATAATTATTCATTTATATCATTTGTATAATGTCTATTTTCTTTGTTACATCCTGAAGGGATGGGACTATATCTTTCTTATTGACTGCTGTATTCTCACTGCCAATGATGGTGCCTAGCAAGTAATACAACTTTACTAAATATTTAGTTAATAAATGAATTCATAATAATAACTCTCCATATAACTAATTCCCTCCATCTAAATAATGAAATAAATGTGCCAGAGATAATAAATATGTCAATGTTACCAGTCATTTTTTTGTGGGCTGTATATGCTCATTTCTGTTGACCACATTAAACCCAATTCTTCCTTGTTTTTCTATATTCCCCTTCACTATTTCCCAAGAGAGGACCGAGTGCCTTTATTGCCCTGTCTTGCTGTCTTTGACTGCTCTGCCAGCTTTAACAGACAGTCCTCTCCCTAGCTGGATAATGAGGTCTATCCTACTTTTAGGACAGGGTTTGGAAGTTTGAACATAGAATGTAGCAAATCAGCATCTGCCTTTAACTGTAAATGCAACCCAGAAGTTGTTTTCTAGAGTTTTTTTTTTTTTTGGCAGTTATTCAAATTTGCATTTACACTAGGTCTTTGTAAAAGTGTTTCTCAGGAAAGATGCTTTTAAATTTCAAGGAATTACCTAGCAAATGTGATTTTGAAACCATACGTCAGAATCAAGGTTCAATTAAGCCATGGGATGCACTAGTGGAATGCTGTGAACTCATAGCTGGTGAGGCCTCACAAGCAATTTGAAAATATCTAAGCAGCAGGCAATATGAAGAAGTCCAGACATTCAAGCAGTGGCATCAGGAAGGTATAATGGTGGTGAAAAAAATCTTGGCAGATGGTAGAACACACAGCCAAGAGGTTTTGGCAATAAAATTGGCTGAAGGCAACATGAGGCCAATATTAAGTGGTAGATTTCATGAAGAGGGAAACATGTCAGGGATGCACACAAAGGAAAGCAAGAATGAGGAAGGGGTGAATAGAACTTGATTAGAAGTTGGAGGGTGGTCGGAAGGAACAAAGGAAATTACTGGAACAAGGATTCAAGAAGCCAGTGAAGAATAAATGAAGAAAATAATGGGAAAAACTATTATGTTGTTATAAGAGGAACTTGTCTTGAAATTGGCCTGTACTTATATTGAAAAGATGAAAGAAATTCATAAAACTAATGACTATAAAGAGTACCACGAGTAAGAAAATGTGCAGCAATATAAATCCCAAGAGCCATTGTATAATACATTGTACAATAACCATATATGATCTGCTTCTGAAATGTCACATGCAACTTGAAAACTCTATGGAGCATTTCTACTCTGCACATATGGGGTCACCATGAGTTGAAATCAATTAAAAAAAAAGGTTGTCATCAAGTGAATTCTGACTCATAGTGACCGTAAAGGACAGAGTAGAGCTGCCCCATAGAGTTTCCAAGGAGCAGCTGGTGGATTTGAAACGTCAGCCTTTTGGTTAGCAGCTGTAGCACTTAACCACTATGCCGTCAGGGCTTCCACACATATATATGCATATATGGAGCCCTGGTGAAACTTGGCTGCTAACCAAAAGGTTGGCAGTTTGAATAAGACAGCTCTAAAGTCAGGCTACTGGCATTAGCACTATCTCTGTAAATCCCTCCGTGCAGAGACAGCTTTGGTTCCCAATTCTACATGAGGTTGTTGCTATTACACAATTTGAGGTTAAATTAAGTCCACAGACACAGTTGAAATAAGGTAGGTTTTATTTCAATAGAAAGAAGCTCCCTAAAACTCAACCTCTCCAATCGGCTCTCAGCTAAAGTAATTGTCAATAAAAATAGCTAAGCTACATTTGATCACATTCCCTTTTACCATTCCCTGGATTCTAGCATCTTCTCAAACCAAGTAGCTAAAATACAAACTAACCAATAAGAGCAAAATTATGGTAGCTTTTCCAAAATTTTGGTAGCGTTTCCATGTCCCTGAGCATCTGGGAAAAAATAAATGAAGACCTTGCTTTTGCTTAGAAGAGGGCGTAACAAGAAGATAACTTTGGAGAAAAGGATGTTGAACACCTCAAGGAAATATATGCATGAGTGAATGAGATAAAAACATAAAAAAATGAGACTACCCAGAAAAAAACCAGCGCTGTGACTAGTAGCTAAGAAAAAAGGGTTGTGTTCACATTGAACTTCATACATGGGTTAGAATGATAGTTTTCCAAAATTGGACATCAATGTAAAAGTATTTCTGTCTAAAAAGCCAATTTAATGGATGAGTAAACTAATGTTTAATAAGACTAAGTTATTTGTCCAGTCATGTAAATATTATCGGTAATTTTATTCCAGTGCCATTTCCATTATGCCACACTGCTTCTCCTCTCTACTGGTACTATAGGGATGAATCTTTGCAATATTTAACCTCAGTGAGGCACCTTAGGGGTGGCAAAGACTAAGTAATGCCATTATTTTACAGGAACCAAATTTATCTCCCCGTGTTAAAAAAAAAAAAAAACTAGAAAACCAGAGCAATATATGAAACAACGATTTTCAGATGTATAACAGTACAGGATTGTGATCACCAGGATGAAGGAAACAAATTGTATACTACAATTGGAGTTCCGGGAGGCCGAGGCAGTTAGAATTTGATTCTGCAGGGTAGATTACCAGAGGAGAGAGCCACAGAGAGAAGGAAGGAGGGAAGGAGAAAAGGAAAAGTGGGCATGGGGAAGAGAGGGAAAGGGAAAGAGAGAGAGAGAAAGATCTGGAAGTCAGAAGATGCTTTTCTTCAGTATTTGGCTTAGAATGATTCTGTTTAAAGGTGAGAGAATACCTTAGGCTGGAGAAAAGAACCACTAATAAAGAGTAGGGCAAACAAATTCCAGGATCTCACACAAGACTAAGAACTGTCTGTATTCCACCTGAGTAGAAAGAATTCATACTACATGGAGCATCAAGTAGACGCCTCAGAACGGCACCATTTTAGTAATGGTGCTAAATTAGGTCTAGACCAACATCTTCTCTGGTCCTACACTAACAAATCTGAAAAGCAAACTTTGAAAGTATCAGATTGATTTCAAGTAACTTAACTCTATACCTCAACAAAATTAACACAATTTAAAGGGATACAACAAAAGCCAGAAACCAACAATAAGTTTATAGTGTTTGTCACCCAATCAAAATTCTGAGGCATGTAGAGAAGCATGAAAATGTGACATATATGTATATGTAACATATATATATTGTTGTTAGTTGCTGTCAAGTCAATTCTGATTGCTGGCAACCCCATGTGTGAAGAGTAGAACTGCTCCATAAGGTTTTCAAGGTTGTGACCTTTTGGAAACAGATCTCCAGACCTTTCCTCCAAGGTGCCTCTGGGTGGGTTTGAACCACCAACCTTTCAGCTAGTAGTCAAGCGCTTAACTGTTTGCACCACCCAGGCACTCCCATATATCTCTCTATATAATATTTATGACATATATATGAAAATTACCATGGAATATATCAAAATTTATGTGGTGTCACTAATGCAGTGAAAAGTGGAAAATATATAGCTTTAATTGCTGATGTTAGAAAGGAGAAAAATCTAAAATCAGTAATATAGACATCTACCACCAGAAACTAGAAAAAGAACTAATCAAAGCTAATGAATACAGAAGAAAAGTAATAAAAAATACTAGCGTGGAAAATATGAAAAGGTAAACCTATCTGGTAAAATAAAGAAACTTTAAAAAAAGTGTTTTTTTTTTTTTTTTTAAAAGATCAAAACTATAAAACATCTAGAAGAAAGCACAGAAGAAAAAAATAGTGACCTTGTGTTAGGCAAAATTTTCTTCAAAACACCACCAACGGGGCAATCTCTAAATTATTTATGTATTTATTTTTAGGAACGTCACTGTTAAAATAGCAAAAAGGCAAGGCACAGGTTGGGAGAAAATATTTTCAAAACATATGTCATATTAAGAATTTTTATCCAGGATCTATCCAAAACTCATATAAACATGATTTTTTTTTTAAATAGGCAAACTATTTGAATAGGTACTCTATTGAAGACGATATATGAATGGCAAATTAGTATTTGAAAATACAGTCAACATCATTAGTCTTTTAGGAAAATGCAAGTTAAAACCATAATAAGATACCACTACATACTCATTAGAATGGCTACAATTACAAATACTGATAACTCCAAATATTGGCAAGAATGTGAAGCATCTGTAAATCTCATACATTGCTGGTGACATAGTGACACTACACAACCATTTTTAAAAACAATTTACCAGTTTCTTATAAAGTTATATATACTTTTATCATGTAACTCAGTGATCTTACTCCTATGTATATACCTAAGAGAAATGAAATCATATGTCCCCAAAAGTGAATGTTCTCAAATTTCTTACAGCTGTATTCATAATAGCCCCAAAGTGTAAACAACCCAAATTTCCATCAATGAAGAAATGGGCAGAAGAAAATGAAGTATTGATACTTTCAGCATGAGTGAATTTTGAAAGCATCATACAAATATAATGTCTTGTAAAAGCCACTTATATAAAATTCAAGAAAGGAAAACATTCTAGTGGTGGAAATCTGGTCAGTGATTACAAGGGCCAGGAGTGGAGTGTAAACTGACTGGAAAAGAACACAAAAGACACAAGGGGACTTTGGGGACCATGGAAATGTTTTGTTTCTTCCTTTGTTGGCGGCTACATTGCTGCACTCATTCATCTGAAGTTACCAACTGTATGTCTAACATTTTGAAGTTTTATCGTATATCAATTACACCTCAATGAAGTGACATGAAAAACCAAAACAGGATTTTTTAAAAGAACTTTTCAACTGATTTTAAAATGTATATGAAATGCAAAGAAACAAGAATAGTCAAGGGTGTTTTCAAGAACAAAATTGGAGATTTCTACTTCTAGATATCAGGAGTTGCTTTATAGCGACACTAAGAAAATGTATTTCTTGAAATACATACAAGCGAAGAGACCAATCAGCCGTTGTTGTTGCAGGTGCTGTAAAGTCAGTTTGAACTCATATTGATCACATGCGACAGAACTGCGCCTTCTGGTTTCTTACTCCGTAATCTTTATGGGAGCAGATCACCAGGTCTTTCTCCGTTGGGGGTGCTGAGTGGGTTCAAACTGCCAACCTTTTGGTAGGCAGCCTAGAGCTTGATCATTGCATCACGAGGGAGCTAAAAACTGATCTACACGCAAATCACCCAAACATGGCCTGAATTACTGGTTAAGAATGGGTGGTCTTTTAAACAAATAAAGCCAGTGTTAATTGGCTGTCTATATGGGAAAACAAACAAACTTGACCCAAAACTTAAACCATAAACAAAACTCCTGGTGTGTTATAAATCTGAAGATGGTAAGTAAAACAATAACCCTTTAGTGGAAAATACAGTAGAACATATCCATAAGCTTGGAGATGACAATGCGATTAAAACCACACTAAAATTGCACTATAATTCATCACAATGGCATTTCCCTAAGCTCTTTGACCACAGTCTTTTTTTTTTTTTTCTTCTTTCTCACTTGGAGCAGCCCACTGGTTTGCTGTTCTAAGGAACACTTAGGGAAATCCTGCTGTAGGTTCATAATTTTGAGAACTTGTACTAGGGTGAGAGCCAGGAAAATAAATAAATAAAAGCTTACTGAATAGAACCTGAGCAAATTATAAACATATGTTTAAGGAATGGAACTGTCATTACAGGGACAACTCACTTTCTATTTTTTTTTTTTTCTGATGTTTTATCAACTTAAACATTATTTCAAGCTATAAAAAAAAATTTTTTTTTTGGCTTTAGCAGTGTGTGTGTGTGTGTGTGTGTATGCGTGCATGTGTGTGTTTGCAATGTATGAACTGACATATTGGTATATCACCTAAAACTACCTTTAGATGACCACTTTACATGGATATTGTTCAAAAGGATTAGCAAGAAAAGATGCATTCTTTTAAAATTTAAAAATACATGAAATTAAACAGATAAGATAATTTTAGGCTATTTTGACCTCATTTTGCAATTCTGAAAAAAGTTATTAGTGATTTTTGGGTAATATTAATTAAATGAGTAAAGAAGAAAAATAAGTTTACATGTTAACTTACTATATTTAAAATTTAAACTTCAAAATTTATTCTGAAATTATTATGTTGCATATTAAGGGCTGATTATGGAAAATGCCAACGCCTATGCATTTTTCTTTAGCATAGATGCAAAGGGCTACAAAATTGTCCTACTTACAGACAGAGTTTGGTAACATCAACCTTTTTTATCATTCCCTTAAAGCATGCCATATTAATGATAGTAATGAAAAATAGCAAATTAAAAAATATTTTAAATATTAGTTAATACCATCAAAATTCACATATATAGGACAATAATAAGATTGTTATTAGCTCTATTCTACATAAATCTACATTGTAAATGTGGGAGTATAACATTTTTATGGGAGATCAGTGTGCAATCTGATTTTAAATTCTTTTGAATGAAAATAAATAAGAACACATTCTGAGAGTATATAATTTCATTGATCATAATGCACTTAAAATGCTTAAAAGTAGCTGCAGTATGAAATGTACGCTATGCTTTTGGTAAGTGATTGATTCCTGATTGTAAATGTTAACCTTTGTAATTAAATGTACAATAGTTTTACAATAGTACAGGTCTTCATAATTCTTATCTTATATTTAGTAAGTTAAATCTGCAGTAAGAAGGCATAAGTCTTCCCCTGAATAGAATGGCTAGCTCGTGAAGAAGAAAATCTAAGTCAACAATGTGCTAATAACCATGTTAATATGGACATTTAAAAACAAAAAAAAACAAACCCATTGCCATTGAGTCGATTCCAACTCACAGCAATCCTAAAGACAGAGTAGAACTACTGTATAGAGTTTCCAAAGAGCACCTGGTAGATTCAAACTGCCGACCTTTTTGGTTAGCAGTGGTAGTTCTTAACCACTATACCACCAGGGTTTCCTATGGACATTTAGGTCTTTTTTAAATTACTAGTAAGCCAATGTGTACATGGGATATAAAAATATTTTTAAAGTCTATCAGTGGAACCATATATCTTAATCTAATGAGTCACTAGAAGCTTGAACTGGGGAATAGATGTTTAGGCTGAGCCAGTCTTTGTACTTCACTGGGGGCAAAAACAGTAAATTCTAATTGTATATGCTAAACATACGTATGCTATGTTTATGTAGATGTAAAAACAGACCACTTGAAAGACAAACTTCATTAGGTCCTGAAGTGTTTTTGTTTTTTTCTGTTTCCTATGTCTAGCATCATGCCTGGAACATAGTAGGTGTCCAATAAAAGTTTGTTGGCCAATTGGTCCAATAAATGATGAATGTGATTATTTCACCCTTGATATTATCACATGTAGATATATTTTCAATTGTCTAAGTCAATGCAAAAATAAGCTTGGAAAATGCAATCCAACCAATGATCAATAGAGGATATAAGCTATCCTTTGAGGATGAAGCATGAATAATTTGTGGTAAATGAAAAGAAAAAGGTGTCAGAAAAGCAAGAACAATGGAGCAGGAAAAAGTGATAAAAGGAAGAAAATAATTTAGAACTCACAAATGGAAAGAGGTTCCCAAATTATATATGGGTTCCCAAATCATATATGGAGTCTCCCCCCCCCCCCATTTTTGGCATGCTTCAATAATCCCAATACTAAAAAGGAATAGCTGAATATTACTTTTTAAAAAATGCATTTCCTGAATCTAATCATGGGAAAGTATCATAAATCACAAATAGAATGAATAAAAATCATGAGGAAGCAACGTAAAATGGGAGCCATTCTACAAAATAATGGTCTGCACTCTTCAAAAATGGAAAGGTAATGAAAAACAAGCACTGAGGAAGTATTCTAGAATGAAGGAGAATGAGGTGACATGGCAACTAAATACAAAAATACAATATGTGGCTGGGATTAGATCTTAGATCAGATTCTTTGTTTTATCCCCTATGAAAGACATATTGGAACACTGCTGAAATATAAATAAGTTCTGTAGTGCTATATCAATGTTGATTTCTGCATTTTGATCATTGTACAGTGAATATATAAGAGAATATTCTTGGTATTAGGAAATACAGACTGAAGTGTTTATGAGTGAGGGGGCAAAAGTATGCCATTTACTTCAAATGTTTTATATATATATACATATATGCATATTAGAAACCCTGGTGGCATAGTGGTTAAGTGCTATGGCTCCTAACCAAAAGGTCGGCAGTTTGAATCCGCCAGGCGGTCCTTGGAAATGCTACAGGGCAGTTCTACTCTGTCCTATAGGGTTGCTATGAGTCCAAATAGACTCGACGGCACTGGGTTTGGTTTTGGTTATATGCATATATTTACGTACATATATACACACACACGGGAAACCCTGGTGGTGTAGTGGTTAAGTGCTACGGCTGCTAACCAAAGGGTCGGCAGTTCAAGTCCACCAGGCGCTCCTTGGAAGCTCTATGGGGCAGTTCTACTCTGTCCTACAGGGTCGCTATGAGTCGGAATCAACTCGACGGCACTGGGTTTGGTTTTTTTGGTTTTATACACACACACACACACACATATATATATATATATATATCAGAGAGAGACAAAATAATAAAGCAAATGGGACAAACTAAATAGCCAATGAATTGGGTCAAAAACGTATAAAGAAATTCTATTAGCAATGTCCCTATCCAAGTGTCAAAACCGGTCTGTTTTTTGCTTGCTTGTTTTTTAATGAATCTCTAATTAATTTCAGAACCCACACAGCATGAAAGACATTCCCTGGTAAAGGAGTCCAGGCCCTAGCAATTTAGATCAAGGTCTTTGAACTAAGTTATTAAACTTTCACATTCCAAGACAAAGTTCCAAGATTCACAAAGCATATTCCTAAAGGTCCCCAGGATCAAGAAAAAGGCAACGCTACATGATTTCTAAATTGAAATTGAGTATTTCTACGACACGTTAAACCTTATTTTTAATCAAATGGTAATTACAGAATTGATGACAAGTGAACATCACTAAGACTGGACAGGCTTATTCTTTTCTGGGTATGACATTTATAATTCCTGCTATAGAAGAAGAACGCATGAGCTTTCAATCCCAGCTCTTTAAAGAAAAGAATGCACTGAGTGAGGAAACAGGTGCTGCCTAAGCCTGGATGATAGTCTAATTGAATCTGATTACCAGTCCGTATGTTGTTGGTAGGTGCTCTTCAGTGAATTCAGACTCATAGCGACACCATGTGATAGAACAGAACTGCCCCATAGGGCTTTCTTGGCCGTAATCTTTAGAAAGCAGGTCGCTGGGTCTTTCTCCCATGGAATTGCTGGGTGGGTTATCAGTCATGTACACAACCATCTGTGCCACCAGAGCTCCTATCAGTCGGCATAAAGGTCTAATATAACAAAGGGAAGGAAGCTTTGGTTGGAACAACCAAAATGTACAAAGGAAGGTAATGTTTTCAGACATTGCTTTAAGTGCTGATAACACAGACAGATAACAACTATGGATTTTCAGTCCTCCCTCCCTCACCTTAGTCCTTCCTTCTGTCCTTTTTTCTCTTCTTCAATAGTTGGTTGCCTTTCAGTAAGTGCCAGGAACTGTTCTTGGTCCTGCACATACAAACATCAATAAAATATACATCTTGCATAAAAGTTTAAGAAATATAATAATGTATTAAATGTAATAATGTGTGGAGATGCTATTTTTATTTGTATATATATATGTATATATATATCTGTTGCTGTCGAGTCGATTCCGACTCATAGCACCACACCCTAGAGGACAGAGCAGAAGTGCCCCATAGCGTTTCCAAGGAGCCCCTGGTGGATTAGAACTGCTGACCTTTAGGTTAGCAGCCATAGCTCTTAACCACTACACCACTAGGGTTTCCATACATACATATATATATAGAGAGAGAGAGAGAGAGATCATTGGGGCTATAAAAGGCAATAATGAATTATAAATGTGGGGAGATAGCAAAAAAGCAATTCAAAAGAGTTGACTCAGGAGAACTTCCGGGTTTCCTCGGTTAAAGCAGATGTTTACAAAGTATAATACGAGTTTTTCTAGAGAGATATTTTACTGTTTACTAAGTTGTATCAGATATTATATAAACTAATAAAGAGAGTTCTTACCATGACATAGCTTTTGATCTATCTAAAATGAAAAAGATCAGTCAATTAGATGCCAGAAAGTATGGGACTAACTTTAAGTACAAAATAAACTGGGAGCAGAAAGGAATCATGCAGGAAGTGGACCTTCACATGATGCTTGAATAATGGCCAAATTTGTATAGGAGAGAGAAGAGAAAACATTCTTCACAAGAGAAAATAATAAGTGATTATTTTATATGACTTATTATATTTTTATACTTCAAGCACTTATACAAGAGGGTAAATAACATCTTTGTGGAATAATTGATTGGAAGAATGAGTTTTTGATAGACATCCGTTTAAACTATACTTATCCCACTTAAGGGTAATACATTAAGTGCCTAAATATATCAGTGGGATTGAATGAACTAGCTTCTTTTCAGATGTATTTTGAGGGGTGACAGAGAAGACTTTATCAACAAGACGGACTTTGGGATCTAAGAAGCACAATTGCTAAAAAAGACAAAAAGAAGCCTGAAGATAAATTATCATGTTCTCGTGAAATTTCCCTAAGAACAGTCTCGGGTATGACCCTTGGCCACTGATACTCCTATCAATTGTCATCTTAGGTTAGAGTATCACTGAGCTTGAATGTAATTACCTCAATTACTCCCTGTGTGCCAGGGAAGAAAATCCTTCAGTCTTTTTTCCATTGTTTAGTCTCAGCCACATGTATTTATTGTTTTTATAGGTTGAGGAGCTTTTCATGTTATAAAACCTTACTCTCATAAAAATCTCTTATATTTTAGGATTTTTGAGTTATTTGTATATGCCCTATTATTTCAAATTTACAAAATCATATGAATTAGGTAGGTCAGATTATACAAACTATCATTCATTTATAGCTTTATTGACATGTAATTGACATAAAACAAGCTGTACAGGTTTAAAGCCTATAATTTGATAAGTTTGACTTACCTGTGTATACACAGAAAAACCTCATTACAATCAAGATACTGAATATATACATCACCCTGAGTTTTCCTGTGCCCCTTTATGCTCCTTGCTTCCTTGTCTCCAGGCAACCACTATCTGCTTTCTACTATTATAGTTTAGTTACAAATTCTAACAGAAATTAAGGGAGTTGGAGAAAATGGCATAGACCACATTTGTTGTTGTTGTTAGGTGCCATCGAGTCAGTTCCGACTCATAGCAACCCTAAGCACAGCAGAAAGAAACACTGCCCAGTCCTGCGCCACCCTTACAGTCGTTGTTATGCTTGAGCTCATTTTTACAGCCACTGTGTCAATCCACCTCATTGAGGGTCTTCCTCTTTTCCGCTGACCCTGTACTCTGCCAAGCATGATGTCCTTCTCCAGGGATTCATCCCTCCTGACAACATGTCCAAAGTATGTAAGACAAAGTATCGCCATCCTTGCCTCTAAGGAGCATTCTGGCCACACTTCTTCCAAGACAGATTTGTTCGTTCTTTTGGCAGTCCATGGTATATTCAATATTCTTCGCCAGCACCACAATTCAAAGGCGTCAGGTCTTCTTCAGTCTTCCTTATTCATTGTCCAGCTTTCACATGCATATGGTGTGATGGAAAATACCATGGCTTGGGTCAGGCGCACCTTAGTCTTCAGGGTGACATGTTTGCTCTTCAACACTTTGAATAGGTCCTTTGCGGCAGATTTACGCAATGCAATGAGTCTTTTGATTTCTTGACTGCTGCTTCCATGGGTGTTGATTGTGGATCCAAGTAAAATGAAATCCTTGACAATTTCAATCTTTTCTCCGTTTGTCATGATGTTGCTCATTGGTCCAGTTGTAAGGATTTTTGTTTTCTTTATGTTGAAGTGTAATCCATATTGAAGGCTGTGGTCTTTGATCTTCATTAGTAAGTGCTTCAAGCCCTCTTTACTTTCAGCAAGCAAGGTTGTGTCCCCATCTGCATAACGCAGGTTGTTAATGAGTTTTCCTCCAATCCTGACCCCCCATTCTTCTTCATATAGTCCAGCTTCTCGTATTATTTGTTCAGCATACAGATTGAATAGGTATGGTGAAAGAATACAACCCTGACCTACACCTTTCCTGACTTTAAACCAATCACTATCCCCTTGTTCTGTCCGAACAACTGCCTCTTGATCTATGTAAAGGTTCCTCATGAGCACAATTAAGTGTTCTGGAATTCCCATTCTTTACAGTGTTATCCATAGTTTGTTATGATCCACACAGTCGAATGGCTTTGCATAGTCAATAAAACACAGGTGAACATCCTTCTGGTATTCTCTGCTTTCAGATCCATCTGACATCAGCAATGATATCCCTGGTTCCACATTCTCTTCTGAAACTGTCCTGAATTTCTGGCAGTTCCCTGTCGATATACTGCTGTAGCCATTTTTGAATGATCTTCAGCAGAATTTTGCTTGTGTGTGATACTAATGATATTGTTCTATAATTTCCACGTTCGGTTGGATCACATTTCTTGGGAATAGGCATAAATATGGATCTCTTCCAGTCAGTTGGCCAGGAAGCTGTCTTCCATATTTCTTGGCATAGATGAGTGAGCACCTCCAGCGCTGCATCTGTTTGTTGAAACATCTCAATACATATTCCATCAATTCCTGGAGCCTTGTTTTTCACCAATGCCTTCAGAGCAGCTTGGACTTCTTCCTTCAGTACCATCAGTTCCTGATCATATGCCACCTCTTGAAATGGTTGAATATCGACTAATTCTTTTTGGTGTAATGACTCTGTGTATTCCTTCCATCTTCTTTTGATGCTTCCTGCGTCGTTTAATATTTTCCCCATGGAATCCTTCACTATTGCAACTTGAGGCTTGAATTTTTTTTCAGTTCTTTCAGCTTGTCTGTCAGTTTGTCGTACTGTGGGGACTTGTGTGTTGCTGTGATGCTAGAAGCTATGCCACTGGTATTCAGATACCAGCAGGGTCACCCATGGACGACAGGTTTCAGCTGAGCTTCTAGACTAAGACAGACTAGGAAGAAGGACCGGGCAGTCTACTTCTGAAAAGCATTAGCCGGTGAAAACCTTATGAATAGCAGCGGAACATTGTCTGATATAGTGCTGGAAGTTGAGCCCCCCAGGTTGGAAGGCACTCAAAAGATGACTGGGGAAGAGCTGCCTCCTCAAAGTAGAGTCAACCGTAATGACATGGGTGGAGTAAAGCTTTTGGGACCTTCATTTGCTGATGTGGCATGACTCAAAATGAGAAGAAACAGCTGCAAACATCCATTAATAATCAGAACCTGGAATGTACGAAGTACGAATCTAGGAAAATTGAAAATCATCAAAAATGAAATGGAACACATAAACATTGATATCCTAGGCATTAGTGAGCTGAAATGGACTGGTATTGGCCATTTTGAATCAGACAATCATATAGTCTACTATGCTGGGAATGACAACTTGAAGAGGAATGGTGTTGCATTCATCGTCAAAAAGAACGTTTCAAGATCTATCCTGAAGTACAACGCTGTCAGTGATAGGATGATATCCATACACCTACTAGGAAGACCAGTTAATACGACTATTATTCAAATTTATGCACCAACCACTACGGCCAAAGATGAAGAAATAGAAGATTTTTATCAGCTGCTGCAGTCTGAAATTGATCGAACATGCAATCAAGATGCATTGATAATTACTGGTGATTGGAACGCGAAAGTTGGAAACAAGAAGAAGGAATCAGTAGTTGGAAAATATGGCCTTGGTGACAGAAACAACGCTGGCGATCGAATGATAGAATTTTGCAAGATCAATGGCTTTTTCATTGCGAATACCTTCTTTCACCAACAGAAACAGTGACTATACACATGGACCTCACCAGATGGAACACACAGAAATCAAATTGACTACATCTGTGGGAAGAGACGATGGAAAAGCTCAATATCATCAGTCAGAACAAGGCCAGGGGCCGACTGTGGAACAGACCATCAATTGTTCATAGGCAAGTTCAAGCTGAAACTGAAGAAAATCAGAGCAAGTCCACGAAAGCCAAAATATGACCTTGAGTATATCCCACCTGAATTTAGAGACCATCTCAAGAATAGATTTGATGCACTGAACGCTAGTGACGGAAGACCAGACGATTTGTGGAATGACATCAAGGACATCATCCCTGAAGAAAGCAAGAGGTCACTGAAAAGACAGGAAAGAAAGAAAAGATCAAGATGGATGTCAGAGGAGACCCTGAAACTTGCTCTGGAGCATCGAGCAGCTAAAGCAAAATGAAGAATCGATGAAGTAAAAGAACTGAACAGAAGATTTCAAAGGGCCTCTTGAGAAGACAAAGTAACGTATTATAATGACATGTGCAAAGAGCTGGAGATGGAAAACCAAAAGGGAAGAGCATGCTCGCATTTCTCAAGCTGAAATAACAGAAGAAAAAATTCAAGCCTTGAGTTGCAATAGTGAAGGATTCCATGGGGAATAGACTATATAAGGTAGGAGAAATGAATGACATTCTGATTCCTAAGCTAGTGCTATTTGCGTTGTACTCATGGTTGGAATAATCAGAACTTTCCTGAGAATCTTGGCATGAGAACCAAGAATCATCACTCTAATGGGGAAAGATTACTCTCTCTGTGAGCAATGACGACCTGGTGAAGTGAGTTCCGGAAAGTGGAAACTGCAGGACTCAGTGAGATTGTCTAGGTGCCTGCACTGGAACACATTATCAGACTGTTTTTTCTCCTGAAGTCTCCTCTGATGTTCTTCTCCACTGACTCTTAATTCATAACCTTGCTTCAAAACTCAAAGAAAAAATAGACTAAGCGCCATAAAAAGCCCTCCATTGTCTCTACACCATCTATCTATCTGATGAATCTGTAATTGTATTTTTGCTCTTCCCGCCTGTATTAATGAAGTGTTCCCGAGTCAATCAAAACTCAAATTCTCCATTGTTACCTGGGATCTTGCCTTTCTCCTTTCCAGGGACATAATTCTTAAAATGTCCTTTCCTTTTAAAATAGAATCCACTCTCCCCCCTCATCAATTCCTCCCCTTTTCATGAATACTTCCATTGCATCCCATCAGCATCCTCATACTCTAGCATTTTCTTTTTTGCATCTTGAAAATCTCTTCCTTAACCTGTTGTTCAGCTACAATCAATTTTTTTTAAGAATATTTTGTATTTTGGAAGAAGAGAATTATGCTTTTTTCCAAAATTTAAGAATCAATATATAAGTATCAGAAACTTTCCATTTCAATGTGACTGTGGTATCTTAACTTTTGCTAATAGTCTGAGAAAGTAAACTGCAGACCTCAGTTTATTCCTTCAGGAAGAAATCAGCATGCCCTGTGAAACCAAAGAGAAAATAATGCTTTTGGTTTTTCACATCTAGGTATATTGAGAGCCTGATCTGTATATGGCATTCAGGTTACTCTGTATCCTTTAAGACAAATCTGTGACAATTGTCCTGTTTCACAACTGTGGGCATAACTGTTACACTGGACACTTATAAGAGTCATATCTTATTCTAACAGTAAAACCTGTTGTCACCAATTCCATTCCAACTCATAGCGACACTGTAGGACAGACTAAAACTGCCTCATAGGGTTTCCAAGGCTGTAATCTTTACAGAAGCAGATCACCAGGTCTTTTCTCCCACGGAGAGGCTGGTGGGTTTGAACCGCCAACCTTTCAGTTAGCAGCTGAGCATTAAACCACTGCGCCACCAGGGCTTCATTCTTATAGTACTTAACAGGAAAAAAAGCGAAACAACAGGAAAGTGATTAATATCACACACCAGCTGCAGATTAATGAAGCAGATGCCTTTGTGGTTTATTCAGGAAGCTTAATTGATACAAAAGGGTCATGGATGAATACATGTCTCCATTGCTGTTCATCTCCATTCTGAGTAGCGTGTTAGTGGGAACTGATCAGTGTCAAAGCAACCTCCAGTGACTCAGGCTCCTGTTATCTCTCTCCTTCTGAGAAGTTAATGTACTAATCAGCCCTTGCTCACAAACTGATCTGTGAGAGATAGCTGGCAGGTTGGAATGTGAGGTGTCAGTAGTAGGAATAACAACCTCCCCATTATGTGTTATCTTCTCAGGGCAGCCACAGACATCATCCAACTTCCCTTCACAAGACTCCCGTGATGCAAGGACAAAGATTATCTTCCATGACTTGATAAAGAAACAGGTAATAAGACAGCAAGTGACAACCTCAAGGTCACCTTGATGATGAATGTGTGGGATGTGTCTTTATTCTAATACTTTGCTTCGTGCACTCCCCATATAACAGCTAGAGAGACCTTATCAAAACTCAAATTAAATCATGTCACTCCCCTAAAATGCCTTCCACCTCTGATCTAAGATCTAAGCTTTTATCCACGAACTGTTATTGTTGTTGTTAGGTGCCCTCAAGTCGGTTCTGATTCACAGCGGCCCTATCTACAACAGAAGAAAACACTATCTGGTCCTGTGCCATCCTCACAATCCTTGCTATGCTTGAGCCCACTACTGCAGCCACTGCATCTGTCAGTCCATCTCGTTGGGGGTCTTCCTCTTTTTCCCTGACCCTCGATTTTACCAAGCATGATGTCCTTCCCCAGGGACTGGTCCCTTCCGATAACATGTCCAAAGTATGCGAAAGGAAGTCCGCCATCATTGTTTCTAAGGAGCCTTCTGGCTGTACTTCTTCCAAGACAGATTTGTTAGTTCTTCTGAGCAGTCCATGGTATATTCAATATTCTTCCTTATTCATTGTCTAGCTTTTGCACGCATATGTGGCAATTGAAAATATCAACGTTTGCATCAGGTGCACCTCAGTCCTTAAGGTGACACCTTTGCTTTTTAACGCTTTAAAGAGGTCCTTTGCAGCAGATTTTCCCAGGGAAATGGGTCCTTTGATTTCTTGACTGCTGTTTCCATGAGCAGTGATTGTGGATCTAAGTAAAATGAAATCCTTGACAATTTTGATCTTTTTTTCTGTTTATCTTATGCTGCTTATTGGTCCAGTTGTGAAGATTTTTATTTTCTTTATGTGGAGGTGTAATCCATATTGAAGGCTATTATCATGGAGTGAATTGTGTCCCCCCAAAATATGTGTATCAATTTGGCTAGGCCACGATTCCCGGTATCGTGTGATTGTCCACCATTTTGTCATCTGATGTGATTTTCCTATGTGTTGTAAATCCTAATCTCTGCCTGTGGTTAATGAAGCAAGATTAGATTATGTTAAGGAGGATTACGGTGGAATGTAACACTTTTGCTCAGGTCACATCTCTAACCCAATGTAAGGGGAGTTTCCCTGGGGTGCGGCCTGCACCACCTTTTATCTTACAAGAGAGAAAAGAAGAGGGAAGCGAGCAGAGATTGGGGGCCTCATACCACCAAGAAAGCAGAGCCAGGAGCAGAGCATGTCCTTTGGACCTGAGGTTCTTGCACAGAGAAGCTCCTAGTCCAAGGGAAGATTCATGATAAGGACCTTCCTCCAGAGTTGACAGAGAGAGAAAGCGTTCCCCTGGAGCTGATGCCCTGAATTTAGACTTGTGGCCTATTAGACTGTGAGAGAATAAATTTCTCTTTGTTAAAGCCATCCACATGTGATATTTCTGTTATAGCACCATTAGGTAACTAAGACAGCTATATTATCTGATCTTCATCAGTGTTTCACGTCCTCTTTCAGCAAGCAAGGCTGTGTCATCTACATACTTCAGGTTGTTAATGATTCTTCCTCCAATCCTAATGGCACATTTTCTTCATATAAAAAAAATATATAGTCCAGCTTTTCAGATTATTTGCTCAGTATACAAATTGCATAAGTACAGTGGAAAGATACAACCTCGACACGCACCTTTCCTGATTTTGAACCACGCAGTAATTCCTGAATATTCTGAATAATTCCTGAATAATTGTTCTGTTCAAACAACTGCCTCTTGGTCTACGTATAGGTTTCTCGTGAGTGCAATTAAGTACTCTGGGATTCCCATTCCTTGTAATATTATTCATAGTTTGTTATGATCCATAAAGTCCAATGTCTTTGCATAGTCAATAAAACACAGAAAAACATCTTTCCGGTGTTCTCTGCTTTCAGCCAAGATCCTTCTGACATCAGCAATGATATCTCTTGTTCTAAGTCCTCTTCTGAAACCAGCTTGAATTTCTGGCACTTCCCTGTCAGTGTACTGCTGCAACCATTTTTGAATTCTCTTCATCAGAATTTTACTTGAGTGTGATATTAACGATATTGTTTGATAATTTCTGCATTCTGTTTGGTCACCTTTCTTTGGAATGGGGACACATATGGATCTCTTCCAGTTGGCTGGCCAGGTAACTGTCTTCACGATTTCTTGGCATAGACAAGTGAGGGCTTCCAGCATTGCATACATTTGTTGAAACATCCCAGTTGTTATTACGTCAATTCCTGGAAACTTGTTTTTCACCAATGCCTTCAGCTTGGACTTCTTCCTTCAGTACCATAGGTTCTTGATCATATGTTACCTCCTGCAATGGTTGGATCTCGACAAATTCTTTTTGGTACACTGACTGTGTATTCCTGCCATCTGCTTTTGACGTGTCCTGCCTCGTTTGATATTTTGCGCATAGAATTCTTCATTATAGTAACCTGAGGCTTGAATATTTTCTACAGTTTTTTCAGCTTGAGAAATGCCAAGCGTGTTCTTCCTTTTTTTGTTTTCTAACTCCAGGTCTTTGTAAAATTCAATATAATGCTCTCACTTTGAAATTTTCTGTTCAGCTCTTTTACTTCATCATTTCATCTATTCCTTCTAGCTGTTCTGTATTCAAGAGCAAGTTTCAGGCTCTCTTCTGACCTCCATTTTTTGACTTTTTTTTTTCCTTTCTTGTCTTTCTAATGACCTTTTCTTTTTTTCATGTATAATGTCTTTGATATCATTCCACAACTCGTCTGGTCTCAGGTCTTTAGTGTTCATTGAGTCAAATCTATTCTTAAGATGGTCTCTAAATTCAGGTGAGGTATACTCAAGGACATACTTTGGCTCTCATTGACTTGTTTTAATTTTCTTCAGCTTCAACTTGAACTTCTATGTGAGCGATTGATGTTCTATTCTGCAGTCAGCTCCTGGCCTTGTTCTGACTAATGATATTGAGCTTCCATGAACTGCAAGGCATTTTATGAATTAACCTCTGCCTGTTTCTCCACGTTCATTTTTTAATTCTTCATTATCCTCTGACATCCATGGTTTCCAAGTTTTCCTTATTTTGACAAACATAAAACAAAGATAACATTTATACAGCACACTGGGGTAAATGGAAAAGGTTGCTCATGACCAATGGGCTCTGTTCCAAAAGTGTGGGCTACATAGGCCTTGCTTAGTTGCCTGAGAACTGAGGGTATTGACATCTCTGGAAATTGATTATCCATTTGCATCAAGTCTTTATGGCTTGGGCCACTTGAGAAGCTCTGCTCTAGTCTCACTCCCTGTCTTTCTATTCCTCAAATGTGCTGAGCTTATTCCCCTGGTTAAGGTATTGGTACTTGATGCTCTTTCTGCCTTGCATGTTCATTTTCCAGATCTGTGTATAGATGTTTATTAATTCAACTCTCAGATTAAACGTCAGTGTATCAGAGAGATGTGTCTGACCCTCAATCTAAAAGAACCCCTTAGTCATCTTCTGCCACAATCCCCTGCCCTACTTTATTTTCTTCTTAGTATTTATGACTCTCTGAGTTTATTTGTGTGCTTTTTTTCCCTTGTTTGTTATCAGTTTCTCTCCTACAGACTGTAAGCTCATGAAAGATGTGACCTGTTTGTCTTATTCACTGCTATTGTCCTAGTGCCTATTATGTTTTCTGGCATATAAAATGTGCACATTTATTTAATACACTGTATAAAATCTAAGCCTTTTAGAATTCCTGCTCTGCAACAATAATTCTAATTTTCTCAACAGAGCCAGCAACAGAGAGAAATAGGGTACATAGCCATTGGCCTTCCACTGAGTCCTTATATGTACAGATTATTATATCTCTGGATTGAGACGGATCCTTTACTAAGCCATAGTATCATACATCACAAAGCTTTTCGAGGACAACATACAGAGCAATCCATCTTCCTATGGATATGAATGTCCTAATTCTCCAGAACAAATTCATATTCCCTTTCTGAAGACTTAAACACATCCTAAAGGGCAGAACCTTCATAGATTTCCTTGTTAGTTTATGTCTGACTATAATAAGGGGGTCCAAGATTCCCTGAAGATTTCTTGCATACTTTTATCTTCAAGCAGATGTAAAATGTTTATATCAGCACTGTAGACGATGACAGGAAGAACATTACAATGGCAGTCAAGAATCTTATCCTTGGCTCTGTTTTAACAAACTGGGACCTTGGAGAAACTAGAACTTTTTTCCCCCCTCTACTTAAATTGAATGGTTAATGTTTGGATAGAAATATTTTGACCAAAAACTGAGATACTGTACAGAAATTAATGTTTTATAGGTATAAAAGAATGCAATGCTATTCATATGCCAGTAATGCTTTGAGTCAGAATCGACTAGACAGCACCTAACAACAGCGACACCATCATTCCCTTCCTTGACTTTAATTCTAGGTAAGTCTGTGGCATAGTTCAGTCCCTTTTATTTTACTTTGTCCCTCTTCTTTGTGTGCTAAGGTATAGTTTGCTTTCCAAAATGTTTAGAATAGCTAATAACTTCACAGAATCCTAATTAATTAAATAGTTTATCAAAATATGTCATGGGAGTAGTTGAAACAATCAAAAAGTGTAGAAAGAAAGGTTTACAACACAAAAGTCCATTATCCTCTGTCATCCCATAGATTCCGTACTTCTTCTGCCATTCCCAACAGACATTTTCAGGTCTTTTTGGTTTCATATTTTTTACCTTATAGTATTAATTAAAATTAGTGCATTACTATGTTTGATCTATTTATTTTGAGATAAGTTGATGTACCATATTCCAGCTCAGCCATTTGCCACCTGAGAAACATTGGGCTTATTATTTAACCTTACCCTGCCTCAGTTTCCTTATCTATAAATGTGGGTACTAATTTAACTACCTCTTTTATGTGGTTGAATTAAATTAATAAATTTAAAGTGTTTAGAACATTGTATAAATCACAATAAACATTAATTGAATAATGTTTTTTCTTGTTATTATTGTTAGAAGCTTACCCCCTCCCTCCTTAAACCTCACCTTCTAAATAAATCATATCTCATATATTCCGGTTATATTTATATTCTTTCTTATTACTATGTGTGTGTGTTAGGTGCCATCAGGCCAGTTCTGACTCAAAGGGATCCTATGTACAACAGAAGAAAACACTGTCCAGTCCTGCACCCTTCTCATCGTTATGCTTAAGCCCACTGTTGCATCTCCCTGAGGGTCTCCCTCTTTTTCTTTGACCCTCTACCTTACAAAGCATGGTGTTCTTCTCTAGGGACTGGTCCCTCCTTATAACATAACTTGTCCAAAGTATATTATATGTTTATAAGGAGCATTCTGGTTGTACTTCTTCCAAAACAAATTTGTTCCTTCTTCTAGCAGTCCATGGTATATTCAATATTCTTTGCCAGCACCACAAATTCAAAGGTATCAATTCTTGTTCAATCTTCCTTATTCATTGTCCAGCTTTCACATGCATATGAGATGATTGAAAACACCATGGCTTGGGTAACACACACCTTAGTCTTCAAGGTGATGTCTTTGCTTTTCAACACTTTAAAGAGGTTGTTTGCAGCAGATTTGCCCAATGCAATGTGTCTTTTGATTTCTTCACTGCTGCTTCCAAGGGTGTTAATTGTAGATTCAAGTAAAGTTAAATCCTTGACAACCTCAATGTTTTCTCCATTTATCATGATGTTGATTACTGGTCCCGTTGTGAGGACTTTTGTTTTCTCTATGTTGAGGTGTAATTCACATTGAAGGTTGTGGTCTTTGATCTTCATTAATAGCTGCAAAGTTGTGTCATCTGCATAATGCTGGTTGTTAATGAGTCTTCCTCCAATCCTGATGCCTAGTTCTTCTTCATATAGTCCAGCTTCTCAGATTATTTGCTCAGCATACAGATTGAATAAGTATGGTAAAAGGGTACAACCCTGACACACAATTTTCCTAACTTTAAACCACACAATATCCCCTTGTTCTGTCTGAACAACTGCCTCTTGATCCATGTACAGATTCCTCGTGAGTACAATCAAGTGTACTGGAATTCCCATTCTTCACAATGCTATCCATAATTTGCTATGATCCACAGTCCAATTTCCTTGCATAGTTAATAAAACACAGGTAAACATCTTTCTGGTATTCTCCCCTTTCAGCCAGGATGCATCTGACTTCAGCAATGATATCCCTGGTTCTACGTCCTCTTTCAAATTCAGGCTGGATTTCTGGCAATTCTCTGTTGATATACTGCTGCAGCCACTTTTGAGAAATCTTCAGCAAAATTTTACTTGCATGTGATATTAATGATATTGTTGGGTAATTTCCACATTTGATTGGATCACCTTTCTTGGGAATAGGCATAAATATGGGTCTCTTTTTTTCCAGTCAGTTGGCCAGGTAGCTGTCTTTCAAATTTCTTGGCGTAAACGAGTGAGCACTTCCAGGGCTGCATCCCTTTGTTGAAATATCTCTAATGATATTCCATCAATTCCTGGAGCTTTGTTTTTTGCCAGTGCCTTCAGTGCAACTTGGACTTCTTCCTTCAGTACCATCAGTTCTTGATCATATGCTACCTCCCGAAATGTTTGAACATCAACCAATTCTTTTGGGTATAGTGACTCTGTGTATTCCTTCCATCTTTTTTTGATGCTTCCTGCGTTGCTTAATATTTTCCCAGTAGAATTCAATATTGCAACTCAAGGCATGATTTTTTTCTTCAGTTCTTTCAGGCTGAGAAATGCAGAGCATGTCATGTTCTTATTAGTATGTCTATGCAATTATTCATTGTTCAAACAAGTAGTATGCTAAATACATTTCATTTCTGATACAACTTTTAAGCTTTTTTTCCTCGAGTTAATAATTCTTTCTTGTATTTTCAGTAAAAACCTGAAATGAATATCTGATTTTTTTCCATAATATACCACAGCTCTAGAAAATGATTCTTTACTCAATTTCTCACATGATCATATCTCTCAGATAATTTATCAGATTCATTTGCTCTCTTGAGAATATCCATTACGGAGTCATCCAAACTACTGCTCTCGCCAACCTGGTGGTTTTGAGACCTGCTACATGGTTGCTATAGTGGGAATTCCCATTACTGCTATTTCATGAATATTCTTTTCCTCATTCCTTTTTCCTATATCTCATGTCTTCCTTTTTCTCCATGTTCCCTTCATTTTTTGGAGGAC
The DNA here is from genome assembly GCF_024166365.1 of Elephas maximus indicus. Classification (NCBI taxonomy): domain Eukaryota; kingdom Metazoa; phylum Chordata; class Mammalia; order Proboscidea; family Elephantidae; genus Elephas; species Elephas maximus. The sequence continues at coordinate 23,298,947 of NC_064825.1, read as the reverse complement.
ATCATCCAGCAGCTTCAAAAAGAAGCTGATTGCCCTCAAGATGATATTTTAAGGTGAGTTTTCCACAATAGTGCCTTATTTTATCCCATATTGTTCACTGCCTTTACAAAAGTAATATTTTGTTATTGTGTAATTTGTTGTGGTTGTGGTTTGTGGATAAGCAGAGAATCAGGTAATCCCTGTTCTATACACAAAACCTCCGTTCATCCCCCTGCTTTCTGCCCCATATTCTACTTCCTTTTTCTATTGTATTTACTACATCCAAGCCTATTTTTGGTATTCTATGCTAGTGTTTAATTCATCAACATTTTGCCACGTGCTTTCCTCTTCCAGACAGCTACCTATATAAATGTATTTGAGAAGGTGTGTATAAGTATGTGTGTATGAGTATGCGTGTACATGCATGTATAAGCTTAGGTATGTTAATGGCAAAATAAAACATTTTCAAAGATTTATATATTCATATAAGTAAGCAATATAGGAAAATGTACAACTATCCTTTTCTGCTAAAAGCTTCCTTGAATTGCATTAAAAATTTACTTATTTCTGATATTAGAATTCAACAACACACTTTCTCAATACTTCCTCTTCAGTCACCACTGCTTGTTCACAATAATGTAGCCAAAACGTAAATTCATGCTCTATTCTTTTGAAACAGAGTCTGGCATAGGTAAGAACGATTTTTGACTTTTAGCAGAATCACCTTGCCTACTTTTAAAAATATAGACATAAAGACTCTACTCTCAGAGATTTTAAATAAATTATTTTATGACAAGGACAAGACAGCTGTACTTTTTAAAAACTCCCTATACTTTTGCTGGTCAAGCAGTTTTTATTGACATATAGTGATTTATCTGTTATTTTGGGCCGCCATGCTTTCATTGTGGTTTAGTAACTACAGGCTGATTTTCTTCTAAACTCTTTAGCTATTATGTTGTTATTAGGTGTTATCGATTCAATTTCAACTCATAGCAGCCCCATGTGACAGAATAGATCTGCCCCATAGAGCTTCCCTAAAGATTACAGCCTAGGAAGCCCTACGGGGTAGGTCTACTCTGTAAAATAGGGTCTCCATCAATAAGAATCGACTCGAAGGCTCACAACAGCAACAACAATCTTTGTGGAAGCAGATCATCAGGTCTTTTTCCCATGGAGCTGCTGGGTGGGTTCCAATCACTAATTTTTCAGGTAGTAGCCTAGAACTTAACCGTTGCTCCACCAGAGTTCCTTTAGCTATTATAAACAGTCACAAATATTATCTACAGAGCTAAAGCATGTTCCTATGTAAGGTATTTGATCATATCACCTTCAAAAATGCTCTTCGTATTTTTTTTAATTGAATAATCAAACAGTTATCATTTTTGAGCGGGAATATTAGTCACATTGACGTAACGACTATCAGAATGAATTTCCAAATTGCCTACCACTAGGGACTTGTTTTAAAATGTATTTGATTGTTCCATCCATGAAGTGATGAGGAGGGTTCTTTGTTTTTGTTTGTATTTTTTTAATGTATCCATAAAATGTAATGGGTTGCATTGTGTCCCCCCAAAACATATGTCAACTTGGTTAGGCCATGATTCCCAGTATTGTGTGGTTGTCCTCCATGTTGTGATTTTCCTATGCGTTATAAATTATAATCTCTGCCTGTGGTTAAACAGGATTACAGTGGGATGTAGCACCCTCACTCAGGTTACATCCCTGATCCAATGTAAAGGGACTTTCCTTAGAGTGTGGTCTGCACCACCTTTTATCTTTTAAAAGATAAAAGGAAAGGGAAGCAAGCAGAGAAATGGGGACTTCATACCACCAAGAAAGAGCACTGGGAGCAGAGTGCGTGCTTTGGACCCGGGGTTCCTGTGGGGAGAATTTCCTAGTTCAGGGGAAGGTTGGTGACGAGGACCTTTCTCCAGAGCCAACAGAGAAAAAGCCTTCCCGTGGAGCTGAGGCCCTGGATTTGTACTTCTAGCCTACTAGACTGTCGATGGCACTAGAAAAAAAAAGAAGACTGTGAGAAAACAAATTATTCATTGTTAAAACTATCCACTTGTGGTATTTCTGTTATAGCAGCACTAGGTGACTAAGACACTGTGTCATGCAATGACTTCTAGTTTCTACTATTTTTAATTTGACCATTTGAAGTTCTTAGACATGAGATGCATTCAACTTGTCACGTGATGTTTCAGCACATTCCTCTAAATCAGTGATCTCTTTGGTTTAGTTATTGTGAAACATCAGTAAATGACTGGAAATAAAGGGCCTCTTTTCAGCAGGCAAGATTTTAACTTTACTAAGATTTAAAAAATTTCAGTGTGACTGAATTCCCTGTAGTTATAAGCTATTTGAGAACTAATACTGCATTTCCCAGTTACTTTTAGCTTCTCTCCATAAGTGTTCAGTGCTATGTACTAAAATGATGTAAGTAGGATCTTTTTTTTTCATTCAGAGATGACTGAACTTCAGGGAGTGGGGACTTCCGGTTTCATTCAACTTCTAATTACCTTGCTAGTTAACAGAAAAATAAAAAAGCAGCTGTGCTATGAAATTACAGTCTAAGATACAAAGCTTGAGTGACGACTTAGGAAAACATGTTTAAAAATGGAAGGCAGCAGGATCCTGGAGGATAGCAAAATTGTGCTGTGTAGGGGCTAAAGAGAAGAAATGATGGAAGCAAATGATGTTGTGAGAAGCAGTGTCTAAGGAAGCAAGGTGGAGAAGGCTTATTTAACTTTGTATGTTTTTCATTGTTGAAGCAAGGGTGCTTTTAAGTGGCCAGGATATACATGGCCTTTTTATACATTGTGTCTGACAGTGGTTGATAGTAGACTCTCTCTATAATGTTATAGAATAAATAAATGAATAACTTATTCAAAATATACATTGCTTATTTTCTGTATTCAAGCTGTGAAATTCTTGTTTGTTATCATTTAGCAAACTGATAGGAAAAATAGGCCATGAATGTTCTTTTCTACCGTATCTTGCTATCACTTTTAACAAATCCTATACTGTAGACCTCATCTTCCCGGTCAATAAAATATAATTTGCCTGCTTTGTAAGTCATATCAAAGCCATTTAAAAGACTAAGGCTTTTTTTCACGAGAATCAATTATTTTATGAATGAAAACCAGAATTACGTGTATTACTGCACTGAGATTATATAGATCAAGGATACTATGATTTGATGATTTTTCCATCTGTAAACTGTTTTTCTTGAGCAGCATATTTATGTTGTCAGGCTATTTAGTTATAACTTAGTCAGTCTTACTCAATATTGCACTAGCTCAGACAAAAAACCTAATTAGCCTCATTTAGCTTTGTTTTAGATCATGCCATTAAAAAAAAAAATTGCATTCTGCATGAAGAAGTATATGTATGTGTGTGTGTCTGTGTCTTTGTTTAACCCATTTCCCAGGCAATAGTCATATAATTAAGATTGTCAGTTCTTGTCATGGTATCAGGTACCATGCACTATGGGTTTCAAAATCAACCTTCTTATGCGATCACATTGCGTGAATGTGGCACTTTCATAAGAGATATAATTTAGATTCAAGTCCAATACTTGAAATTGTGAAGATGAACCAGATTTTCTAGACAAAGCTCTCCTTCTCTGTTCTTAGTTACTTGAGATCAGTACCATTTACTTGATTTACAGATTACAGTGTGGATGGCTGCTACTGTCAGTGTTACATGGAGAAGACTGTCAGTACCAATGAAGATACCACAGGCAGTTTGGAAAAGAAGCCCTTCAGGAAAATTCTCTTTGTAGGAAGAAGGTTTTATCAGGCCTGTACACTAAAGCTTTGACAGAACAATTTCTCAGGGCCACATCAAATGAAATCCATCCTAGACACAAAGCCCTGCTAAAAAAATATTTTAATAAATGTTAGAATGGTAAACACACTATATTGGAAATTATATTTAAAAAAAAAACCTACTTACACAGTAGATTAAGAAAGTTCTAAGTGATTTATTATATTACAGGAAATAATGATAGTAAACATTTGTGAGATCACATAAAGATGAACTGTTCTCTCTTGCATTTAATGTTGCCTTGATTTTTCTAATGTACCCGTTGAAAGAAATAGTTTCTGAATTTGAGCTTAAAGTTTCCTTTTTTTTTTTTATGTTCTTACATCATTCCCTTACCAATTCTTTTTTTTGTTATAAGGCCTTAATGTATATTCCATACTTACGTGCTTCAATTATTGGCAGACAAAATTGGCATCTCCTTATAGTTATCATTTAGCTCAAATATGTCACAAGCTGAGCCCATAAATGTATTGTGATATTTTCAAATTCATTGTTATTATTCACTGAGTAGAAAAAATACTGTACTGGTTATAATGATATGCAAATTATGATCCTGGATCTCTTGTGAATTGTGTGACCTTGAGCAAGTAATTCATATCAACTCTTTGGGGTCCAATTTTTAAATATATTAGTGTATTAGAGACACAGAGACAGAGAAAGAGAATAAAAAATGGGACAGTTTTCAACTAGATGATCTCTCTGGTTCTGTTCAATTCTATTATTCTATTTTTTTGGAATAAGATAAAATAAAACAAACATTGCTCTCCTTGGTCATCTTTGAAGTGTGAATACCCACCCATTGCTGTTGAGTTGATTCTGACTCATAGCAACTCTATAGGACAGAGAAGAGCCACCCTATAGGGTTCATAAGGCTATAATGTTTACAGAAGGGATGGTGGCACAGTGGTTAAGTGCTGGGCTGCTAACCAAAGTGTCAGAGGTTCCAACCCACCAGCCACTCCATGGGAGAAAGATGTGACAGTCTGCTTCCATAAAGATTTACAGTCTTGGGGCAGTTCTACTCTGTCCTATAGGGTTGCTATGAGTCAGCATCTACTTGGCAGCAACAGTTTGGTTTTGGTTTGGAATCTTTACGAACTTAGAAACACTCGTCTCAAAATCCTTACCTTGTTGTGTCTATCAATCTTAAACTATTCTCTCAGAATCTTTTCTCAGTCCTAATCAAGCCTCTGCATTGGAAAATCCATCTTAAAATGGAATTCAGAACCTCATAAATATCCCAAATTTGCCCTTCCCCTTCCAAGATACTAAGAATCTGACAAGGTAATACTCTCCTTTACTGCTTTCAGCTTTATTTCATTGACAAATTGTTCTGGTGTTATTTTGGGGGAGTCAGCAATTGACAATTTTATTTTCCCCAGACACCCAACTGATGCCTCTTCAGATCTATCTAGTAAACAGCACACTTCTCTGATGTCCCTTGAGCCTCCCACCTGGGCACTCCATGGGTACACCAGTGAAATAAGTTTTGCATAGGACACAAGGTCTGATTTCTTCCTTCTTTCCATCTTCCCTTCCTTTCTTCCTTCCTTTGTATTTATTATAAATATTTCTACATATTTTCTGGAGGTCTGCACCAGCTCAATCATCCACTTGACTTTACAATTCTTACTGAGAAAGACAAAACTTGCAAATGGCTTCATTGTTCACTTCTGAACTTCAGCATCAATTCATTTACATGGAAATTAAGCTGTTCAACTTTTGAATACATAGCATCAAACAACTGTTTGTTTCCCAAGACTCTTAGAATTCATTGCTTCAAAATCCTGGCCTAGCTGTTTCTACGATTCCTAAACTATTATATCATGATCCTTAACCAAACCTAATCAAGTCCGCAGATTAAAAGACCGACTCTACACAAGATTCCAAATCTCATAAGTATTCTGACTTTGACTTACACATTCTGCGACACTGCTAAGACTTTCAAGTCGTTGGTTTTCCATACTGTGGAAAGAATGATCTTAGGTTTGCCTTAGCAACAGGTTCTTCTGCTGGCATTTTCAGGGACCTGGCATTCAACAGTCGCTCATTGTATTTGTTGTTTTCCTAAACATTTTAAGGTACTTTGAGGAGTTGTAGTAGACTCCGTATTATACTACATTATGAGCATGGTCCAGACTTAAGACATTTGTTCCATCCATGCTCTAAGTTTGCAATGACTTCTACCTGATTTTCACATATTCACTCCCTTGGGTCTCTAAATATTCCCTTATCAGAAAGGTCTTCTACCACCCTCCCTCCCCCCCTCCACATTTCCTTTTCTTGCTATTCCTGATCTATTAATTCTCATAGCTTTCTTAGTCATCTAGTGCTGCCATAACAGAAATACCACAAGTGGATGGCCTTAACAAAGAGAAATTTATTTCCTCATGGTAAAGTAGGCTAAAAGTCCAAATTCAAGACGTTAGCTCCAGGGGAAGGCTTTCTCTCTGTGTTAGCTCTGGAAAAAGGTCCTTGTCCTCAATCTTCCCATGGTTGAGGAGCTTCTTAGGCTCAGGAACTCCAGGTCCAAAGGACACGCTCTGCTGCTGGTGTTGCTTTCTTGGTGGTATGAGGTCTCTCCTCTCTGCTAGCTTCCCTTTCCTTTTATCTCTTGAGAGATAAAAGGTGGTGCAGGCTACACCCCAGGGAAACACCTTTTACATTGGATCAGGGAGGTGACCTGAGCAAGAGTGTTACATCCCACCCTAATCCTTTTAACCACAAGCAGAGATTATGAATTATAACACATAGGAAAATCACAAAATGGAGGATAACCATACATGGCCTAACCAAGTTAATACATACATTTTGGGGGGGACATAATTCAATCCATGACAATACCCATTATCACTGCCTGAAATTTATTATTTTTCATAGCCTTTATTACTATCTGGGATATTTATTTATTGTCTCACTCCACCAATAAAATGTAATCTCCACAAGAATACAAGCTTAGTTTTATTTACTACTGTAATTTTAGTGTCTAATATTTTTTTTAATATAGGGCTTGATGGAAAGCAAGAGTTTAATAAGTATTTGATGGATGAATTAAAAAAAGGAATTCTGTAGTAAATGGGAAATGGAAAATGGATTCAATGAGTATAAAGAATTATTACTAAGGAGTGGTGGTTGGATGGGGACAGGCAAAAAGAGAGTGGCAAATCAAGACAGACAGAAAGACAGAGGTATTTAAGGTTGAGGGAAGGTTTTTAAGGTTATGAAATAAATACCAATCAAAAACAACCAGTAAGAAGAAGAAGCAATTTACAGAACGAGACCACGGAGAGTGGTGAAGGGTATGAAATCCAGAATATGGATGATATATTTTGGTTCCACAGAAGGGGAAATAACTTCCATTTTCATAGAAAAACACAAGGTAGTGGTAGGAGGAGAAGTAAATCAATTGATAACCAAAATGGCTTACAATATAACTTGTAATCTTTTAGGAAAATAATTTAAATTAATGGGTGAGTTCATATAATTGGCTCTGTTTTCTCTATAAAGTTTTAAGTGAGGTCATTGGCTACAAATAATTGCAGCAGCGGTAAGATAGGAGGATTAAAGAGAGCAAAGATAATTTAAAATAGCAAATTTGATAAGGAGAAGAGAGAACTAATTAAGGAAATTTGGAAAGATACCAGAAGGCATTGAGAAACCATGTCTGTTTAGAGACCATAAATTTTCAGTGTTCTAATTAGTTGTGTAGAGGTCTCTGCGAGACGCAAAAGGTTGGTGGTTTGAACACACCAGCGGCACCATGAAAGAAAGGCCTGGCGATCTGCTTGCATAAAGATTATAGTCAAGAAAACCCTATGGAGCAGTTCTAATCTGTAACACACGGGGTCACCATGCATCAGAATTGACTTGATGGCAACAGGTTTGGTTTTTAGTTTTAGTTGTGTGGTTTCTCTACTATGGTGCTCAGCAGAAAAGGTATAGGAGTGAAGTAGAGGAGCAGAGCGCAAATCAATCATTGCATTATGCTTGATTTTAGTAAAAAATTACCCTGCATGTCCACCTAATATTGCATGTCTTATTAAGTTGACACTCATTTAACTCTTTAAACTAGATGTGCTATCTGTAGAAATTCTAAGGCCCTTAGTCATAGTAGACTTTAGCTATCAGTTCCCTATAACATTTTAGTTGTGTTTGAATTTTGATGCTGTTTTAATCTTCACATTTGGAATATTGATTTAATTAATTCAAGATAAATTTAACTGAGAGGGCTTGAATCCTCCAAATGTTTACAAAAGTCAGCTAGTTTTCAAAATAGATTATCAATGAAATATTTCCAAGTTCAGATTTATAATTCATTTTATTAATGAAAACAAAGGGTTTTTAAGAGTTATATTTAAATCATTCTTGTTCATGTCCTTCCAAAGCTTAAAGTTTATAATTAGAATGAAACAAAAGTGCTCCTTCAGAAGGAGTTCAGCATAAGGTTTCTACACACACACACACATTCAAAAAGAGAATTTAGGAAATGGATACCTAAGAGTCATTGTGAAAGTTTTATGTGTGCTATAGGTTTTTTTTTTTTTTATAGGTTTACATATATGAGTTTATAATCATTAGATTGCTTTGGTTTCTAAGAAATTGTTCTTAGGTAGCTTAATTCAGAGCACTTGAAGAGGAGTTTCAAAATTAGGCATTTGGCTAACATTGCTGTTGTTGCTGTTAGGTTTTGTCAAGTCGGTTCTGACTCACAGTGATCCTATAGGACGGAGCAGTACTGCCCCACAGGGTTTCCAAGGAGTGGCTTGTGGATTTGAACTGCAAACCTTTTGGTTAGCCGCTGAGCTCTTAATCACTACACTGCCCTGGCTAGCATTTGATATGATTAATTCTTACTTAATTTTACTGTGCTTTATTATAACTCTTGTAAGTTAACTTTTTATTCTATTAGTACAGGAATTCATTGAGGAGGGTCAAGGTCCTCTTCATATTTACATAATCAGTATTTAGCACATGCTAGCACAATTGGGCGTTCAATGAATGTTTCTAGGTAGCAACTGGATGAAGGAAGGAAAATTACAAGGATTAAATTATGGGTGGAAAAACTTTCTTAGTAAAGATGCACTTTGTATGCAAAGCTAACTAGGCATAGTACCTGTCAGTTTTCACTTTCTTTTACTGGAACGAGAAAGGGTTGAAACGTGTGTAAGAGGGATCACAAAATAAACTGTAAAATGTTTTGGTTATCATCACTCACTCAGAGGTGTTTACAGGGAAAGCACTGTTGATAGTGCAGCAAAATTGAGCAATTATCATTCAAAATGAGGAAGATATGACATCTCACTATTAGAAGCAGTTGCTATACACACAAAAAAAATTCTGTTCTGACTAAGATGTTAACTAATAAACAAAGATGCACATGATTTTGAAAAATGACTATTTTAATCATAATAACATTGACAGAAATCAGAAAAGATGCTTTTTTATTTAACATTCTTTCTCGCTTATATACACATAATATTTAAGCTCACGTAAGTTAAAGAACACATAATATTTTAAAAAGAGAGAAAAGATTATTATGTATTGATCAGTGTTTTATTGTAAAAATGACTGGTTCGTTTTTATAATTATGTAGCAATAACAAATCATTTTTAAATGGCAAGCTTGGCAACCTCAGCACTGAATTGAGATGCTTTGTATTTGTAAATGGATAACAGCAGGCTAATTGTCCTTCTGAACACTGCAAATATTTTGTGATTGCAGAAATGTTATTATTAGCAGACATTTTATTGAGAATGAACATTTGAGGTGCCACATAGGCCAGAATTATGAATGCTGCCTTCTTAATATCTCAGATTTATTCTTCTAAACTGGACCTTACATGAAATTATGCAGTTGTATATACCTTACATGTAATGTTCACATGGATTTCAGCCTACGGTATTAAGTAGACTAACTCTTCTCTCTCAGTAAGTCCTGATAAGTATTAAGGACATTTTCTATGTTCAGGTAAAAGCCTTTAGTTATTTTGTGATCTCTCTCATAAGCTTACTCTATCACCTTTACTTTATTATCAGGTATGGTGTCCCAGCTATGAAATAACTTCATGTTGTTGAAGAGATTTGATCAGATAAGAAATGTATTGACAACAACAACAACAAAAAACTAGTTTGAGTTAATATGCAGCAACAATATTTCCAAATTTTACAGCAAACCACTGGAAAACAAAGTAATTTCTTTTTTCAATAATTGTATTAAGTCTCAGTCACTTTTCAAAATAGTTTTGCTAAATTTGAAAGGCTTATGTCAATATGAAAAGTATAGTTAAAACTGAATGGTTGAGATACAGAGACAAATAGGTATTATAATGTAAATATCTCAGAATTGAAAATGGAAACCTTCATGAATTCAGATGTTTCTAAAAGACATTAGGGAGACATGGTCAACAAAAGCAGACTGTGTCTGACACATGTATTCTGAGAGTTGTGTCTGATATTTATATAAATGTTTATATTTTGCAATTGATTTTACTTAAGAAATCACAGATTAGCAGTTGCTAAAAAACAACTAAATATTCTGTATATGTAAAGTACTGAAGGCTGCTTTAATCAAAGAGTGATGCAGGAAGACTTGCCAAAGAAGACGATTATCTTGGTCTACCTTGATACTTTGATACCAAGCAAAGAAGCCAGCCACTACTTACCTATCAGTTTGTCCTACTATGGTGGCTTGCGTGTTGCTGTGATGCTGAAAGCTATGCCACTGGTATTTCAAATACCAGCAGGGTCACCCAAGGTGGACAGGTTTCAGCAGAACTTCCACATTATGACAGACTAGGAAGAAGAACATGGAGATCTATTTTCAAAAAGATTGACCAGTGAAAACGATATGAAGAGCAGAGAACACCAATATAGTGCCAGAAGATGGGTCCCCCAGGTTGGAAGACACTCAAACTACGACTGGGGAAGATCTGCCTCCTCAAATTAGAGTTGACCACAATGACATGGATGGAGTCAAGCTTTCGGGACCTTCATTTGCTGATGAGGCACAACTCAAAGAATGAGAAGAGGCAGCTGCAAACATCCACTAAAAATCAGAACATGGAATGTACTAAGTATGAATCTAGGAATATTGGAAATCATCAAAAATGAAATGGAATCCATAAAGATCAATACCCTAGGCATTAGTGAGCTGAAATGGACTGTGATTGGCGGTTTTGAATCAGACAATCATATGATCCACTATTCCAGGAATGACAAATTGAAGAGAAACGATGTCACACTCATCATCAGAAAGAACGTTTCAAAGTCTATCCTGAAGTATGCAGCCCTGGTGGCCCAGTACTTAGGAGCTTGGCTGCTAACCAAAAGGTCAGAAATTTGAATTCGCCAGAGCTCTTTGAAAAAACATGTGGGGCTGTTCTACTCTGTCCTATAGGGTCGCTATAAGCAGGAGTCAACTCCATAGCAAAGGGAGCATCCTGAAGTTCAATGCTGCGATAGGATAATATCCATATAAGAACAGTTAATACAACTGTTATTCAAGTTTACAGACCAACCACTAATGCCAAAGATGAAGAAATTAAAGATTTTTACCAACTTCTGCAGTCTGAAATTGATGAAGCCTACAATCAAGATGCATTGATAATTACTACTGATTGGAATGCAAAGGTTGGAAACAAAGAAGAAGGATCAGCAGTTAGATAATATGGTCTTGGTGACAGAAACGATGCCAGAGATTGCGTGATAGAATTTTGCAAGATCAATGACTTACTCATCGCAAATACCTTTTTTCAACAACATAAATGGCAACTATACACATAGACCTTGCTTGATAGAATACACAGTAATCAAATTGACTGTGTCTGTGGAGAGAAATCATGGAGAAGCTAAATATCATCTGTCAGAATAAGGCCAGGGCCAACTGTGGAACAGACTATCAATTGCTCCTGTTAAAGTTCAAGTTGAAACTGAAAAAAATTAAAATAAGTCCACAAGAGCCAAAGTACAACCTTGAGTATATCCCACCTGAATTTAGAGACCATCCCAAGAATAGATTTGATCCATTGAACACTAATGACCAAAGATCAGACCAGTTGTCGGATGACATCAAGGACATCATACATGACGAAATCAAAAGGACATTAGACAGGAAATAAAAGACAAAATGGATGTCAGCAGAGACTCTGAAACTTGCTCTTTAATGTAGAGTAGCTAAAACAAATGGAAGAAATGATGAAGTAAAAGGGCTGAACAGAAGATTACAAAGGATGACTTGAGAAGATAAAGTATTATAATGAATGTGCAAAACCTGGAGTTAGAAAACTGAAACAGTAGAACATACTCGGCATTTCTCAAGCTAAAAAAAATGAGCAGAAAATTCATCCTCGAGTTGCAATATTAAAAGATTCTATGTGCTGAACAACACATGAAGCATCAATAGAAGATCAGAGGAAAACATACAGTCACTGTACCAAAAATAGTCGACTTTCAACCATTTCAGGAGGTGGAATATGATCAAGAACCAATGGTATTGAAGGAAGAAGACCAAGCTGCACTGAAGGCATTGTCAAAAAACAAGGCTCCAGAATTGAAGAAATACCAACAGACATATTTCAACAAACAGATGCAGCCCTGGAACGTTCACTCATCTATGCCAAAAAATCCAGAAGACAGTTATCTGGTCAACTGACTGGAATAGATCCATAATTGTGTCCATTCCCAAGAAAGGTGACCCAACAGAATAAGAAAATTATCAAAAACTATTATTAATATCACACGTGTGTAAAATTTTGCTGAACATAATTCAAAAGTGGTTCCAGCAGTACATCAAAAGGGAATGGCCAGAAATTCAAGCTGGATTCAGAAGAGGACTTGGAACAAGGGATGTCATTTATAATGTCAGATGGATCATGGCTGAAAGTAGAGAATACCAGAAAAATGTTTATCTGTGTTTTATTGATGATGCAAAGGTATTAGACTGTGGGGATCTCAAAAAATTATGGGTAAAACTATGAAGAATAGAAATTCTATAACACTTAATCGTACCCTTGCAAAACCCGTACATAGACCCCAAGAGGCAGTCATTTGAAAGAAACAAGGGAATTCTGTGTGGTTTAAAATAAGAAAATGTGTACATCAGAAATGGATCCTTTCACCATATTTATTCTATCTATATGCTGAACATATAATCCCAGAAGCTGGACTATATGAAGAAGAGCTTGGCATAAGGATTGCAGGAAGACTCATTAACAACCTTCAATATGCAGATGACACAACCTTGCTTGCTGAAAGTGAGGAGGACTTGAAGCATTTACTGATGAAGTTGAAAGACCACAGCCTTCAGTATGGGTTGCACCTCAACGTAAAGAAAACAAAAATCCTCACAACTGGACCAATAAGCATCATCATGATTAACAGACAAAAGACTGAAGTTGTCGAGGATTTCACTTTATTTGGATCCACAATCAACGCCCATGGAAGCAGCGGTCAAGAAATCAAATGCCATACTGTATTGGGTAAATCTGCTGCAAAAGAACTCTTTAAAGTGTTAAAAGCAAAGATGTCACTTTGAGGACTAAAGTGCACCTGATTCAAGCCATGGTATTTTCAATCACATCATATGCATGTGAAAGCTGGACAATGAATAAGGAAGACTGAAAAAGAACTGATGCCTTTGAATTATGGTGTTGATGAAGAATATTGAATATACCATGGACTGCCAGAAGAACAAACAAATCTGTCTTGGAAGAAGTACAGCTAGAATACTCCTTAGAAACAAGGATGCTGAGACTTCGTCTCATGTACTTTGGACATGTTATCAGCTGGGACCAGGTCTGCTTGATAAAGAAGAGGGTCAGTGAAGAAGAGGAAGACCCTCAATGAGAGGGACTGACACAGTGGCTGCAACAGTGGGCTCAAATACAGCAACAGCTGTGAGGATGGCGCCGGACCAGACAATGTTTCCTGCAGTTGTATATAGGGTAGCCAACTGACTCAGTGACACCTAAAGACAACAGCAAATGACCCAGGGACGGTGTAGGATTATGAACGGAATAGGTTCATACAGTTGAGGCACTTCATGTGATAAATGTCTAATGTAAATACATATTCTATAATCATAAGCTAAGGCATTCATTTGTGTGTATATATCTATGCACATACACAAATATACATATAATGTATCTATGTATTCATATTAAGATTTTGGACATAAAAATCATGGCAGTCAGCATTTAGTCAGTGTCTAATAAAGCTATGTAGTTGATTACAGTATTTATATAAATCTTGTTATTTATAATTGAGATTCTTTCAGATAAAAATGCAATATATCTTATTATATGCAGAGTAATAAGTAATATAAGCATCATTTTAATTAATATTCATGCCCCTAATGAGGGTATCCAAAAATATATTGAGGCTTTTGATTGTCTCCATCATTTTCAAAGAAATTATAAACCTCTTAGGCAATTTTCATTTTGTCTCTAATTGAAAATTAGATCATATCACACAGGATTTTTCACAAATTATATTAGGATCTAAAAAAGAAGTCTAGACTTCTATAATTAATGAACTCACAAAGGAATAATGTGAAGGAATTTGAACAACTGAGAAATAATATGGTTGCATTCACTTGATATACCAAATATGAAGAAATACATACTTAAGGAAGAAAGCACTTTATTCAAATGCTAGTATCATCACTATGTATTCTCTTATTCACTTTTCTAGTTCTTTTTTTGTGGAAATATACATGGCCTAATACACACCCATTCAACAACTTCTGCATGTAATATTCAGTGACTTTAGTTTTTGGTTACATTCTTAACAGCTGTCATCATTCTCACTGTCTCCTTCCAAATTATTTCACAACAGTTAGAATGACTGCCCCCTAAACTTCTCAGCTCTGTTTTGGTTACTATTTTCAATTTGATCTCATATATATAATTGTTTAAAAGAGTGCAATACTCAAGGCAAACATTCTTTACTACTGTAACTAAAGTGTTGTTTGGTTTAAGGATGTCTTCAGGAGATCGTTTTGGTTAAGGTTTAAAGATTATCTCAGAGCAATAGATTTGGGGGTTCCTATAGATTTTTTTTACAGATTTTTATAGTCTTAATGAGTCCAGGAAGTCTGGATTCTGTAAGAATTTGAAATTCTGTTCCTCATCCCACCCCCCTTACATCAGAATCCAGCTGTTGAATCTTTGATCAAAATGTTCAGTAATGATAGCTGGGCACTATCCATCCAGTTTTTATGGCCTCATAGCAAAGGAGGCAGTAATTCATGGGGCAATTAGACCTGTGATTCATTTCCTGCTTAGATTCTTGGGTTTCCTTCTTCCTTTGTTGCTCCAGGTGAATAGAGAACAATTGTGGTATCTTGGATGGCTGCTGGCAAGCTTTTAAGACCCCAGGCACTTCTCACTGAAATAGCAGGTAGAACAGAAACTCTAAAAACAATATTAAGCCCATTGAATGGACTGTCCCACAAAACCATGACCATAATGCTTTGAACCAAGGAAACTAATTCCATAGGTGTTTGGTTGTACCTAAGTAGTATCAGCAGCTTGGCATGAAATCCAAATTCTTAATCAAGTTAACTAAATAAAAGAGAATCAAAGATTATTCCACTCAGAGCAGATGTAAAAAAAGTGGAATTAAATTAGGATATATTCTAATAGATGTGGAAGTTACAAATTGCTCCTATATAAATAAAATTTATATTTTTTTTTACAAATTGCTCCTATAGAAGTTAAAAATTGCTTGTGTTTTAAAATTTTTGTGTTGACAGTAAAGATGTTACCATAACGTCAGGAAAACAGAAACAAACATATTTATATTTTAAATTAAATTTTAAATTTACTATAACTGTTCTCGGTGAAGAAACCCTGGTGGCACAGCTGTTAAGAGCTCGGCTGCTAACCAAAAGTTTGCAGTTGAAATCCACCAGCTACTCCTTGGAAATCCTATAGGTCTGTTCTGCTCTGTCCTATAGGGTTGCTATGAGTCAGAATTGACTCGACAGCAGCGGGTTTGGTTTGGTTTTTTTGTTCTAGGTAAAGATATTGGATGGAACAATATTGAAACTTTTTCCTATCCTACAACTAAAGAGGAGCCCTGGTGGTGCCGTGGTTAAGAGCTCAGCTGCTAACCAAAAGGTCGGCAGTTTGAATCCACTAGCCATTCCTTGGAAACTCTATAGGGCAGCTCTACTCTGTCCTATAGGATTCCTATGAGTCGGAATCAACTCGACAGCAATGGGACAAATAAGGAGATGTGCTAGATAAAATAAATTATTGTGAAAATAATGATTAAATATGTACTTGTGCTATAAGATTTCCCTGTAGACCAGAAATAGAAAATACAGGAAGCGGGGGCTAGAGCTCCACAGAACTTGTGGGAACCTGAGGACAGGAAGGGATCCCACTGCTTACAAAATAATAGGGTCAGGTTCAGTCTTCAGATGGCGAGAAGCTGGAGTTGAATACTGCACGTGCAACTTAGCTAGAAGGCTAGGGACACAGTGTATGAATTGATGTTTACCTCCCTGTCTGAGGTCATAGCTGAGGAAGAAAACCTGCATGTAGCTTAGGACAGAAGCGTGGTATTTATAAGTGACTGGGGCATGGGCTGTTCTGCATATGGATAAAGACCCAAGATTACTTCATTTCTGTTGGGTGAGAAATTAAATCTGATCCACTGTTGTGAACCTGGTTTAATATTCCATATCCTAATGATCCTTGAAATCATCTCACAGGGATAGCAAATGTCTGAGAAAAATTCCTTTGGGGGGGAAAAAAAAACTGCAGTGCATATGAGGACACTAAAAATGAAATATATTTAACAAAACTAACAATAAAATAAGAAAAAAAAATCCAAATATAACTATTTGTTGTCACTGTTTGGTGCCCTCTAGTCAATTAGGACTCACAGTGACCCCATGTGACAGAGAATTACCCCATAGGGTTTCCTAGTCTATAATCTTTACGAGAGCAGAACACCAGGTCTTTTCTCTTGTGAAGCCCCCAGGTAGGTTCAAATCACTGAACTTTCAGTTAGAAGTCAAGCCCTTAACCTTTGCGCTACCAGGGCTCCTTATAACTGTTTAGAGGTCTTTTAAATAACTGTATGTAAATCGTAATAGAGTTAAAAAAAGGATTAACATCAGTGATTCAAAAACAGGAGGTTATGAAAGGAAATCTGGTGGCTATAAGAACTGGAAACTACTTAGGCTATTACCAACAATGTGTTTGCTTTTTTTTGGGCGGGGGGTGGGGGCAGATTATATATTTGTTTTGGGCAAATTCATCAGTCCTTAAAATGATAATATGTGTGCTTTTCTGAATTTACATATTTAAAAAAAATCTTTTAAACATGTAGTAACTATTCAGATTAAAAATAACATACTAGAATTATAAATCGTAGTCAATGAAATTAAAAATGTAATAAATGGACTAAGTGACAGAACTGATACAGCTAATTAGAGAATTAACAAGTGATTAACCAACACTTAACAAAGCCCTTATTACGTGCCAGGCAATGTTCTAAGCAGGTTATGTGTTAACTTAATCAGCCCAACAAACTTCTATTCACTTTTTTTTTAAACAAGTGAGGAAATTAAGGAACACAGGAGTTAAATAACTTGCCCCAAAACACTCAGAGACGAGGACTTCGACACCCTTGTTTCTAGATCAAGTAGGCAGAAAATCAGTAAGTCTGAATAGCACCATCAACCAATTTAATCTAACTGACATTTATACAGTACTGCATTGAACAGCAGCAGAATACACGTTCTTCTCAAGCTCATATGCAAGGGTCACCAAGATGGAACACATTCTGAGCCATAACATACACCCTTATGAAATTAAAAAAAAAAAAGATATCACACTAAATATGTGCTCAGACTACAATGGAGTTAGCTAGAAATAAATAACAAACAGATAACTGGAATATCCCTAAACACTAGAACATTAAACATACTTTTAAATTACATGTGTAAAAAAGAAGCCTCAAGTGAAATTTTAAAAAGTTTTTAAGTAAATGAATTTGAAAATACAACTTATGAAAATTTCTAGGATGTAACAGAAGCAGTACTAAGAGGGAAATTTATAGCCTTGAATGCACACATTGTAAAAGAAGATCTAAAACCAGTAATATAAGCTTCCTCCTTTGGAAACTAGAGAAAGAAGAGCAATGTCAGCCTAAAACAAGCAGAAGAAAAGAAATAAAAATTCGAGCAGAAATTAATGAAATTGGAAACAGAAGATCACCCAAACCAAAAGCTGGTGCTTTGTAAATAGATAATATATACAAAATACAGATATTTTGTGAATATCTATATTTCAGGTATATCATATATTTTGTACATGTATTTCATGTATATATTTCACATATATATTCAAATTATCTATTGGAGGACTCACACTGAACAATTTTATGACTTACTATTAAGCTACATTAATCAAGCCAGCATGGTATTGCCAGAAGAATGGACACATGAACCAATGGAACAGAACAGAGAACCCAAAAATAAACCCAAACAAATAAGACATTTCAGTACATAAAGAATAGTTCTTTCAACAAACCTGCCAGAACAACAGAACGCCCGTATGCAAAAAAAAAAAAAAAAAAAAATCTGGACACAGACCTTAAAACATTCATAGGAATTAACTAAAAAATATGGACTATTTTTTTTTATTAATGTATATATAAAATTCAAAACTATAAAACTTCTAGAAGTAACGTTAAGAGAAAATCTAGGTGACCTTGGGTTTATAATGAGCTTTTAAATGCAACACTGAAAGTATGGTCCATGAAAAAAAAAAAATCGCTAAATTGGACTGGATTAAAATCAGAAACCTCTGCTCTGTCAAAGACTCTATTAAGAGAATGAAAAGAAAAGTCAAAGGCTGGGAGAAAACATTTTCAAAACATATAAAAGGACTTGTATCCAGAATATACAAAAACTTCTAAAAACTTAAGAAGAAAACAACTCAGTTATGAAATGGGCAGGAAATCTGGACACCAAGCCAAATAAGGGAGCCCTGGTGGCACAGTGGTTAAGCTGCTAACCAAAAAAGGTAGGCGGTTGGAATCCACCAGCCTTGGGAACCCTATTAGGGAATTCTACCTTGTCCTACAGGGTCGCTATGAGTCCTAATCCACTAGCTTTAAATGGATTTTTAAACAAACAAGATGTGCCATGGCACATTTACGTATGAAATGGTGCTTGATATCATTTGTGCTTACAGAATAGCAAATTAAAACAAAAATTATGTAATACTGCACACCTATTCCAATAGCTAAAATTCAAAACAACCGACAATATCAATTTCTGGTGAGGAGGTGCTCTAAACTTGTGGATGCAAATTTAACTAAGTGTATTACACTCTCAGAAAAGTAACTAAGTGTATTATACTCACAGTTCTCAGAGAGGTGCACAGCACACCAAGCAGGGCCATGCGGAGCATTACTGCACTCAGGGCAACCACACGGGGAGCTCAAGAGACAGCGAACAAGAACTGTGGGTAGCTGCTCTCCTCTCAAGAACGTCCTAGTTCACCTCCCTGGCATTGGGCTCGGCATCCGGGAAAGCTAGGGTGCCGGGATCTTTGGCAAGGAGGTATCTAGCGCTGCAGATCTTAAGACAAGAGCTTTGGCATGTAGATGCGCCACAGCACTTAGAAAGGTCCAAGCAAGTTGCATATTCAGTAATTGAGCTACTTTCTCTAGGGTTTTGGAAGTAGCCGTAATCAGATGTTCTTTCCTCTGTCCTGGGCCATTAGATTTTGTGCCACTTGTCTCCATGGGTGCGCGCCTCGATATTCCACGACAACGGCAGGGGGATGCAGCAAGAGCGAGGCCTGGACAGCATTTGCGAAGAGCCATGGAGGACTTCCCGTGGAGGGGGTACCCCTCGCTGGATAGAAATCTACAACAGGATAAAATTCCCATCATCGTGGGCGACATGTCACACAAACTTGACGCCTGGCGCCAAGTTGCCTGATCAAGCACTTCTACCAATGGGATCTCTCCTGCATTTCCCCCAACTGAGGAACCTCAGAGTTAAATAGCCAATAGGCACCGGGGCGTGGGGGGGGGGAGCTCTAGGAGGGCGGGCTGTACAATTTAGGATTTGAGGAAGCCTTGGAAACGCTTGAAGGACAGAACACAAAGCCGAGCACAACAAAGCACAAGCGTACCAACCGCTTCTGCCGTTTTGTAGTTTAAGAGCAACTACAAAAAGACATCCCTGGTTCCTCCCGGTGGTGACTAGATCACTCTGTTCGTGAAGCTAATTGCTCTAACAAGTTGATGGAATAGTAAGTCACATGCAATGCAAAAAAAGTGAGGGTACCTATTAAAATAACTAGGTTTATGACTCTCAGTTTCCACAGATGTGCACAGCACACCACGCAGGGCCGCAAGGAAGAGTGACCAGATGCAGGGCAACCGCAACGAGAGCGGAAAAAAGAGCTAGCAAGGACTGTATGTCTTTTTTGGAGTTTCGGGTGGGTTAAGCAGTTAGCTGTGCTGGTCTGGAGTTGGATGGCTTTTTTTTTTTTTCCCTAAATTTTATTTATTTTGTTATTGTTGCTGAGAATATACACAGCGAAACATAAACCAATTCAATAGCTTCTACATGTACGGTTTAGTGACAATGATTACATTCTTTCAGTTGTGCACCCATTCTCACTCTCCTTTTCTGACTTGTTCCTCCCTTATTAACATAAACTCACTGCCCCCTGAGGTTCCTGTCTAATCTTCTGAGTTGTCAGTTTGATCCCATGTAGGTAGTCCTTCAAAGAGCATAATGCTCAAGGCAGACCGTTTTTACTAAAAAAGAAAAAAAAAAATTTTTTTTTCGAAAACTTCAGGGGATATTTTCAGTTTAAGGTTTAAAGATTATCTCAGGGCAGTAGCTTCAGGGGTTCATCCAGGGTCCGTGGTTCCAGAAAGTCCATGAGAATTTGGAATTATGTTCTGCATTTCCTCCCTATGGGTGGAGGTTAAAGACATACTGAGAGAAATAAGCCAATTACAAAAAGGACAAAGATCAGGTAATTTTGAAAAAATTACCCTAGGGGAAAAAAGGGGGGAGGGAGGATCCCCCAAGGTGATTATCAAATGATGCCAAATGGTGTTTATTTCAATGTACCACAGTGGGTTTGAAACTGGGGCAAAGGGCCAGGGCCTTTTTCATGGGTTAAGCCTTAAAATTGAGTTCAGAATATTTAAACATCCAAGAAAAAGAAAAGATTAAATTGTTAATGCAGAGGAGGGTACAGAACAATAGAACGTTCTTTCAGCACTGGTAGGAATGCAGAATGATATAGCCTTTTTGGAAGAGAGTTTGGCAGATTTTTTTCACAAGAGTAGGAAGAGTCTAACCATATGAACCACTAATTCTTCTCTCTGGGCTTTACCCAACTGGTTTGAATAACTATGTCCACACAAAAAACTGCATGCCAGTATTCACAGCCGTCTTATTAATAATTGCCAAAACTAGAAGCGCCTAAGGTGTCCTTCAATAAATGAGTGGATAAACAAACTCTGGTACTTCTATGCAATGAAATATTTTTTAGCAAAAAAAGAAATGAGCTCTCAAGCCATGAAAAGACATAGATCAATCTTAAATGCGTATTGCTAACTGAAAGAAGCCAGTCTGAAAAGGGTACAGACGAAATGATTGTAACTATATGACATTCTGGAAAAGGGAAAACCACAGAGATAGTCAAAAGACAAGTGATTGCCAGAGGTTTGACAGAGGAGTCTGCTAGCAGAACTTCAAATTAGAGGCGTTCAGACCAAGCTCACAGCAATGGGTTGCTTTGGGAGCTCTTGAGCAAACAAGGAAGAGGCGAAACTATGCAGCTGTTCTTTGTTTTCGGAAGATATTTGCTAAAGATATATCAAGGAGCACATGATGAAGAGGGTATCGAAAAGTGCTTACACAAACTGTTTTCAGGAGGTATGTGATCAACTGATAATGGAAAAACTATTTGTGGTCATGCCAAATTTGGTGTATAAAAACTCACTTCTGCCTCATGTCCAGTGGAGCTCTTTGTATTTTTACCTAGTGCTGCCCAGGTATAGCCGTTTTACTCTTCAATAAAACTCATTTTCTTTAACTCTTCATAGAATTCTATTTGATTTCACTCTGACATTTCTGGTTTTAGAGGCAGTATTTGAAGGTGCACTGCCTTTTGTGACCCCAGAGGCATCAAGGACTTGGGCTTCGGTACTGGCTGAACTGTTTGGGCCCTCCTCTTCCCGGAGTCTTCAGGAGTTGATTTAAGGTAAATAACCTCTCGTACTTGAGCTCCGCTCTCTTGTGTTGACAACGCTTGGGTTTTATTGTGGATTTGGTGCGGTTCTTGCAAGTAAAATTTTGATTTGACATATATATGTATATATATAATTTTTTTTTTTTTATATAAAAGGTATATAAGAACGTATCTGCCTTGGAAGAAGTACAACCAGAATATTCCTTAGAAGGAATGATGGTGAGACTATGTCTCACATACTTTGGACATGTTACCAGGAGGGATCAGTCCCTGGAGAAGGACATCATGCTTGGTAAAGTAGACAGTCAGGGAAAAAGAGGAAGACCCTCAACGAGATGGATTGACACAGTGGCTGCAACAATGGGCTCAAGCATAACAATTGTGAGGATGGCACAGGACTGGACGGTATTTAATTCTGTTGTGCATAGGGTCACAATGAGTTGGAACCAACTCAACAGAACCTAACAATAACAACAACAGAACATGTATGGAGTTCCTGGGTTGCAAAGTTCGCATACTCGAATACTAGCCAAAAGGTTGGCAGTTCGAATTCACCCAGAGGCACCTCAGAGAAAAGTCCTGATGATCTACTTCTGAAAGATCACAGACATTGAAAACCATATAGTGCACAGTTCTACTCGGACACACATGGGGTTGCCATGAGTTGGAATCAACTCAAAGGCAACTGGTTTGGTTAAATCCTATATAAAATCTCCATGTCTGTGGTTTGGCTGCTCATTTTATTAATGTCTTTTGAGGAATAAGCTTTTTCTTTCTTTTTTAATTTAATGAAGTAATTTTTATTTTTATCTCTTAGTGTCGGTACTTTTGAGTTCAGTTTAAGAAATATTTGTCTACCCTAGTATTGTGGACATGCTCTTCTGTGAATTCCTCTATACCTTGATTGTTTTAAATTCTGTACTTATGTATTTAATATTTTCTATATGATGTGAAGCAAAAGACAAAGTTCGTTTTTTTTCATGTGAATGTAGAATTTATTCAACACCTATTTATAAAGGAAAGATTATTTCTCCACCACATGACATGG
The DNA here is from genome assembly GCF_024166365.1 of Elephas maximus indicus. Classification (NCBI taxonomy): domain Eukaryota; kingdom Metazoa; phylum Chordata; class Mammalia; order Proboscidea; family Elephantidae; genus Elephas; species Elephas maximus. Next base: position 23,275,842 of record NC_064825.1, on the reverse strand, counting down.
TGTCTTTTTTTTTTTTTTTTAATAATTTTTATTGTGCTTTAAGTGGAAGTTTACAAATCAAGTCAGTCTCTCACATATAAACTTATATACACCTTACTACATACTCCCATTTACTCTCCCCCTAATGAGTCAGCCCACTCCCTCCTTCCAGTTTCCCCTTTCATGACCATTTTGCCAGTTTCTAACCCCCTCTACCCTCTGCTCCAGACAGGAGATGCCAACATAGTCTCAAGTGTCCATCTGATGCAAGTAGCTCACTCCTCATCAGCATTTCGACATGGTATCTTTTTTTGGACACAAGTCTGCTTGAACTCTTTTTTCTCATTTCACTGTTTTATTATTATATCTGTGTGATAATTCTTGATATCTAGCAGGGAATCAGCTCATCACTGTCAAAGTCATCTGAGACTTGGATTACACTGAATCTTTAAAACAGTTTTGGAAAATACGTTTAATGATTCTGAGTTTCCCTATCCATGAACGTAGTTTAATTTCTTTGTCTTTTTTAATTATTTCATCACAGCCGTTTGATAGATTTATTTTCAGAAATTGTATTTTTTAATGTTATTGCAATGGTATTTTTATAATTATTATTTTTTAGTGTATATAAGCAGCCCTGATGGCACAGTGGTTAAGAGCTCGGCTACTAACCAAAAGGTTGACAGTTCAAATCCACCAGCTGCTTCTTGGAAACCTTATGAGGGAGTTCTACTCTGTCCTATACAGATGCTATGAGTTGGAATCTATAGCAATAGGTTTGGTTTGGTTTTAGTATATATAAGTAGAATTGAATATGGTATATTAAATTATATCCAGTGACTTTGTTAAATTTACTTATAATCATTTGTTGGTAGATTATTTTGCATTTACTCCACATATAAACATATTACCTGTGAATAAAAATATTCTAAATTTTATTTTGCAATATGTATACCTTTCATTTATTTTATTCTACTTATTGCATTGGTTGGAACCTGCAGTGCAATATTAAATAGAAATAGTGTAAGCCATACATTTTTGTTAGCTATCTACATTGTACTGTAGGTTCAAACTATGATAGAAGTAGACACTACCTGAATCTGAAAAATAAAAAAAGTATATTTAGGTGATATTTAAGATGAATAAGTTTTAAAGCAGGAGTGTCTTAGTCTGTGTTCTCTAGAGAAGCAAAACCAATAAAGCATGTAAGTATATATAGAGAGATATTTATATCAAGGAAACAGCTCATGTGATTGTAGAGGCTTAAACATCCCAAGTCTGTGGATCAGGATGAAGACTTCTCCTGATTCATGTAGCCACAGGGGCTGGCCAACCCGAGATCAGCGGGTCAGACAGCAAGGCTCTTGCTCACAGGCTGTGAAGATTGATGAATCCCAAGATCAACAGGCAAGACTGCAAGACTTCTTCTGATTCATGTTGCTGCAGGGTCTGATGAACCCAAGACTGGCAGGTCAGAGAGAAGAACTCTTGCTCATAGGCTGTGAATCCCAAGATTGGCAGGTAAGGTGCTAGCTCAAGTCCCAAGAACTGGAGGTCAGATGAACAAGAGGCAGCTTCAGGATCCAGAACCAGCCAAAAGCTTTGTCAAGGTGAGCAGGAAGGAAGTAGGCAGTGGAGGGCAGAGAGATGAAGGCTGAGGGGGCGGTACCATCACAAGGATCTTCTATAAAGAAGCAGAGTTATGAGATGGGTGTTTTATTTTGAATAATAACACATTAAGGTGAAAACTAAGTCATGGGTTTGAGATAACATTGACATGACAACACAGAGAAAATTGCACACAGACACCCAAACCAAAAACCCACTGCTGTGGAGTCGATTCTGACTCATAGCGACCCCGTAGGACAGAGTAGAACTGCCCCATAGAGTTTCCAAGGAGTGCCTGGTAGATTCAAACTGCTGACCTTTTGGTTAGCAGACACCACACAGCTTGAATAGATCACTATTTATGTCCTTAAATAGTAGAAGCTTAGTTGCAATTATGAGCAAGCAAGGGAGAAGGATGTTATCCTTGTTAGGTGCCCTCAAGTTGGTTCCAACTCATAGTGACTTTACGTACAATGGAACAAAACACCACTCTGTACCAAATGTCTTAGGCTGGATTCTCTAGAGAAGCAAAACCAGTAAAGCGTAAACATACGCATATAGAGAGATTTACCTCAAGGAAATGGCACACACAGTTACAGAGGCTGGAATGTCTCAAGTGTGGGGGTCTGGAGGCTTCTCCTGATTCATGCAGCCACAGGGGGTGGCGAAAAGGATAGGAAGGCACATAGTACTTGCACGTACTACTTTTCTTAGAACTTTCTCTCTGCCTCAGAGGCCACTTGCTTCTATCTAGTCTATTGACTTCTGGTTGCAGATGTTTTTGCCATGATCTGCAGCAGGAATTGGAGTCACCCTGTGAGTGTTCAGTGTGGTCCATCAACTAGCTCTCTTTGCCTTGAAAATACACAAATACTTAACGCCCAGTCCATGCTCTAGGTTTCTGGTGGGCCAAGCTTATACGCTAACTGGGGTGCCCATGTAGACACACTTCCCATACATTGCCTCACAGTTGCATCATTCCTGTTCTGACTGGTTACACCGACATTAATTTACATAAGCTCGTATGTTATTCAATATGTAAAATGTTTACAACTTTGGAGTACAGCAGTTGTTCATCTCTTTTGCGAGAGGTAGCCATACTGCTTATCTCAGCATGGGCAAACAAGCTCTCACAAACAGAATATGCTTATCAACAGTGAGGCAAGCATGTTTACTATTTTGGCAGGAGTTGGGGGGAAAAACATGTTTTTTAACTCTCAAAGTAACACATGTTCCTGAGCAGTTTGAGAAAAACTTGTGAACAAGAAAAAGGGCATTTTGCTGGAACTTGTTTGGCAATTTGCAGAGGCAGCAAATATCTGCTCTAATTGTAGAAGATGTGGCATCCTTTAAAAAAGTTTATTTCACAAATTACAATGAACTCTTAAGAGTGTACCCTCAAACCTTTAACATTTGTGGACTACTACTTTATCCTATATATTTTAATAAACAATAAAAAAAATAGTTATAATCATGGCACATATTTTTGCTAAAACTTTCACTAATTCATTCATGAAAAATGATTCAAATTGTACCAATCTTTCCAATAATCCCAAGGTTGCCATTTGCATTCTGTTTTCACAAAGTAGGAGGTGACATAACTCCTCATGTCGCATCTGGTTTGTATTTCTGATAATTTTTTCATTATTAATTTCCCTTATTAAGTATTAATTTTTTTTTTTTTAACTATTTACTTATTTGCTCAACACTGATTTATGTCATTTGCTGCTGTCCCATGGTGCTGGAGTAAACCTGTTTCTGTTGAGTTGATTCTGATTCATAGTGACCCTGTAGGACAGTGTCTTAGGCTGGGTTCTCTAGAGAAGCAAAACCAATGAAGTATATATATATGTGTATATATATATACACACACACACACACACACACACACACGTATGTATGTTAAAACCTTGGTGGCGTAGTGGTTAAGTGCTGCTACCCAAGAGGTTGGCAGTTCAAATCCACCAGGCGCTCCTTGGAAACTCTATTGGGCAGTTCTGCTCTGTCCTATAGGGTCGCTATGAGTCAGAATTGACTCGACAGCAGTGGGTTTTTGGGTATATACAGAAAGACAGAGAGGGAAAGAGAAATTTATATCAAGGAAATTGTTCATGCGATTCTAGAGGCTGGGAAGTCCCAAATCCATGGATCAGGCTGGAGGCTTCTCCTGAGTCATGTAGCTGCAGGGGCTGGGGAACCCAAGTTCAGCAGGTCAGACAACAAGCCTCTGTCTCACAGAATCAAGGCTTTAATTAATTTTTTCTACCTGCTAATCCAGTGATATTGTAGTTCTGTAGATATAAGTTTTATGTCTTTTAATTGTCTCTACGCTTTATTAATTTAGTTTCTTAAATTTTTATGCCATTTTTAATAAATAAAGTGTTGTCTTTTTTGTTTGTTTTTTATTGTTCTATAACTTCTCTCTGACGGGTTGTCTTATGCCTACTGTAACTCTCTCCATATTCTAGTTTTATTTAGAGCTTCATTTTTCTATCAGGAAATGTATTTAGGAGTATGACTTTGAACACACTTAAATGTATAAGTCCACTGCCTAACTCAAGTTTCTCTAGATGAATATATCTACTTATCCATTCTCCTAGGCTACTTATATATAACACAGGTGTGGCAATATTCAAAAAGATAAGGGATGAGAATTTTTTAAATTTAAGGGAAAATATTAGGGAACATACCTAGTTATGAAGTTGATGATAAGCACAATTCCATATACAGTGTTATGAGACTAGAGTATATAAATAAGTCTTTATAACAGTTATAGTTAAAGGACATATTAAAACCAAAGTAATACCAGTTTTTCTAACATCAGACTTTTCACCAGACTCAATAGTGTCCAGAAAACTGTTAAGTAATATAGTGCAGTTGAATGTGCTGAGGATAAATAATTTTCAACCTAGAATATCTCCTGCTAAAAGATCATTTAAGACTGAGGGTGAAATGACATGTTGAAACACAGGAATACTGAGAATATTAACAATAGCTCATTGTTTAAAAATTACTAAGAAAGGAAAAATAAAAAAATGGATATACTGCAATATGAAGGAAATTAAACTCAGGAGGAAAGATTGGGTAGTAATCAGTGAGGCTGAGTAAAGAAATTGAGAAACATGTCGGTAATTCAATGAAATGGTTGACTGTAATTACTATTAATAATAATTTAATTATTAATTTGAATGATTACATTGTGGTAAGTAAATACAAGTTCAAACAAACCAGCAAAAATAATGACCTTGATTATTTTTTCCTCTTCCAACTTTTTCATGCATTTACTTTATGGTAGTGTTCAATAAAATCTTGTGTATAAATCTTGTTTTTTTTCCAAGAGGTGGAGGGGTACAGGGTTAGAACATACATTCGAACAATGTGATTAATATAGGGTTTTCAGAAACCTTGCTTAGGATAAATATAGGATGAGCTCAGTAACTTGAAAAACATAGGGTGAGGATCTTTGTCCCTATTTGCAATGAAATAGAAATTGTCCATAAAGCCAAGAAGGCTGTTGGTATATTGAAAATAATAGAAAAAAGAAGGCTTATTTGATATTTTTTTATTGATATGGGTGTGTCGTGAGGATAAAGGAGTTGGGAAATCTGGTAAATTGTAACTTAGAACAGTATAGGGCAATATATACTCAGTGTGGCTATACCTCAGTGGCTGGGTAAAGAAATTAGTACCAATAGAATTTTTTGAAATGCAAGATTGGAGATTTATGACAGGAACTAGGCTAAAACTGCTGAAATTGAGAAATTCCTTTCCTCCAGAACTATTAAAACACCACCATAACCTGTACTAGCCTTCCCACGCTGTTCTCTAATGTGCATTGATCCTGTCCTTGGGAAATAAACTTTTTAAAATGAAAACCCAACACATTTCCCTTTGATTTATGGATAACTTTATTTATGCCTTGTTTTGCTGACAGTTACCTATCAGATATCTAACTAAACCCTTATCTGGTTCTGTGTGTCAAAAGAGATTCCAAAAACATTATCAGATATTAGCATCTGAATTCTCTATAAAAAGGCCATTAAATCCTCTATAGCATTTCAGTTAAACCCCAAGATATTAAAGAAAACACAATTATACACATACTCACCTGTCAATGTACCTACTCCGTGATGTGTTCTACGAAGCTATTCGGTATTTTTGGTCTCAGACTCTGCATCATACACTTATTATTTTTTTAATTTTACTTCCAATATACTGATTTCTTAATGCATTTTTAATCTATGGTACTCTGTTAGAGATAAAATATATTTACTTGGTTAGGTGTAGAGTTGAGAATATTTTGTTATTATTTAAGAGTGTTTTGGGGGCTTACATTAATAGCTTTATTTTTCTACTTTGGGCTAAAAAGAATGAAATCAAAAGGGAGACACTGATGCTACATGTAAAAGTGGATATCCTGCAAATACGTTTTATCTAGCGTCCCATTTTTTTTTCCCAGAGTAAGAACTGTTGTGTTCTATACTGTCATTTTGCCAAAATGTGTCCTCCCCTGAGTTTTAGTCTGCCAGTCCTTTGTACTTAATTGAAAGTGATCTAATGTCAGATTTGTGAGTGTTTGTTGTCAGCAAAACAAATAATGCAGTACACCATGGGGAACGACATGAGTTTGTGGGTAAGGGTGACTGTTTCAATAACCTTAGGCAGTGTTTTCAATAAAATATTTATTGCCACCTGTTATGGGTATGTAATTAGTTGTGACTGCAAATGCATGCAAGTAGAATCATTTCTCTGCCAAAAGTTTAATACTAACTTGGCATCTTATTTATAGGAAGTGTGGGGGATGATCAATCAGTTCAATTGAATGAGGAAAAGCAATTTTGAGTGACAAACAGGTATTATAAATAAACCTAGATTTCCTAATATTTTTGCCAAAAAAAATACTTCCACATAAAGTGATATAAGAGATTCTAATATAGCTAGCTTCTTATGCTTGAGGAAACCCTGGTGGCATAGTGGTTAAGTGCTACAGCTGCTAACCCAGAGGTTGGCAAATTTTTTTGCCAAAAAAATACTTCCACATAATGTGATATAAGAGATCCTAATATAGGTATCTTCTTATACTTGAGGAAACACTGGTGGCGTAGTGGTTAAGTGTTACGGCTGCTAACCAAGAGGTTGGCAGTTCGAATCTGCCAGGTGCTCCTTGGAAACTCTATCGGGCAGTTCTACTCTGTCCTATAGGATCGCTATGAGTTGGAATCGACTCGACGGCAGTGGGTTTTGGCTTATACTTGAGGACCAGGAAAGATGAACAAATTAAAAACAAGTAGAGATTTTCCTTCACTTAATGCCATAGCTATTTAATGTGACTGTTCCCACTCTAAACACATATGCCCCAGATCTCTACTGTATTTCACACACACAAAAAAAGAGGCTGTATTAAAGCTGTATAACAGAGTTGAGATTCCTAGTACGATAAAATGATGAAAATCTCTGCTAGTTCCTTTTGTGCGCATTGTGTCTCCAACGTTAAACAAAAAAATAGCGTATGACAATTGGGATAAGACATTTTTTCCTTGTGTTTTGAAGATTACCCTACTGTAACCACTGCCTAGCTTTTTTATGTTTTTTTTTCAAACCCTGTATCAGTACTCTCAAAAATAGAAGAAAAAAAAAACACAAACCCATTGCCATCAAGTCAACTCCAACCCATACTCTCAGAGGAGTCCAATTTATTGTATTTTGAAATGGTAACTGGTGACATTTCAAAATCATAGAGCTTTGTTTTTCTAGAGCTAGATATTATCCTATAAATAATAGAGTTCTTTGTGAGCTGGAACAAACCCTGCAATTGAGGTTTTAGGAAACAGACTTTTCCCAGGAGCACAGTTAGAATTGTACCTAACTATTTTTATCAAGGAGCTCCGTGGAGATTATTTCTAATGGTCTGTGTTGTCTTTGCCCAGGTAGAAGGGCAACAGACAACATTTTCTGCTCTCTTCTGGTTGTTAATTGGACCTCCTGTCTGTGGTTGGAACAGTAGAAATTCAATAATAAGTCTGTTAGGTAGAAATTTAGTGGGCCACCCAAATGGGAGTTTTAACTGAATTATTCCTGGATACAGAGAAATGAGTTTAAATATCAGTGACCTGATGGGTTTCCTCTGGATACTGTATTTCCTGAGATTAGAGATGTTTAAGTACAGGGCAGGTGACCATTTAAAGACATGTTATGGATGAGATGCAAGCATTTGAATGGAACCAGGTGGACTTAAAAGATCTTTTCAACACTAAATTTTATCTTTATTTAGAATATGACTCAAAAAACCACTTGTCCCATGAAGCAGCAAATTAGAAGAGAGATGTATTAGTTTATACAACACATAACTCTTCTCTGTGTGGTTATCTCAAATATTATTGCCCTATTTATTCTTTTGAGGAGTCCTGGTGGTGCAGTGGTTAATTGCTCGACAGCTAACTGAAAGGTAGATGGCTCGAAGTCACCAGCACCTTTGCATCCATAAAGATTACAGCCTTGAAAACCCTGTGCGGCAGTTCTGCTCTCCTATAGGGTTGGTATGAGTCGGAATGAACACAACGACAACAGGTTTTCTTTTTTTAATTCTTTTAACAAGTACTTATTGTGCCGATGCTATGAGTCAAACATTGTGTGATACGGTGAGGATAAGACACACATTGTCCCTGACTTTGTGTAATTTACAGTCTATCACTAGAATGATGATTTTAAAGACATAATTGCACCATCAGTTAATTGATCACACTTGTGATAAAAAATTCAAATGATAAGTAACAGGTATGATGAGTATAAATTACAAGGAGACCTGGTTTTGTTTTTGGGGTTTGGGAAGACGTTGCCTGAGTAATTAATGGTTAAGCTGAGTACTGGCTTATGAGATGGGAAGTAGTCATATAAAAAGTGAGGGCAATAATCAAGGTAGGAAGTAAATGACGGTGGCTTGGACTGTGGTGGGGACTTACAGATGTGGGTACTGAAGGAAAGTGAGGTACCGAAGGATAACTTCCATATATTCCATATGGTTCGTTGTCATGAGAAGAAATACAGCATCACTAAAAGAAAAACAGCTTTGAATTCAGACAGCTGCGTATTTGAATGTTGCTTGTTCTTACTACCTTTGTTACCAAGGGAAACAGTTGTCCCTTCTCACCCTCTTGAGGTTAAAATAATAATAGACTGTCTTCAGGGTTGTTGTGAGGATTAGAGATAATTTGAGAAGGCTCTTTGACCCTGTCAAAATGGCATGAGGGCAGTGTCCGACCTCCTCCAACTTCACAAGGGAGAAAGAGACACGAGATCAACAGTCCAAGACTGATTCCCATGAGGGGGGTCAGACATGCCTCCCCTCTCCTCCATCTTTACCAATTCTGACACCAAGCATCCCTCCCATGGCTCTACTTCTCTGCTGGGTTCGATAATTCATTCCAGTGGCCACACAGAGCTCATACTCACGATTATGGGATTTATTAGGGAAGTAACAGGTTATAATTCAGGCTCCAGAACACTCAAGGATACAGTTCTTTCATCAGGACACCCTCTTCCCAGCAGTGCTCATAGCATTTCTCTCCCTGGCCCTAAGCTTTTGCCCAGAGGCACTCAGCTTTCTTTTCTCATGAGCTGGGAAGCCCGCTGAGCAGTCTCCTGCTGCCAGGTCTCTGCTGCTCGTCTCTCCTTCCTTGGTGGTAGTGGGCTGTCTCCTTCCCACCTCTGGGGTAGCTTATTTCAAGCACAGTAGGATGGCAAAACTAATCATTCCCCTTGGTGGCCCACTCTTACCCATATCTGCACAGGCCCACTTGGGTAGGAGTTACAAGATCATTCCTAGAAAGGCCACACAAAAGTGATGCATGACACCGCAGACCCACAGAAAGTGTTCAGTAAGAAGTTAATATTATTAATACTACTATTTTTAATACTGTTATTCAATGTCGAGTTGACAGTTTATTTAGAGGAATTTCAGTCCACGAAAATTGAAGTTGGAGACAAAACATGCTGCTCTTGTGTGAGTGAGAAACTTTAAACAATTTATTTTTTCATATATCCTTTTCCTCCATGCCTCTTTATGTAAATATCATATTCTAGTGTTTTTCTGGACTCCATTTTGTTTCTTGTTAGCTGTTCCTAATCTGAACAAGCAAGGTATTCCTAGTCCTTGCCCAATACTTAAACGGGAGAAAGGCAGCAAAAATCCTGGGGCATTTGCAATCTTGAGTGATTTCGTAAAACTCACTCCTCTTACCCAGCAGTTGTTCAGAGGTTTCTTTTGAAGGCTATGAGTCTTCTTTCCAGAATGCACATAAGCAATGCACCACTAGAGGCCATGAGGCGCCTCTTTAAATAAACAGATCTGCATACCAATTAGCACCTTAATTGACAGGCAAAATTTGTGATAACAGCTGGAGCAGATTAATTTTTCAGTGAGGATCACAAATTTGCAGGAAGGAAAATGAAATATATATTGTCTTTAATGTTTAAGATTTTCTATGGAAACATTATAATTTGGTAGAGGATTGTAAAGTCGTTTCAAATTTGATGACAGTATTTTTCCTATGAGGCACTGAAATATATGTCTTTCTTGAGCAAGCTAAAATGAGAAGCACAACTGCATCCTGCTTTAAACTACTAAACATCAGACAGTTTATGTTTATAATTAACAAGTCGCTATAAGACAAATAGCATGAAGTAACTGGAAAGGTTTTTTAAGAAAATATTTCTTCTGACATCTGAAAGTTAGTCTGTTAAAAAATTGTCTCAAAAGTATGTGTAAAAATTATATATATGCAAATAAATGCAAAAATTTATTCTAAATCTCTGACTTTTGAGTCTTAAAAGTTTAAGCTCAAGGCTTTTTTGTCCCTACTTGAATTTCAAAGTTTCAACTTCAATATGTGCTTTAGTCTTGCTGATTGTTCATATTTTCAACAGAAAATGGCATTGTGTTGACAGTTGCATCACCGATAGGATTAGCAAGGAAACCTATTGATCGACAAACAGAGATTTACTGAATTTACTGTAGAAAGGGATTACTTGATGGTAGTGTCTCAAAGGTAGGCTGAAGAAAGACATTTATAGAGCTTTTGTGGCTAGGCTCAAGTAGTTTAACAGAGGTCTTTCAAAGCAGGTAATGGATAGGGATTGGGTAAAATTGTTGACATAATTGTTTTAAAAAATGTTGATAAACTGTTACCTGATTAATAGGTTGTTTACTCATATGAGCAATTTGTTCTTCTACCAAACGATATAGCTGTTTGTGCAGATTAATAGACTTTTTTACTGGACAAATTGGTTTGCAGAATTTCTTGAAGTGAACAGTGAAGTTATTTATTGTTTTACAGTCTTATTTTCCTGGATGAGAATTTCCTGTAACAGATAGTCATGTTGACACAGGTGGTTTCAGTCCTCAGTTATTTTGATGGTGATGATATCAATTCTCAGCTCTTCCCCAGTGGGCATTCTCTAGCTAAAATATAGTATGCACCTCTACTGTCTGTAGATATAGTCCATCTAGATCTGCATCTTTTAAAGAGGTATTATCATTGTGTATCAAGGCTGTGCTGATGGATACCTCCACCTCTCTTAAAATCTAATATTTTTGTTCTTATTGGATGAAGAGCATTTATTTGTTGAATAGTTTGGCAAAAAAACAGCTGAAAAGCAGCATTTAACACTCTGTAGATTGTATACTTGCATAAGACAAAGAAAGTACAAACTACCAAGAGAACAATTAATTAAGGAGTTCATGTACTTCTGAGTCAGTTTTCCCAGCTCTGAAACTACACCTTTGAGATTATATTTCAGTCCCAATTTGACGTCATCCATTTTTCGGATTTCAATATTTGCATCTTGAATATTTTTTATGACACACACGCAGACACACACAGATTTTCTCCCTAAAGAATCCATGTTTATCTTTCCGAATGAATCTTGAATATCAGCTTGTCTAATTCCATTAACAGTCTTGTCGGTATTTTTATTGGGATTGCAATAAATTTATAAGTTAATTTAGGGATTTGTATGTTTATAATCTTAAATCATCCTGCACAAGAGGAGGTTTCTTTCCACTTATTTACATCTACTTGTGTGTCTCTAAGAGCATTAAAAAAAGGTCCTCGTTTTGTCATAAACAGTTCTTGTAAAGTATATTTGTAAGTTTTTAATTATCTTTATTGCTATTACAGTTTTCCCTAACATTTTGTCTTCTAACTACTTATTATTTGTGTGTGTGAAAGCTATTGATTTTTGTTTATTTTTATCCTGCTACATTAACGAATTATTTCGTTGTTTGAGTTAGTTATATGTATGTAAATATAAAAAAAACCCAATGCCGTTGAGTTGATTCCGACTCATATATATAATCATGTTATGTATAATTATTATATAAATAGCCCAGGTGGCAATGGTTAAGCAAACACTTGACTGTGGTTTGAATTCACCCATTGGCTCTGGGGGAGAAAGACCTAGCAATCCACTTCCATAAAGATTACAGACTACAGTACCCTACGGGGTAGATCTACTGTGTCATATGTGGTTGTTACGAATCAAAATAGATGCAAGGGCACATAACAACATGTTAAAAAAAAAAGCATCTCTCATGGTTCCTTTTATATGGCTCTTTTTATTACATAAGGATTCTGAATTTTGTCAGAGGCTTTTTCAGTATTGTGGTAGTTAATGTTATGTGTCAACTTGGCTAGGCCGTGTAATTATGTTTTGTGTAATTATGTAATTATCCTCCATTTTGTGATCTGATGTAATTATCCTTCATTTTATGATATAATGTAATCATTTTCATGATGTGATCAGCCAATCAGTTGTAAAAGGAATTTCCCAGAGGGTGTGGCCTACACCCAATATACATATAGACATTCTGGCAAAGCTCACTTGCTTGTTCTGAATTCTGTTTCTGGCTCATCATCATCTTACCTCCAGTTCTTGGAACTTGAGCCAGCACCCTGTTACATTTTCTGCCGACTTTGGAACTCACCACTCTATAGCCCTGTGAGCCAGCAGCCTGCTGTCTGACCTACCGATTTTGGGTTCATCAGCCTCTGAAGCCAAGGGAATCAGGAGAAGACTCTAGCCAACACCTGATCCATGGACTTTGGGACTTGCCAGCATCTATGAACATGTGAGCCATATACCTGAGATGAATCCCTCTCTTTATATATGTATATATATACACTCTTCACTGGTTTTGTTTCTCTGGAGAACCCAGCCTAAGACAAGTATCTATGGAAATAATTTTATATTTATTTCCCTTATAACTGTACAATATAAATATGTGAATAGATTTCCTAATATTGAACAAGGCTTGCATTTCTGGAATAAATCATGCCTGCATTATCTGATCTTTGCATGTTCAATAGGATTTCTTTTTGAAGCCTTTGTTTCTGTAGCTTTTTATTTTTAGGGTTATTTCTTAATAACGTCATTTATTCCATTTTCTTTTGGAATGTTCAAGCTTTCTAACTAAATAGGACCTGATAGTCTATATTTTGTTAGGATATTATCGATTTTACATAAGCTTTCGTGTTTATATGTAATCAATGTCACTGAATGGTACATGTAGAAATTGTTGAATTGGTGTACTTTCTGCTGTGTATATTCTCAACAACAACAAAAAAGGTAAATTATTAAAAAAGTATTATTCTTTGTCTGGTTTAATATTTGGAGTTTGTGTCCCACTGTGACACTAGGACCACTACTTACAGAGTTGTTATTAGTCGGAATTGACTTAATGGCAACAGGCTTGGTTTTTCGGGTGCTTCTGCTTTCTCTGTTTCTCTTTGCCTGGTATAACTTGGTTCATCCTTTTAGTTTTAGCGTTTGTCACTTTCTTTATTTTAAATGCGCCCCTTGAGTACTTCTGCATGTTTTAGGTGTGTCTCTTGATTTGTGAGCCATTTCTTTTTTGTGAGTTGTCATTCAGTATTTACAAATATAACTCATACCAGTATAAACTCAGTCCTAATATTTTTCAATTATGTATATTTTATTTTATATGTTATATTTCTTTCTTTATAAGTTGTGTAACTTTTTTTTCCCTTTAGGATAAAGTTTATTCCTTTTGTGGGAAGGTTCGTAATTTTATCGTAGTACTTATTTTTGTATTTATACACATCTTAATGCTCTTGGTCCTCTAGTTTTTTATTTAATATTTACCTGATTTATCATTTTCTTTCATATCTTTTATATTAACCTATTGCCTGTAAAATAATAAGCTTATAATAATTTCCTATTTTCCTCTCCATTCTCCTTCCATTTTGTTGTTATATTTCTACTTAATCAAAACATATAAAATCTTAAATTACTTTTTCTATCCTCATTCCTTACCTTTGGCTGAAGTTTTTCAGGCCAGATTTTGTTGAATGAAAGGCATCCTCTAGTATATTCATTAAGAAGGGCCGTTCCTAATTTTGTAAGCTGAAAAATTTTTTTCTTTAGCCTTGATATTTTAACAAAAACATAGATGGATATAAAATCATTTACCTTTGTTTATTTAAAAAAAAAAAGATGCTCTATTGTTAACGTGGTTTATATCCTGGTTTTGAAAAGTCTGATGCAAGGCTAATTATTTTGCCTTTGTAAGTTATTTTCTTTTCCTGCTAAGAGAATTTTGTCTGTATTTTTGAAATCTGGCCATTTACTTGGCTGTTTCTCGAATGGATTGTTTGCCTTCCTTATCTCTCCCTCGCACCAGGTATCCAATGAGTTTTTCCAAATTTCAGACCTTATTCTATTTCTCAAAGGTTTTCTTGGGTTATACCTCGAAATACTCTGTCTGTGCCTTTGTTTTGTTTTACTTCTTCAGGAATTCTGGCTGTATGAATATTGTTTCTACTTTACCTGTCTTAGATTTCTACTGCTCTCCCTCTGACCTTTGTCACTTTGTTTAAAATTTTTTTTCTTCTTGGTGATTGTTTTCAGATGCTTTTTCTGCTTTTAATAAGAAACTGACTGCCAAATACATTGGGGTCAACACTGGAGTTAATTATAAGTTAGTTGAACACATTAGGGTTAATGATGTGATTGATTTTATAAGTGGTTTGTTTACTTGGTTGTTTTAATGCTGTGAGTTATTTTTCTACTGAATCCTGAAACTTCATCAATTAAATAATAAATACTCATAGAATGAGAACATTCCTTATACTTGTTTTGAATAATTTCATCTGAAGTCTTACATTTTAAATATATTTTATTTGCCTTGAGATAGGAATTGTGTCTTGCTTGGGTATAGAACTAATTTGTGTTTTTTTTTTTGTTGTTGTTGTACTTTTTCTCTTTTTTGTATGTAAATGGCTTGGAAGTGATGTTAGCATGCAAGATTTCAGGTAAAAAGACAAATGTTTGCCAAATTGTGTGTCCTTTGTGAATAGCCTGTTCTACCACATGAAACCTTATAAGATTTTGTGACATCTCTGGAATACAATAATTTCACCATGATTTTCTTAGCCCAGCTCTTTTAAAATAACACACCCTCTCCTCACTTACAGCATGGTTAGGTTTAAAGACTAGATCATTTGTGAAATCAATATTTCGCAAAAACAGAGAATGATCACATCAGATCACAAAACAGGATGATGACTACATCGTTACATAACTGCCAAATTACATCATTACATATCTGCCAAACCACTGAGAATCATGGCCTAGCTAAGTTGACACATAACCTTAACCGTTAAAGCCAGTGTTACTCTTGCCTGGCCCATTGGCATTCGGTACTGCCAGACATATGTTGTTTATGACCAAAATAGTTGGGTAGTGGATTTTTTACTATTGTTGTAGATGTGAAATGTTGGATAATGAAACAGCTGGTAAGTGAAGTTGTATTTATCTTGTCTTGGATTGATCAAGGCCTTGAAATCCTTGCTTTCTTTAATAGAATTCTTTTAGTGTATTTGTTTAATTATTTGTCCTCTTTAATTTCTTCTGTTTGGAACTAGCGTTACTCATATTTCTTTTTCAGATCTTTCCTCCAGCTCTCATCTTTTCCCTTATGAATTCCATCACTTTATTTGTTCTCTTCTCTGAAATTTTTTATTGGATCATTGAAACTACCAATTTTATTCTCAGAAGGGAATTTATTTTGGTTTTGTCCACTATTTTTTTTAATTCCAATTTCATCTTTTTTGTTTCCAGAAATTATCTTAGTGCCTTAGTTCTCTTTATTTATTTATTTTTAATTTCTCTTTTGACAATGTGCAATTCTTTGCCAGACATCTGTTCTTGATATGCAACTTGGAATTTCTCCCTAGTTACTGAGGTGAGTGTGTTTGTGTGTATATTTAGTTGCAATGGTTTTTAAATTGATTATTATTTTTACAGATTAATCTTCTAGAATTTGTCAAGCAGTGGAAACATAAGGCTAAGTGATGAGACAGAATTAATACATTAACTAGAACAAATGAATCAGTAAATTTTTATTCTCTTCTGCAGGCCCAGGGAGCCATTGTGCTCCTTTTTTTACCTAAGTGCTATAGGGTCGCTATGAGTCAGAATCGACTCGACAGCAGTGGTTTTTTTTTTTTTTTTTTTTTTGGTTTGCATGTGTCATACCTCCCCTAAACACAGGAGGAAGAAGCAATCATCAACCAATGATATTTACCATAGGTCCACCAGATTCAGTCAGTTCAGGCACAACCATCATAGCCAGTGTTACTCTCGCCTGGCACACCAGCGTTCGGTACTGCTGGATGTATGTGGAACAGACATCCATGGAACAAGCTAGCCTTCACTTCTGGAAAGTCATAGGATTCTGTACAGACGAATGCCCTCAGGAAATCTCATCTTCACCTGAGGACTCCCGGGAATGCAAATCTTCTGTGCCATAGGTCTCTCAGCTCTCATCTGGTACATGATCAAGGACACCACACAGACCTAGATAGACCCTCTAGGTTTCCCCAGTTCAGCTCATGTATTTTGAGTTTTTGTATTACCCCAGAAAGGGATTTGAAGATTAATATCATCAATGACATACTTCAAGGGAGCACTGTCTCATCCCTGACTATTTTAAAAGAGCACAAATTTTATGGAAATACTTAAAGTAGGATATAATGACTAAATCATATAACCTATGGGAATGTTCTTCCTAAGTGCAAATGCTAAAACGTCTTTTAACATCTTATTATTATAACTATATAGCATTACTTATGACCATAATTGCTCATATTCAAGTTCAAATTGAAGCTGAAGAAAATTAAAACAAGTACAAGAGCCAAAGTACAACCTTGAGTATATGCCACCTGCATTTAGAGACCAACTAAGAATAGATTTGACACACTGAACACTAATAACTGAAGAACAGATGAGTTGTAGGATGACATCAAGGACATCATACATGAAGAAAGCAAAAGGTCATTAAAAAGACAGGGAAGAAAGAAAAGACCAAAATGGGTGTTAAAAAAGACTCTGAAACTTGCTCATGAACATAGAATACCTAAAGCAAATGGAAGAAATCATGATGGAAAAGAGCTGAACAGAAAATTTCAAAGGGTGGCTTGAGAAGAAAGAGTCAAGTATAATGAAATATGCAAAGACCTGGAGTTGGAAAACCAAAAGGGAAGAACATACTCTGTATTTCTCAAGCCAAAGGAACTGAAGAAAGAATTCAAGCCTCGAGTTGCAGTATTGATGGATTCTGTGGGAAAAATATCGAACAATGCAGGAAGCATCAAAGAAGATGGAGGGAATATACAGTCACTCTACCAAAAAGAATTGGTCAACATTCAGCCATTTCAAGAGGTAGCATGTGATTAAGTACCAATTGTACCGAAGGAAGAAGTCCAAATTGCATTGAAGGCATTGGCAAAAAATAAGGCTTCAGGAATTAATGGAATACTAATTAATATGTTTCAACAAACAGATGCAACTCTGGAAGCACTCACTCATCTATGCCAAGAAAATTGGAAGACAGCTATCTAGCCAACCGACTAGAAGAGATCCATATTTGTGGCCATTCCAAAGAAAGGTGATCCAACAGAATGCAGAAATTATTGGACATTGATATCACACAAGTAATATTTTGCTGAAGATAATTCAAAAAATGGTTGCAACAGTACATCAACAGGGAACTATACCAGAAATTCAAGTTGGATTCAGAAGCAGACATGGAATGAGTGATATCACTGCTTCTGTCAGATCTTGGCTGAAAGCATAGAATACCAGAATGATGTTCACCTGTGTTTTATTGACTATGCAAAGGTATTTGACTGTGTGGATTATGATAAACTATAGATAACATTGCAAAGAATAGCAATTCCAGAACACTTAATTGTGCTTCTGAGGAATCTGTACAAAGACCAATAGGTGGTCGTTCAAACAGAGCAAGGAGATACTAAAAAAAAAAAAACCCATAGCCATTCAGTCAGTTCTGACCAATAGTGACCCTATAGGACAGAGTAGAACTGCCCCACAGTGTTTCCAAAGAGCGGCTGCTGGATTTGAACTGCTGACCTTTTGATTGACAGTCAAGCTCTTAACCACTACTTCACCAGGGCTCTGAGGGGACACTGTGTAGTTTAAAATCAGGAAAGGTGTGTGTCAGTATTGTATCCTTTCACCATAATTATTCATTCTCTATGCTGAGCAAATAATCTAAGAAACTGGACTATATGAAGAAGAACTGGGCATCAGGATCGGAGGAGGAAGACTAATTAACAGCTTTTGATGTGCAGATGAAACAAACTTGTTTACTGAAACTGAAGAGAACTTAAAATACTTAATGATGAAGATCAAAGACTACAGCCTTCAGTATGGATTAAACCTCAACATAAAGAGAACAAAAATCCTCACAACTGGACCAATAAGCAACATCATGATAAGTGGAGAAAAGATTGAGATTGTCAAGGATTTCATTTTACTTGGATCCACAATCAATGCCCATGGAAACAGCAGTCAAGAAATCAAACAATGTGTTGCATTGGACAAATCTGCTGCAAAAGATCTCTTTAAAGTGTTTAAAAGCAAAGATACCACTTTGAGGATAAAGGTGTGCTGACCCAAGACATGGCTTTTTCAGTTGCCTCACATGCATGGGAAAGCTGGGCAATGAATAAGGAAGATTGAAGATTTGATGTGTTTGAATTATGGTGTTGGTGAAGAATATTGAGTATATCATGAACTGCCAGAAGAACAAACAAATCTGCCTTGGAAGAAGTACATGCAGAATACTCCTTAGAAGTGAAATGGTGAGACTTTATCTCATGTACTTTGGATATGATATCAAGGGGGACCAGTCCCTGGAGAAGGACATCATGATTGGTAGAGGGTCAACGAAAAGAGGAAGACTTCAATGAGATGTATTGACAGTGAATGCAAAAGTGGTCTTAAGCATAAAGATTGTGAGGAAGGATGGCACAGGACTGGGTAGTTTTCATTCTGTTTTACATATGATTACTGTGAGTCAGAACCTGACAACATAAGGGTATGAGAAACTGATCTCGAAGTGATTCTTGATGATATTTTGTGTAAATTAGATCTGAACAGATAGTAAATGTTTGTTAGACAGATATGTAGGGGCATGTATTTTGGAAAAGCTGTGGCCAAAGCCTGACATCTGCTCAGCTGGGTACTCGTGGATATTAAGATAAAGAAGCCTTTCCATTCAATTTCTTGATAATGTCCCTTAATGCACAAATGTTTTTAATTTTGATGGAGTCCAATTTATCTATTTTTTCTATTGTTCCTCATAAGTTTGGAATCATATCTAAGATGCCATTGCATAAAAGAAGGTCCTAAAGTTTTACTCCTGTGTTTTCTTCTAAGATGTTTATGGTCTTAGCTCTTATATTTGGATCATTAATCCATTTTGAGGTAATTTTTGTATATGGTGTGAGATACAGATCTAGATTGTTCCACTACCATTTGTTGAAGCGAGAGTTTTTTCCCCATTTAATGGGTTTGGCATCTGTATTAAAAATCAGTTGGCCATAGATGTCTGAATTTATTTCTAGAATCCAATTCTATTCCATTGGTCTATATGTCAAGCCTTGTACCAGTACTACACTATTTTTATTACTGTGTTTAAAAATTTTTTTTTTGTAGTAGAAAACCTGGTAGCGTAGTGGTTAAGAGCTGTGGCTGCTAACCAAAAGGTCAGCAGCTGGAATCCAGCAGGCACCCCTTGGAAACCCCAGGGGGCAGTTCTACCCTGTCCTATAGGGTTGCTATGAGTCAGAATTGACTCGATAGCAACAGTTTGGCTTTTTGTTTGGTAATTTTTGTAGTATGTTTTGAATTTGGGAAGTGTGAGTACTTCTACCTTTTTTTTTTTTTTCCAAGAATGTTTGGCTATTTAAGACCCTTTTAACTCCATATAAACTTCAGGATAGGTTTTTCCATTTCTGCAAAAATGGCTATTGGAATTTTAATAGAAATTGTGTTGTAGCTGTACATCATTTTGGGTAGAATTGACATCTTAATGATATTAAGTCTACCAATCTGTGAACATGGAATGTTTATCCATTATTTAGATCTCCTTTAGTTTCTCATAACAATGTTTTGTAGTTTTTAGTCTAAAGGTTCTTCACCGCCTTGGGTAAATTTATTGCTAAGCATTTTATATTTTTAGATATTATTGTAGAATGAATGCTTTGTTTAGTATCCTTTTCAGATTGTTCATTTTTGTGTGTTAATCTTGTACCCCGAAACTTTGCTGAATTCATTAGTAGTTTTCTCTGGATTCTTTGAGATTTTCTATTTATAGTTTAATGTTATATGCAAATATATGTAGTTTTGTTTCTTCTTTCTAATTTGAATGGCTTTTATTTCTTTTTCTTGCAAATGAAAAGACAACCTATAGAATGGGAGAAAAATGTTGGTAACTGTATATCAGATAGGGGTTTACTATCCAGAATATGTAAAGAACTATTAGAACTCAGCAACAAAAAGAGTAACAGCCCAATTGAAAAATAAGTAAAGGGCTTGGATATAGGCATTTCTCTGAAGAAGATCTACAAATGGCCAACAAGCACATGAAAAAAATGCCCAATATCATTAACCATCAGGGAAATGCAGAAAAAAACCACAATGAGATAACACTTCACACTTATTACAATGGCTACCAAAACAAAACAAATCCATTGCCATCAAGTTGATTCTGATTCATAATCACCCTGTAGGACAGAATAGAGCTACCCCATCGGATTTCCAAGGCTGTAAATCTTTATAGAAACAGACTGCCCATCCTTCACCTGTGGAGCAGCTGGTGGATTTGAGCCATCAGTCTTCGAGTAAGTAGCCAAGCACTTTAATCACTGTACCACCAGGACTCCTCACTGGTGCAGTGGTTAAGTGCTGGGCTACTAACCAAATGGTCAGCAGTTTGAACCCTATGACAGCAATGAGTACAAAGACATATGAATTTATTATACGTGCCATCACATGGATGGACCTTGAAAACATTATGTTAAGTGTAATAAACCAGATACAAAAGGACAAATATTGTACGATCCCACTTACGTGAAATATCTAGAATAGGTAAATCCATTAAGACAAAAGAAGATTAGTGGTTACCAGGAGATATGAGAAGGGAGGAATAGGGAGTTAAAAAAAAAAATGTACATGGAAAATTAGTGGATAACTATCCCCCATCCCCCCCCCTCCAAAAAAGAAAAACTCCAAATGGATAACAAAGCTCAAGGAATATTTTCATGCAAAAATAATTTATAACTTAATCACAATTCGAGTGGCATCATGACACCTAATAATGGTTGAAAAAAATATTAAAAAAAGAATGAAACAGCAATAGAAAATTCTGGAGATGTACAGTTAGTAGATACACTGAAAAGCTTGCAGATTAATTTGGAGATTTTGAATCATCAGAGTTTCATTTTTGGAATATAATTGTAACAACATGAAGGATGAATGAAAGAAGTGAAAGGAGAATATGCAAGGAAAGAAAGGGAACCAACACTTATTTACTATAATAGGCCTAGTTAACACTTTTCAAAATTATATAAACTCTTTTAATCCTCATAACAAATTTGAGGGAAATACTATTATTACTATCATTATTATTCCAATTGGGAAGGGGGGGATGGATCTACATAGGTGACTTTTTAAATTCCTTAGTTAACAAATGGTATAATTGAGATGCAATCCTGGGTCAGTCTAAATTAAAACTTAAGTTCTTTATACCATATCCAGCTGTCTCCATGGAATTTAGACACAGCTTTCATAGAAAAAAAAAAAAAAAAAAACTATCCTTATATCTGTCTAACTTCAGAGTACAGAACCTGGACAACAAAATGCTACTACTTCTCAAAAGAGTCAAACACAAAGATCATTTGAGAGCATCTCTCTCTTTCTTGTGCACGCACGTGCACACACACACACACAGATACACACTTAGGAATTAGCCCTAAGACAAATTTTCGCCATGAGTCAGAATCCACTTGATGGCAACTAACAACAACAACAAAAGTGTTTACACTATAATATTGTTCAAAATGCAGCCCCGTATCCCTGTATCATTATCATAGACATCCTGAAGGATGTTATTGAGACTGTAAGTTTCCCAGTCTTTTGCTCATCATTCTGGTCATACCATAGCAAAATCCACCATTTCTACTAAGTTTGTATATTGATTTTACTGATGATGCCAAAAATGTTACTTTTTAGGTAGTAAGTAAAATATAGTTAAAAAAAACTACAAACTCACCTAGAAATTCTACCTCCCAGAGAAAGCTTTCATTTATCTGTTGATATATTTGGTACTATCTGTTGTTTTAAGAACAGTGAGTATATATTTGTTTAGCTCTACTGTTTCCAAGAAATTTGAACTATCCCAAAGATCCCATACGTGAAAGTATGATTCTGCAATAATACTCTATTTCAAAAGGCAATGGAGTTCTCCAATTGCAGTTCTAACATATAAAGAGCTTGGATATGATCACTCTCGTCCTTACAACAAGAAAAAAAAAAAAAAAAACAGGGTAAAATAAAAATCAATGACTTTTCTTGGAGCTGTCAGAGAATAAGTTACAGGGAAAACCACTACCTCAAAACCTGGGAGAAAGAACATATAGAGAACCACAGTGAAAATCTTTTCACCTGGAAAAACCCCTTAAATGGTAATTTTGACAAATTGCTCATTCTTCTTAATTTTTTTTTTTTTTTTGTTGCTTCTTTACTGAGGGATGAAAAGCTTTTAGGAGAGGTCTCATCTGCATACAACCAACTCTAAAAAACAATCCGGACTCTTGTGCTTTAACTTTCCTCCTTAAAATGATGAATTGTTTTGACTTATATCAAAGAAAAATTATCTCTAATTTTTCATTGGATCTCAACCCCTTTTCCCTATCTCTTAGTTAATATCCAGATGGAATCATATGTATAGTAATGCCCATTTTAAAAATTATTGACCTGTCACCTGTTAAAAAATACTCTTCCTTGATACCACATCTTCCAACAGCTATAACCCAATTATAAGGCTTCCAACTTCATTTAAACTCTTACAAACCATTGCCTGTATTATCTGTATCCACTTCAACACCTCCTATTCTTTCATAATCCCTGGCCAAAAAGGTGTTTCTTTTTTTTTTCCTCCAACATTGTTCCAAAATCACTCTTGTCTGTGGCGCCCATGTCCTCCACTATGCCAAAGGTCAATTTTCAAATTTAAGTATAATTATTTGTTATTCATACCCCCATATGTCTGTCAGTTTGTCTTACTACGGTGATTGTGTGTTGCTGTGACACTGGAAGCTATGCCACCTGTATTTAGACACAGCAGAGTCACCATTATGAATAGCAGCACAACATTGTCTGATATAGTGCCGGAAGATGAGCCCCTCAAGTTGGAAGACACTCAAAATACAACTGAGGTGGAGCTTCTTCCTCAAAGTAGAGTTGAGCTTAATGATGTGAATTGAGTCAAGCTTTCAGGACCTTCACTTGCTGATGTGGCACAACTGAAAATGAGAAGAAACAGCTGCAAACATCCATTAATAATTGAGACATGGAATGTTCAAATTATGAATCTAGGAAATTGGAGATCTTTCAGAAATGGAATGTATAAACATTGATATCCTAGGCATTAGTAAGCTGAAATGGACCGGTACTGGCAATTTTGAATTTGGCAATCGACGTTGACAGTCTACATTGCTGGGAATGACAACTTGAAGAGAAATGATGTTGCATTTATTATCAAAGAGAACATTTCAAGATCTATCCTGAAGTATAACGCTGTCAATAATAGGATAATATCCATATACCTACAAGGAAGACCAGTTAATATGACTATTACTCAAATTTACACACCAACCACTAAGGACAAAGATGAAGAAATTGAAGGTTTTTACCAACTTCTACAGTCTGAAACTGATTGAATATATTAATTAGGATGCATTGACAATTACTGGTGATTGGAATGTGAAAGCTGGAAACAAAGAAGAAGGATTGGTCGTTGGAAAATATGGCCTCGGTGATAGAAATGATGCAGGAGATTGCATGATAGAATTTTGCAAGATCAATTACTTTTTCATTGCAAATACCTTTTTTCACCAACATAAACAGCAACTATGCACATGGACCTCACCAGGTGGAATACATAGGAATCAAATCGACTACATCTGTGGGAAGAGATGATGGAAAAGCTCAATATCATCAGTCAGAACAAGGCCAGAGGCAGACTATGGAACAGACCATCAATTGCTCATATGTAAGTCTAAGTTGGAACTGAAGAAAATTAGAACAAATCCACGAGAGCCAAAGTACTACCTTGAGTATAGCCCACCTGAATTTAGAGACCATCTCAGAAATAGATTTGACTCATTAAACACTAATGGCCAAAGACCAAACAAGTTGTGGAATAACATCAAGGACATCATACATGAAGAAAGTAAGAGATCATTAAGAAGACAGGAAAGAAAGAAAAGACCAAAATGGATGTCAGAGGAGACTCTGAAACTTGCTCTTGAACATCCAGTAGTGAAAGCAAATGGAAGAAATGATGAAGTAAAAGAGCTGAACAGAGGATTTCAAAGGGTTGCTTCAGAACACAAAGTATTACAATGACATGTGCAAAGACCTGAAGATAGAAATCCAAAAGGGAAGAACACACTCAGCATTTCTCAAGTTGAAAGAACTGAAGAAAAATTCAAGCCTTGAGTTGCAATACTAAAGGATTCTATGGGGAAAATATTAAACAATGCAAGAAACATCAAAAGAAGATGGAAGGAATACACAGACCCACTGTACCACAAAGAATTGGTTGTTATTCAACCATTTCAGGAGGTAGCATGTGGTCAGGAATTGATGGTATTGAAAGAAGTCCAAGCTGCCCTGAAGGCATTGGCAAAAAACAAATCTCCAGGAATTGACAGAATACCAACCAACAAATGGATGTAGCACTGGAGGTGCTTACTCGTCTATGCCAAGAAATTTGGAATACAGCTACCTGACCAACTGACTGGAAGAGATCCATATTTATGCCTATTCCCAAGAAAGGTGATTGTCTTAGTCGTCTAGTGCTGCTATAATAGAAATAACACAAGTGGATGGCTTTAATAAAGAGAAATTTATTTTCTTACAGTCCAGTAGGCTAGAAGTCTAAATTCAGGGCGTCAGCTCCAGGGGAAGGCTTTCTCTCCCTGTTGACTCTGGAGGAAGGCCCTTCTTGTCAACATTCCCCTGGACTGGGAACTTCTCTATGCAGGAACCCTGGGTCCAAAGACATGCTCTGCTCCCGGCACTCCTTCCTTGATGGTATGAGGTCCCCATTCTCTGCTTGCTTCCCTTTCCTTTTATCTCATGAGAGATAAAAGGTGGTACAGGCCACACCCCAGGGAAACTCCCTTTGCATTGGATCAGGAATTTGACCTGGATAAGGGTAGTGTTACAATCCCACCCTAATCCTCCTTAACATAAAATTATAATCACGTAATGGAAGACAACCACAGAATACTGGGAATTGTGGCCTAACAAAGCTGACACATATTTTTGGTGGGACACAATTCAGTCCATGACAGTGATCCAACTGAATGTGGAAATATTGGAATAATATCATTAATATCACCTGCAAGTAAAACTTTGCTGAAGATCATTCAAAAGTGGCTGCAGCAGTATATCAACAGAGAATTGCCAGAAATTCAAGCTGGATTCAGAAGAGGATGTGGAACAAGGTATATCATTGCTGATGTCAGATGGATCCTGGCTGAAAGCAGAGAATACCAGAAAGATGGTCACCTGTGTTTTATTGTCTATGTAAAGGCATTCAACTGTGTGGATCATAACAAATTATAGATAACATTTCAAAGAATAGGAATTCCAGAACACTTAATTGTGCTCATGAGAAATCTGTACGTAGATCAAGAGGTAGTCATTCAAACAGAACAAGGGGATACTGTGTGATTTAAAGTCAGGAAAGGTGTTCCTTTCACCATACCTATTCAATCTGGTTGTTGAGCAGATAATCTGAGAAACTGAACTATATTAAGAAGAATGCACCATCAAGATTGGAGAAAGACTCATTAATTGGCTGTGTTATGCAGATGACACAAGCTTCCTTGCTGAAAGTGAAGAGGACTTGACGCACTTACTGACGAAGATCAAAGACCACAGCCTTCAGCATGGGTTACACCTCAACATAAAAAAAAATAATAATAATCCTCACAACTGGACCAATAAGCAACATCATGATAAATGGAGAAAAGATTGAAGTTGTCAAGGATTTCATTTTACTTGGATCCACATTCAACATCCATGGAAGCAGCAGTCAAGAGATCAAAAGACACATTGCATTTGGCAAATCTGCTGCAAAAGACCTCTTTAAAGTGTTGAAAAGTAAAGATGTCACCTTGAAGACTAAGATGTGCCTGACCAAAGCTGTGGTGTTATCAACTGCCTCATATGCATGTGAAAGCTGGGCAATGAATAAGGAAGACCAAAGAAGAATTAACACTTTTGAATTGTGATGTTGGTGACGAATGTTGAATATACCATGGGCTGCCAAGAGAACGAACAAATCTGTCTTGAAAGAAGTGCAACCAAAATGCTTCTCAGAGGCAAGGATGGCGAGACTACATCTCACATACTTTGGGCATGTTATCAGGAGGGATCAGTCTCTGGAGAAGGACATCATCCTTGGTAAAGTAGAGGGCCAGCGAAAAAGAGGAAGACACTCAATGAGATGGACTGACAAAGTGGCTGCAATAATAGGCTGAGCATAACAAGGATTGTAAGGATATGTAGGACTGGGTAATGTTTCGTTCTGTTGTATAAGGGGTTGCTGATCAGTCAGAATCCACTGGATGGCACCTAACAACATCAAGAACATATTTGTTGCCCCTCTTCAATCACTTTATTTGATGTCTAGGATACAACACTGTTAGTTTGCCACCTATGTTAGCGGCAGTTCTTTCTTTTTTTTTTCCCCCACCCTTTTCTGGACTCTAAGGTGTAACAAGGTGCAGGTGTTCATGATCCTCTTCTCTAGTTCCCCTCCCTCTTTAAGAAATTTTATATATCCCCATCTCTAGCCTAATGCATTCTGTATCTCTGTGTCCATTTCTGACATCTTGATTGAGCTCACATAGGAGTCTCAACATCAACATATCCAACATTGACTTTTAATTTCCTCCATAAATATGTAAATTTTCCCCATTTCAGTAGATGACACCACTATTCTCTCAGTTGCTTAAGCCCAAAACATTTAATGATCATTTTCTCTCACATCCCTTATTCATTCCATCAAGTAGCTTATTGGATGACCCTAAAATACATCTTGATTATAACCACTTTCTGCCACTTTGAATGCAGCTACTCTAGGTCAAGTCACCATTGTTTCCAAAACTTCTTACCTATATTTTTGCAATAGGTTTTAAGTGGGGTCTGTGGTTTCAGTTTTGCCTAATTACATTTTGTTCTCCCCAACCTTAGGCTGAGTAATCTTTTTTGATTTCCTTTTCTTCTCTCTTTTTAAAAACTATTTTAAGGTGGCATATCATAATACGATAAAGAGCATAAAGCTCACCACTCTTAAGAGCGTGGTTTAATGAATTTTGCAACGTGTATACACTTGTTTAAAAACCAAAAACCAAACCCAGTGCCGTCGAGTCAATCCCGACTCATAGCGACCCTATAGGACTGCCTATAGAACTGCCCCATAGAGTTTCCAAGGAGCGCCTGACAGATTCGAACTGCCAACCCTCTGGTTAGCAGCCTTAGCACTTAACCACTGTGCCACCAGGGTTTCCTACACTTGTTTATCCCTTGCTTATATCAAGGTATTGAGCATTGCAGAACCACAGACGTTTCCCTCATTTGATAACTCATTTGATAACTGCCACCAGAAGTAACCTCTATTTTGGCTTCTATTGCCAACAATTAGTTTTGGCTGTCTTTGCATTTCATGTCATAGAAGATGTACTATTTTGTTTTGGCTGTTTTTGCTCACTCTGATGTATGTATGGAAGCCTGGTGGTGCTGTGGTTAGGTGTTTGGATACTAACAAAAAGTCATCAGTTCAAATCCACCAACCACTCCTTGGAAGCCCTATGGGGGCAGTTCTGCTCTGTCCTACAGGGCCACTATGAGTCAGAATCGACTTAACAACATGTTTTTTTTTTTTTTTTTTGGTATGTCTGAGATTCAGTTATTTTTTGGTCATACTTTCTGCTGCATTTGTCTTTCTCACACTGCTGAATCCCTCTGACGTTTTGCTGTTATGTGAACATGACAAACTTACTCCCATTGGTAAACCATTATTTTTGAGTTTCATTCATCTGAAAAATTTCCCTCATTCTTTGCATGTCTCATTCTATCCACTCACTTCTCTGTTAAATGCCACCTCCTCAAAAAGGCCTTCATTCCTGAACAAACTATATAAACATATATATACATCCCTATCACTTCTTAACTTGCTTTATTATTTTTATAACATTTAATGAATAGACAATAAATTAAATAGGAGTGTTTTATATACTGATACCGTGATGTGGATTTTACTAATTATGGATTTTGAAAATGTGAACGACTATATTTTTCTCTGATGTATTCCTATTTTTAGAATAGTTAGGCTAATTTTAGTGCTGAAAGAGTTTTCATTTCGTCTACATCCCTGCCATCTGCCTGACCAGAATCTTATCTAAGCAAGCCGTATTAGCATTGAACGTGTGCAGTTGCTGAATGGGCAAAATTCTGGCCCATAAGTGCAATCAGAATGCAGAAAACAAAATGGTGTTGAGATGGCTAGAATTTACTTTCAAACCAAAGCAATTTAAAATAACTCATGAGATGTTCTGTGTATTTTTAATTAGGCGTCTCTGCACCCTCCCCTCCTCCTTCACTTAGACAAATCAGTTTAATGCAAACTCAGTCCTTATGGGCCAGAGGGTTATCAAGTACCAGCAAAATCCATATCAGAGTTTCTATTTGAAATCCCATGACACTTGTCATGCTTTCTTTTTTTTTTTTTTTATAATAACTTTTATTAAGCTTCAAGTGAACGTTTACAAATCCAATCAGTCTGTCACATATAAGTTTACATACATCTCACTCCCTACTCCCACTTACTCTCCCCCTCTTGAGTCAGCCCTTTCAGTCTCTCCTTTCTTGACAATTTTGCCGGCTTCCCTCTCTCTCTATCCTCCCATCCCCCCTCCAGACAAGAGTTGCCAACACAATCTCAAGTGTACACCTGATATAATTAGCTCACTCTTCATCAGCGTCTCTCTCCCACCCGCTGACCAGTCCCTTTCATGTCTGATGAGTTGTCTTCAGGGATGGTTCCTGTCCTGTGTCAACAGAAGGTCTGGAGAGCATGACCGCCGGGATTCCTCCAGTCTCAGTCAGACCATTAAGTTTGGTCTTCTTATGAGAATTTGGGGTCTGCATCCCACTGCTCGCCTGCTCCCTCAGGGGTCCTCTGCTGAGCTCCCTGTCAGGGCAGTCATCGATTGTGGCCGGGCACCAACTAGTTCTTCTGGTCTCAGGATGATGTAGGTCTCTGGTTCATGTGGCCCTTTCTGTCTCTTGGGCTCTTAGTTGTCATGTGGGCTTGGTGTTCTTCATTTTCCTTTGCTCCAGGTGGGTTGAGACCAATTGATGCATCTTAGATGGCTGCTTGTTAGCATTTAAGACCCCAGACGCCACATTTCAAAGTGGGATGCAGAATGATTTCATAATAGAATTATTTTGCCAATTGACTTAGAAGTCCCCGCAAACCATGTTCCCCAGACCCCCGCACTTGCTCCGCTGAGCTTTGAAGCATTCATTTTATCCCGGAAACTTCTTTGCTTTTGGTCCAGTCCAATTGAGCTGACCTTCCATGTATTGAGTGTTGTCTTTCCCTTCACCTAAAGCAGTTCTTATCTACTGATTAATCAATAAAAAACCCTCTCCCACCCTCCCTCCCTCCCCCCCTCGTAACCACAAAAGTATGTGTTCTTCTCAGGTTTACTATTTCTCAAGATCTTATAATAGTGGTCTTATACAATATTTGTCCTTTTGCCTCTGACTCATTTCGCTCAGCATAATGCCTTCCAGGTTCCTCCATGTTATGAAATGTTTCAGAGATTCGTCACTGTTCTTTATCGATGCGTAGTATTCCATTGTGTGAATATACCACAATTTATTTACCCATTCATCCGTTGATGGACACCTTGGTTGCTTCCAACTTTTTGCTATTGTAAACAGAGCTGCAATAAACATGGGTGTGCATATATCTGTTTGTATGAAGGCTCTTTTATCTCTAGGGTATATTCCTAGGAGTGGGATTTCTGGGTTGTATGGTAGTTCTATTTCTAACTGTTTAAGATAACGCCAGATAGATTTCCAAAGTGGTTGTACCATTTTACATTCCCACCAGCAGTGTATGAGAGTTCCAATCTCTCCACAGCCTCTCCAACATTTATTCTTTTGTGTTTTTTGGATTAATGCCAGCCTTGCTGGTGTGAAATGGAATCTCATCGTAGTTTTAATTTGCATTTCTCTAATGGCTAATGATCGAGAGCATTTTCTCATGTATCTGTTGGCTGCCTGAATATCTTCTTTAGAGAAATGTGTGTTCATATCCTTTGCCCACTTCTTGATTGGGTTGTTTGTCTTTTTGTGGTTGAGTTTTGACAGAATCATGTTGATTTTAGAGATCAGGCGCTGGTCGGAGATGTCATAGCTGAAAATTCTTTCCCAATCTGTAGGTGGTCTTTTTACTCTTTTGGTGAAGTCTTTAGATGAGCATAGGTGTTTGATTTTTAGGAGCTCCCAGTTATCGGGTTTCTCTTCATCATTTTTGGTAATGTTTTGTATTCTGTTTATACCTTGTATTAGGGCTCCTAGGGTTGTCCCAATTTTTTCTTCCATGATCTTTATCGTTTTAGTCTTTATGTTTAGGTCTTTGATCCAGTCATGCTTTCTTATTTAGGAAATTATTTAATACTCGGTCTTTCTAGGTAGAAAATAAGATTTTCAGAGATGAGTGCTGTCCCTTTTACTTAAAGACATGAGTGTATGTACATGTAGATGTATGTATTAAAAAAAAAATTGCCACTGAATTTGACTTTCACTAATAGTGACCCTATAGGACAAAGTAGAACTGCCCCCATATGGTTTTCAAAGAGCACCTGGTGGATCTGAACTGCTGACCTTTTGGTTAGCAGCCATAGTTCTTAACCACTGTGCCACCAGGGTTTCCAGTGTATGTGTGTATTCGTTAAATACGTACTGATTTAAAATAAAAGATTTAAAAAGTCACTTACAAAGATTGTATTTCCCTAAATCTCAGTAACAGAGTAACAACTTTTGCAGAAAGTTTTAGAGCTTTAAAGAGGTGGCATTTTAATGAAATTGGAGGAACAGTTTGTATTGTGGCAAGGTGAGAGGGGGACAAAAATCACCACACAAAAGGAACAACATGGCAAAAGTTTCCAAGGCATTAGAGGAAAGTTTGAATGCCAAAACCCCTTAATAGCCCTTTGTATTAAAATTATAGAACTAAAATGGATCAATCTATGACTAAAGAGAATAGAGGTGGGGGAGAACAGAGAAAGAGTTAATTTCAAAGAGTTTACAGAAAATGGCAAGACTACAGGTGAATGTTGACAACAGAAGGAAGAGGAAGCCTGAGCCCAGAATATATAGTGAAGAGTCCCCGGGCGGTGCAATCGATTAATGTTGTGGTCAAAATCTTGGAGGTTCTGTCCACATTAGGCTCCTTGGAAGAAAGACCTAGTGATCTACTTCCAAAAACTCAGCCACTGAAAAACCTATTCAGTACAGTCCTACTTTGACAAACATGGGGTTGTCATGAGTCAGAATCAACTCTCTGGCAACTTTTTTTTTTTTTTTTAAGTATCCGTCGAAGCTGGAAAACTTCTATTTCTGCAAAAACAGGAATTCTCCGGACTTAGTTTTGACATTAAAAAAGAGAGTGGGAAGCAGAAATAAGATGGAGAACATGAAAACTAATCAGAAAGCTGTGTGTGAAATATCAGCTATCCCACTGTATGTTCAGTGAGAAGGTAGCACACTGTCATTTACCCCAGGTCATAAAACCAGTGATATCTTCTAAAGGTATGCAGCTTAACACTGGGAAGATCCACAGCTACCAGTGTGGACCTTGGTGACTCAGAGTAAAATTCTACAC
The DNA here is from genome assembly GCF_024166365.1 of Elephas maximus indicus. Classification (NCBI taxonomy): domain Eukaryota; kingdom Metazoa; phylum Chordata; class Mammalia; order Proboscidea; family Elephantidae; genus Elephas; species Elephas maximus. Next base: position 23,243,675 of record NC_064825.1, on the reverse strand, counting down.
ATTCTGATTTGGGGGATATCCATAGTCTGCCAAATTATTCTCTCCTACTGCCCCTAAAGCAAAGTCTGTCATTTGAATCTGCACCCCTCCTCCCTTGCCCCACATCCTCATGTACACCCAGTAGAGGGGCCTTTTGAGAATATAACCCATTTAGACAACAATAGGCAAAACCAATGTTAATCACCTAAATTTTGTCTTGAGTGTGGTTAGGTATTTGCTGTTGAGTTGATTCCAATTCATGACAACCCCATGTTTGTCGGAGTAGAACTGTGCTCCACGGGGTTTAGTGGATGATTTTTCAGAATTAAATCACCAGGTCTGTCTTCTGAGGAACCTCTAGGTGGACTCGATCCTTTAAACTTTCAGTTAACAGCCCAGCACGTTAACTCTTTGATCCATCCAGGGACTCCTGAGTATGAAAAGACAAGGATTAGTGGACATATAAAAACAAACAAAATCAGCCACAAAATGTAGCAAAAGAATTATAAACAAACAAGTAAAAGTAACAGCAAAAAAAAAAAAAAAAACTGACCAAAGATAAAAATCTCAGTTAACAGACTGTGGGGGGAGGGGTTGGGGGTAATTAAAAGTAAAACAAAATCTACCTCATCACCACAGCAAAGCTTCCCATTAAAATATTCAAGGATTTCAGGAGGTATGCAGACTGTATGACCGTAATAGAATGCTTTGAAAATGTATTACCAACAGAGCAATGAAAAATACTTAGAAATTGAAGCTATAATCAGTGAAATAAAATATAAAATGAAATTCAGTAGCAGGATGAAAAAAAAAATCACAGAAAACTTCTAGTACATAATTCAAAGAAGTGAAAGAGTGGAAAATATGAGAACATTACAAAACATAAAAGAGCAAACTAATTTTTTTTTCATTCTGCTAACAAAAGTTCTGTTTTGTATAGGAGTATAGAAGAGAATGAATGGAAAGATATTATGACAGAAATATGAGAAGGAAAGTTCTCTGACCCCAGAGGGGCACAATTCTTAAATCTGAACGAGTCTACTAAATGCTTGTGTAGGCTTATCAGGAGTAATGCAAAACTAGGCACATCCTCATAAAATTTAGTAGTAGCCAATTTAAAATCCTCCAAATAGAAATTTTACAGAAAGGTCAAAGGGAGGTCCATATATATTAAGTCCTCCTGTATGATTTTCCCCTATTTCCAATACTGCCAACCTTACCATGAAAAACTACCCAAGAGACTAATCTCTGTTGGATAGAATTTATTACATTGACTATTAGGCTAATTGTTTCATGCTTAGCAACCCCGACAGCAACTAATAACAGCATACAAACAGGACTAACTCCTTGAGGTTTTCCCTCATTCCTGGGCTCCCAGACCATATGACTTTCTACAATTCATAATTAGACTCAATTTCTCACCTCTGCGTTCCACAAGCCTTTCAACTGTGGACTCTGAAACTCATGATCCGATATCACTAAATCCTCTAATCTCTCTCTTTTTATCCTTCTTGCTCCAACTTAAATTTATTATGTATCTTCTCAAGGATTGTTCCTACTCAAGCCCACAGCCGACCTACCACAGATCCAGTTCATGGGTAGGTGTCCTCCTTTTTACTCATTGTCACCTTGAGACCACTGTACTTACAAACTCCTTAGCAAACTTCTTACCCACTTTGAAAAACATTCCCTTATTGTCTTGAGATCTTGAGGCATTTATTTAGCTTCTCATCTGTAGAAAGGTGGATAATAATAGTATATACATCTTTGGGTTTTTGTGAGGATTAAGTAAATTAATATAGGCAAAGCACTTGCAAATGTACATGGAACATAATAAATGGCATATAAATGCTTATCATTATTAGTGATTTTAATACGTATAGCTCTTTGCCCTTGTATTACTTAACTTCTTAGCCATTTTGAGCTAACCGAAGCCATCTGCTCCTTTGGACATAGACCACACATTGACATTACCAACCATGGCGTAACACCCACATTTGTTGTCAAGAATCCCATCTGTGATAACCACTTTCTAATTTTACAGCACTGTACTTCTACTCTTCTTCTCTGTCTTTAACCTTATCTGGTCTTCCAGTCCCTTGACCCCGCTACAATTTTGGTATCCATTGGCTCCTGAGATAATCACTCCTCTTACGCAGTTTGGATTCTGTTTTACAATATAATTCCTTCCCTTGCATATAATCTCAAGTTCATTTTTCTCCTTATTACTCACCTTGAGTAAATCTGAATCTCTGTCTTCTTTGTGCCTTAATGCTAGTGGCCAATTACAGTTAGAGAGAAAAACACTAGACTCAATTTCTATTTATGAAGAAAATATCAAATGGGACCTTGTCAGTATCCCAAACTCTTATTTTTCTCCACTTAACTCACTCTTAACTTTTGGGAAAAGACTACTTTTCACAACCAATTTATCTTCAAAACTGTTTATACTCAGCTAACAATCTTGCTACATACTTCATTGAATGATGGAAGCAATCAGAGGAGAATTTCTTCATCATTTGCCTTGCAGATCTACTAACCTTATGATATGAAACCAAATATCTACCTCCACTTCTGTTAAAATAAATGAACTCTCAGAACACCTATCTAAGGATTGGATACCCACTTGTTTATTGGATTCCGTTCCTCCTTGCTTACTAAAAGACTTTGCTCCTAAGAGTACTCAATTCTATTTTATGTCATTATTTTCTTTCTCTCCTGAATATTTCTCATCATCACATAAGCATGTTTAATATTTGTATATTAAAAAAAAAACTTTCTTGACAACCCATCTGTATTCAGCCACTTCTTGATTTCTGTTTATCTTATATTATTGGCTCCTCCTTCATATTCTTCATAAATGAATTATCTTCCTTTTACACATCTCTAAAATTTGCAATGCCACCAGATATTATTGCTTTTCTTCTTTCTCTACACTCTTTACTTAAGCAATCTCATCTATATATAGATGTCACTCAAATTTTTATCTCTCATGCTGCCTACCTGCAGAGATCAAGAAGAATTCTGTGTTTACTAATTACTAATATGCATATTGGAGTCCTGGTGGCACAGTGGTTAAAAACTCAGTTGCAGTTTGAATTCACCAGTTACTCACTGGAAACGGGTCAGTTCTACCTCTGTAGGGTTGCTATGAATCGGAATGGACTTGACAGCAGTAGGAATGTGCATATCAAACTCAACATGAACAAAACAGAAAGTGTGATCACATATGCTACTATGTTTTGTATAACCTATACCATAACCTATACCATTGCCTGGCATATGGTAGGTGGCATAACACTGAAGCAGTGAATTAATGAAGAAAATGGGTTGAGCGTCTGTCATCAGAATACAGCAGCATTGGAGGATAAATGTCTTTGGGGTAATGATTAAAAACTCAAGGGGGAGATTTAATTCTGAATACTGGAATAACATGATCATTTACTTCGTATCTAATAAAAAATAATCTAAAGATACCAAGGAAAATAAAATTAAAAGCACAAACTTCTTTTTTTTTTTTTTAAGTATGTGAATTAAGAGATAAAACCAAAAACCAAACCCATTGCTGTCGAGTCAATTCTGACTCATAGCGACCCTATAGGACAGAGTAGAGCTGCCCATAGAGTTTCCAAGGAGCACCTGGTGGATTTGAACTGCCGATCTTTTGGTTAGAAGACGTAGTGCTTAATCACTACGCCACCACCGTTTCTGAATTAAGAGAGAGATGATTTAAAAACACCCAAAAGATACCAAGGATACACAGGAATACTTGACACTAATCATAAGTGTGTATAAGTGTCTATAAGCAAAATGATAATACTTCATCTGTATGTTTTAAAAGGATCCAGTAAATTAAATTCTCTGAGTATGAGGGACATATCCTAAAGCAGAAACCATAATTTTTTTTTTCCCCAAAATGGTGATGGATGCAAACACTAGAGACAACATCTTCACTGCATCCAATTTGATCATAAGAATCAGAGGAATCAGGCTAAACAAAAATGTATGCCAAGAAGCATATTCATGGGACACAGCCTATCTATGTTACATTACAAAAAAAGAAAAAAACCATACATTGTTAATTGCAAACATTTCTACAGATGCATATTATCATTGGCTATGAAGAAGTACCATAAATCTCTGGGAATTTCAGTTTTCTTGATACCTGACTCTGACCCAGCTTCCCCCGAAATATCTTTATAATAGTTAATTTAGTAAATTATTTAGGTTTTTAAAAAATGAGTAAAAATAAAAGGCACAAATACCAAATTTATAAAAATGCACCATGAAAAACAAAAGTATCTGATAAATTACACTCACTAGAATTTTTCATCAGGAAGCACAATAAAACATTTTTATCAAACATTTTGCCATGTTTTAAAATTGCTTCTGTGTTGCAAGAGCACAAAGCAAAGAAGCAAATCATCATGGACTATATATGAAAAGTTAACAAGAAGAAATGCAAAATGTCCTAAAATATAAGAAGAAAAAAAATATTAGTGGAATATGGAAGCACAGGGAGAATAGATATTGCTGAATATAAAGAAAAACATACTGAGGAGAGAAATGGAAAAGTGAATAAAATACATTAAAATATAGAATTTAAAAAGAAAATGATTATATTAGTCTGGGTCTCATTAGAAAACAGTGTTTTACAAAGGTAATTGAAGAGTGTTTAATGCGGGTACTATTTCTAGATGTGTAGGCGATCATAAGGGAAGCAACTAGATAGAAGAAGCATTCAGGTACTAGCAATAGTGGAAAGCTGTTTACATCCCTAGGATGGCAAGGGAATGGGGCAATTACAGAGATGCAGTGAGCTGTAAAAATCAAAGAAGAACTCCATCAGAACCTGCACCTCTAATCAGACGTATAAAGCAACTGTTCAGCCTCCGGCTGAAAGAGTGCAGGTTGAAGAAAAACATACCTTGTTCACCCTACTGCCCTCCAGTAACTGGGTGGTGGCGCCCATTGCCTGAACCCAACCAATAACCCTCTGGCAAGGGAGGTCAAGAAATAATTTCAAAAAAGATCAGCCTTCCTTGGCAAAGGGTAAAGAGGAGATGAATGGATATAGAAGGGCAAATGGACAATATACTCTATGTCATGGATTGAATTGTGTCTCCAAAGAATATGTGCATCAATTTGGCTAGGCCGTCATTCCCAGTACTGTGTGATTGTCTGCCATTTTGTCATCCTATGATTTTCCTATTTGTTGTAAATCTTATCTCTATGATGTTAATGAGATGGGATTAGTTGCAGTCATGTTAATGAGGCAAGACTCAATCTATAAGTTAGATTGTGTTTTAAACCAATCACTTAACAAGATATAAAAGAAAGAAGCAAGCAGAGAAACATGGGACCTCATACCATCAGGAAAGTAGTGTCGGGAGCAGAGGGCGTCCTCTGTACCTGGGGTTTCTGCGGAGAAGCTCCTAGACCAGGGGAAGATTGATGACAAGAACCTTCCTCCAGAGCTGAGAGAGAGAGAAAGCCTTCCCCTGGAACTGACACCCTGAATTTGGACTTACAGCCTACTAGACTGTGAGAGAATAAACTTCGGCTTGTTGAAGCCATCCACTTGTGGTATTTCTGTTCTAGCAACATTAGATAACTAAGACACTCGACAAAAATGGGAATGGACAACAGGACACGGAGATCCAAGATGGGCATAATGAAGTCCCCCAAAGAGTAAAAAAGTAGATAAACAGCTAATATGTAATAATACACATAAAGAAAACTTTTTTAGAATTAAAAATAATCTGAATTTATATAATTAAAGAAACACCATTCTCCTTGTAAGCTTAACCCAGAATGATCAGCAATAAAATATATGCTTGTAAATATACCAGATACTGGACTTCAGATAAAGAATCCTTTGGCCACCCACACAAAAAATAAATAAAATTATACTGATGGCGAACAATTGAGAATTTAGATTTTTCACAGTAACATGCAATTATAGAAGATGGTGAAAAGCAAAATACAGAAAGTGACACCAAAGAACATCGTTCCCAGTCAGTGTCATCTAAGCATAAAGAAAACAAACAGCGTTTTGAAAATGTAGACTCTCGGAGAATATTTTCATTTTACTGAATATGTAATAAGACCACAGTTAAATTAGACTGGAAATCAATAACCGAAACATAACTAGAAAGTCCCAAAATGTTTGGAAAGTAGGAACATAGGTTTACGGAACTCATGAATAAAAAAAAAAAAAAAAAAAATTAAGCACAGGGAAAATTAGAAAATGTTTTAATTTAGCGAAAATAAAAACATGCCATTTAAATACTTGTGACATATAGGCATAAGGAAAGCAACAAAATACAGAGAAACATTCTGTTGTTGCTGTTGCCGTGTTCTGACTCACAATGACCCTACAGGACAGAGTAGAACTGCCCCATCGGGTTTCCTAGCCTGGAATCTTCTCTCCCGTGAAGCCGCTGGTGGGTTCGAACTGCCGACCTTTCGGTTAGCAATGGAGCACTTAACGATTGTGCCACCAGGGCTGCATGTGACATACATCTACAAGAGTGCAAAGAGGGACTTTTACGTATTAAAATGTGCTGAAAGAAATGTTTTATGAAACTGAATGAAAGCAAGTTAGAGCCAAATAAATACCAGCATATATAATAGAGAAAATTAAGTCTCAAGGATCTACTACTACTCTATATACCTACCCGAATGTGAAAAGAAAGTACTGGACCTATATATAATGTACTGCAAGTGGAAGTGTCAATTTGTCTATCCACTGTGGAACACTGTCCATATTAAAGCTGAACACATCCCTACCTTATGACCCAGTAATTCTTCTGCTAGTTATATTTGAAACAAAGATACGCTAACAGACATATAAAATAGTGTACATAGTGGCATTATTCGTAGTAGTCTCAAACTGGAAATACTCTAAATGTCCACCGATATTAGATTAGAAAGAAAATTGTAGTCTATGAAACAATAAAATGAACTAACTACTAGTATTCTCAACGGGAGGTGGATATCCCAGGCATAACATTGAGTGGAAGACGCCAGCCACAAAAAGCAAATATTGGAAACTTCCATTTGTCTGGAAATTGAAATCAGGGAATATTAATCTATCATGACAGAGGTTGGAAATGTGCATAAGGGGGTTTTCTGCTGTGTCAATAATATTCCATACTTTGATACAATAAAAAGAAAAGATGGCCCTATATTATTTCTATCCTCACTTTTCACATAAAGAAGCTAAGAATTAGAGGAATTGGTTAATTTTCTGGGTCATAGGTCCAGTGATACTAACCTGATTTCTGATGTTAACCATTGGGCAGCTGAAATACAGGAAGAAGTGGTTATTCTAAGGGATTGACTCGGAGACTGAAAGAAGTAGTTGAACATAAGACTACCTGATTAGCTGGAACATTCCACTCCTGGGATCATGCTAGATTTCAGATTTTTCTTTACCAACTGAGAGTGATGAAAACGTGTAATTTGGTGTTCAGTGGTTTCCTAGTCATACAGTCTCAGAAGCAGCTATATATTACTTTTCAGTGATGTGGGAAGACAGTAGGGTGGCTTATATCATTGCTCAGTGGTGTAGGGAAGAGAATTTTATAAGCCACCGCCCTACAAACATATTTCCCTGTCTCTGAGAAAATACTGTTTCCCTAACAAAGGTTGACACGGGGTCAAATATGCTCGTTTTGCAATAGCAATGTGTGCTGTGATTTTAGATCCCTGCAGAGGTTTTGAATCATGAGTACACAAATCCTAGAAAAATCTACATTGCAAAAGCAAACATTTTCATGAAAATTACTCTCACTATATATATATATAGGAGCTTATATTAGACCTCAGTTTATTTCCATTTAAAAGTTTTTGACATAAGTTATGGTTACAGTTGAGCGCCTGTAACAATGACCATTTGAATACCCCATTGTCTTAAACAAAAAGACATAATACCAAAAAAAAAAAGGTAATGTTTGTTACTATTTAGAAAAAATAAGACCTGATATTGATCACAAAGTTTATCGTTTAAGATTTGAATTTGCTTTTTTTAAAATTTTAATCTCTGTACATTTCTGTTCTATGTTTGTGTTTATGGCAAGGCAAAGCAGCTTCACCTGTTTCATGTTTGTAATTTTCTTGTGCCTGATTAGAGAGCTAAATGAAGAGTAGTGTAATCTGGGCTCATTACTCAAATTCTAATTTGAACATCACTTACTCTATGAAGCATTCCACCACTCACCAAAGTAGTGTTATAAACGCTCTTTTATCGTAGCATATTGAACAAGTCAGCATTTTAACATTTCTACACAGTATCACAATTGAATGTTTATGTATCTTCCTAACCCTGATTTTCCTTAGCATAGTATTCTATTCTGTTTCTCTAGTTCCTGCTAGGAGTCCCTGGGTGGCACAGACGGTTAAGCACTAGACTACTAGGCTAAAGCTTGGTGGTTCGAACCTACCCAGGGGAGCCTCAGAGGACAGACCTGGAAATCTACTTCTAGGCGATCACGGCCTTGAAAATCCCTATGGAGCAGTTTTACTCTGCACACATGAGGTCACCATGAGTCTGAATTGACTTGATGCAATTAACAACAACAGCATTCTCTTGTCCCATATCTCTAGTTCCTTCCAGAGTGCCTGACTCAGAAAGGAGTTAATCATAAAGGTATTGATGGCATGAATGAAAAAAGATTTCTGTCAAAAATCTCAATGAAGCAAGGACAAACATGTACTAGAAAGAAATTACCATTTGATATTCAAAAGATCAGACACTGAATATTATAGAAGGTATAGTTGAAGATTAGAAGGATTAAGTGACATGTCCAGAAATATGCAACTAGAAGGTGAGTGAACCTTGACCGGTAGCCATGTAATGTTTCTTCAACTTACCATGTAACACATACCAAACCAAAACCAAGCCCATTGCGGTTGAGTTGATTCTGACTCATAGTGACCCTTACATTTTCCAATAATTTTATCCTGAAAAGTTACCAAGACCCGGTCTTCTATTATCCTTTAAGCCAGTTGTTTTAGTATGGTGTTTTTCTTTAAAGCTTATTATTTTTTGGTAGTTTAGCAAAGCCATCCAAATTGAATAAAGCATGCTCAATGTAAAAGCGGCAATTTTTTAGAAAACTTCTTCTAATCATTTATTTCTACATGTTCTCATGCATCTAATATGAGAATTGCCCTATCCCAACAATTGGACATGTTGTTCTTTTTTGCTTTCTTTTTATATGTGACGGTACTTAGCCATAGAGAAGTTATAATATTTGCTCAAAATCAAGTAGTTAGTTGGTGTCTTTTAAAAATATATTTTAAGAAAATCAGAAACTCCTATAGCACCTCTACCCAGATACACAGATATTCTCTTTCTCTCTATGTATCTCTATCTCTCTCTATCATCTACCTACCTACCTACCTACTTAGCTTACCTACCTACCTATGTATCTAATCTGGATTGTGTTTAAAGCATTTTTCATTAGGCTTACCACAGTGATAGGCTCTATTAATAATTTTTTAATCAGTTGTTTGACCAAATAATCTTTAAATGATCTCCAAGCTAAACTAGAAGCTGTTCAAGGTGTCTGGGACATGGATTTAATAAATACTTTATGTCACAAATATTTATGGTAATATAGGTATAAAGAGGGGAAAAAAACACCATATAGCACTATTCATATGAGAGTAACATTTTCAAAGACACAAATAATTGACCCTATACCATTTCTACTTTTATAGTAGGCATACATCAGAGATTAAATGGTCGATAAGGAATTTTAAGACTAAGGTAAAATACTAACCTACTTAAAATTGAAGGATGTTGCTGTGGGTTATTTTTCAACTTTATTCAGTAGATGAGGTTATACATTTGTGTCAATGCCCTATTATTTATTTCACCATGCCGTCAGTTGTAAGAACTGTACCTTTTATAGATTTCAGGCTTAAAGTATGAGTACCTTTAAATATTAAAAAAGTGAAAACTGTATCTGACTTGAATGTTAAAGAGTTCATCTATAGTAGTACTACTACTACTGGGTATAGCTAATTTTTTTAAATGCTTAATATGTGCTAGACTCTGTTTCAAGTGGATTTATTAAATGATTACAACAAGCCTATGAGATAAATACTACTGTGATTCCCATCTTACAGATGCAGAAACTGAAGTCGGGGAGGGTAACTAGCTTACTCAAAGTTACGTACTTTTTAAATAGTAGAGCTGGGATTCAAACTCTAGAAGTCTAATATCTAAGTCAATGCTCTTAATATGTTCTGTTTATCCATTACATTTGTTTGTTTTTGTATAATAAAGACAAAATAGTTACATGTATCAAATGAGTTAAACGAATGATCCCAAAATACATATAACTACACTGTTTTTCAGGTACCTGCAGAGATACCATAAAACGATTAAGTGGACTGAGGTTATTAATATATTTTAGAAGATCTCATAAGCTAAAGAAGGGAAATGACATAATGTGACGTTTGTTACTATGGACAAAATATTCATATTATAGAGAAGTTAGAGCTCTCAAATTTGTGCTTTCCCAAAGACTCAGAGCTAGGATATAGTCTTTAAAATTGTATATGGTGGATATACCATAAGCAAATATTTTAGATATATGTTAAATAAGAAAGAGGCATTTATTCCTAATAAGCTCCTTCTTGTTAAAATAGGAAAAGAAAAAGTGTTGAAATGAAACACGTTAAAATACTAAGATGCTTTAGAAGATGTGTTATATTTTTCTTCAAATTGCCCACATTGAACAAGTATTGCTTGTATAGTCATGAAAATAAATAGTTAAAAGAATCATGAATACATTTTACATTGCCAAAATTTCCACCTGATTTCTTATGATAAACAATTTTTCTGTAGTAAAGTCTCCCTGTAGTGTAATTACATTAACACCTTGCTGAGAAAGCAGACAGAATGTATTTCACTTCCTCTTTCTACTTCCAATACTACTTAGAGTGTTTCATGTCCACTACAGTGCATTCCATTTTCAAAGGCAAGCTTGCTTACCAGTCTCTGTTGAGAGGGTTTGGCGGAAGTGAGAAAGGGAGGGTCATTTGGGGGAAAACGCACATGCTAATATGCTCCTTTACTCTGGGCAGTCACTTGAGAAGTGTTTTAATGTTGATGTTAAAAATCATTGGATGATATCACAGCTGATTTATTTTGCACAATGGAACATTTCCAGTTAGCAAATAAATGGTTACTTGGTAAGATGTGGAATCTCTGGTCCATGCTTATATTTCCTGAAAATGCATCACTGTACTACTTTATTGACTGGTTTTTCTACTGGGTCACTAAGTCAGACAACTCCTTTTAGATGTCTCTCTCTTGTTGTGTCATGGGTGAAAGTGTCTTACTTGTTACTCCACGGGTAATCAGTAATTCTGCTGTTCCATTCCTGAACTCATTAGCACTGTCAGGAAACTCATCTTGAATTTCTGCAGATTATGAAATAGTATATCATAATAAATGTCATTATCTCCAGAATTAAAAGGTATCTCACTCTAGCTCTCTATTTATTCACTTATAGCAAAAGTATATATAATGATTGTTTTGACCTGAGTTTCTCAGTGACACTCGGTTTCAAGTACCAGGGACGTTATCTTCAGAATGCTTGCTTTGATTATGCCTGGCCTCCCTTTTCCTGGGAATCAATTCATGCAGATAGTTACTCATTTTCCTTTCAGTCATTAATTTCAGCTTTTCTTTGGAAGACGTGAGAAGAACCAGAGTCTTAGAATTTTATTTCCCAGAATGACAAATTATTATACCTAAGACTGACTACCTACATTAAAAAGAAAACTTAAAACTTGACGAAGTATATGATAATGAGAGTTGTTAGGGAAATACACAGTAGTGTTTGATCAAAATTAAGACTGGGAGCAAAGGCCCTCAGATCGGAGGGAACCTGTTTGAGGAATAGCAAAGAGAGTGCTATGGTTAGAGGAGAAACAAGTAAAAGAGAAATAGGCTATACTATCAGGGAGGTGGAAACCCTGGTGGCGTAGTCGTTAAGTGTTACTGCTGCTAACACTTTTTAGTTTTTATCAGGTTTTATCAGGGAGGTAATTGGGGGTTGGGTGTGGAACTGAGGGACTTATTAAGACAGAAAACAGAGGGCCCCCAAATATGCAAACAAAGTAACAAGAAATGGGCCAGGCACCCCAGAACAATGGGGCAGGGTATCAGAAAATAGCCGCAAACTTCTTTAAAGTTGTCTTTCAGAAGCAGCTGGAGAAAATCAGCCCCAGGGGCATGTGCAGAACAGCTACCTGTGTCTGCTGTGTGACCTCCACCAGGGGCAGTGAGGGGCTGCGGCAGCGGGGAGACTGTGCAGGTGCGACACCCCATAATAAGTCCTGCTACGAATCCCAGAGGCCTCCAGGACAGGAGCCATCTTGGAGAGCTGCCGCGCACGCACCATAGTTAACATATCCCTGCCTATGCCTGTGAATAAACATGAATCTTTTCCCACCCAAGAACTGTTAAAAACCCAGACCAGTCTTTTGTTCTGTTAGACAGGGGTATGCGTTGCTCTAGGCCCTCCTGTCTCTGCTTGCAACCCTCTTCAATAAAGCTTTGCTCATGTGGAAAATTCTGCATGACTTACCTGTTCATTCTTGACCAGTGAGAAGCAAGAATCTTATTCCAGTAACAAAATGAGACAAAGAAGTAAGAAGAGAAAATATTCATCGGCCCTTTCTTTACATCAAAGCTTGTGTTAGAAATTTAAAGTTAGTATCTCACTTAATAGATAGGAAATATTTAGAAAAAAATAAAAGTAGGCATTTAAATAACAACTAATACAAGATTCAAAGCAAATGAGTAAACTGAGATCTCCCAGATTAGTTGTTAAGAGAAGTCTTGACAGTTTGTCTAGAGATTTTTCCATTATCATTCACCTTTTCTCAACGTGAAGATCAGAAAGATTGATTCACAGTAATGCCGCTGGCATCACAGATATTTTGACTTCATTATAGACTTGATTTCATAGTAAATTGAAGTGCGTCCTGCAAAATTACATTAAAATATGCATGCTCTTTAAAAAAAGGTATTACATTTTAAATTCGTATATACTACACACATGTATCTCAGCATGAATCCACAAGATTGCAAGGATGAAAAATATCTCATTTTAAAAGAATGTCCTCTATGTAGTTTGCACAGATGGTGTATTCTTGAAATGTAGTTAGATTGAACTCAGCGACCTAACTGCCCTCCCATTCTGCTACAAAATACCCATAATACTCAGTGAAAAACCTTACACTACAGAAAAGCATAATGCCATAAGAAAGACCATATGTTTAAAAAAAAAAAAAAAAATTCCAGAATGAAGACCCTGGACTTCTAGAGTCTTTTTTTTTTCTTGGCCAAAAATATCCTGTGAAATCCTCTTTACCCTTGAACAGTAGCATGCCACCCATCTGAATCCAGCTGGAAGGTGACACAGCTCTCCGGAGCTCCTGTAGTTCCAAGTTTAATCTCTATGCCATACCTGACATAGCTTCTGGCAAGAACCATTTCTAAGGAGTGGTTCCTGGAGTATTAAATCACACCGTGTCCTCTTGATCTAGAGACATTGCTACCCAGGTAGATCTAGGGCAAAATGAAATTAAAATATATTATGGAAATGGAGACTAACATCACCAGCGTATAATTATCTGCTGCAGTAATTTTGTGAGAATGACTTCCACACACTTTGTTTTCACACAAATAGAGTGATCTGCTTGGGCCATTTATTTATACTTCTTCAGTCCTTTGTTCTCAATGCCTGAGGAGTTGCTCATTGCCTCTTCCTACCTGAATGGCTCCCTAAGGCACTGCATGCTACTGCCTGGTGGCTCGCAGAGCTGCTGGGCCCACATCCCAGGACAGCAGGGCAGTTTTCAAGATGCAAGCCAGAACTGTCCATCTGCAACTATTTTTGTTCACTGGCTAAATAAATAAATAGATGAATTCAAAATTATTCTGCGGTTTAAGTATTACTTGTACCTCTCTTAGAAACCAAAGATTTACCAAGACAGAAATGAAACTTGGAGGGAAAAGATGAAATATTGTCCGCTCAGAAATAAGAATTTGAGGTAATTTTTCAGTGACCTTGGTATTAATGTCAGCACACGCCTGGGCTTTACAGACTATGACAGCCAAGAATATTGAGAAAGCTACGCACCTTTTCTTTTCATTAATCAAATGCTGAATTGAGGCTAGGCATTGTGCCTGCCAACCAGTCTTTATTTCCAATTGTATTTGGTAATATTTTTTTTTCTTCATATACAAACTGAGATACTCTTGGTGCCCTTATTGGGCAGATTCTATATAATGTCAGTATTTTTTTTTAAAGCAAACCATGATATCATGAATACGTTATTGATAATTTGCTACATTTAAAGTTTACTGTATAGCCTTATCCTTAATCTTGTTAGAAATTTAAAACTTCTTATTGAAGAAGTGCCTTCCAATTAACAATATATATATACCCACTGCTGTTGAGCCGATTCCGACTCATAGCGACCCTATAGGACAGAGTAGGACTGCCCTGTACAGTGTCCAAGGAGCGCCTGGCGGATTCAAACTGCCAGCCTCTAGATTAGCAGCCATAGCACTTAACCACTACACCACCAGGTTTCCTTCCAATTAATAAAGTACTGACCAATGCAAATGACTGAAATGAGTGAGAGCATGAGCTGTTTTGCATAAACAAACCAAGCTCCTTTATTTGACAACTTCTATGAAACCATCTTAATATACTTATAAAGGAAAAGATATAACTTCTTTCTATTCTGGAACCCTGGTGGCCCAATGGTTAAGAGCTCAGGCTACTAACCAAAAGGTGGGCAGTTTGAATGCACCAGCTGTTTCCTTGGAAACCCTATGAGGCAGTTCTGCTCTGTCCTATAGGGTTGCTATGATTCAGAATCAACTTGACTACAACAGGTTGGTTTTTTGTTCTTCCTATTCCTTGTCTCTTACACATTTGGCTAACATTTGCAGGCAGTGGAGGTGGAAACATTATTACAATATTTATATTTAAGTTTTTATTAATTCATTTATATAGTAGCCATTGTGGGTGTTTCATAGCATGTGGAGTCAGAAAAATAGCTAAATAAGTATCTTGAGCCACCTGTACTCAAGATACCCTTGGTGGAAGACAGCACAATGTCTGGGAATTTATATTAAACAACATAATAGAAATGATTGTTATAATCATGTAAGGGATATGAAACTTCTGATAAATACATGTAATAAACGCAAGTGGGCTGTACCTTATTGCCTGTTATAGGCAGAAGACTACATAAAGCACACCTTCCCAGTTGATGTCATTACCCTTGACATCAAACTCCTGTAACCTGCTGGCATGATAAGAACTAGAAGGTGACTACTTGAGGCTGATGTGTTTTTAATAATGGCAACCCGGAGATATCTCGTGGCAGAAATTACAACTGATGCCAAGGTGATTAGCATATGTTCCAGTTGTAGCCAGCCCTTCTGCTGATTTCCCCAATGAACTGTGAACCTCAGAAGTGTTTTGTTGACCTTGTGTTGAATGTGTTTTTCCAGAATTCCCTTTTGGAAAGACATAAAGTATATTTAATTCACAGTGGCAGCTGTCTTTTGCTTACTGGTTAACTTGGGCAGTGATGGCACCTGGGTCCAAATCATAACAATATCATCTTCCATGGAAAGGGGTGGTAAAATATTTAGACAGAAGAACAGAGTCAGGTGTATGAGCTGTAATCGTAAATTAGTAAGTTGGAACTTTAAAACTGTACAAGAATTTGTCATCCAAATACTGTGGGTTTGATCAAAATAGTTACCTGAAATGACTGTCCAGTTGTCCCATTGCCACTGTCATTGATCTGAAAAATTTTTTGAACATTGAATTTTATTGGTAAAATTTCTTAGATTATTAAAATGGTTTATTCTAATTCTCGTATTGTTTCTATGACGTCTAGCATTAAGCATACAAATAATTCATTGTCACTATTTTGGAATGACTAGGAACTGCACTAGTCAGATCATAATCATGGAATTTTAAATTATTTTCATGAAAGGTCAGTTTTAACATCTCTCTAAGGAAATATCTTCTGTAGTTTATATATGCCATCTCCTCCTGGTAAAATCACACCAACCCAAAGGGCACGCTAGGTAAATCCGTAACATCTATCAATACAGTGCTCTTTGATTCTTGGAGGAGATGACAGCAAACATTATGAAGAATTCCATTTGACATTATGTCACTTTGTGGAGAAAAAAACCTATTCCTAAAATCTCCTTAAAAAAAAAATACTTGTGGAAATAAACGCACCGTAGTTTGTTTGTGGCAAGGACGTTTTAAAATGTAAATGCAGGTTTTGAACAAGCTATTATTGTGAAAAGAACAACAGTCACATAAATCTTGAGACTTCTTTTATTCCTTCACGTAGTTGTTTACCAACATGCTTATTAAGTTCCTAATATTTGCTGGGTTATGCATAGAATGGAGACTTTTAGATGACATATGAATGAGAGAAAGAATTATAATTTGATGTAGATAAATGAATCTCAGGGTAATCTGCAACATATCACTTGGTCTGTTATGGATTGAATTGTGTACTCCAAAAATATGTGTTGTAAATCCTAACCCCTGGTGGCACAGTGATTAAGAGCTTGGTTACTAACCAAAAGGTCAGCAGTTTGAACCCACCAGCCGCTCCCTGGAACCCCTATGAGGCATTTCTACTCTGTCCTATAGGGTCGTTATGATTTGGAATAGACTCAGTGGCAACAATTTTTTTTTTTTTTTTGGTTTACTACCCGTGGTTATAATCCCATTTGGAAGTGAGTTTTCTTGTTAACGAGACAGTTTTAGTGTAGGATAACCCTTAAGTCAATCTCTTTTGAGATATAAAAGCGATTAAACAAGCAAGACAGAAGTAGAGACCAGGAAGAGAGTTGCCAAGCCACATGAAAGATCGCCCAGGGACAGAAGCTCGGAAGAGACAAGGGCGTTCCTCCAGAGCTGACAATGACAGAAAGCCTTACCTTAGAGCTAGCACCCTGAATTCAGACTGCTAGCCTCCTAACAGTGAGAAAATACATTTCTGTTCATTCAAGCCACCCACTTGTATGTAGTATATCTGTTATAGCAGCACTAGGTAATTAAGACATGGTCTAATCAGTAAATATACATGCAAAAAATCTTGGAATTGAGGATAAGTTTAGGAGAACTAGATGAATGAGTCCTTATGCTATATATCCCCTGGTGTGAGTGAGAAGTGAATTTAACTACACATCTAACAATTACGGAGAGCAAACAGTCACTACCATGTGCTACCTATTAAATTCAAGGATTAAACATGCAATAACTAACCACAGAGAACTGTGTTTTCTCATTAACTAGAAATGCAGAGTATGACCTCACTCATAAACTAGGAAAATAAAAAGGTTAAATGATGTAAAAAACAAAACAAACAGATGGAGGTGACAGGTGGCAATGAAGAGCAATTGAAAAAGTACTAAATATTTAATATATATGGAAATAATACATAATGGAATCCATACTTTATTCCACACGCAAAATGAATTCCAGGTAATTAAAAAATAAAACAAATATAAAGCTATAAAACTTCCCCCCAAAATATAAAATAATATCTGTATGCTGTTATGATTGGTAAGAATTTATTAAACAAGACAAAAAAAGTGCCAGTAATAAATGAACAGACTGCATGAAAATGTTAATTAGTTAAATCAGCAAAAATTATTGAGCCTACTATTTATTGGTCATAGTTCTAGGCCCTTGGGGTACATCAGTTAACAAAGATCTCTGCTCCTTGGAGTTTACTTTCTAGTAGTGGGAGGCACAATAAGGCATGCACAGCATAAATAAGTTATAATAAAATACAGTAAAAAAAAAAAAGTTTCCATTAGTCAACCCTGACTCAGAGGGACCCCACGAATGTCAGAATAGAACGGTGCTCCATAGCAGGTTTTTGTGTGTGTGTGTGTGTGCTTTAAGTGAAAGTTTACAAATCAAGTCAGTCTCTCATACAAACATTTATATACACCTTGCTACATACTCCTAGTCGCTCTCCCCCTAATGAGACCGCACACTCCTTCTTTCCATTCTCTATTTTCATGTCCATTCAGCCAGCTTCTGACCCCCTCTGCCCTCTCATCTCCATCCAGACAAGAGTTGCCCACATAGTCTCATATGTCTACTTGAACCAAGAAGCTCACTCCTCACCAGTATCATTTTCTATCTCATAGTCCAGTCCAAACCCTGTCTGAAGAGTTGGCTTTGGGAATGGTTCCTGTGCTGGGCTAAAAGAAGGTCTGGGGACCATGACCTCTGGCGTCCTTCTAGTCTCAGTTAGACCATTAAGTCTGGTCTTGTTATGAGAACTTGAAGTCTGCATCCCACTGCTCTGCTGCTCCCTCAGGGGTTCTCTGTTAAGTGCTAGAGCTGCTAACCAAAGCATCGGGAGTTCAAATCCACCAGGTGCTCCTTGGAAACTCTATGGGGCAGTTCTACTCTGTCCTACAGGGTCGCTATGAGTTGGAATTGACTCGACGGCACTGGGTTTGGTTTTTTTTTTTTTTTTTTGGTGGTGATCAAGGAGCCCTGGTGGCGCCATGGTTAAGAGGTATAGTTGCCAACCGAAAGGCCTGCAGTTTAAATCCATCAGATGCTTCTTGGAAACCCTGTGGGGCAGTTCTACTCTGCCGTATGAGGTCAGTATGAGTCGGAATTGACTTGACAGCAATGGGTTTATGCTGATCAAAGGAGCTCTGGTTGGTGCAGTGGTTAAGACCTAGGCTGCTAACCAGAAGGTCAGCAGTACAAACCCACCAGCCACTCCAGAAGGAAAGATGTGGCAGTCTGCTTCCACAAAGATTTACATTCTTGGACACCCTGTGGAGCAGTTCTACTGTCTCCTACAGGGTTGCTATGAGTCAGAATTGACTCAACAGTAATGGGTTTAGTTTGTTTTTGGTTTATGGAGATCAATGTAGCGGGAGCACAGTGAGCAAAAGGAAGACCATTAGTAGTTGCCGTGAGATGTGAAATGAGGCTACAGTTCACACTGGGTCAAATGCAACGTTGATTTCTGTGTAATGTTTAAGAAATTCTTATTCCAAAGTAATGAAGACATCTGTGTATATTTTCTTCTAAACTGTTAATGCTTTATATTTTACATTATGTATTTAATCATATGAAATTATTTTCTGTGATGAGAGGAAATAAACTAATTATACATTTTATTTTTTTCTTTTAATGAAAATTAGTTACTTTACTGCTATTCATTGAATAATCCTTCTAATCTCCAATGATTTAAGATGCCACCATTGCCTATGGCTGTTAACCAAAGGGTCAGCAGTTCGAATCCGCCAGGTGCTCCTTGGAAACTCTACGGGGCAGTTCTCCTCTGTCCTATAGGGTCTTTATGAGTCGAATCGACTGGACGGCACAGGGTTTTTTTTTTTTTTTTTAATAAGCAAAATTTATACCTTTAGAAAACTGAGTCTAACAATAAACCTACTGTACAAAAAAAAAACCAAACCCAGCAGCGTCGAGTCAATTCCGACTCATAGCGACCCTACAGGACAGAGTAGAACTGCCCCACAGAGTTTCCCAGGAACTTCTGGGGGATTTGAACTGCCAACCCTTTGGTTAACAGTTGTAGCGCTTAACCACTATGCCACCAGAGTTCTATTTAATTAGAATCTCTTCAATAATGATTGTTTAAGTTATATTTATTCCAAGAAATTTATAGTTTTAAATTGTATGACATTTTTCATTTCTGCCTCTAAGTGTTGCTAGGGAATAAAATAGAAGTATGATTGATTTTTAACATTTGCCTTATACATAGCAAACTTATTAAACTGGTCTTCGTTTAATAATTTATTTGCAGATTCTTTCGTATTTCTAAATATAATATCATGTATTCTAAATAAATACAGTATCA
The DNA here is from genome assembly GCF_024166365.1 of Elephas maximus indicus. Taxonomy (NCBI): domain Eukaryota; kingdom Metazoa; phylum Chordata; class Mammalia; order Proboscidea; family Elephantidae; genus Elephas; species Elephas maximus. The sequence continues at coordinate 23,223,746 of NC_064825.1, read as the reverse complement.
TTAAAAAAAACTTAGCATCTATAAATAATGATATAATCCCTAAACTTTTTATATATATATATTTTTTTCTTATTGTCTGTCTATGTCCTCCAGTTTATTGTTGCAAAAAAGTTAGGTTGTTAGGCATATTTCTTTCATTCTTAAATTTAAATGGAATATTCATGTTTATTCATTAAATACGACATTTTAGGTATGATATTTATAGATATAGTTAACTTGGTGAGGACGTTCACATCTATTTCCAGGATAAAGTTTTTTGTTATTTTTATTATTATTGATTATGTTGTCCAAAGTTTTGCTTCTATTTCAATAAGTGTATAATGTTAATATTTGCTGATATCTTGTTACATATTTTAAAAATAATATTTATGCTTTACTTTGAGCAAGTAACATATTTAAATTTTTCCTATATCTTTAGCATTTAAAAAATAATTTTAAAATTGTAGAGTTACTGTTTGTGAAAGTTTCCAAGAAAAATGTAAACATCATCTTAGATATTACAAAGACTCAAACATATACCTTAGTCATGTTTTTCTTTCTTTGTTTTCCCCCTTCCTTCCTTCCCTCCTTTGTTCTTTTCCTTTCTTTCTTCTTTCTATTTTTGCCTCATCTATGTTTAGTAATTTTGAACAAGCACTCGCCAATCGGGAGATTTTACATTAAAGTCCATATTCCCAGCTTCTTTTTAAAAATTTACAGATTTTTTCATATAAGAGCTACCTTCCCGCATTATAACGGTTATCTGAAACTGAATGGCAATGACCACGTTTCGTTAAGGGTAATTTGCAACAGTTCTGACTACTCTTTGTGGTTTAGACCCATCATCTTCCATAATGTTTGTAATGTAACTGGTACATACAGCCCCTGCTTGCATCCTCCATTTCTGATTCCCTCTATTAACATGGTTAACAAAGATTTGGATCTGTATGCATCCCATTTCCAAAAATAACATGATAAATTCTTTCTACAAATTAATGGCAAGGAAAATTTTCTTGCACATATGTGTATGTTTCCTTTTATCTAACAATAATAAATGTATTATATTTCATTTTATGCTTTGTTGCTAGGAAGATCAGATTGAAATTTTGTATTTTATCAGAGAGTATTTCCAATGGGTATAATAAAGGAATATCTCTACCATAAAAGTCAGTTTTGAATTTTGTCTACATCAAAAATTGTGTGGCCTTAGCCCAGAAACTTTATGTCTCTAAGTTTTCTCATTTGCAAAATGGAGATAAATTTAATTTCCATGATCAATTCAGAAGACATTTTTTTAAGTATCAAATGTATTTCAAAACATTGAAAACATCTAACCGTCATGAGGTATTGTGTTGAAGCTGTGTCATGACACTACATAATTAGGAAGTCTAATTTTTTTTTTTTTATATCTCTATTAGTGACATCTCTCTTTTTTCTATACAATTTTTTATGACCATAAAATTAAGCCTTTTAAAGTCAACAATTCAGAGGTGTTTGGTATACTCACAAGGTTTTTGCAACCATACTACCACCTAATTCTAGATTATTTTCATCGCTCTCCCCCCCCCAAAAATCTGCACCCATTAGCAGTCATTCCTCATTCCTCCCAACATCCAGCCCCTGAAGCCACAAATCTAATTTCTGTCTGTATGGATTTGCCTATTATGGGCATTTCATAGAAATGAAATTATCCAATATAAAAACTTTTGTGTCTGGCTTCTTTCACTTAAAATAATGTTTTCAAGGTTCATCCCTTCTTTTCCACCTCAAGGACTCTACTTTTTATTTCTTGTATGGTAGATCTGCTAGAAATGAATTATTATTATTATTTGTTATCTTGATATGCCTTCATTTTTGAGTGGCAGTTTTGCTGAATATCCAATTCTTGTGGACACTATCTTTCTTTAAGCACTTAAAACATGACATTCCATTGGTATCTGGCCTTTATAGTTTCGGTGAATAATCAGCTGTTTATTTCATTGAATGTCCATTGTATGTGATGAATTACTTTTGTTGCTTTCAAGATTTTTCTTTACCTTTTTTTTTTTTTTATATATATATAGTTTAACTATTATGGGTCTTCGCTGTAGATCTTTTTGAGTTTATCCAACTTGGATTTTATCCTACTTTTGGTTCTTGGATATGTAGATTAATGTTTTTCATCAAATTCGTGACATTTTCAGCCATCATTTCCTGAAATAATTCTCAGACTCCTTTCTCTCCTTCTGGACTCTAATTATGCATATATTGGTACACTTCATGGTGGCAACATTTATTACTTATTTTTTATTCCCTCAGACTTAATGCCTTAACTGATCTATCTTCACATTTGCTGATTCTTGCCACTTCCTGCTCAAATCCTCTGTTGAGCCTCTGTTATGAAGTTTTCATTTTATTTATTGTACATTTCAACCCCAGAATTTGTTTTTTTTTTATTTTTTTTATTCCTTTAAAAATAATGTCTGTGCCTTTATAAATTTTTTTGCTTGGTAAAAAAAAAAAAGTTCTAATAATTTCCTTTAATTTTTTTAAAGACATGGTTTCCTTTAGTTTTTTGGCCATAGTTGAAGTAGCTGATTTAAAGTTTTTATATAGTAATTCCAAAGTCTGTTCATTGTTGGAGGCAAGATATATTCACTTTTTTTTCCCCTGTGTGGTCAATAAATTCTTGTTTCTTAGTGTATCTTCTTTCTTTCTTTTTTGAAAACTAGACATTCTAAAAAATATAAAATGGAAACTGAAAATTAGATTCTCCTTCCTACTCAAGGTTTGTTGTTGCTGTTTTTTGTTGCTGTGTTTGGTTGTGTGTGTGTGTGAGCACTTTCTTAACTAATTAAATAAATTGTATTCTTGGTTATATTTAGCCACTGGAATCTGTTTGATTAGTTTAGTGGTCACCTAATGGTTAGGCAGCTATTTCTTTAAAAGACTGAAAACAATATACTCTCCAGATTTTGATGAGGGGCTGTGTGTATGTGTGAGTGTGTGTGTGTTGGGGTAAGACTTCAATACTTAGCAAGAAGTTTAGCATTCATTTCAAACTTGCCAAAACCAAAGACAAAGAGAAAAATTTTTTAAAAGCCAGGGATAAAAGAAAGGTCCCCTACAAAGGAGAATCAATAAGAATAAGTTTAGACTACTCAGCAGAAACCATGAAGTCAGGAAGGCAATGGGATGGCATATATAGAGCACTGAAGGAGAAAAACTGCCAGCCAAGGATCATATATCCAGCAAAACTCTCTCTCAAATATGAACGTGTAGTTAAAACATTTACAGATAACACAAGCTTAGAGAATTTGCAAATACTAAAGGGAATTGTTTGGTCAGAAAACCAATAATATCAGATACCAGCACAACACAAGGTCACAGAACAGAACATCCTGATATCAACTCAGAAAGGGAAATCACAAAAACAAATTAAGATTAATTTTAAAAAGAAAAAAATTCTCAAAACAGAGAATAATTGAAGTCAATATGTAAAAGATCACAACAATCAAAAAGAGGGACTAAATACAGCTGGCATAGAACTGCCATATGGAGAGGGAAACAAGGTGATAAAGGACACTACAAGTTAGGTTTTTACCTAGAAAAATGGGGATAAATATTAAGGTAACCACAAAGAGGTATAACAACTCCATAACTCAAAATAAAAAACAAGAAAAACATAACAACTCAGCAAACATAAAGTCAAATACTATGAAAATGAGGAACACACAATTTACAAAGAAAAACATCTCAGCACAAAAAAGTAAGTGGAAAAATGAAATTGTCAACAACACACACAAAAAGGCATCAAAATGACAACACTAAACACATACTTATCTATAATTACACTGAATGTAAATGGACTAAATGCAAAAAAAAGAGACAGGGAGTCTCAGACTGGATAAAGAAACACGATCCGTCTACCTGCTGCCTATAAGAGACACACCTTAGACTTAGAGACACAAACAAAGTAAAACCCAAAGGATGGAAAAAAAGATATCAAGCAAACAACAAGCAAAAAAGAGCAGGAGTAGCAATATTAATTTCTGACAAAATAGACTTTAAAGTTAAATCCACCACAAAGGATAAAGAAGGACACTACATAATGATTAAACTGACAATAGACCAGGAAGATATAACCATATCAAATATTTATGCACCCAATGACAGGGCTGCAAGATACATAAAACAAACTTTAACAGAACTGAAAAGTGAGATAGACACCTCCGCAATTATAGATGGAGACTTCAACACACCACTTTTGGAGAAGGATAGGACTTCCAGTAAGAAGCTCCTCAATAGAGACACGGAAGACCTAATTGCTACAATCAACCAACTTGACCTCATAGACTTATACAGAACACTCCACCCAACTGCTGCAAAGTATACTTTTTTTCTAGTGCACATGGAATATTCTCTGGAATAGATCACATATTAGGTCATAAAAGAAACCTTTGCAGAATCCAAAACATCAAAGTATTACAAAGCATCTTCTCAGATCATAAGGCCATAAAAGTGGAAATCAATAAGAGAAAAATCAGGGAAAAGAAATCAAACACTTGGAAACTGAACAATACCCTCCTGAAAAAAGACTGGGTTATAGAAGACATTAAGGAGGGAATAAAGAAATTCATAGAATGCAACGAGAATGAAAACACTTCCTATCAAAACCTCTGGGACACAGCAAAAGCTCAATTTACATCGATAAATGCACACATACAAAAAGAAGGAGCCAAAATCAGAGAACTGTCCCTATAACTTGAACACATAGAGTGAGCAACAAAAGAATCCATCAGGCACCAGAAGAAAACAAATAATAAAAAATAGAGCTGAACTAAATGAATTAGAGAACAGAAAAACAATTGAAAGAATTAACAAAGCCAAAAGCTGGTTCTTTGAAAAAATTAACAAAATTGATAAACCATTGGCCAGACTGACTAAAGAAATACAGGAAAGGAAACAAATAACCCAAATAAGAAACGAGATGGGCCACATCACAACAGACCCAACTGAAATTAAAAGAATCATAACAGATTATTACAAAAAATTGTACTCTAACAAATTTGCAAACCTAGAAGAAATGGATGAATTCCTAGAAAAACACTACCTACCTAAACTAACACAATCAGAAGTAGAACAACTAAATAGACCCATAACAAAAAAAGAGATTGAAATGGTAATCAAAAAACTCCCAACAAAAAAAAAACCCTGGCCCTGACGGCTTCACTGCAGAGTTCTACCAAACTTTCAGAGAAGAGTTAACACCACTACTACTAAAGGTACTTCAAAGCATAGAAAATGATAGAATACTATCTAACTCATTCTATGAAGCCACCATCTCCCTGATGCCAAAACCAGGTAAAGACACCACAAAAAAAGAAAATTACAGACCTATATCCCTCATGAACATAGATGCAAAAATCCTCAACAAAATTCTAGCCAGTAGAATTCAACAACATATCAAAAAAATAATCCACCACGACCAAGTGGGATTCATACCAGGTATGCAAGGCTGGTTTAATATTAGAAAAACCATTAATGTAATACACCATATAAATAAAACAAATGACAAAAACCACATGATCTTATCAATTGGATGCAGAAAAGGCATTTCAAAAAGTCCAACACCCATTTATGACAAAAACTCTCAGCAAAATAGGAATTGAAGGAAAATTCCTCAACATAATAAAGGGCATCTATACAAAGCCAACAGCCAACATCACTCTAAATGGAGAGAGCCTGAAAGCATTTCCCTTGAGAACAGAAACCAGACAAGGATTTCCTTTATCACCGCTCTTATTCAACATTGTGCTAGAGGTCCTAGCCAGAGCCATTAGGCTAGACAAAGAAATAAAGGGCATCCGGACTGGCAAGGAAGAAGTAAAATTATCTCTATTTGCAGATGACTTGATCTTATACACAGAAAACCCTCAGGAATCCTCCAGAAAACTACTGAAACTAATAGAAGAGTTTAGTAGAGTCTCAGGTTATAAGATAAACATACAAAAATCACTTGGATTCCTCTACATCAACAAAAACATCGAAGAGGAAATCACCAAATCAATACCATTCACAGTAGCCCCCAAGAAGATAAAATACTTAGGAATAAATCTTACCAAAGATGTAAAAGACCTATACAAAGAAAACTACAAAGTATTAGTGCAAGAAACTAAAAGGGACAAAGGCCCAGTGTCAGTTAATTGGGGAAAAGATAGTCTTTTCAACAAATGGTGCTGGCATAACTGGATATCCATTTGCAAAAAAATGAAACAGGACCCATACCTCACACCATGCACAAAAACTAACTCCAAGTTCATCAAAGACCTAAACATAAAGACTAAAACGATAAAGATCATGGAAGAAAAAATAGGGACAACCTTAGGAGCCCTAACACAAGGCATAAACAGAATACAAAACAGTACTAAAAATGACAAAGAGAAACCAGATAACTGGGAGCTCCTAAAAATCAAACACCTATGCTCATATAAAGACTTCACCAAAAGAGTAAAAAGACCACCTACAGACTGGGAAAAAATCTTCAGCCATGACATCTCCGACCAGCGCCTGATCTCTAAAATCTATATGATTCTGTTAAAACTCAACCCCAAAAAGACAAACAACCCAATCAAAAAGTGGGCAAAGGATATGAACACTCACTTCACTAAAGAAGATATTCAGGCAGCTAACAGATACATGAGAAAATGCTCTCGATCATTAGGCATTAGAGAAATGCAAATTAAAACTATGATGAGATTCCATCTCACTCCAACAAGGCTGGCATTAATCCAAAAAACACAAAATAATAAATGTTGGAGAGGCTGTGGAGAGATTGGAACTCTTATACACTGCTGGTGGGAATGTAAAATGGTACAACCACTTTGGAAATCTATCTGGCATTTCCTTAAAAAGTTAGAAGTAGAACTACCATACAACCCAGAAATCCCACTCCTCGGAATATGCCCTAGAGAAATAAGAGTCTTCACACGAACAGATATATGCACACGCATGTTTATTGCAGCACTGTTTACAATAGCAAAAAGCTGGAAGCAACCAAGGTGTCCATCAACAGATGAATGGTTAAATAAATTATGGCGTATTCACACAATGGAATACCTCGCATTGATAAAGAACAGTGATGAATCTGTGAAACATTTCATAACATGGAGGAACCTGAAACGCATTATGCTGAGTGAAATCAGTCAGATGCAAAAGGACTAATATTGTATAAGACCACTATTATAACATCTTGAGAAATAGTATAAACTGAGAAGAACACATTCTTTTGTGGTTATGAGAAGGGGGAGGGAGGGAGGGTGGGAGAGGGTTATTTACTGATTAGTCAGTAGATAAGAATTACTTTAGGTGAAGGGAAGGACAATACTCAATACACGGAAGGTCAGCTCAACTGGACTGGACCAAAAGCAAAGAAGTTTCCGGGATAAACTGAATGCTTCAAAGGTCAGCAGAGCAAGGGTGGGGGTTTGGGGACTATGGCTTAAGGGGACTTCTAAGTCAATTGGCAAAATAATTCTATTAAGAAAACATTCTGCATCCCACTTTGAAGCGTGGCATCCGGGGTCTTAAATGCTAACAAGCGGCCATCTAAGATGCATCAATTGGTCTCAACCCACCTGGATCAAAGGAGATTGAAGAACACCAAGGTCACACGATAAGTATGAGCCCAAGAGACAGAAAAGACCACATGATCTAGAGACTTACATCATCCTGAGACCAGAAGAACTAGATGGTGTCTGGCCACAACCTATGACTGTCCTGACAGGGAGCACAACAGAGAACCCCTGAGGGGGCAGGAGATCAGTGGGAAGCAGACCCCAAATTCTCATGAAAAGACCTGACTTAATGATCTGACTGAGACTAGAAGGATCCTGGCGGTCATGGTCCCCAAACCTTCTGTTGGCCCAGAACAGGAACCATTTCCGAAGACAACTCATTAGACACGGAAGGGACTGGACAATGGGATGGGGAGAGATGCTGATGAAGAGTGAGCTACTTGTATCAGGTGGACACTTGAGACTTTGTTGGCATCTACTGTCTGGAGGGGAGATAGGACGGTAGAGAGGGTTAGAAACTGGCAAAACGGTCAAAAAGGAGAGACTGGAAGGAGGGAGCAGGCTGACTCATTGGGGGAGAATAAATGGGAGTATGTAGTAAGCTGTATATAAGTTTTTGTGTGACAGACTGACTTGATTTGTAAACTTTCACTTAAAGCACAATAAAAATTATTAAAAAAAATGTTGGAGAGAATGTGGAGAGATTGGAACACTTATACACTGCTGGTGGAAATGTAAAATGGTTCAACCACTTTGGAAATCTATCTGGCATTTCCTTAAAAAGCTAGAAATAGAACTACCATGCCACCCAGCAATCCCACTCCTCGGAATATATCCTAGAGAAATAAGCGCCTTTACAAGAACAGATATATACACAGCCATGTTCATTGCAGCACTGTTTACAATAGTAAAAAGATGGAAGCAACCAAGGTGTCTATCAGTGGATGAATGGATAAATAAATTATGGCATATTCACACCATGGAATAGTACACATCGATAAAGGACAGTGATGAATCTGTGAAACATTTCATAACATGGAGGAATCTGGAAGGCATTATGCTGAGTGAAATTAGTCAGTTGCAAAAAGACAAATATCGTATAAAAAATAAGACCACTATTATAAGAACTTGAGAAATAGTTTAAACTGAGAAGAACACATTCTTTTGCGATTACGAGAGGGAGGCGGGAGGTAGGGTGGGAGAGGGTTATTTACCGATTAGATAGTAGAGAAGAACTACTTTAGGTGAAGGGAAGGACAACACTCAATACAGGGGAGGTCAGCACAATTGGACTAAACCAAAAGCAAAGAAGTTTCCTGAATAAACTGAATGCTTAGAAGGTCAGCAAAGCAGGGGCAGGGGTTTGGGGACTATTGCTTTGGGGGACATCTAAGTCAATTGGCAAAATAAAATCTATTAAGAAAACATTCTGCATCCCACTTTGAAGTGTGGCGTCTTGGGTCTTAAACGCTAGCAAGCAGCCATCTAAGACGCTTCAATGAGTCTTACCCCAGCTGGATCAAAGGAGAATGAAGAACACCAAGCTCACAAGGTAATTATAAGCCCAAGAGACAGAAAGGGCTACATGAACTAGAGACTACATCATCCTGAGACCAGAAGAACTAGATGGTGTCCGGCCACAACTGTTGACTGCCCTGACAGGGAACACAACAGAGAACCCCTGAGGGAGCAGGAGAACAGTGGGATGCAGACTCCAAGTTCTCATAAAAAGAGCAGACTTAACAGTCTGACTGAGACTAGAAGGACCCCAGTGGTCATGGTCCCCAAGCCTTCTGTTGGACCAGGGTAGCAACCGTTCCTGAAGCCAACTTGTCAGACATGGATTAGACTGGACAATGGGTTGGAGAGAGATGCTGATGAGGAGTGAGCTACTGGCATCAGGTGGACGCTTGAGACTATATTGGCATCTCCTGTCTGGAGGGGAGATGGGAGGGTAGAGGGGGTTAGAATCTGGCAAAATGGTCACGAAAGGAGAGACTGGAAGGAGGGAGCGGGCTGACTCACTAGGGGGAGAGTAAATGGGAGTATGTAGTAAGGTGTATATAAGTTTATATGTGAGAGACTGACTTGATTTGTAAACTTCCACTTAAAGCACAATAAAAATTAAAAAAAAAAAAGATCCAATGAAATGCAGTTCTTAAAGAATAATGGCATCCAGAGACAGTTATTTCTGGGTGTAAAACTTCACTCTCTGCTTACTATGAGGGTAACGATGAGCACGTTGCATTAAAATGATTACGAAGGCCTTGAGGTATTTGTCTAATTTCAAGCCAGCAAGCTAGCCTGACAGTATTTCATAAATGTTGGCAGAAGACAAAATATTCCTGGATGAGAGACAAAAGCTTTATGACCCCATGGCACAGGAAGCAGCATAAGTCTCATATTTGCTCCTGTTTCCTATGTTTCCCCAGCCTCCTGGTGGTGGCACAGGTGGTCCTAAGTGAATGCATCATACCATGGGCCTGCATCACAGCCAAGAAAGACCCATTTTAGGAAACTCCAGTCTCTTATCGTGGGCCCCAAACAACCTTGCTCAACCTTTTCCCCAAAAGGAGACATTATTTTTATTACACTGGACAGCAAACTAGCCCTACCTCAAAAGGCAGACACTTTCTGACTCCCAAGATTGCTACACAAACATCCTTGAAAATATAATCTGGAATAAAGGCTGTCAGTTCTTCTGCTTATAAGCTTTGCAGAAATACGCGACCCATGTAAAAATGTCTCTTAACATTGGTTAGTCTCCCTTAAGTTTCAGGCTCAAGTATTTAGTAGCAGCAGCTACTAATCGCTAGGATTTTTAAATTAATTATATTTTGTAGTACATAAAACACAGTATATGACAAAGTGAGAACTCAACCAATATTCAGTTGTGGTAGTAGTACAGTAGAAGTAAGACTAATAGCAGTGGGATGTTATCAGCTACAAAATTATGATTTGTTAACGAGAATATGTCTTGAATGACAATATGTTTATATCTATCTACATCTACATCTGTATATCAGTGACATAAAATCTGGGAAACTGGACTCAATAAAACAGTCTGTGAAAAAATCATTCAAAATTGTCTTTATGTCTGAAAATACATTAAGTAGGAAATCTGAACACAGGTCATGTCCTCTGAAATACTACAGGTAAGAATTTTCTCTTTGCTGGTTATATAAAGTTCTACTTCTTAATAAATGAGTATGAGTGTGCATTCTTGTAGGTTTTGTGCGTCTCTGAAAAAAACATCAAGATTTATCTCAGCCAAAACCCTCTAAGTATTGTTCCTGGGCTTTGGTTTTCACCTTCCTTTTTGAAACAGTGACATGACACCTGAGACCTAGCCTTTCCATTTATATCTTAGGTCACTCTCTGTACAGAGAGTTGCTCTCATTTTTAAAATCTCAATTGAAATGAGAAATTCTCTTTTAATCTACTTCCTCATTTGGAAATCAATTAGTGCACTCAGGTATTAAAAGTATGACAAGTGTGTGTATGGGGGGGAAGCTTATAAAAATTGGTATACTGCATAGTAAGAACCCTATTTTTTATTTTATATCAGTCTGTTTATTTACCTGTCTTATATTAGTCAAGACTCTTTCAGTTGTCATAACAAAAACTCAGTTAACACTAAGCAAACATATGTACTTATCAGTCTTCAGCTTGCTAAACCCTGAGGATAAGCACGTCACTGAGGATAGGCTAACAGTTGTAATCCATCTTTTCTGACTACAGTCATTACTTCATAATTGCTTCTGCTTATTCAGTAAACTGAAATTATGTTCAGTCCTTTTCCAAAAGTATAACAGCCAAAGTATATATATCTAAATACTGCATCCTAAAATAGTCTCAACGGATCACGTGTCCATGAGTCAGTATCTCTGGCCTTATCCATATCTGCTTTTTTCTACTAATAATATTTTGTACAAATCAAAACCACAATGATATAGGCACCACTTTACGCTAACTAGGATGGCTATAATAAATAAATAAATAAAAAGGAAAATAACAAGTGTTGGTAAGGATGTGGAGAAATTAGAACCCTTTTGCATTACTGGTGGAAATGTACAATGATTCAGCTGCTGTGAAAACATTTTGGTTGTTCTTCAAGAATTTAAACATAAATTTACCATTTAACCCAGCAATTCTACACTTAGGTATATACCCAAAAGAGTTGAAATCTGGAACTCAACAAATACATGTAAAAGTATGTTCATAGCAGCATTATTTACAAACAGCAAAAAGGTGAAAACAGCCCAATTGTCAATCAATAGATGAATTAAAAAACAAGTTGTTGTTGTTGTTAGGTGCCGTCGAGTTGGTTCTGACTCATAGCAACTCTACGTACACTGCCCGGTCCTGCGCCATCCTCACAATCATCATGCTTATGCCCATTGGTGCAGCCACTGTGTCAATCCATCTCATTGAGATCTGCCTCTTTTTCACTGACCCTCTACTTTACCAAGCATAATGTCCTTCTCCAGGGACTGAACCCTCCTGAGAACATGTCCAAAGTATGTGAGACGTAGTCTCACCATCCTTGCTTCCAAGGAGCACTCTGTTCATACTTCTTCCAAGACAGGTTGGTTTGTTCTTTTGGCAGTCCATGTTATATTCAATGTTCTTCTCCAGCACCAAAATTCAAAGGTATCAATTCTTCTTCAGTCTTCCTTATTCATTACCCAGCTTTTACATGCATATGAGGAGATTGAAAACACCATGGGTTGGGTCAGGCACACCTTAGTCCTCAAGGGGACATCTTTGCTTTTCAACATTTTGAAGAGGTCTTTTTGCAGCAGACTTGCCCAATTTTGATTTTGATTTCTTGACTGGGTACTGATTGTAGATCCAAGTAAAATGAAAGTCTTGACAACTTCAATCTTTTCTGTGTTTATCATGATGTTGCTTATTGGTACAGTTGTGAGGATTTTTGCTTTCTTTATGTTGAAGTGCAATCCATACTGAAGGCTGTGGTCTTTGATATTCATCAATAAGTGTTTCAAATTCTCTTCACTTTCAGCATTTCACAAGTTGTTAATGAGTCTTTCTCCAATCCTGATGCCTCATTCTTCTTCATATAGTCCAGCTTCTTGTATTTTTTGCTCAGCATATAGATTGAATAGGTATGGTGAAAGGATACAACCCTGATGCATACCTTTCCTGACTTTAAACCATGCAGTATCCCCTTGCTCAGTTCAAACAACTGCCTCTTGATCTATGTACAGGTTCCTCATGAGCCCAAGATACATATAATGAAATACTGATACATGCAACAACATGGATGAACCTTGAAACCATTATGTTAAATGAAAGACGTGAGAGGCCGCATATTGAATGATTCCATTTATATGAGATATTCAGAGTAGGTCAATCCATAGAGACAGACTGCAGATCAGTGGCTGCCAGGGTCTAGGGAAGAGAGGAGTGTAGAGCAAATGCTTAATGGGTTCAGGGTTTTCTTTTGGGGTGATAACAAAGTTTTGGAACTCAGTAGAGATAGTGGTTGCACAACAGTGTGAATATGCTAAATGATACTGCATTGTTCACTTTAAAATGATTAATATTATGTTATGTGAATTCCATCTCAATTAAGAAAAAGTGGGAAAAAAGAATATTTTGTGATCTAAATATATTTAAACATGAGAAGGAAAAAAATTTGGAAAGTAAAATGTGTTGGCTCATCTCTCTGTCGTTTCCACGGGGGTGGTCTTTCAGACAGAACTGTGCACAGGAACTCAAATATTATAATTAGAAGCCTCTTCCCACATATCTTTTCTGTATTATTTGGCATGGCTTCCGTCTTCAGGTGTAATCTCTCCAGAGGCTAGGAAAGACAGTTTTAACACACATACTTAAGTGCGGAATACTTCATCTCTTTATTGTTCGTCATTCACATAAACCCTTATTTCCACACAAGTATAAAACCACTTACAATAATCTAACTATCCTACATGGAATGGAAAATCAAGATCTCCATTGCTACAAAATAATCAAACCAATTATTCCCCAAGATTCTTCATTTATTTTAAGGTGATGCTAAATGATAAAAAGGTGAGTCCAAGATGTACCTCTAATTCTGTGATGACCTCTTTTCAATATTCTGAACTATATTGACTAAATAATTTAGTCAGTTGAATTATTCTCATTCAATATGTGATAGTGGAAAGGGAAAAAGTGACATAAAGCATTCAGTAGTTTTGCATACGCCATATTCTGTGGTCCGGGTTCAACGAGGATTTCCTTCCTGGTGGTGAATGTCCTCATTTTAGTTTTCTTAATATGAACACTTGAAGTTCTGCCTTCTGTGTGTATCTCCTGTGCCTGCTGCTTGGATTTTTCTGACTACTGCTTAAATGTCCCATTAAGGGGATTTGAAAACTACTTTAAGGATTGAACACTAACAATGACCTATTTACAAGGCTTCTTCTGTTCATACATTTCCTGAAAACTACAGAAAGCCTGTGGCCAGCTTTGTTTTTGCCTATTGCTGTGCTCTAACCAAAGTTGGAGTGGAGCCACAAATCTTGAAGTTGACCACTGACAATAAGATTTATGTCCCTTTAAAACAAGTCTTTATGTGATGTACATGTCCAAATCCCTCAGCCTAATAGGTTCTAGCTGGCCCTGCTTTAAAGCGGTAAGGCAAACCTGATCTGTTACCTATTTCAGTTTGTATTCCAGTTTGAGAATTAAACATACAGTAGTCTTTTGCACATCTCATGTCCCAATCATATATTCATCTGTGTTTCCCATATTCCAGCTGAATTTTGCTTAAAATGCAGATTCTAGATTTTGCATTTTTGTAAGCATGTGATTATCTTAAAAAATAAATTTCAGCAATTTTAGTTCTTTGGTTGTAGGCGTATCGTGTGCCATTTTTAAAAAGCTACATCACATTTCCTTGTTCGCTTTGTTAGAATGGGCTAGTCTAAAGCAAGCCTGACACTTTCTTGAAACACCTAATTGAGAGCAGAAAGTAGTAGTCAAGAGTTCAAAACTACATTTTAGTAAACCTTCTAAATTCCTAAATTCTGTGGGCACGGAGTCTAAATACCAATATATAACAAATATCCTTTCTTACTGATGTTTCACAAATTAAAATTGCAAACCTGTTAACCCAAGCTTTTTTAGTCAGCTCTGTATTTTAGGGTCCAGTACTTATAACTCCCCTCATCTAAGTGACAGTGTTGATTTGAGTGCAAGATAAAATATATAAATCAATCTGACTTAAACAAAAGTCAGTTTAGTGACTCACATAAATGTAAAAACTAAGGGTAGAGTATCTTACCCAACTGTCAGTTTATCACACTGTGATGGTTGTGTGTTTCTGTGATGCTGGAAGCTATGCTACTTGTATTCACATACCAGCAGGGTCAACCATAGTGGATGGGTTTCAGTAGAGCTTTTAGGCTAAGAGACTAGGAATAAGATCTGGCTATCTATTTACAAAAAATTAGCCACTGAAAATCTTATGGATTACAACAGAGCTCACTTGCGTTGGACACATCACTAGGAGCGATCAACTACTATAGGAGGACATCATGTTTGGTGAAGTAG
Source organism: Elephas maximus indicus (assembly GCF_024166365.1). NCBI lineage: Eukaryota > Metazoa > Chordata > Mammalia > Proboscidea > Elephantidae > Elephas > Elephas maximus. Next base: position 23,208,648 of record NC_064825.1, on the reverse strand, counting down.
AGGACCAGAGCAAGGCCAAGGGAGACCCTCACTGAGATGGATTTGCACAATAGCTGCACTGATGGCCTCGAACATGCTGGCGATCATGAGGGCAACACAGGACCAAGCAGTGTTTCTTTCGGTTGTACATAAGGTTGACATGAGTCAGGGTCAACTCAGTAGCAGCTATCTATCTAGCTCATTTTAGTTGAAGTGGTCCAAATCACGTTATTGTATTCTTTCTCTCCAATTAGGTTGTTGCTTGGTTTTACTGTTCAGATTGGCCTTTTTTAGATGGTAGGCAAAATGGACTCAGCTCCCCCAAATTTAAATCCTCTAACAGGAAGAATATTTTGTTGTTGTTGTCATTGTTATAGAGAATGATTCTGACTTCCCTAACCGTGCTTGGGTCATGCATCCTTTCTTGAACCAATCCTAGATCTTTCTTGAATAGGTCTGCTGTAGTCTTTCTCTCTCTCTCTCTCTGTCTCCTACACACACACACGCACACATACACACATATTCTGCACAACAAGAAAGGAAGCTTAAGTGATTGGTATCTCTGGAATGAGCACATGAATTAGGAGTAGATACACACAGATGCACGTTAGCAGACAAAAACAGTGTACCTTCACTAAAAGTGCTCTCTGCACAATACTGCCTTAGATACTGGGTTGAGTCAGAGCAGTGAGATGGGCAGTTAGCCAACAGAAAGATATGTAAGGAACATTCTTTGAGACATATAAAAACTGATAACTTAGTTAATAATCTAAGGCATATTCTCAAATACGTGTAATACAAGGTCAAATACAGTAAGGCTATCAGGAGATGTTGTTTATGGCTTAAGTTTCAAGAGTAGTGGGTTGCAAATGGCTCCCCTGGTTACTCTGGCTCGAGGCTGATATTTCTGCTGCATTATCTGTATTCATATCCTCTCTCGTGTATTTTTTCCTTTCGTGCATATTTCACTGCTAGTAAACAATCCAATTCTTTTAAATGACCACAAGCACAAAGGAAGCAACATTTTACTTAAGAATTAGAGCAATGAATTTGAGTATTTTTAGCAGAGAGTAGCACTTGGTATTATTTAAAATGGAATATTAACTCTTTAGAATCCTTTCCCCAGATTCTGCCCTAGGTTACTTTGAAATACCATTGTTTCTCATATTACGAGATAGTGGAAATACTTAGGTAACCCCTCTTTCTTCATTCGAATGATGACACTCTTTGGCAGTCACGGTTCAAATCACATGGTTGTTATGGGAATAAGAGATTTCTTATAATTACACCTTACACAAATATGGAAGGAGCGGAAGAAGTAGAGGTATGCGAGGGTTGGTAGACGATCAGAAAAAGGTTAATAACAAGTTCAAGGAAATCAAGTCAGAGCTTGCAAGGGAACTCTGACAAGCAAGCTATATTAGATATTTTCAGCTTGGAATGAGACTCATGTGGTACCTCAAGATGTGGTCATTGGGAGAGAGGTTTTCACTAAAATCACAGTGACTCAGTTTGCAACTGCTCCTGGGGACGGTGCAGGACTGGGCAATGTTTAGTTCTGTGGTGTATGGGGTCACCATGAGTCGGGTGCTGACTTGTCGGCAGCTAATAGCAACATAAAGTTAAAACCTCAGTTCTCTGCATGCAAGCATCTGGTAGTGGCCCTGGGGCTGCTGTTCATTGGCAGGGACAACAGTTGAGAACATAAGCCATGGGAAAAACAGAAAAACTGGGACTAGCTAGGCAAATCTGTGTCTAACTACATACCTTATCATTTGTTATCTCCTGATCATAACAGCTGTGCCTAATTTTTTCCTTCCTTATATCACTCAAGTTCCTCTTTTGACCAACTCTATCCCAGAGCCTTACAGGGAGTGGATTGTGGAAAATGTGGTTCCTAACCCTAACTGTGTTGATAGCATCATCCATCATAGACTACCCTTTTTTAACTTGTCATGGATGCATACCTCATTTAGTAGCCACATTTCACTTTCAATAAAGGAATATCAAAAACATGCTTCCACCTAACATGATTTTACTATACCTTGCATAAGTAAATACATGTCAACCCTCTCTCCAAACAGAATACACAAAAGTCTATCTGTTAATTTAGCCATTATTCTATAATATTTATTCCTCTTAAAGCTGATTTTTTCTCTGCCTTTTTTTTTTTTTTTGGTGTATCATAACTTAATGCAGAAATTATTAACACATGTTATAAATCAGGAGAAAAAGAGTGTGGTGGTATATACATAACTATTAATATATTCACACAAGTACAAGGGATATGTGCAACTACTACTGTCTTCATTTCCATAACAAATCATATTTTGTATTCATTTTCTATTGCTGCATAACAAATTACCACACATTGAGCAGCTTAAAATAATGCCCATTTATTATCTCCAAGTTCTTTCATTCAATGTTGGGATAGAACATGCTTAGGTTTTCTGCTCAGGGTCTGACGAGGCTGAAGTCAAGGAACTGGCTGGAATGGGCTCCTCTCTGGAGCTCTACGTTCTCTTCCAAACTCATGTGTTTGTTGACAGAATTCAGTTCCTTGTGGTGGTAGGACTGAGGTTTACACTTTCTTGCTGACTGGTGGCCAGATGTCATTGTCAGCTCCCATGTGACACCTACAGGTCTTACGAGCTCGGCCTCTTCTCTTCATAGCAGCGTACTTCTTCAAAGTCTGAAGAAAGGTCTCTCTCCAGGAAGAGCCTACCCTCACTATAAAAGTTTTCTCTGATTAAGCCATGGCTACTCAGAATAATCTCCCTTTAGTTTAAGTCAAAAATCAACTGAAAGGAACCTTAATAACATTGGCAAAATTCTTTCACCTTGTCATATAATATCATCTAATCATGAGAGTGAAATCCCTCATATTCATAATCCCTCACACACTCAAAGAGGACAACAGTGAATGGAGCTAACTCGTTATAAACAGTTGATTGAGGAAGAAAAAATTGGGACCTGTTTATAGCACAATATGCTGACATTCCCAAATGTGGACAATGGTAACATTATAACCCTACTCAGGATTTGCATTACAAACACACACGAACTGAAAATAAAGCAAAGCAGACTGTTACTCTTAAGTTTTAAAACATAAACCAACGAAAAGTAAATTTCACATGGCTTTCAATCCTCAAGCAATAGGAAGAAACTATCAAAATCCCTTCACAGGATTTTTCAGCCTATACACATGTTCTTACGGCTCTCTACCCTCCCTTTTACCTCCCCCCTTCTCCTATACACCATAAAGATAAATGCAAACTCATGGCTGTAATATTTCACTGTTACTGTTGGAAAGGTGTATATGTACTTCAGTCGTGCTAAAGTGGAAAAATTGTGAGCCTAACTATTTCAGAACAATTTGCAACTTCTTTAAACAGCCAAGAGAAAAGAGAAGTGCTCTTATCTTCCTCATAAAACAAAAACACATATTTTCTAGAATTGATCTTGAATAAATTGGTATTTGCGAAAATATAAGGAATATATAATTAGATTTCAGAGTATAAAGGCTTAAAAATAATAAACAAACTGAAATGAAAGGTAATGTGCAAGAATCTCTAAAATATTTTTAAATTCACATATAGTATTCAAATTCAATCATATCATTTGATATATAACATTTATTGTGCAAACTGTCCAAATATATAACTCATTAGTGTCAATTTTTATTTTATATATAATCAACTTCCTATTTTTATAATGTTTTAACATCTAAAACCAGTACTTTTAAGGATATCATATATATGTGAAGATAGCTTGTGTTTTTTATTTAGGAGAAATCTTTGTGCATCATTTAAATAGTCACACTGAAATTGATTAGTGCCTAAGAACTTTGTTAAAAATATGAAATAATGCTGTGATTTAAAAAATATCTCCGCAATTTCTACAAAATGAATGTTTCCAGTGCACAGTGGTAGAATGTATCAGTTTCTATTTTTGTTTCTAATTTTAATTCTCTACAGAGATTATTAGACTGGCAGCAAAGTAGTACTAATTAAAGGAATGTTCCCGCAGTGCCAGAACACGTGCCTGTTAAAACCTGAACCGGAACTTCGAATTCCTAATAAATAAATGATAATAGAAACAATGGTTTGGATCGACTGAAGAGGACAACATAATTATATTGGGCTTTCATTTTTTTATTGTAGGTTTGAATATAAGGCAAGGTGTTAAATCATAAATATCAGTGAGATAAGGTACAAATCACCTTTATTTTATTTTTTTCTTGCACAGCACACACTTGTTTGAAATCTGCCTTTTTTCTCTTGTATTCTCAAGCGTTTAAATTATTCTCTTTGTAAAATTATAACTACTTGAACTATTTTATTGTGTTTGAAATGACAGAATAAATAATATTGTTACCTTAATTTTCTTCAGGCAAATTTGTGAGATTTATACCATCAAAATAAATATTTATAGAAAAAAATGCAGGGTTTTAAAAAATGAATCCTAAGTGTACCTTTTTTTTATTGCAGTTGAGTTTTTGACACTACCGTAGAAAATGACTTACGGTTTTTACTTAGCACCTTTTTCCCTGTTTCATACAGGCTTTCTGAAATTCATCTATGCCATTGAATGAAAATAAGAAAGTAAAAGAACCACACAACTGTATAGATTATGGTTCCAACCTGATTTCAAATTGGATGTGCCACACAGAAAAATGTCAAACAGGTCTAGAGAAACCATATGGATGCCATTAATCAGAGGACTTTTGTTATTCAGTGATTTCCATAGCTCTCTCACTACCAGACTCAAATTTTATTGCATGTTATATCCCTAGGGAATTATTCTATTCTTTCCCTTCTTCCTTTTTTATGGAAAGATATTTTTAAACTTACATTTTTTTTTTTCCTCTGAGTTTCACCCCCATTAGCTGCTGTGCACAGTGTGCTCAACTGCAAACATTTTCCTCTGTAGAAATAAATTTTATTTTCAATACTAAGGTAATGATTCATCCAAGCCAGATCCTTTTTATGTGTGAAAGAAACTTCATCCTGTGAATAATTAGAGTATATTATTCTGAGGAAAGATAAACAAGTGATAATTAAATTGCTTTTCCACATGTATTCAAGTTTACATTTTTTTTATAATCTGTGTTGATATGACAACAATCTGTCTGAATGTTAAAAAGACAGAGAGAAAGAATTCAATGCTTATGCAAGATGTGATGTGAAGGGCTAGATGTATTGATTAAGTACTGTATATTAGGAACTCAATAGGTGTCTTTTACATACAACAACATATCTTATACTCATAACAAAACTATGGAGAGAGATTTATCATTGTAAGCTTATAGATAAGAAAATTGATTCAGAATGCTTAAGCAACTTATGACCCTACAGCTATCAATTGTTGCATAGGAAATAAAAGCTGTAAGTCCATGTTCTTACTACTGTCTTCTAGTTTGAAAACAATTATCTATATCACAAAGGACAGAAGAAGGAAATAGAGAAACAAAATATTTAAACTGTTGCACTAATTGAGAAAAAGCACATTCCACATAAGCTTTAATTCACCAAAGGATTGAACCGAAAGAGCTTCATCAATCATGTTTCCTGCGAATCCAGCAAAATGAACAAGTCATGCTGAAAAAATAATGGCCATGTTTATACTCCCCATTGTCCTTTGAACTATGTCAAACAGTCAGCTAACTTTACTCCTACTAGGTCCTTCAGAGGCAAATAAAGAGATTTTATTACTTTCTGGCACACAAAAAGATGCTACAATATTTGTAGGAAAAGACATCGATTACATTAGGCCTAAAACCCTATATAATCATAGGTATTCGCACAGCCTGACTAACAATAAAAAAAAAAAAATTTTTTTTTATTGTTAGTCAGGCTGTGCAAATATCCAGGATAGTCAGAACTGACTCAACAGCAATGGGTTTGTTTGTTTGGTATAATTTTCACCTTTTGTAAGGGAGACCTGGGTTTGATTCCTGGCCGATGCACCTCTAGTGCACCACTCATCTGTCAGTAGAAGCTTGCATGCTGCTGTGATACTGAACAGGTTTCAGTGTTGCTTCCAGACTAAGACAGACCAGAAAGAAAGGCCTGTCGATCTACTTCTGAATATCAGCCAATAAAAACCCTATGGATCACACTGGTCCTATCCCCTCTCGCATGGGGTCACCATGAATTGAGGGTCTGTTCAACAGCAGATAACAGTAGCAACAAAAACAACATATTGTTACGGAGTCCCGGGGTAGTACAAACAGTTAACACGTTTGACTCGTAGCTGAATGGTTGGAGGTTCAAGTCTACCCAGAGGTGCCTTGGCTATCTACTTCCAAAAATTAGCCTTTGGAAGCCTTATAGAGCACAGTTCTACTCTGACATACATGGGGTCACCATGAGTTGTAATTGACTCAATAGCAGCTGGTAGTCTGCTTGGACCGTAAGTCAACTTAACTACTCTGTTTCTTGCACCTTGTTGCCAAGGCTTTCAAGTAGGTTAGGTCTTGTTTTTTGTTTTCCTAAAGGGAAAGGAGTAATGACTGTGCCTTTTCACTACAAAAGCTACACAGGAGACAATATCTAACATGAGAGATTCACAAACGGTTAAGACCACGAAATTATCTCTCCTAGAACCAATTTTTAAACTCTTTTCCTGCACATATAAGGTTTCTCTCTAGAACTGCAGTCCAATTTTTTGTCCTTGTTTCAAAAAGATTTCCCTCTCTTCAGGAGTGACAACATCTAGGAGTAAGGAATCATTGCACTTACGGTTATTTTTCCTATTTGTTTAGCTCAGTGCATGGCACAAAGTAATGCTCCAAAAAATATGACTAATTGTATTAAATATCTGAGTAGCTATTAGGTGAATAATGCTTTGCAGTTTATTGTTGAACTACAGTGACTAACAGCTTACTGTTTGTTAACTAAAGCAATATATAATTTAGTACAGGGTATAATTTGACTATGTGTATGCAACACCTATAATGAAAGTTGCAAAACAAATCTGCTAGAGTTAAAAATGCATGCAGTTAGAGTGGTTAAGTAATGTGCTACCCAAAAAATAGGGTTCGTGATAAGTGTGAGGGAAGTGTAGATGTGGAGATAAGAAAGTGGATATTTTGGGTAAAAGTGAAATGGAAAAGAAGACTGAGGAAATGGTTGAGTTTGGCTGGAGTAAAGGTTAAGTAGAGACATTTCTTACTAATATATATATATATTTTATTTTGAAATAATATTAACACACACAGAAGTTGCAAAAATAGTACTGGAAGTTTCTATGTACCCTTCACCTATCTTCCTCAAGTGATAGCATCTTACATAATTAAAATACAATTTGTAGATAAAGTTTTATGCTTTAACATGTTTTTGTACATGACTGTGGTAGACCTAGAGAATTAGGATAAAGCATTTCTTTTTAATTAGTTCTTTAGATATTGGGAAACCACCAATGATTTTTGAGAAAAGAAATAATGGAAACATGTCCACGATTAGGGATATTAATAGCTGAGGTAGCCTAGGATACATTGGAGAAGTGAGGTACTGGAGATAAAGATCGTTTTGGAATTCTTACTGAAGTAATATCAAAACAAATAAGGCGTAAATTTGGCAATGGAATAGAAAGAAAGAGAAAGAACTTATCCCGATAATTCAAATAGACATTAAAGAATAATGAAGAATCAAAAAGGATGCCAAGAGCTTAAAGTTCAAGACACTATTTAGATGAATAGGAGTAATAGAAATAAATAAATCTAGAGCCAGCAAAGCAGGTCCATGGTTTGATTTAGGGCTTTTTAAGTTTACCTGTTTCCACAACATTTTATTTAAATGAAAGAACTGGAATTTAATGAGTACTAACATATCACTCAGAGACCTGACGGCATAGTTAAGAGCTCGGCTGCTAACAAAAAGGTCAGCAGTTCAAATCCACCAGCCGCTTCTTGGAAACCCTACAGAGCACTTCTACTCTGTCCTACAGGGACACTATGAGTCAGAATCGAGTCTAACGCAACAGGCTTTTTTTTTTTTAATATTTATTGTGCTTTAAGTGAAAGTTTACAAATCAAGTCAGTCTCTCACACAAAAACTTACGTACACCTTGCTACATGCTCCCAATTGCTCTCCCACTAATGAGACAGCTCAATCCCTCCCCTCGACTCTCTTTTCTTGTGTCCATTTCGCCAGCTTCTGCTACCCTCTACCCTCTCATCTCCCCTTCAGGCAGAAGATGCCAACATAGTCTCAAGTGACCACCTGATCCAAGAAGCTCACACCTCACCAGCATCCCTCTCCAACCCATTGTCCAGTCCAATCCCTGTCTGAAGAGTTGGCTTTGGGAATGGTTCCTGTCCTGGGCCAACAGAAGGTCTGGGGACCATGACCACCGGGATCTTTCTAGTCTCAGGCGGACCATTAAGTCTGGTGTTTTTATGAGAATTTGAGGTCTGCATTCCACTGCTTTCCTGCTCCCTCAGGGGTTCTCTGTTGTGTTCCCTGTCAGGGCAGTCATTGGTTGTAGCAGGGCACCCTCTAGTTCTTTGGGTCTCAGGCTGATGTAGTCTCTGTTTTATGTGGCCCTTTCTGTCTCTTGAACTCATAATTACCTCAAGTCCTTGGTGTTCTTCATTCTCCTTTGATCTGGGTGGGTTGAGACCAATTGATACATCGTAGATGGCCGCCTGCTAGTGTTTAAGACCCCAGATGACACAGAATGTGTTCTTAATAGATTTTATTGTGCCAATTGACTTAGATGTCCCCTGAAACCATGGTCCCCAAACCCCCAACCCTGCTACACTGGCCTTCGAAGCATTCAGTTTATTCAGGAAACTTCTTTGTTTTTGGTTAATCCAATTGTGCTGACCTGCCCTGTATTGTGTGTTGTCTTTCCCGTCACCTAAAGTAGTTCTTATCTACTATCTAATTAGTGAATACTCCTCTCCCACCATCCCTCCCTCGCCCCTCTCATAACCATCAAAGAATATTTTCTTCTCTGTTTAAACTATTTCTCGAGTTCTTATAATAGTGGTCTTATACAATACTTGTCCTTTTGCAACTGACTAATTTCACTAGCATAATGCCTTCCAGATTCCTCCATGTTATGAAATGTTTCACAGTTTCATCACTGTTCTTTATCAATGCGTACTATTCCATGGTGTGAACATACCATAATTTATTTATCCATTCATCCGTTGATGGGCACCTTGGTTGCTTCCATCTTTTTGCTATTGTACACAGTGCTGCAATGAACATGGGTGTGTGTATACCTGTTCATGAAAAGGCTCTTATTTCTCTAGGGTATATTTCAGAGATTATATGGTAGTTCTATTTCAAGCCTTTTAAGGAGGCGCCAAATCAATGTCCAAAGTGGTTGTACCAATTTACATTCCCACCAGCAGTGTATAAGTGTTTCAGTCTATCCACAACGTCTCCAACATTTATTGTTTTGTGTTTTTGGATTAATGCCAGCCTTGTTGGAGTGAGATGGAATCTCATTGTAGTTTTGATCTGCATTTCTCTAATGGCTAATGATCATGAGCATTTCCTCATGTTTCTGTTAGCTACCTGAATATCTTCTTTAGTGAAGTGTCTGTTCATATCTTTTGTCCATTTTTTAATTGGGTTATTTGTCTTTTTGTAGTTGAGTTTTTGCAGTATCATGTAGATTTTTTTTTTTTTTTTCTGAGATCAGGAGCTGATCAGAAATGTCATAGCTAAAAACTTTTTCCCAGTCTGTAGGTAATCTTTTTACTCTTTTGCTGAAGTCTTTGGATGAGCACAGGTGTTTGATTTTTAGGAGTTCCCAGTTATCTAGCTTTTCTTCTGCATTATTAGTAATGTTTTGTATACTGTTTATGCCATGTATTAAGGCTCCTAATATTGTCCCTATTTTTTCTTCCATGATTTTTATCATTTTAGATTTTATATTTAGGTCTTTGATCCATTTTGAGTTAGTTTTTGTGCATGGAGTGAGGTATGGGTCTTGTTTCATTTTTTTTGCCAGTGGATATCCAGTTATGCCAGCACCATTTGTTTAAAAGACGGTCTTTTCCCCATTTAACTGACTTTGGGGACTTTGTCAAATATCAGCTGCTCATATGTGGATGGATTTATGTCTGAATTCTCAATTCTGTTCTATTGGTCTATGTACCTGTTGTGTACCAGCACCAGGCTGTTTTGACTACTGTGGCAGTATAATAGATTCTAAAATCAGGTAGAGTGAGGCCTCCCACTTTCTTCTTCTTTTTTAGTAATACCTTACTTATCCAGGGCCTCTTACCCTTCCATATGATGTTGGTGATTTGTTTCTCCATCTCATTAAAAAATGTCGTTGGAATTTGGATCAGAAGTGCATTAAATCTACAGATCACTTTTGGTAGAATAGACATTATTATAACGTTAAGTCTTCCTATCCACGAACAAGGTATGTTTTTCCACTTATGTAGGTCTGTTTTGCTTTCTTGCAGAACTGTACCGTAGTTTTCTTTGTATAAGTCTTTTACATCTCTGGTAAGATTTATTCCTAAGTATTTTATCTTCTAGGGGCTACTGTGAATGGTATTGATTTGGTGATTTCCTCTTCAATGTTCTTTTTGTTGGTGTAGAGGAATCCAAATGATTTTTGTATGTTTATCTTGTATCCCAATACTCTTCTGAACTCTTCAGTTCCAGTAGTTTTCTTCAGCATTCCTTAGGGTTTTCTGTGTATAAGATCATGTCATCTGCAAATAGAGATGATTTTACTTCTTCCTTGCCAATCTGGATGCCCTTTATTTCTTTATCTAGCCTAATTGCTCTGTTTAGGACCTCCAGCACAATGTTGAATAAGAGCAGTGATTAAAGTCATCTTTGTCTGGTTCCAGATCTCAAGAGGAATGCTTTCAGGCTCTCTCCATTTAGGATGATGTTGGCTATTGGCTTTGCATAAATGCCCTTAATTATGTTGAGGAATTTTCCTTCCATTCCTATTTTGCTGAGAGTTTTTATCATGAACGAGTGTTGGACTTTGTCAAATGCCTTTTCTGCATCAATTGATAAAATCATGTGATTCTTGTTTTTTCTTTTATTTTTATGATGGATTACATTGATTGCTTTTCTAATGTTGAACCATCCCTGCATACCTGGTATGAATCGCAGTTAGTCATAGTGAATTATGTTTTTGATATGTTGTTGAATTCTGTTGGCTAGAATTTTATTGAGGATTTTTGCATCTGAGTTCATGAGGGATATAGGCCTGTAATTTTCTTTTTTTGTTATGTCTTTACCTGGTTTTGGTATCAGGGATATGCTGGCTTCATAGAATGAGTTCGGGAGTATTCCATCCTTTTCTATGCTCTGAAATACCTTTAGTAGTAGTGGCGTTAACTCTTCTCTGAAAGTTTGGTAGAACTCTGCAGTGAAGCCATCCCAGCCAGGGCTTTTTTTTTTTTTGGGGAGTTTTTTGATTACCTTTTCAATCTTTTCTTTTGTTATGGGTCTAATTAGTTGTTCTACCTCTGTTTGTGTTAGTTTAGGTAGGTAGTGTGTTTCTAGGAATTCTTCCATTTGTCCTAGGTTTTCAAATTTGTTAGAGTACAATTTTTCACAGTAATATGATATGATTCTTTTAATTTCAGTTGGGTCTGTTGCAATATCACCCAGCTCATTTTTTATTCAGGTTATTTGCTTCCTCTCCAGTTTTTCTTTTGTCAATTCGTGCAATGGTTTATAAATTTTGTTGATTTTTTCAAAGAACCAGCTTTTGGTCTTGTTGATTCTATCAATTGCTTTTCTTTTTTCTATTTCATTTAGTTTTGCTCTAATATATATTATTTGTTTTCATCTGGTGCCTGTGTATTTCTTTTATCGCTCTCTTTCTCTTTGTTCAAGTTGTAGGGATAATTCTTTAATTTTGGCCCTTTCTTCTTTTTGCGTGTGTGCATTTATTAGTATAAATTGAACTCTGAGCACTGCTTTCGCTGTGTCCTGAAGGTTCTGATAAGAAGTGTTTTCATTCTCATTGGATTCTATGAATTCTTTATTCCATCCTTAACGTCTTCTAAATTCAGTCTTTTTTGAGCAGGGTATTGTTCAGTTTCCAAGTGTTTGATTTCTTTTCCCTCCTTTTTCTGTTATTGATTCCCACTTTTGTGGCCTTATTTTCAGAGAAGATGCTTTGTAATATTTCAGTGTTTTGCTTTCTGCTAAGCCTTGCTTTCTGCCCTAATATGCGGTCTATTCTAGAGAATGTTCCATGTGCACTATAAAAGAAAGTATACTTGGTTGCCGTTGGGTGGAGTGTTCTGTATATGTCTATGAGGTCATGTTGGCTTACTGTGGCATTTAGATCTTGTGTCTCTGTTGAGCTTCTCTCTGGGTGTCCTGTCCTTCACCGAAAGTAGTGTTTTGAAGCCTCCTATTATTATTGTGGCGCTGTCTATCTCACTTTTCAGTGCTGATAGAGTTTGTTTCAGTATCTTGCAGCCAAGTCATTGGATGCATAAATATTTAATATTGTTATATCTTCTTGGTATATTTTCCTTTTAATCATTGTATAGTGTCTTTCCTTATCCTTTCAGACGGATTTAACTTTAAAGTCTATTTTGTCAGAAATTAATGTTGCCATTCCTGCTCTTTTTTGCTTGTTGTTTGCTTGATATATTTTTTTTCCATCCTTTGAGTTTTAGTTTGTTTTTGTTTCTAAGCCTAAGGTGTGTCTGTTGTAGGCAACATATAGACGGATTGTGTTTTTTAATCCATTCTGCCACTTTCTGTCTCTTTATTGGTGCACTTAGTCCATTTACATTCAGCGTAATTATGGATAGGTATGAATTTAGTGCTATCATTTTGATGTCTTTTTTGTGTGTTGTTGACAGTTTCTTTTTCCCACTTAATTTTATGTGCTGAGTGGAAAAAAAAAATTTTTTAAGATTATCTTTATATATTGTCCTTTCCTCATATTCGTTGTTGTTGATTTTGTTTCTGCTGAGTCTCTTTTTTTTCTTGTATTTTATTTTGATGTGTAGGATAGTTTGTCTGCTTTGTGGTTACCTTATTATTTACCCCTATTTTTCTAAATTTAAACCTAACTTTTATTTCTTTTTATTGCCTTATCTTTCTCTCCATATGAAAGATCTATGACTACATTTCTTATTCCCTCTTTATTGTTTTAATGTTGTCTTCTTTTACATAATAATATCACTGTTACCCTGTTTTGAGAGTTTTTTTTTTTTTTTATCTTGATTTATTATTTTGATTTCCCTGTCTGGGTTGGGTTGACTTCTGATTGCTCTGCGCAGTGTTCTAGTCTTGGGTTGATACCTGATATTATTAGATTTTCTAACCAAAGAACTCCCTTTAGTATTTCTTGTAGTTTTGGGTTGTTTTTTATGAATTCCCGAAACTTCTGTTTATCTGGAATGTCCTAATTTCACCCTCATATTTGAGAGACAGTTTTGCTGTAGATATGATTCTTGGCTCGCTATTTTTTTCCTTAAATTTTTTATGTAAGTCACCGCATTGCCTTCTTTCCTGCATGGTTTCTGCCTAGTAGTCTGAGCTTATTCTTATTGGCTGTCCTTTGTAGTTGACTTTTTGTTTATCTCTAGCTGCTCTTAAAATTCTCTTTATCTTTGGTTTTGGCAAGTTTGATTATAATATGTCTTGGTGACTTTCTTTTAACATCTACCTTATGTGGAGTTTGATGAGCATCTTGGATAGATACCTTCACATCTTTCATGATATCAGGGAAGTTTTCTGCCAACAAATCTTCAACAAATCTTTCTGTATTTTCTGTTATCTCTCCCTGTTCTTGTACTTTAATCACTCGTAGGTTATTTTTCTTGATAGAATCCCACATGATTCTTAAGGTTTCTTCACTTTTTTAAACTCTTTTATCTGATTTTTCTTCAAATATATTAGTGCCAAGTGCTTTATCTTCAAGTTCAGAAATTCTACCTTCCACTTGCTCAGTTCTGCTCCTCTGAGTTTCTATTGAGTTGCCTACCTCTGTAATTTTATTGTTCATCTTCTGAATTTCTGATTCCTGCCTGTCTATGGATTTTTCCAGCTTATTAATTTTTTCATTAAATTTTCCTGAATAATCTTTTTAATTTCTTCAATTGCTTTATCTGTGTGTTCCTTGGCTTATTCTGCATATTGCCTCATTTCCTTCCTGATGTCTTGAAGGGAGTTGTATATTAATCTTTTGTAGTCTGCCTCTGGTAATTCCAGGAATGCACTTTCATCTAGAAGATCCCTTGATTCTTTGTTTTGAGACCTTGTTGAAGAAATCATGGTCTGTTTCTTTATGTGACTAGATATTCACTGTTGTCTTTGAGCCATCTATAAGTTATGGTATAAGTTTATTTTATGTTTGCTTACTGTGGCGTAGCTTCTTGCTTTGTTTTGTTTTGATATGCCCAAATGGGTTGCTTGAGTGACCTTGCTTGATTATTTTCACCTTATGAGCTCTGACTTCCTGTCCCCAGATGGCTAGAGCTGTTATCAGGTATATAAGTCTAGGAGTCCACTCACTTTTCTTGTATGAATTCAGCTCAGGTGTCCAGGTAGCTGATCAGCAAATGTGTGGTACAGGCTTTGTCCTACAGTCTTAGAGGAGCCGGGGTGATTGGTGTAGGTACCAGTATCTGGTTGCAGCAGGACGTCACACTCTGAACAAGGCAGGGGGCTGAGAATCATCCCCCATGTGTCTCTGAATAAAGCATGTCCCTCTTCACTAGAGTGTACAGGTGAGTGGGTTTTGCAGAGGGACCATGGGCACCCAATGTTTTTGGTTATAATGCCTGGGACTTACCAGTTATCCTGTTGTGAGTGGCTGGGTGAACTGAGTGGAAATACCAGTTCTTAGGCCCCTGATGTGGGTAGATGAGGACCCTGTTTAATAGGCAAAGCAATGTCGAACATCAAACACCCAACTCTCTGCTGCACAGATGAAATGGTTAGAGTCTGCCAACAAGGGTCTATTCTCCTGAAATAGGCCCACACAGGTCCATGCAGAGGGGAAAGGTACTCAAAGTCCACGGACTATTTATGCCTGGACAGGAGCCACTACTGTTCTGAGCTCCCCCAGTTAGTGGACCTGGCAAATACTCTTTTCCTCCAAATTGCAAATTTATTCTTTCTCCAAGGCCAGGAGGATGACTCTAGGCACTCAACAGGGCCTGTCTCAGGCCCAGGGAAGTCAGCCACTGAAGCCAGCTTGGGAGCAAGTGGGTGCGGTAAGATATACACAGGTACCTAGCTTTTGCCGAGAGCACTGTTCTCTGGTTCCGGAGGTGTGAGTAGGCTGTGTGGCTGGCTGCTCCTCCCTGAGGAAACTGCTGCTGAACGCTAGTACCAGCCCATTGCTGCCGCTCCCGGGAATGGTGACTGAGGCCTCCCTGTGATTCAAGTCTGGTAATTCATCTTCGCTTCTGAATGTCTCTTCCTCCCCGTGCCCCTCAGTTTATTTTCTAAGCTTGCCTTTGATGTTCAGGATGCCTAGCTTGTCATAAATATACTTGTTTCACTTGTTTTTTCAGGTCTTTTTATAAAGAGGGCTTGCCGCAAGCATCTGTCTATTCCACTATCTTGGCTCTGCCTCGCAACAGGCTTTTTTTAACTTACCACTCATCTGTCAGTTCGTTGTACTGTGGTGGATTGATTGTTGCTGTGATACTGGAAGCTATGCCACCAGTATTTCAAATACCAGCAGGCTCAGGAATGGTGGACAGTCTTCAGTGGGGCTTCCAGACTAAGACAGACTAGGAAGAAGGGCCTGGCATTCTACTTCTGAAAAAAATGGCCAGTGGAAACATCATCAATAGCAGCAAAATATTGTCTGACATAGTGCTGAGAGATGAGCCCCTCATTTAGAAGGCACTCAAAATATAACTGGGGAAAAACTAGGTTCCTCAAAGTACAGTTGAACTTAATGACATGGATGGAGTAAAACTTTCAGGACCTTCATTTGCTGATGAGAAGAAACATTACCAAAATGAGAAGAAACAGCTGAAAACGTCTGTTAATAATCAAAATGAGGAATGTACACAGTATGAATCTAGGAAAATTCAAAGGCATCAGAATGAAATGGAATGCATAAAGATTGATACCCTAGGCATTAGCAAGCTGAAATGGACTGGTATTGGCCATTTTGAAATGGACTATCATATGCTGTACTATGCCAAAAATGACAAATTGAAGAGGAATAGTGTCACATTCATAATCAAAAATAACATTCAGAATCTATCGTGAGGAAAACACTGTCAGTGGTAAGAAAATGTCCATATGCCTACCAGGAAGATTATTTAGACTATTATTTAAAATTAGGCACCAACCACTAAGGGCAAAGATGAAGAAAATGATTTTTACCAACTTCTACAGCCTGAAAGGGATCAAATGTGCAGTCAGAATACATTGATAATTATGGGTGATTGGAATGCAAAAGTTGGAAACAAAGAAAAAGGCTTGGTATTGAAAATATGGCCTTGGTGATAGAAAAAATGGCAGAGATGGTATGATAGAATTTTGCAAACTATAGACTTCTGCATTGCAAATACATTTTTTCAATAACATAAATGGTGACTATACAAGTGGGCTTCACCAGATGGAATATACAGGAATCAAATTGACTCTGTATGTGGAAAGAGAAAATGGAAAAGCTCAATATCATCAGTCAGAACAAGGCCAGTGGCCAACTTCAGTAAAGACCATTAATTGCTCATATGCAAGTTCAAGCTGAAGCTGAAGAAAATTAAAACAAGTTCACAAGAGGCAAAGTATGACCTTGAGTATATCTTACCTGAATTTAGAGACCATCTCAAGAGTAGATTTGATGCACTGAAACTAATGACTAAAGACCAAGGGAGTTGTGGAGTGACATCAAGGACATCATACACGAAGAAAGCAAAAGGTCATTAAAAAGACACAAAAGAAAGAAAAGGCCAAAATGGATGTCAGGAGAGACTTTGAAACCTACTCTTGAATGTAGAGTAGCTAAAGATACTGGAAGAATTGGTGAAGTAACAAAGCTGAACAGAAGATTTCAAAGGACAGCTTGAGAAGACAAAGTAAAATATTGTAATGAAATGTGAGAAGACCTGGAGTTAGAAAATCAAAAGGGAAGAATACACTAGGCATTCTCAAGCTGAAAGAACTGAAGAGAAAATTCAAGCCTTGAGTTGCAGTACTGAAGGATTCTATGGGCAAAATATTGAATGACACAGGAAACATCAAAAAAAAAAAAAAAAAGGCTGGAAGGAGGACACAGAGTCACTGTACCACAAAGAATTGGTCAGTGTTCAACCTTTTCAGGAGGTAGCATATGACCAAGAACTAATGGTATTGAAGGAAGAAGTCCAAGCTGCACTGAAGTCATTGTTGAAAAATAAAGCCCCAGAAATTGTCAGAATACCAACTGAGATGTTTCAACAACAGATGCAGTGTTGGAGGTACTCACTCATCTATGCCAAGAAAATTGGAAGACAATTACCTGGCCAACCAACTGGAAAAAGTGCATATATGTGCCTATTCCAAAGATAGCTGATCCAGAAGAATGCAGAAATTGTCAAGCCATATCATTAATATCACATGCAAGTAAAATTTTACAGGATATAATTCAAAGGAGGTTGCAGCAGTACATTGATGGGGAGTTGCCAGAAATTCAAGCTGCATTCAGAAGAGGACAGGGAACAAGGAATATTGTTGCTGAAGTCAAATCGGTCTTGGCTGAAAGCAGAGAATATCAGAAAGGTGTTTACCTGTCTTTTAGTGGCTATGCAAAGGCATTCGACTGTGTGGGAGCATAACAAGTTATGGATAACCTCGCGAAGAATGGGATTTCCAAAACATTTAGTTGTGGTCATGCAGAGCCTGTACATAGACCAAGAAGTGGTCATGGGACAGAACAAGTGCATACTTCATGGTTTAAAATCAGGAAAGGTGTGTGTCAGAGTTGTCAATCTGTATACTAAGCAGCTAATTCAAGAAGCTGGACTATGTGTAGAAAAATGTGGCATCAGAATTGGAGGAAGACTCATTAACAACCTGAGATATGCAGATGACACAACCTTGCTTGGTGAAAGTGAAGAGGACTTGAAGCACTTACTGCTGAAGATCAAAAACTACAGCCTTCAGTATGGATTTCACTTCAACATAAAGAAAGCAAAAATTCTCACTACTGGGCCAATAAACGACATCGTGATAAATGAAGAAAAGATTGAAGTTGTCAAGGATTTCATTTTACTTGGATCTACAATCATCACCCATGGAAGCAGCAGTCAAGAAATCAAATGACACATTGCATTGGGCAAATTTGCTGCAAAACACTGCTTTAAAGTATTGAAAAGCAAAGAAGTCACTTTGAAGACTAAGGTGTGCCTAACCCAAACCATGGTATTTTCAATTGACTCATATGCATGTGAAAGCTGGACAATAAATAAGGAAAACTGAAGAAGAACTGATGCCTTTGAATTTTGGTTTTCGGGAAGAATATTGAATATACCATGAACTGCCAAAAGAATGAACAAATCTGTCTTGGAAGAAATACAGCCCTTTTAAGCAAGGACAGCAACACTTTGTGTCATGTTCTTTGGACGTTTTATCAGGAAGGACCATTCCCTGAAAAAGAACATCATTCTTTGTGTCTTAGGCTGTGTTCTCTAGAGAAGCAAAACAAGGGCAGCATAAAAATATATAGATATTTATATCAAGGAAATGGCTCACACAGTTGTAGAGACTGAAAAGTCTTAAGTCCCTGGGTCAGACTGGAGCCTTCTCCTGACTCATGTAGCCACAGGGGCTGGCAAATCCAAGATCAGAAGGTCAGACAGCAGACCTTTGGCTCATAGGCTGTAGAGTCCAATGAATCCCAAGAGCAGCAGGTAGGTGACTGCTAAGCTACAAGGTCGAGTCCCATGAACCAGAGGTCAGATGAACAGGAGCCAGTCACAGGATCAAGAGCAAGCAAAAGCCCAGGCACCTTGCCAGAATGTCCACCTATATTGGATACATGCCACACCCCCAAGGAAACTCCCTTTCAACTGATTGGCTACTCACAGTAGATCCCATCAGGGAGGTGATCACATCATTATCGGGCTGCCAAACTATGTCGTAACTGCCAAACCACTGAGAATCATGGCCCAGCCAAGTTGACAAACAACCTTAACAATCACATTTGGTAAAGCAGAAGGTCAGCAAAAAAGAAGAAGGCTCTCAACCAGATTGATTGACACAGTGGCTTCATTGATGGGCTCAAGCATAATGATTGTGAGGCTGGTGCAGGACTGGACAGTGTTCTGTTCTGTTGTACATAGGGTCGCTATGAGTCAGAACCAACTCGATGGCACCTAACAGCAATAACAACACAATATTTTACACTGCTAATATCAGAGGTGTTCTTTGTAAGAAAGGAAATAAGTTTTGAGAAGCTCTCATAGAGACAAGTATGTAAATATGTTTGGGGAGCATTTTTTATTTTATCAATATTTCCTTGCTAGTAAATAATGGACTATTGAGATGTTGCTTGCTAATGTTTTTCTTTCATATGTTGTATTCTCTTCTCAACTAAAGTATATTATAACCAACCAACCCACTGCCGTCGAGTCAATTCCGACTATGGTGACCCTATAGGACAGAGTAGAACTGCCCCATAGAGTTTCCAAGGAGCACCTGCTGGATTCAAACAACTGACCTTTTGGTTAGCAGATGTAGCACTTAACCACTACATTACCAGGGTTTCCAAAGTATATTATAGGGCTCCACAATCATCTCAGGCTTGGTAACTAATAGAAATAATGCATGAAGTAATCCTGACAGTCACATTTTTTCAGTATCATGTAATTTAATGCCAGTCACATTGTGTAATTTTTGAAGAAAAGAACTATTGGTTTAAAACTGGGCTAGTAACAATACTCACATCCAGCTCAAGTATTTGGCGTCTTAATGAATAGTGATTCTTTTGTACATACGGATATCAGTAACATTATGCAACTACACAATGGGCAATCTTCTTGGACATTCACCTGTCCAAGTTAAGTTTCTTTTTATTGGAAACCTTTGCAGCACTAATCATGTGGTGGAATCCTGAACTAAATGAAAAAGAACTATGTAAAGACTCTGTACCCTTCATCTAGTGTTGGCAAAGTATAATATTTACAATTCATTTAGAGTGTCTGTCCCTCCTTTTGTTATAAGGCAAGAAGTAGGGAAATGTCTTCTGTAGCTATCAGTGTGAAAGGAAGGAATACAGATAGTTCCATTCAATGGTCTGGGATAGAAATCACCTCCCTAGAGGTAAGCAATATTGCAGCCTCCTCTGAGAAATCCAAATCCAGTTTACCAGTTTGATGAAAGGAATAAAATCATTTTCTGAACTATAAGGAGACTTAAACTATTACAAATAATTAATAATTTACAGCCTCAACAGCTCTAAATTTGATTTTTACAGATATCTCATGTATTGTTATATTCCACTTTTATAAATAATAAAAAAATTCTCATGAAAAATGCATAACCTATGATTCATTTATTTAAAAGAAAAGTGTAATATCACCACATGGTTTCAGTTTTGGTGGCGTATTAATGGTTATATTGTCAATTTAAATGATTCAAGAGTCCTTGATAACTGTCAATGTACTAAAAAAGACATAGACACATGAGTCATTTAATTCCACTGAAAATTAGCCACTGAAAAGAGTTTTCACAAACCACACATTAGAGTACGGTTAAACCTGAAGAGTAGTTATTGATTTTCTTGTTAATCCCTCTTATAATCAATGCCAAAACAAAAACAGTTCACTCGAGTCAAAGCAATATATCAATCAGGCTATAAACAAACATTTTGGTGGTCTCTGATATTTTATGTGTTACCATCCCCCCCCCCAAAAAAAAAGAGAGAAAAAAAAAATTACTGTTTCTAGCTGTTAACACACCATCTGCCCCCTGCCTTTAAGAAGTATACTAGTAACAAATTACCACAAACTAGGTGACTTCAAGATTGGAGGAAGACTCATCAACAACCTGCAATATGCAGATGAGACAGCCTTGCTTGTTGAAAGTGAAGAAAACTTGATGCGCTTACTGATGATGGTCGAAGACCATGGCCTTCAATATGGATTACACCTGAACATAAAGAAAAGGAGAATCCTCACAACTAGGCCAATAGACAAAATCATGATTAATGATGAAGAAATTGAGGTTGTCAAGGATTTTATTCTACTTGGATCAACAATCAATGCCCATGGAAGCAGCAGTCAAGTCAATCAAATGATATATTGTGTCAGGAAAATCTGCTGCAAAAGATTTCTTTAAGGGTTAAAAAGCAAAGTTGTCACTTTGATAACTAAGGTGCCTCTGACGAAAGCCATGGTTCTTTTCAATCACCTTATATGCATGTGAAAGCTGGACAATGAAAACGGAAGATCAAAGGAGAATGGACACATTTGAATGGTGGTATTGATGAAGAATACCGATATACCATGGACTTCCAGAAGAATAAACAAATCCATCTCGTAGGAAGTACAACCAGAATATGTCTTAAAAGTGGAAATGGCAAGACTTTGTCTTGTTTGCTTTGGACCTGTCATCAGTTAAGTTCAGCTGCTAGAAAAGAACATCATGTTTGGTAAATTAGAGGGTCAACAAAAATGAGGGAAGCCCTCCATGAGTTGGATTGACATGATGGCTGCAACAATGGGCTCAAACATACTAGAGATTGTAAGGATGGTGCAGGACTGGGCGATGTTTCATTCTGTTATACATAAGGTCATCATGAGTCAGAGTCGACTTGATGGAGATCAACAACAACAATCCTGGTGCAAAGATTATTATCCTCACCTACTAACTGAAATTTGGCAGCTCCAGAACACCCAGAGGCACCTCAGAAGAAAAACCTTACAATCTAACCCTGAAAAATCGACCATTAAAAACCTTATGGATCAATGATTTACGCTGACACACATGGAGTCACCATGAGTTAGAGTAGATTCAATGCCAGCTGTTCTGGTCAGGTGGCTTAAAACAACAAAAATTTATTTTCTTGCAATTCAGGATGTCAGAAATCTGATATCAAGGTGCCAGAAGTATGGTTACTCCCTTGAAATGCTCTAGGGAAGAATTCTTCCTTGACCCTTCCAGCTTCTGGAGTCTCCAGGTATTCTTTAGCCTGTAGCTGCATAACACAATCCCTGTCTCTGTTTTCACATGGCTTTCTCTTCTCTCCACGTCTTTCCTCTGTGAGTCTTTCAAAAGGACACTTGTTATTGGATTTAGGGTCCATCCTAATAATCCAGAATGGTCTCATCTTCAGATCCTTAATTATATCTTTAACCAAAAAACTGTTGCTGTTGAGTCAATTTGAATTCATAGGAACCTCATGTGTGTCAGGGTAGAACTCTGCTCCTTAGGTTTTTTTTTTAATAATTTTTATTGAGCTTTAAGTGAACGTTTACAAATCAAGTCAGTCTGTCACATATGAGCTTATACACACTGTACTCCATACTCCCACTTACTCTCCCCCTAATGAGTCAGCCCTTCCAGTCTCTCCTTTTGTGACAATTTTGCCAGTTTCTAACCCTCTCTACCCTGATATCTCTCCTCCAGATAGGAGATGCCAACACAGTCTCAAGTGTCCACCCGATACAAGTAGCTCACTCTTCATCAGCATCTCTCTCCTACCCATTGTCCAGTCCCTTCCATGTCTGATGAGTTGTCTTCGGGAATGGTTCCTGTCCTGGGCCAACAGAAGGTTTGGGGATGATGATCGCCAGGATTCCTCTTGTCTCAGTCAGACCATTAAGTCTGGTGTTTTTATGAGAATTTGGGGTCTGCATCCCACTGTTCTCCTGCTCCCTCAGGGGTTCTCTGTTGTGCTCCCTGTCGGGGATGTCATAAGTTGTGGTCGGGCACCATCTAGTTCTTCTGGTCTGAGGATGATGTAAGTCTCTAGTTCATGTGGCCCTTTCTGTCTCTTGGGCTCATAGTTATTGTGTGACCTTGGTGTTCTTCATTCTCCTTTGATCCAGGTGGGTTGAGACCAATTGATGCATCTTAGATGGCCGCTTGTTAGCATTTAAGACCCCAGATGCCACATTTCAAAGTGGGATACAGAAAGTTTTCATAATAGAATTATTTTGCCAATTTACTTAGAAGTCCCCTTAAGCCATAGTCCCCAAACCCCCGCCCTTGCTCCCCTGACCTTTGAAGCATTCAGTTTATCCCAGAAACTTCTTTGTTTTTGGTCCAGTCCGGTTAAGCTGACCTTCCGTGTATTGAGTATTGTCCTTCCCTTCACCTAAAGTAGTTCCTATCTACTAACTAACCAGTAAATAGCCCTCTCCCACCCTCCCTCCTCCCCTCCTTGTAACCACAAAAGTATGAGTTCTTCTCAGTTTATACTGTTTCTCAAGATCTTATAATAGTCGTCTTATACAATATTTGTCCTTTTGCTTCTGACTAATTTCAGTCAGCATAATGCCTTACAGATTCCTCCATGTTATGAAATGTTTCACAGACTTGTCACTGTTCTTTATCGATGCAAGGTATTCCATTGTGTGAATATACCACAATTTATTTACCCATTCATCTGTTGATGGACACCTTGGTTGCTTCCAGCTTTTTGCTATTGTAAACAGAACTGCAATAAACATGGGTATGCATATATCTGTTCGTGTGAAGGCTCTTATTTCTCTAGGGTATATGCCGAGGAGTGGGATTTCTGGGTTGTATGGTAGTTCTATTTCTAACTGTTCAAGATAACGCCAGATAGATTTCCAAAGTGGTTGTAACATTTTACATTGCCACCAGCAGTGTGTAAGTGTTCCAGTCAATCCGCAGCCTGTCCAACATTTATTATTTTTTGTTTTTTGGATTAATGCCAGCCTTGTTGGAGTGAGATGGAATCTCATCGTAATTTTAATTTGCATTTCTCTGATGGCTAATGATCGAGAGCATTTTCACATGTATCTGTTAGCTGCCTGAATATCTTCTTTAGTGAAGTGTGTGTTCATATCCTTTGCCCACTTCTTGATTGGGTTGTTTGTCTTTTTGTGGTTGAGTTTTAACAGAATCATGTAGATTTTAGAGATCAGGCACTGGTCGGAGATGTCATAGCTGAAAATTCTTTCCCAATCTGTAGGTGGTCTTTTTACTCTTTTGGTGAAGTCTTTAGATGAGCATAGGTGTTTGATTTTTAGGAGCTCCCAGATATCTGGCTTCTCTTTGTCATTTTTGGTAATGTTTTGTATTTTGTTTATACCTTGTATTAGGGCTCCTAACGTTGACCCTATTTTTTCTTCCATGGTCTTTATTGTTTTAGTCTTTATGTTGAGGTCTTTGATCCACTTGGAGTTAGTTTTTGTGCATGGTGTGAGGTATGGGTCCTGTTTCATTTTTTTGCAAATGGATATCCAATTATGCCAGCACCATTTGTTAAAAAGACTCTCTTTTTCACAATTAACTGACACTGGAACTTTGTCAAATATCAGCTGCTCATATGTGGATGGATTTATATCTGGGTTCTCAATTCTGTTCCATTGGTCTATGTGCCTGTTGTTGTACCAGTACCAGGCTGTTTTGACTACTGTGGCTGTGTAATAGTTTCTAAAATCAGGTAGAGTGAGGCCTCCCACTTTCTTCTTCTTTTTCAGTAATGCTTTACTTATCTGAGGCTTCTTTCCCTTCCATATGAAGTTGGTGATTTGTTTCTCCATCACATTAAAAAATGTCATTGGAATTTGGATCGGAAGTGCATTGTATGTATAGATGGCTTTTGGTAGAATAGACATTTTTACTATGTTAAGTCTTCCTATCCATGAGCAAGGTATGTTTTTCCACTTACGTAGGTCCTTTTTAGTTTCTTGCAGCAGTACTTTGTAGTGTTATTTGTATAGGTTTTTACATCTTTGGTAAGATTTATTCCTGTTTTATCTTCTTGAATGCTATTGATTTGGTGATTTCCTCTTCGATGTTCTTTTTGTTGATGTAGAGGAATCCAAGTGATTTTTGTATGTTTATCTTATAGCCTGAGACTCTGCCAAACTCTTCTATTAGTTTCAGTAGTTTTCTGGAGGATTCCTTAGGGTTTTCTGTGTATAAGATTATGTCATCTGCAAATACAGATAATTTTACTTCCTCCTTGCCAATCCGAATGCCCTTTATTTCTTTGTCTAGCCTAATTGCTCTGGCTAGGACCTCTAGCACAATGTTGAATAAGAGCAGTGATAAAGAGCATCCTTGTCTGGTTACTGTTCTCAAGGGAAATGCTTTCAGGCTCTCTCCATTTAGGGTGATGTTGGCTGTTGGCTTTGTATAGATGCCCTTTATTATGTTGAGGAATTTTCCTTCCATTCCTATTTTGCTGAGAGTTTATATCATAAATGGGTGTTGGACTTTGTCAAATGCCTTTTCTGCATCAATTGATAAGATCATGTAGTTTTTGTTTTTTGTTTTATTTATATGGTGGATTATATTAATGGTTTTTCTAATATTAAACCAGCCTTGCATACCTGGTATAAATCCCACTTGATCGTGGTGGATTATTTTTTTGATATGTTGCGGAATTCTATTGGCTAGAATTTTGTTGAGGATTTTTGCATCTATGTTCATGAGGGATATAGGTCTGTAATTTTCTTTTTTTGTGATGTCTTTACCTGGTTTTGGTATCAGGGCTATGGTGGTTTCATAGAATGAGTTAGGTAGTATTCCATCATTTTCTATGCTTGGGAATACCTTTAGTAGTAGTGGTGTTAACTCTTCTCTGAATGTTTGGTAGAACTCTGCAGTGAAGCCGTCTGGGCCAGGGTTTTTTTTTTGGTGGGAGTTTTTTGATTACTGTTTCAATCTCTTTTTTTGTTATGGGCCTATTTAGTTGTTCTACTTCTGATTGTGTTAGTTTAGGCAGGTAGTGTTTTTCTAGGAATTCATCCATTTCTTCTAGGTTTGCAAATTTTTCATAATAATCTGATATGATTCTTTTAATTTCATTTGGGTCTGTTGTGATGTGGCCCATCTCGTTTCTTATTCGGGTTGTTTGTTTCCTTTCCTGTATTTCTTTAGTCAGTCTGGCCAAAGGTTTATCAATTTTGTTAATTTTTTCAAAGAACCAGCTTTTGGCTTTGTTAATTCTTTCAATTGTTTTTCTGTTCTCTAATTCATTTAGTTCAGGTCTAACTTTTATTATTTGTTTTTTTCTGGTGCCTGATGGATTCTTTTGTTGCTCACTTTCTATGTGTCCAAGTTGTAGGGACAGTTCTCTGATTTTGGCTCTTTCTTTTTTGTGTATGTGTGCATTTATCGATATAAATTGACCTCTGAGCACTGCTTTTGCTGTGTCCCAGAGGTTTTGATAGGAAGTGTTTTCATTCCCATTGCATTCTATGAATTTCTTTATTCCCTCCTTAATGTCTTCTATAACCCAGTCTTTTTTGAGCAGGGTATTATTTTTATTGTTCAGTTTCCAAGTATTTGATTTCTTTTCCCTGATTTTTCTGTTTTTGATTTCCACTTTTATGGCCTTATGGTCTGAGAAGATGCTTTGTAATATTTCGATGTTTTGGATTCTGCAAAGGTTTGTTTTATGACCTAATATGTGGTCTATTCTAGAGAATGTTCCATGTGCGCTAGAAAAAAAAGTATACTTTGCAGCAATTGGGTGGAGTGTTCTGTATAAGTCAATAAGGTCAAGTTGGTTGACTGTAGCAATCAGGTCTTCTGTGTCTCTGTTGAGCTTCTTACAGGATGTCCTGTCCTTCTCCAAAAGTGGTGTGTTGAAGTCTCCTACTATAATTCTGGAGGTGTCTCTCTCACTTTTCAGTTCTGTTAAAGTTTGCTTTATGTATCTTGCAGCCCTGTCATTGGGTGCATAAATATTTAATATGGTTATATCTTCCTGGTCTATTGTCCCTTTAATCATTATGTAGTGTCCTTCTTTATCCTTTGTGGTGGATTTAACTTTAAAGTCTATTTTGTCAGAAATTAATATTGCTACTCCTGCTCTTTTTTGCTTGTTGTTTGCTTGATATATATTTTTTCCATCCTTTGACTTCTTGTTTGTTTGTGTCTCTAAGTCTAAGGTGTGTCTCTTGTAGGCAGCATATAGACAGATCGTGTTTCTTTATCCACTCTGAGACTCTCTGTCTCTTTATTGGTGTATTTAGTCCATTTACATTCAGCGTAATTATAGATAAATAAGTGTTTAGTGTTGTCATTTTGATGCCTTTTTATGTGTGTTGTTGACAATTTCATTTTTCCACTTACTTTTTTGTGCTGAGACGTTTTTCTTTGTAAATTGTGTGTTCCTCATTTTCATAGTATTTGACTTTATGTTTGCTGAGTTGTTATGTTTTTCTTGGTATTTATTTTGAGTTATGGAGTTGTTATGCCTCTTTGTGGTTCACTTAATATTTACTCCTATTTTTCTAAGTAAAAACCTAACTTGTATTGTCCTATATTGCGTTGTATCCCTCTTTATATGGCAGTTCTGTGCCACCTGTACTTAGTCCCTCATTTTGATTATTGTGATCTTTTACATATTGACTTTAATGATTCCCTGTTTTGAGAGGTTTTTTCTTTTTAAAATTAATCTTAATTTGTTTTTGTGATTTCCCTATTTGAGTTGTTATCAGGATGTTCTGTGATCTTGTGTTGTGCTGGTATCTGATATTACTGGTTTTCTGACCAAACAATTTCCTTTAGTATCTCTTGTAGCTTTGGTTTGGTTTTTGCAAATTCTCTAAGCTTGTGTTTATCTGTAAATGTTTTTATTTCGCCTTCATATTTGAGAGAGAGTTTTGCTGGATATATGATCCTTGGCTGGCAGTTTTCCTCCTTCAGTGCTCTATATATGTCATCCCATTGCCTTCTTGACTGCATGGTTTCTGCTGAGTAGTCTGAACTTATTCTTATTGATTCTCCTTTGTAGGAGACCTTTCTTTTATCCCTGGCTGCTTTTAAAATTTTCTCTTTATCTTGGTTGTGGCAAGTTTGGTGCTAATATGTCTTGGTGATTTTCTTTTTGGATCAATCTTAAATGGGGTTCGATGAGCATCTTGGATAGATATCCTTTTGTCTTTCATGATGTCAGGGAAGTTTTCTGCCAACAGATCTTCAACTATTCTCTCTGTGTTTTTTGTTATCCCTCCCTGTTCTGGGACTCCAATCACACGCAAGTTATTCTTCTTCATAGAGTCCCCCATGATTATTAGGGTTTATTCTTTTTTTTTTTTAATTCTATTATCTGATTTTTTTTCAGCTATATCGGTGTCAATTCTCTGGTCCTTCAGATCTCCCACTCTGCATTCTAATTGCTCGAGTCTGCTCCTCTGACTTCCTATTGTGTTGTCTAATTCTGTAATTTTATTGTTAACGTTTCGAATTTCTGAATGCTGTTTCTCTATGGATTCTTGCAACTTATTAATTTTTCCACTATGTTCTTGAATAATCTTTTTGATTTCTTAACTGCTTTATCAGTGTGTTCCTTGGCTTTTTCTGTAGATTGCCTTATTTCATTTCTGAGGTCATCCCTGATGTCTTGAAGCATTCTGTAAGTTAGTTTTTTATATTCTGCATCTGACAATTCCAGGATTGTATCTTCATTTGGGAAAGATTTTGATTCTTTTGTTTGGGGAGTTGTAGAAGCAATCATGGTCTGCGTCTTTATGTGGTTTGATATTGACTGCTATCTCCAAGCCATCACTAAGATATTGTAGTGATTTATTCTATATTTGCTCACTGAGTCTTATCTTGTTTTCTTTCAATATATGTTGATGGGCTACTAGATTGCGCTGTCTTGAGTGTTGTAGCCCTTGACTCACTTATGTCCTATTACCAGCTGGTTTGGGCTGTTACCAGACATATAAGCCTGAGTCCATTCACTGTTCTTGAGTAGAATCTGATTTTGGGTCATCCAGTGTGTGGTGCAGACTGTCACCTATCCACCTAGAGAAGTAGTGGTGATAGTTGTGTGCACCAGATTCTAGCAGCAGCAGGGGTTCACACTCCAGGGGGGGCGGGACGCTGACATGCTTCCCCCAAGTGCCAGTGAGGTAGGTGTGTCTCCATTCCTAAAGTACTTTGGTAGGTGGGCTCTGCAGCTGTACCTTAGGCCCCCAATGCAAGTACCTCTACAGATTGGTACGTGTCACCCTCCTTAGACCCCTAAGGCAGGAGGCTAGGTGGTCTGGGGGAGCTTCAGCCCTCAGTTCCCTGTTGTGGGTCAGTGAGGGCTCTCTTGAATATGCAGAGATATCAGACCTGGGAAACTTGTCTTTCCAGTAAGCAGCTAAAACAATTACAGTCAGATCCCTATCAGGATTGCCTTTGCATTATAATAGCCACCTTGTTCCCTGTGAGGATGAAAGCCCAAGACTGTGGATCACATATGCTTGGCTGGAGCTGGTTCTGTGTTTTTAGTCCAATTAGGGAAGGAGTTTTGGTCCCTGGGTTTTTTGTAACTGCTTCTCTCAGGCCAGGAGATTGGGTTAGGAAAAGACCAAAAAAAAAAAAAGAAAGAAAGAAAAACCGCAGTGCAGTTCACTCTCTGGCTCAGGAAATTCCAATCTTAATGAAGCCGCCTGGGAAGGAAGGGGAGGGTTCAGACAAATAGGAGAGAGTAGCACCCCGGAATATAGACAAAGTTACTTATCTTGCTTGGGATGACTGTTTTATCTGAGATTCCTGAGGGGCGCATCGACTGTGTGCGCTGGCTGGGTAGAGATTGCCCCTGAGGGTCAGGCTCACGTCCTGTGCTTGTGCTGTCCCAGAAGCCCTGGTTAGTTCCTCCGCTCCCCGTCCAAAGCCCAGCGCCAAGGTTCCACAGCTGGGATGCCGCACTCCCAGCTCCAAAACCAGTCGCTGCCTCCCGGTGACTTCTCCTCCTGTCAGCCGCGTTGCTGCACTGTCTGCATGCACTGGCTGGGCTTTCCCTGAGATCACTTCTGGGGGTTAGGGCCGCGTCCCACGTTTGCGCCATCACAGGATGCTGTGCTCAGCTTCCTGCACCCAGTCCAAAGCCTGGCGCCAAGGTTTTCTGACTGGGACGCTGGCTCCAGGCTCTGAAAACAGTCGCTGTTTCCCCGTGGTTGTTCGTTCTCAGTCTCTGTCACTCAGGTCAACTCTTTAGAACTGTGTTTGATGGTCAGGGTTCGTAGATTGTCATGTATGTGATCGATTCACTTGTTTTTCCAAGTCTTTGTTGCCGGAGGGATCCGAGGTAGCTTCTACCTAGTCAGCCATCTTGGCCCCACCTCGCTCCTTAGGTTTTTAATGGTTGGTTTTTTAGAAGTAGATTGCTAGTATTTCTTCTTCGGTGTCTGAGGGCGAACTCAAACTTCCAACCTTTCAGTTAGCAGCTAAACATATCAACCGTTTGCACCACCTAGGGACTCCAATTACATCTTTAAAGAGCCTCTTTTAAATACGGTCATCTTCACAGGTTCCAGAAATTATGACATGGATGTATTTTTTGTGGGACCACAATTCGACCCTGGACATGTAGCATATAAGCTAGTGGAGTAAGACCGAAAAGAAACAAGATATGGATATGACAATTTAAGGTTCTCATAAGCACTTGAAAAGAAATAAAGATGGTTTCATTGTTGTCCAAAACTGTAAAATATGTATTTCTTGATTTCAGGAGGAGATATGACATATTCTTCAAAACGTTATGTGCTTACGTTAATATATCTAACCAAATTTGCTATTTGTATTTTAGAACGTGATTATATATTGGGTTATCACTAGATGTCATACCTTGTACTTGGCTTTTTAAATTCTAAAATGTTCTTAGTATTACTATATTCAAGCATTCAGAAGATAAATGTTCTATGCCTTTTAGTTATTTCATAGACATGTCTAGTCACATCATACAGAATGAAGTTGATATTATGATGTATGAAACTTTTTTGCTGCTCTTTAGCCTAAATGAGAAAGGTACAACAGCATTGATTGCAGCTGTAAATAGAACTTGCTTGTTGATTGCTCATTATGAAAAAGCTTAGCTGAAGTATGTTATTTTCATAATATTATTCTATCAGGTTTTTATCACTTTACAATGTTTATGGAACTATTTCTATGTAGCCATATAGTTAGTAATTTCCCATCTATTGCTTTTAAATTGCAAAATTCAAGAAGTCTTATTTTTCCAAATAGTAAAATGAAATAACACTATTTATGTATTATATGCCATCCTTTCTTCTTTGTTTTTATATGCTTTTAGTACAATATGTATGAAAAGCCAATTCTAATATCATTAAAATTCTAATGATATCTGAATAAAAAATCACGGCTTTTTAAATTCCTAAAACCCAAAAATGCATATAACTGACAAAACTAATGTCATATTTTTGTGTTTTGTTCTTCTTATATATACTGCTTCTAATGATACATTTTTCTTTTTTTTTTTTTAATTATCTGTTGTTATGTATCTCTCATTATACAAGTAAAGAAAATATGGCCAGGAGTGTTTATATTACTTGTTTAATATATATAATAGAACTAGAATCATAGTATTTTGATAGTAAAACTAGTTCATCATAACTAATGAAATTACAATTCCATTTAGGTAAATAGGATATTAAAAATACCAACATTACTGAAGAAATAAAAAATGCCAAAAGAATAAAAATTACCAAAAGAAATAAACTTGTCTATTAACCTCACAATGACTACTTGACGGAAATAATTCTACAGCCATCCACTGGTTGTTATACATCTACCTCAGTGGTC
The DNA here is from genome assembly GCF_024166365.1 of Elephas maximus indicus. Lineage (NCBI taxonomy): Eukaryota > Metazoa > Chordata > Mammalia > Proboscidea > Elephantidae > Elephas > Elephas maximus. The sequence continues at coordinate 23,177,002 of NC_064825.1, read as the reverse complement.
ATTTAGATTTTGGCCGTGTGTGTGTGTGTATACATACATATATACATATGTATATATATGGAAACCCTGGTGGCATAGTTGTTAAGTTCTACAGCTGCTAACCAAAGGGTCAGCAGTTCGAATCCACCAGGCACTCCTTAGAAACTCTATGGGGTAGTTCTACTCTGTCCTATAGGGTCACTATGAGTCGGAATCGACAGTGGAGAATAGGTTATGCATTGTTATCGATTGAATTGTTTCTCCAAAAAATATATGCTGTGAATCCTAACCTCTATGCCTGTGGTTATAATCTGATTTGGGAATGGGTTGGCTTTGTTATGTTAATGGGCAGGATTAGTGTAGAGTGTGTCTTGATTCAATCTCTTTTGAGATATAAAAGAGATTAAACAAGTAAACAGAGGAGAGATGGGAAAGACACAGGTGGAACCACATGAAGATTGCCTGGAACAGAAGCTCATAAGAAAGAAGAACCTTCCTCCAGAGCCCACAAAGAAAGCCTTTCCCTGGAGCCAGCACCCTGAATTCAGACTTTAGTTTAGCCTCCTAAACTAGAGGAAAATAAGCTTCTATTTGTTAAAGCCATCTGCTTGTGGTATTTCTGTTATAGCAGCACTAAATAACTAAGACATGCCTCTTATGCAAGAAAGAAAATATCTGAATTAGCTTATTCAAGACATTGTATCTGCACTCTATCATGGTAAATATTGATATCATTTTAAGGTGAATGTTTTCATGACTAATGGTATAGAATATGGATTTTTCTCAGAGCCGTTCTTCAATGATAAAATGTTCTGTCCATTTCTATGCATGCTATGATAAGCTGGCTATTTTAATTGGCTTTTTTTACAGGTCAGTTTGGGCAAATTCCATCACCAGTAATTGAGAAAGCAACATTAAGATAAAGTTGACAGGAAGAAATCATTATACTTTATTAGTACCAAGATCATTTATTTCCAGAGTCCACTAAATGAACAGGAACATGTACTTAGAAGAAATTGTGTCAGTTTAGCATCTTTAATTAGGTTTTTTTTCCTTGAATGCTTTGCATTAGATAAATGAGGAATAAGCCCTTACTTGAAACAGTATTGTAAAGCTCTAGAGGTTCTTACTGTCAATTATGTATCTAGATTGTACAAGTTATATTGCAAATTTTCTTACATGATTTTGTCATTGTAACTGTTAAAGTTGTATTGAAACTTACCTTTCATGGTTTGGTCATTGGAACTTGATGTTGTATGCTGTAGAGTTGTTTCCCATTCATAGCAAATTTATAGGACAGAGTAGAACTACTCCATAGGTCTTCCAAGGATTTAATCTTTATGAAAGCAAACTGCCACTTCTTTCTCCAGTGGAGTGGCTAGTAGGTTTAAACCTCCGACCTTTCAGTTAGCAGCCAAAGGTTTAACCCCTGCACCACCAGAGCTCCTTTCAGACTTCGTAAGTCATCAATATTGGATCTGGATTTGCCTTTTTCTTGTAAAGAACGTGGGAGTGTATAAATGAATTTGGGTTATATGCTGTCAAGAGAGCCCAAGTATGTTTTATGGTCACAGAGTTGCTCCAACAAAATGTACAACCTAAATCCTAGAGCAATCCCCAGCAGTGGAATTTAGGAAACCATGCCTCTGTTTTGGTCCTGCAGAGACTGTTCTTGTCTGATCTGTTTCTACTATCAAGGCAATTCAAGTGAGAAGAAAAAAAGAATAGTGCATGAGAGCATTTCATTATTATTTACTTGTGGATCACATGAGATTTCTAATCTAATTTGTGCTCACTAAATAGCATAAAGCAAGTATCAGCTAAATATACCCTGGCTAACTGAGCCAAACAGAGAATATTAAAAAATCAAACCAAATAAAACCCACCGCTGTCCAGTCAATTCCAACTCATAGCTACCCTATAGGACAGAGTAGAACTTCCCGTTAGGGTTTCCCAAGGCTATAAATCTTTATAGAAGCAGGCTGCTACGTCTTTCTCCCACAGAGCAGCTGGTGGGTTTGAACCACTGACCTTTCCATTAGCAGCCAAACGCTTAACCACTGTGCTACATTAGAGAGTCATACATTTCACAGGCATATGCCTGAACTTGAATTTCCTCCTTAAGCAAGTAACCATTCATCATTTATGTTATGCAAAAATGTGAAGATATGATAAGAATTATCCAATTTTTGGAACTGGAAATTAGAAACCCTAGTGGTGTAGTGGTCAAGAGCTACAGCTGCTAACTAAAAGACTGGCAGTTTGAATCCAGCAGGTGCTTTTGGAAACCCTATGGGGCAGTTCTACTCTGTCCTATAGGATCGCTATGAGCCGGAATTGACTCAACGGCATTTTTTTAATCCAATTTTTACACTCAGGCACACTGATGATGGAGTAGAGAGGTAAGAATGCACAGCCTGGAAGGTTTGGGAACCATCAGTGAGAAGGAATAAGCAGTGAGTATGAAACGTATTTAAAATTGTATGTACTTTTTTTTAATTTAGAAGTTTTGCTTTCAGCTTTATATTATATACGCATTAGTAAAGATATCAAATAAAATAAAAACAACCATGTATTTTCTTCTAAAAATGCAAAGGCCAGATAGTAAATATTTTTCGCTTTACCAGCTATGCAGATTGTCATAATTGTAGTGAGAATGCAGCCAGAGACAACATATAAATGAATAAACAAAGCTGTGTTTCTATAACATTTTATTTACAGAACACATGTAGCAGGGCTGGAATTGGACCTTGGGTTGTAATTTGTTGACTTTTGCCCTAAACCTTTGAGCAGTAATGAAATGCTTTGAAAATTAGTTATGGTTACCTGGTGGTTTTTCTTTCTCTAGAATATTGATTTGTGCAGATCTAAAGAAGTATGATGAGAAGGTCCAACTGAACCTATATTGAAAATTTTAGTGTACTTGTAATATTATTTTATGAAAAATACCTGCATTCCTTAGCTATACCAATCCTACCCCCAAGTTCAAAGTCTACCCCACTATTAATATTTATTTAGTGTTCTTTAGCTCAGTTTTTAGTTGAGGAATATAAAAGGAGATAGTGAAATTGCATGAATATATGTTTCACCATCCTCAAATACAGCAGAATTATCCAAATGCAATCAAAATTTGGTCTAAAATATGCTAAGACTGATTTCATGTGTAGTTTTAAAGTCGGTCTCATCATAGTATAGGGACACCTTGTGACATTTGAAAACAGGCAAGGAACTCAGCTTGGAAACAGAACCAATGGCTTTAAGGCTCAGAATTTTCCTTATTACTGCATTATTATAAATTAAATTGGTAGTAATACCTATTTCATAGAATTTTAAAGCTATAAAATATGATAATATGTTTTTGAATTATAAAAAAATAAAAATTTAAGAGATTATTACTACAGTCCCTGTAATTTGTTAGTTGCCGTTGAGTCAGCCCCGCCTCACGGTGACCTTGTGTATAACAGAAGAAAATGGCACCTGGTCCTGTGCCATCTTCACGATCATTGTATTTTTGAGTCCATTGCTGTGGCTATTGTGTCAATTTATCTCATTAAGGTTTTCTTTGTTTTCACAAACCGTTTACTTTACCAACCATGGTGTCCTTTTCTAGTGGTTTACCTTTCCTAATGACATGTCCAAAGTAAATAAGCCAAAATCTCTCCATCTTCACCTCTAAAGAGCATTCCAATTTTATTTTTTCTAAGAATGGTTTGTTTTTCTGACAGCACATGGTATCCTTTTCTGTCTGTCTTTTTCTGGGAGTCAGGATTCCAGTTTAGGATAAGGCTAAGAGTATTGTGGAATAAATCCATTTGATACTTCTGTCTGTTAATTTTGAGTAAAAACTATAAAACAAGCCTAGCAGTGGCATCACTAGGGTTGATATCACCTAGGGTGGCAACTCATGCTATCACTTCCCCCCTTCATGGACCTCTTCCTGTACCAGACCATACAAAATCCATACACAATTAAAAAAAGATAAATTAGTTCTAGCAAATGTAAATTTTAATGTGTCACTATTTTCTTTAACCATAATACAAACTTAAACCCAGAAAATTGCATTAAAATCAGATATATATTTGCAAGACAGAGATATTTTTAAAGAAAATTAAAGACTAAGATTAAAAATGAAGTTAAGATTTAAGTTATATTTCTAAATATGTATCAAGAAACATAGCATTCCCCCCACTCCGTGTTTAAACTGTCAATTTCTCTAGTTATCAAAGAGCTATATAATCAATAATTGTTATACATGTAAGTTTATTATCAGTTTTAATCATAGGGATAATATGTGATAAATGTAGTTTTAAATTGCTTAAATGTAGTATTTCTTAGATTATATAAATACTAACAGCAAAATTGTTTTGTAAAATGTCTCTACATGGAATTACATTATTAGTAACAGTATTAGTAACAGCAGAAGCCTTTTTGATTTTTCTCCCCTTTTCTTTTAATTACTACTTCATTCTTGAAAAAAATTATTGATATATGTTCACAAATACTAATTACCAAAATATCGTAGCTAAAACACTAGAAAATTCGACAAAATCAGCAAATATAAAAACTCTGGCAGCAAAGAAAATAACAGCTTGTGCATTTAGCATGTGCAGACAAAACCATGTGATTCAAAGCATCATTGTCATTGGGTAATAATGACAGCTCTGACCAGAATGCATTAGGAGATTCAACAAGTAAACTCGCATAAAGCTTTAGCCTTGTAGGTATATTGATATGTGTAAGCTGGGCTTACGAAAAATGTTTTTGTTGTTTTAACTAATTACAGAGATATTTTTGTAAATAACAATAAATTTCTGCTTAAACACTGAACAAAAATTTTACAGATAGTCATTTTGGCGTCACCCACTCTGACAGTGTTACCCTGCACAACCCCCTAGAGATGCCACTAAAGCCTATAACATAAATTTCTGTTGTTTACCAATGTAAACACTGAAGCACAATATAAAACCAAGGGGTATGCATTAGCAAGTATTGAGGACAATAATATTTTCTTATTTTCTCTCTATCTTTCTTTCATCTATCTCAGTGGGTAATATTATTATTATTTTCTGTTTGAAAAACTCTCAGCACTAACAAATGTGATTAAAATGGAACTAGTAAAGGGAGATAGGAGAAGCTGGCATCGGTTTAGGCTTTAAGGTTGGGTTTTTTCTTGAAATCTTCATAAGGCCTGCTTAGTTTATGGCAATAAAAAGTCAGTGGTGGTATTTTTTTTTTTTTAATAATTTTTATTGTGCTTTAAGTGAAAGTTTACAAATCAAGTCAGTCTGTCACATATAAGCTTATATACACCTTACTCTATACTCCCACTTACTCTCCCCCTAATGAGTCAGCCCGCTCCCTCCTTCCAGTCTCTCCTTTTGTGACGATTTTGCCAGTTTCTAACACTCTTTACCCTCCTATCTTCCCCCCAGATGGGAGATGCCAACACAGTCTCAAGTGTCCACCTGATACAAGTAGCTCACTCTTCATCAGCATCTCTCTCCATCCCATTGTCCAGTCCCTTCCATGTTTGATGAGTTGTCTTCGGAAATGGTTCCTGTCCTGGGTCAACAGAAGGTTTGGGGACCATGACCATCAGGATTCCTCTAGTCTCAGTCAGACCATTAAGTCTGGTCTTTTTATGAGAATTTGGGGTCTGCATCCCACTGTTCTCCTGCTCCCTCAGGGGTTCTCTGTTGTGCTCCCTGTCAGGGCAGTCATCGGTTGTGGCCAGGCACCATCTAGTTCTTCTGGTCTCAGAATGATGTATGTCTCTCGTTCATGTGGCCCAGTGGTGGTATTTTAAATAACTATAATGTCCATTTACTACAGACTTATCTCCCATGCATTGTATATGCATTGCCTTTATGATCCTCATAAGAATTACATTTAAATTGTAAATAACTAACATATAATTGAGAAAATAAAAATCTTGATCAAATTGCTCATGATCACACAAATATTAGAGGGTATACTTGGGATTTAAACCTGTGTTTTAGAGGTCATTCTGTAAATTACCTTAGAAATGATCTCAATGGATTATAGCAATTGAAGTCTGTAGTTAGAATATGTGTGCATTTTTTGATAGTTCTCCCTAGATCATATCTTTTGACAAACTTAAGTGTGACTATCAAAATGGACTGGATATGAGGAATAAACCCGGGAATATCAATTGCTGGAAAATGTAACTTAGGCGCAAACTGTATGATTCGTCACTGCATCTCCATCACTTACTTAGTACGATCTTTGCACTTTTAAAGTACTCAACAGTTGTAAAAAGAATGATCAATAGAAAGAAAGTGTAAATTTGTCTCCTTTGCATTTATTATATAGTTTAGTGGTTTGTCACATATTGGGTGTGAAGAGGTGATCTACAGAAATCAAGGGTCTTTTAGAAATGACATGCTGTAGTATCCTCCTTCCGGACAACTGATCAAATGTCTTTAGTCATCCTAAGAAGGTGAATTGCCTTCTTGAAGATATACACAGACTGTGGATTCACTTGTCTAGGTTACACTGAATTAAGAAAATTGTTTTAGGGTCAAATTTAACTCTGAGAGTGTTTGACAAGATTTGGGGCAATCATCATAAAACATAGCATGAATCGTTCACAAACACATTTAAGAAAGAATAAAATGGAGGTCGTGGTTCCTGACACATAACAATATAAAACCATATCTTGCAAAAAGGAACGTGGAAGAAATGTGGGAGGTTTCTGGGGACAGAGAGATTAAGTTTAGTCTCTGAGAACACTTATTTAGAGACTGGAGTCAGTCTGAATTCTCCAGCTGTGAAAACACATTCCTAATAAAGAAAGATATTTATGCCATTAAAATATAATGCTCTCAATGGTTATTTTATTAACATCTTCTCTTTTGAAGAGTTAAATTTTCAAAGGAGTCAAAGCCTAGAACCAAAGAAATTGGTCAGTAACTAGAATTGTTGCTGCTGTGCGTAGTTTCTAGATGAGTGGTGACAGGGACCACTTGATGCTGGGAAACAATGCATACCCTCGGTTCATCATTTCCCCTTCCATTAGTTTTAAGGGGATCTACATTTTATTTCTTTTCTTCTTTCTATTTTTCAGGAGGTGGAAGGTGAAAGTAGGAGCTTCTTTTATTAGTCTAGGAAGAAAGCAGTTGAAAAAAAAAACTGTGGATTCAGCACAGGTGTCTCAATAAGACTCTGAGCTTGAAGTGTGTAGGATGGGAACCCTGCAATTTAATTCCCAGGCATCTTAGGTGATAAAATTTATAGCTTAACAATCGGAGAAAAGTTTTTTTTTTTGTTTTAATAATACATGGAATGTTATATGAATGGATTTTAAAAATGTAGTCCGAGTGTGGTGTTACTCTATCATCTAAGTCAAAATCAAGATAAAATGTTAACATTAAAGAATTTGAAAAAAGCTGGTGCATTATATACCCGGGATAAAATAACTGAAATAAAAACACATCTACAGAGATTGGACAATGTAATGAATCAAAACTAGGAAAAAGAAACAAAAAAACGAAACCCATTGCCATCAAGTTGATTCAGACTCATAGTGATCTATAGGGCAGAGTTGAACTGCCCTATAGTGTTTCCAAGGAGTGCCTGGTGGATTCAAACTGGCAACCGTTTGGTTAGCAGCTGTAGATCTTAACCACTCTGCCACCAGCGTTATCAAAGTTCACGCTAAAACAATACTGAAAAAGCTAAAGAATGTTTTTAGGGCAGATCTAAAAGTTAGGGTGAGGAAGTTAGAGAAATGAAATAGAGCTTGTCTAAATTACTAATTTTTTTTTTTTTAGAAAAAACATGTTTACATGGAAATCTTATAAAAGTCTATATTCTAAAAAAAAAAGACAACAACACAATCTGTTGTTTACACAACACAAGATTTGATCAGAAATGAAAGGTGCACACATGGGAACATTTACCCTTAGAAGAAAAATAATCATGTACTTAGTTGGGGAACAACATCTGCTCAGCTAGCTGCTGCTGAGCAGTTGTGTCACCTCACCCAGAAGGGAGGAAAAGCCTCAGGGAAAACAAGCAGCATAAATGTGGCCGGCGTCAAATTAGTAAAGTGGTTTCTTCGGAATAATGAGGATTTGTAGCACTCGATTCCTGTATTTGAAATGGAGATGTTTTCCCTAAGGAGATGATGGAAAATCAGGCAATATTATACCAAGAGCCATTGCCCAGATATTCGACTTCAAACGTGCATTATGTGCCAATGGTTAGAATGCATTTTTATTTGAATATTCCTAGAACGACTTTTTTAAGTTTCCCCCAATGTTCTCATTCCTCAAAATTTACCATGCCATTCTGCATAACTAAAATCAACAGTTAGTTCTTAATAGTTAATTATAAAATTAAATTCAATATTGGCAATTATTTTATTTACTTTGGAGTTGCTAGTGTTAAAGTTACCCAAATTATGCCATTGTAATGCTTTTCTTTCAAGGAATGAACATAGCTGTCTTCATTATTGAAGAACCTCATTTAATTTGCTAATATGCATACATAAATGTATAAAATATTTAAAAATCTTTACGTAACTATATGATACATAAAAAAGTTTATATAAAATATGAATGGATGATTTGAATAATAATAACACTAAGAAAATCCATGAACCCATCACCAAGCTTAAGAAATAGAACACTGCTGAAAACTGCAAGGCTCACAGTGCATGCCTCCCTTAAATATACAATTGTACTAAATTTTGTTTTAGTATTCTCTTCCTTTTTAAAATGATTTTGTCACATGCGAATGATAGTTTTATTTTTCAGTTTTCAAACTTCACAATAAAATAATTTTGGCTGAGTTGAACTCTACTTAATTATTTTGTAATAAGATATAATCATATATTGATATGGGAAAAAAAACCCTTTATATCACTTGTTTTATTTTAAAAACTAAATACCTCTGCATTATCTGTTATATCTCTGATTAAGGAGCCCTGGTGGCATGATGCTTAAGGGCATAGCTGCTAACTGAAAGGGTGGCGGTTCGAACCCACCCAGTGGCTCCATAGGAGAAAGACCTTGCAATCTGCTCCAGAGTTAGATTACTCTAAAATACGTTGAATTCCATACCTAATTTGTTATTTCTTTTTTGAGGAGGAGTGTCTTGTAATTATTCAGAAGACTCAATTCTCTTAAAGCCAATGGCAAAATGCACAAAAAGAACGTAATCTTTTTATCCTTCAGAAAATTGAAGTGTCTTCATCAGGTGATAGGTGCTATACTTAGTTAGGCGAGTAGGAGTTTTATAATTTTGCATGTGTGCTGTTATTAATCCTTTCAGCTTCAACCATATTCTTCCAGGAGGTGTTTTGTGATGCTGAGGCTGGAACTCAGCAAACTCGATGTCTCCTTTGCCGGCTGGCTCCCTGTTATACTCTGCCAGTTGAGGAGTGCTAGGAGAGGAAAATGATTGGTTTGAAGAAGAAAAACAGACCTGCTCCTTTTTTTCCTGTTCCTACAAGCTTCACAGAAGCAATAGCTCTTCACCATGCAGTGGCTGTTAGTTCCAGTAGCAACAGTGGGTTTCATTTTCCATTTTGTTTTCCAGATTCCCAGAACAAGCCTCTTTGTTCCCTCTTAAAATGTGACCGTCAGCCAACCAGTGCCCCTCTCCTATAATCTTTATCTCAGTTCCTTTGAGCTTCTTCTCTAATATTCCAAGGTATTGGTGAGCCAGTGAGAACCCCTTTTTCAAGATCTGGGACTCAGCCCTGCAAGGCTCTGCTTCAGGGTTCTTTGTTCCTTTTGTTCCCCTAGTTCTTGAGATGGTAGCTTCTTCCTGAAGTTACCTCTGTAGTAACTAGATACTTCCCAAACCAAACCCTTCGTCATCGAGTTGATTCCAACTCATAGAGACCCTATAGTACAGAGCTGAACTGCCCCACAGAGTTTCCAAGGAGCTCCTGGTGTATTTGAACCCCCAAACTTTTGGCTAGTAGCTGTAGCTTTCAACCACTATGCCACCAGGGTTGTGTCTACTACAATTCCTTGTAACAAATACTATCTGACAAAATACCTGATATGGCTTCTGTTTTCTGAAGTGGACCTTAGCGGAAATATACTGTCAAATGTCTTTAAGGTTAACCTTCATAAAGTAAGATGTCTGTCTTTCAGAGTAATGAGGCTTCAGGTCAGTTTGGATTTATTCTACTGTAGATATCAATAAAAACACTTATATGGTTGTTGCTGTTCAAATCCTAGTTACTCTGACCCTTTAAATTTTGAAATCCATTAGATAAAAAATCACAGTTTTTTTTTAATTATTTATTTATTGTGTTTCAAGTGAAAGTTTACAAGTCAGTCTCTCATACAAAAAATTATACACACCTTGCTATAATCTCCTGGCCGCTCTCCCTCTAATGAAACAGCGCATTCCTCCTCTCCACCTGCATTCTCCGTGTCCAATCTGCCAGCTCCTGTCTGCCTCTTCCTTTTCAACTCACCTTCAGACAGGAGTTGCCCACATAGTCTCTTGTGTCTACTTGAGCCAAGAAGCTCACTGTCACCAGTATCATTTTCTATCTTATAGTCCAGTCCAATCCGTGTTTGAAGAGTTGGCTTTGGGAATGGTTCTAATCTTGGGCTAACAAAGGGTCTGGGGACCATGACCTCCAGGGTCCCTCTATCTCAGTCAGACCATTAAGCCTGGTCTTTTTACCAGAATTTGAGATCTGCCTCCCATTGTTCTCCTGCTCCATCAGGGATTCTCTGTTGTGTTCCCTTTCGGGGCAGTGATCAGTGGTAGCCGGGCACCACCTAGTTCTTCCAGTCTCAGGCTGATATAATCTCTGGTTTATGGGGCCCTTTCTGTCTCTTGGGTTTATCTTTACATTAGAGGTCTTTGGTGTTCTTTATTCTTCCTTATTCTAGGTGGGTTGAAACTAATTGATGCATATTAGATGGCTGTTTGCTAGCATTTAAGACCCCAGATGCCCCTCACTAAAGTGGGATGCAGAACGTTTTCTTAGTACATTTTGTTATGCCAATTGACCTAGATGTCCACTGAAACCATGGTCACCAAAGCCCCATCCCTGCTACTCTGGCCTTTGAAGCGTTTGGTTGTATTCAGAAAACTTCTTTGCTTTTGGTTTAATCCAGTTGCACTGACCTCTCCTGTATTGTGTGTTGTCTTTCCCTTCACCTAAAATAGTTCTAGTCTACTATCTAATTAGTGAATACCCCTCTCCCTCCCTTCCACCCTGATAACCATCAAAGAATATTTTCTTCTGTGTTTAAACTGAAAAATTATAAAGTTTTGTTTGTGATTTTTGAACTGAGTCTTCGAATAAATGACCTCTCCTCTTAATTACTACAATAAAACATAGCATAGTACGAAAGGATTATAAAAAATCATAATCTGTGTTTAACCAGGGATTTCAGTTAACAAGGGTTTAGTTTTGAATACAGAATTTTTAAAAATAGATAATACAGTCTAGTTTCCTAAAATAAAATAAAACAAAACAGTAACTCTTATTTTCTTCTCTCATATGTGTGTTCTGGGTTGATCTGTGTTTTAGAAAGAGGAGGTCTGATTATTTAGACTCTGTCCACTCAACACATGCTGAACTAACAGGCACAGAAAAAATACCATTCGGTAACAAGATAATATTGAAAAGGTCAGTAGCATTAGCATTTCCCTAAGAATCTTAGACATTAAAGGTCAGAAAACAAGAAAAAAGTAAATAAATTCCAAACCAGTAAGATGGATACAAAACTCTAAAAAGTGTTAATGTCTAAATAATACCAGAGTGATAAGTGACTGTATCTCAGCATATCACAAACCTACAGTGATATTATCTTAACTAATAAAAAGTCATTGAATTCATGTATCTTTTTTAATGTATACACACAAAACACACATACACATATGCACAAGTGTTTGACATTATATGAAAAAAATGAAGATATGGATAACCTATGATCCAACTATTCCACTCTTAAGAGTTTTATCCTATAAAAATTATTCTACCAATATGTATGTACAAGACTGTTCATTGAAGAAGCATTTATAGTAGCCTCAAAAAGGACACAATCTATATGTTCATCATCAGTGGAAAGGATAAAGAAATTGTGGTATATTCACACTGTGGAATGCTATTCAAAAGCCACAAAAGAGAACATATAGTAAAATTTCATTTATATAAATCTCAAAACCTGGCAAAACTAAGCTATACTCTTTAACTCTAAAAAAGAGAGCAACGACAGCATTTTCCTGATCAGAGAGTTGTAAGAATTCTTTATAATTTTTTACAACGTATGTTTTATATACTATATCATATACATGCTATTTTCAAAATATTATATATAAAGTCATTTTTACATTTTTAATTTTAACTCCAATGTTCTATAATAATGTTTTTAATTTGTCATTACTTTTTAAAAGTTCTGCTTTTATTTCTATTTATTTATTTATTTATTTATTGAGGTATAATTTATATACAATGAAAAGCACAAATTTTAAGTTTACAGGTTGACAAGGTATCACTATAACTACCACTCCCATCTAGAAGAAGACAGTTCTGTCACATCAAATACTTTTCTTCTGCCTCTTTGCCATCATACTCTCCTATACACACACTGTCACGGATAACCACTGACTTAATCTCTTTCAATACAAGTTAATATAAATGGTATCATAGCGTATGCTCTCTTTTGTATCTGACTTCTTTCACTCGCCATGTTTTTTGGGATTCATGTATGTTGTTGCATGTATTAGTAAATCATTCCTTTATAGTGCTGATTGGTTATGAGCTTATGTAAGGTAAATGGATAAATAGATTGTGTTACGTAGACTTTTTAGTTCTTTTCAGTTTGAAGGTATTATCAACAAAACTACTGTGAATATCTGTGTCAAAGTTTTTTTATACACATAGTTCTTACTTCTCTCGGGTAGATACCTAGAAGTAGGATAGCTTGGTCACATCAAAAGTGTAAGTTAGCTTTCTAAGAAACTGATACACTGTTTCCCAAAGTGATTGTACCATTTTATACTCTCATGAAAAATGCATGAGATTCTAGTAACATCACATCACACCCTGGGTAATACTTTAAAAAAATTTTTTTTCATGGAGTTGTAGGAGTGTAAGGGCTGTTTGTATCTTTATGTGTACTGGACACAGGACCTAGGTCATACTTATGTACAAATATCTTCTCTGAACTTATGACTTAACTTTTTAAAAAATGTTTGTAACAGGGTGTTTATAGAGCAATTTTTTTTTTTAATTTTGATGAATTCTCATTTATTAATATTTTATTTTATATTCTGTCTAAGTGGGTTTTTCTAAAATTATTTACCAAAACAAGGTCAGAAAGATTTTCTCTGATGTTATCATCTACCCATTACTTATTGCCTGTGAGTCGATTCCAACTCATAGCAGCCTTATAGGACACAGTAGAACTGCCCCATATAGTTTCCAAGGAGCAGCTGGTAGATTTGAACTGCTGATCTTTTGGTTGGCAGTCAAGCTCTTAACCACTGGGCCATCAGCCTCCATATTACCATCTAGACGTTTTAAAATACCAGCTCTTACATTTAGGTTTATTTTGGGTTTGGTGTGAGATAGAAGTTCAAGGTTCTTTTTATTCCATATGGAAATCCTGTTACAGCACTATTTTCTGGAAAAAAAAAAATGCCCTTTTTCCCATGAGAAGTCTTGACTATATTGCTAAAATTAAATGACTGTATACATGTGTATTTTTTCTAGATTTTTTATTCTCTTTCATATATCACTATATCTATTTTATACCATCTAATCTTATCTTTTTTTTTTTAATGTTATCTTATCTTTTTTTTTTTTAAATCTTATCTTGCAATATTGAAGGATTCTATGGTTAAAAAATTGAATGACACAGGAAGCATCACAGAGTCACTGTACCAAAAATAGTTGATAGACATTTAGTCATTTCAGGAGGTAGCATATGATCAAGAGCCAACAGTAATGAAGGAAGAAGTCAAACCTGCCCTGAAGGCATTGGTGAAAAACAAGGCTCCAGAAATTGACAGCATATCTGTTGAAATGTTTCAACAAGCAGATGTAATGCTAGAAGAACTCACTCGTCTACGCCGAGAAATTTGGAAGACAGCTACCTGGCCAACTGACTGAAGGAAATCTGTATTCATGACCATTCCAAAGAAAGGTGATCCAGTGAAATGCAGAAATTATTGAAAAATATCATTAATATCACATACAAGTAACATTATGCCAAAGAGAATTCAAAAATGGTTGCAGGAGTATATCAACAGGAAACTGCCAGAAATTCAAACTGCTTTCTGAAGAGGACTTGGAACGAGAGATATCACTGTTGATGTCAGATGAATCTTGGCTGAAAGCAGAGAATACCAGAAAGATGTTAAAATAAAAAAAAATGAAAAACTTTTGCCATGGAGTAGATTATGACTCATAGCAACCCTACAGGACAGAGTAGAACTGCCCCATAGGGTTTCCAAGAACTGCTGGTGGTTTTGAACTGCTGACCACTTGGTTAGTAGCCTGAGCTCTTAACCACCGCACCTTTGTTTTATTGGCTATGCAAAGGCATTCGACTGTGTGGATCATAACAAATTATGGGTAACATTGGGAAGAATGGGAATTCCAGAGCACTTAATTGTGCTCATGTGGAACATGTACATAGACCAAGAGGCAGTTGTTCCAACCTAACAAAGGAATAATGTGTGGTTTCAAATCAGGAAAGGTGTGCATCAGGCTTGAGTCCTTTCACCATACTTATTCAACCTGTATGCTGAGCAAATAATCTTCAAATGGACCATGTGAAGAAGAACGTGGCATCAGGATTGGAGGAAGAGTCTTAACAATCTGCGATATGCAGATGAGTCTTCCTTGCTGAAAGTGAAGAAGACTTGAAACACTTAATGATGAAGATCAGAGAGTCCAGCCTTCCGTATGGATTACACCTCAACATAAAGAAAACAAAAATCCTCTCAACTGGACCGGTAAGCAACATCATGATAAACTGAGTATAAATTGGCATTGTCAAGGACCTCATTTTACTTGGATCCACAATCAATACCCATGGAAGCAGCAGTCAAGAAATCAAATGACGTATTGCATTATACAAATCTGCTGCAACAGACCTGTTTAAAGTGTTAAAAAGATTTCATCTTGAGAACCAAGGTGCACCTGACTCAAGCCATGATGTTTTCAATCACCTCATACGCACGCAAAAGCTGGAAGAGGAATAAGGAAGACGGAAGTAGAACTGATGCATTTGAATTATGGTGTTGTCAAAGAATATTGAATATACCATTGGCTGCCTGAAGAAAGAACAAATCTGTCTTGAGAGAAGTACAGCCAGAATGCTCCTTAGCAGAGAGGATGGCGAGACTTTGTTTCACTTACTTTGGACGTGTTATCAGGAGAAATCAGTCCCTGGAGGAGGACATGATGCTTTGTAAAGTAGAGGGTCAGCAAAAAATAGGAAGGCCCTCAAGGAGATGAATTGACACAGTGACTGCAACAGTAGGCTCAAACATAACAATGGTCCTGAGGATGGTGTTCCATTGCATATAGGGTGGCTATGAGTTGGAACTGACTGGAGGGCACTTAACAAAGACAGTCTTATCTTCATTACTGTAATTTCATAGTAAGCTTTGAAATCTCCAACTTTTCTTTTTTTCAGTTTTTTGGGAGGTATACTGGGTCTTTCACATTTACATTTTGAATTGGATTGTCAGTTTCAACAACAGCAATAACAACAAAAAATTATTAGAATCTGGATTGAAGATGTATTGAATCCATACTATTGACTCTTCAAATACATGAATATGATTTATTTCTCCAATTAGTTACATTTTCTTTATTTCAGCAAATGGTATATTTTATTTTAGCAAATGGTGTATTTTATTTCAGCAAATGGTTGTATTCTCAGCAAAATTATTAAACTTATGTGGAAATATTTTCTTTTCAGACATTTTATAAGTATTTTTCATTTTTTTAAATTTTTGTGTTGATACACAAAAACGCAATTGATTTTTAAATTGACTTTTTCTTCATTCTTGATAAATTCACTTTTTAGTTTTAATAGACTTTTTTTTATAGATTCTGAATAATTTCTATGCATATGATTGCCTCATCTGCAAATAAGACCATTTTGTTTACTCATCTCAATGTGCGTGTCCTTAATTTATTTTTCTTGCCTTATTTCAGTACAATGTTGAATAAAAGTGGATAATCTTGCACTGTCCTTGAGCTTCAGGGAAACCATACATACTTTAACATTTAATATGGTTTAGATGTAGATATTTCAGAGTTGCTTCATGAATTTAAAGATGCTTTCTCCTGTCCCTAATTCTCTGAGAGTTTTTGTCATGTCTTGTTTTGTTTTTTAGATGGTATATTTTCCTGCATTTATCAAGATAATCACACTTCCACCAAACTTTTGTTGTTGTTGTTGTTGTTATTGTTAGTTTGGTGAATTACACTGATTGTTTTAAAAACATTAAATAATTGTGTTTAGAATAAATCTCATTTGTTAAATATGCCTGTTTTTACTTTATTAATCTTTTGTTAAAAATTATTGTGTCTATCACATGAGACTATGTGTGCAGCGCCTGTCTGGAGGGGAGACATGAAGGCAGAGGGGGACAGAAGCTGGCTTAAAGAACATGGAAACACATGATAGAGAGAAGGAATGTGCTGTCTTATTAGGGGGAGAGCAAGTAGGGTCACATAACAATGTGTGTATAAGTTTTTGTTTGAGAGACTGACTTGATTTGTAAACTTTCACTTAAAGCACAATAAAAACATAAAAAGAAAAAAATTATTGTGTCTATGTTTATAAGAGATATTGGTTTGCACTTTGCTTATGATTTTTTTCTCTTTTTTTAAAATGCATTTTAGGCGAAAGTTTACAGACCAAATTAATTTCTCATTAAACGGTTAATACACAAATTGTTTTGTGACATTGGTTGCTAACCCCACTATGTGTCAACACTCTCTCTTCTCCACCCCATGTTCCCTGTTTCTATTAGTCCAATTTTTCTGTCCCTTCCTGCCTTTTCATCTTTGCTTTTGTGTTGGTGTGCCCATTAGTCTCCAATTCATGGTTGAGCTATGAAGCACATTCCTCACTTGTGTTATTGTTGGCATTCCAGACTTGTCTAATCTTTGGCTGAAGGGTGCACCTCAGGAGTTACTTCAGTACTAAGTTAAATGTGTTTAACCATTTGCACCTCCCAGAGACTTCAATTTATGTAGAAGTTGATAATTCCATGGAATTAATTATTATTCAACTAAGCCATGAGGATCAAATAGAAATTAGTAATATTCTTTATACTTAAAGGCATAATCTAGTAATAAGTCAAAAAAGGAAGATAAAAAAACATAAAATAATGTGCTTTGACTTAGCTTTAAATTGGTTTTTGAGGAGTTAATAAAAAAGAAGGAAAATGATTGTTATATAAGTTTTTATAAATAATATGGAAGTATAATAATTCTTCATTTTTTTTCTCAACATTCCAGTGAAGTGGTGAGTGGTCCATGGAAAACAATTGGACTATTTTGAGTTCGCCCAATGTAACCACTTGTAAAAAGTTTTCAGGAGTTCGAAGTCAATGGAAAGCAGGTGTGTGAGAGTAAAATGCAGATTATTACTGATAATGTGAACCTATTTAAAATCCTGGATTGGTATAGCTTGAAAACACGTGTATAACAGAGAGGCAGAGCCAACATAACGCTACAGACAGAAGCACCATGCTGTCCCTTCGCAGCAAAGACCTGAAAAACTAAGTAAAACAGACTTAAATGTCAATCCTGGAACCCTAAGTGTAAAATGAAGAGTAAATTCAGTCAAGCACCGAATGGAATAAGAAACTGACAGAACATACAGCAAGGAGAGATATGGAGTGGAGGTTCTCCATCAGCTAACACAGCACACATTGCCATCTTGGAGTTAGTTCTCAGCCACCAAGAAACATGGACAGGAATTACAAGAAGACAGCTTCGAGGAGCTCCTAGCAGGAGACAGAGCACCCGGGAACTAGCAATACATGCTTTCCAACCACCCAACCTTCTTTCTCCTGCTCAATTTCCACCATTTCCTAGTGGACCTTGGACACTTGGCTGGGGAGGCGCTGGCTCATTGCCACTTGGATTTTCTTGCCCACACTGGCCGGCTCCTCCAGTGCCATTTTTTGTTGCTGTTGTTGCATTTTTCAGTTTCGTTTGGCTTCTTCTCTCTTTTACCTCTTTACTTCCTTTCTCTTGAACTCCTGACTCCATGTGCCATCTCCACGCCTTCTTGACAGGCTGCAAAACACCACTTAGCTGGGAAACCACTTCCCCAGTCTGGGTCACCATGCTGGTGGGATCCCTAGAGGCATTTTTTTTTTCTTGTTCTTTTTTCCTTTTTGTTTTTCTTCATTTCTTGGTTTCTCGTCTCTCTCTACTTTCCTTCTTTTTGTGCCCCTGAATACCTAGCACTGTATGCCATCTCTGCCCTTCATAGACTGGCTATTCAGTGCCATCCTTCTTGGGAGCCACTTTCCTGGCCCATACCACCAAGTCATTAGGCTTCCTCGGGGATTTTTTTCTTCTCTTTTCTCAATTTCTTGTCTCTCTCTACCATCCTTCCCTTCTTTTTTCCTGAACACCTGGCACCGTGCACTATCTCTGCTCCTTCTAGAATGGCTGTGTAATGTCACTCAATTAGGGAGCCACTTCCCTGGTCGGTGCCACAACAGCAGTGTGCTCCCTTGGGGCATTTTCTTTTCTTTTTCTCTTCTTGTTTTTTTGTCTCTCTACCGTCCTTCCTTAGCCATCTCCTGAACACCTGGTACCATGTGCCATCTCCACTCCTTGATGGGCCATGCAGTGCCACTCAGCTGGGTACCCACTTCCAGTGGGCTCCCTCGGGGCATTTTTTTTTCCTTTCTTTCTTCTTTTTTTCTCAGTTCCTTTTCTCTGTCTACCTCCCTTCCTTATGCTTCTCCTGAACACCTGGTGCTGTGTGCCATCTCTGCTCCTTCTTGACAGGCTGTGCAGCACTAGTCAGCTGGGGACCTGCTTCTGGTGGGCTCCCTTTGAGCATTTCTTTTCTTTCTTCTTTTATTCTCAGTGTCTTGTTTCTCTCTACCTTTTTTCCTTACTCTTCTACTGAGCAACTGGTGACAGGAAACTTCCCTAATATCATGAAAGATGAAAAGTTGACTATCCAAGAGGTTCAATGAACCTCATATAGGATAGACTTCAAAAGAAAATCACTAAAGCATATCATAATCAGACTTGCTAAAACCAAAGACAAAGAATCCTGAGAGCAGCTCGAGAAAAATGAAGTCACATATGGAGGAGAAACAATAAGACTAAACTCTGATTATTTGGCAGAAACCATGCAGGCAAGAGGGCAATTGGATGACATACATAAAACCTTGAAAGAAAAAAATTGCCAACCAAGAATAATATATCCTGCAAAACTCTCATTCAAATATGATGGCAAAATTAGGACATTTCCAGATAAAAAGAATTTAGAGGAATATTTGAAAAACAAACCAATCTTATAAGAACTGTGAAAGGGAGTCCTTCAGTTAGAGAATCAACAACATCAGAAAACACCCTGAATCTAGGATGCAAGACTGCATCACCCAGATACAAACCTAGGTAAGGAACACTCAAGGATTAATCAAAACTAAAATATTTACAACAGGGAATCAGAGAGGTTAATCTGTAAATGACAACAATGTCAGAAAAATTAAACAGCAAATAAAGGGTGTAGATATAGAACTTTCAAATGGAGAGGAAGTCAAGGTGATACAAACTATTGAAACACTGGTTCAAACTTAGGAAGATAAGGGTAAATTACAATGTAATTACAAAGAAAATTAGCAAACCTACTCATTGCAATAAAAAAGAAAAACATTAATCCTCAGCAAACACAAAATCTACAAAAACAAAAGAAATGAAAAAAAAATCCACAAAGGGAGTCAGCACAGGAGAGTAAGAGGAACAAAGAAAACTTCAGCACCACAAAAAAAGTACTACAAAATGACACCAGTAAACTTATTAAAAAAAAAAAAAAAAAAAAGCTCTCAATAATTACACTGAACATAAATGATCTAAATGACCCATAAAGAGACAGAGTGATAGAATGGATACAAAACAGAATCCATCAACATGCTGTCTACAAGAGACACACCCTAGAAACAAAGACATAAATTTATGAAAAATCAAAGGATGGAAAAAAAAAAAAAATCAACCGAACAGTTGCAAAAAAGAGTAGGAGTGGCAATACTAATTTCAGATAACATAGACTTTTAAACAAAATCCACCATATAAGACAAAGAAGGGCATTATATAATGATTAAACAGACAATCCATCATGAAGTCATAAACATAATAAATATCTACATACTCAATGGCAAGGCTCCAAAATGTATAAAACTTTAACAGCACTGAAAAGAGAAATTGACAGTTCCACAATAATAGTAAGAGACTTCAACACACCACTCTCAGTAAAGCACAGAACATCTAGGAAGAAACTCAAGAAAAATACAGAAGATCTAAAGGGCACTATCAGCCAACTTGATCTCATAGACATTTATAGAACACTCCACCCAACAGCTGCAAAGTACATATTCTTTTCCAACACAGATAGAACATTCTCTAGAACAAACCACATCTTAGGCTACAAAGCAACCCTTGACAAAATCCAAAACATTGAGATAATACAAAGTATCTTCTCTGATCAGAACGTCATCAAAGTAAAAATCAACAACAGGAAGACCAAGGGAAAAAAAATCAAACACATGGAAACTGATTAACACGCTTCTTAAAAACCACTGGATAATAGAAGAAATAAAGACAGAACAGAAAAAAATCTAGATTCAAAATAGAATAAAAGTACATCATACCAAAACCTTTGGGACACAGCAGAGGCAGTGCTCAGAGGTGAGCAATAGATGCACACATCAAAAAAGAAGAAAGGGACAAAATCAAAACATTGACACAACTCGAACAAATAGAGAACACAAAGGAAGCCCACAGCCACTAGCAGAAAGGAAGTAATAAAGATCAGAGCAGAAATAAATGAAATAGAGAACAGAAAAACAATAGAATCAAGCAAACTAAAAGTTGGTTCCTTGGATCAACAAAATCTGCAAACCACTGGCCAAATTGACAAAAGAAAAACAGGAGAGGATGCAAATAACTCAAATAAGAAATGGTAATGGGGGACATTACAACAGACTCAACTGAAATAAAAAGGATCATATTGAAGTACTATGAAAAACTATACTCCAACAAATTTGAAAACCTAGAGGAAATGGACAAATTTCTAGAAACATACTACCTACCCACCCAAATTAACACAAACTGGTATGGAAAATCTGAACAGACGCATAATAAGAGAAGAGATTGAAAAAGCAATTAAAAAAAAAAAAAAGCCCTGGCTCGGATGGCTTCACTGGAGAATTCTACCAAACATTCACAGAAGAGCTTACACCCATACTACTCAAACTGTTTCAGAACATAGAAAAGGAAGAGATACCTTTGAATTCATTCTATTAAGCCAACATAACACTGATACCAAAATCTGATAAGAAACCACAAAAAAAGAAAATTACAGACCAATATCTCTCAAGAATATAGATGCAAAAATCTTCAACAAAATTCTAGCCAATAGAATTAAGCATCACATCAAAAAAATAATATACCACAACCAAGTAGAATTCATATTAGGTATGCAAGGATGGTTCAATATTAGAAAATCAGTCAATGAAATCTGCCACATAAAAGAATCACATGATCATCTCAATCGGTGCAGTAAAAATATGTGACAAAGCTCAACACCCATTCTTGATAAAAGCTCTCAATAAAATAGGTATAGAAGGGAAATTGGTAATATATGAAATACATTATTTCAGAATTTTGTAGTACTTGAGACATATAATTTCATAACTTTCTTTCAATGTATTAGTTACAGGGCTCCCAGCCAGTTCTTCCTGGTTCAGTAATGGCGAATGAAGTAAAACCAGAACAGACCCAAATTTTTACAATTTGGGTGATATGGAACCATAAGTAGAACAGGAAAAATTATAGGTCAAAGCCCTGAAATGGGAGACTTGAAAAAGGCATAGTGAGCCCTTTCAGGAGCCTGATGCATGAGTTTGGATTGTTGGCAGGACTGTGGGGGGCGACACACATTCAAAGCAATGCAGTTGGCCTCCATCTTTGAGCAGGGCACTGCTTTTTACAACTCTCCTCAAAATCAAAGAGGCAAGAGATTTGGTTGAAAGAGGTTTTATGCAATGCACAAACTGTCCTTGTTTTTTCTAAGACAGAGATTAGGTTCCTAGCAGGATTTTGACCCATAATTTTTTCCACTCCAGTTATCGTTCTGGTCACCCAAATTTTAAAAATTTGGGTCTGTCCTGGTTTTACTTCCTCAGCCCTGATTAGTTGTCAGATTCCACATCATTGCACTATGCCATATGACACATGGGCTCATGGATCTGGGAAGTCTGAATAACAGCCACTAAGACTTCTCCATTCCTTGAGATGGCTGAAGTTTCACAGTTGATTAGGCCGAGTCTATCTGCTCTTTGGATGGGTTTGCTCTCAGGTAGATTCCCATGAAAATACATTCTGGCAGTTTCTGAACATGTCTAGATGTATTTCAATCCTAGAAATGGGCAGAGCTTAAGCTGGCCTTCACTCTATACCTCCTCCCTCCACATACAAACTAGCTTGATAAAAAGCCTTTACCTTCCTAAGAAACCTTGATAAGAAGCCTTGACAAGAATTCTTTGATAAGAAACCAATATATAGAAAGGATTTGATTAACGAATGACCAATTTTAATGAGATCAAGTTACAGATTGCTACTTAACTAAATTTTTCTTTGGATTTTTGAACTAAAGTTCACACACTCAAACTATTTTTGCCTATCCAGATTTATGAATCCCTCAGCCCTTTTAATCTCAAACTAAAAGTTAAGGCAACACATTTTTTCTCAGACTGGGAAAACACCTGTAAATATGAGTGAATAAGCTTCTCAAGTTAATTATCTGACTAGAAAATTACCCTTATATTTTATGTATTCTTTTAAATTCACTGTATGCTCCTTCTTAGTGAGGCAATTGGGCATTTATTAAACTACAAGCATTGGAGAAAAATTGGATTTGGGTGTCCTTACTCCTTATTAATAGCTTCAATGGAAAAGGAACTTCCAGAATTAAGGCTATAAAGGAGCTTTAATATTTATTTCAGTTATTTGGGGGAAAACAAACCCAATGCTCTCCAGTCATTTCTGACTTAAACCAACCCTATAGACAGAGTAGAACTGCCCCCGTGGGCTTCCCAAGGTTGTAAATCTTTATGGAAGCTGATTGTCACATTTTTCTTCTACAGAGTGGTCTGTGGTTTAGAACCACCAACCTTTTGGTTAGTAGCCAATAAACACTGTACCACCAAGGATCCTTTATTTCATGGGGGAAAAACAAAAACAAACACAAACCCGTTGCCATCGAGTTGATTCCGACTCATAGTGACCCTATAGACAGAGTAGAACTTGCCCGGTAGAGATACCAAGGAGCACCTAGGTGAATTCCAACTGCCGACTTTTGGGTAACAGCTGCAGCACTTAACCACTACGCCACGAGGGAAGGGGCTTAATACGTTGCACTCCAGCCTCCTTAAAGGTCCATAGAACTTAATTCCGGTCCTTACCTTTTTCTATTTGTGTACGTCAATGCATTGACACTGTGTTTGCTTGGAAGATAAGCAGGGTCCCTGTGTTCAGTTCCTATTAGGAATATTTCTTGGTATCTTCGAATTGATTGTAAATGGCACAATGTCAACTCAAAATAGTTTGGAGAAAAAAGAGACATGCACTGAGTGACCATTCTAAGGAAGCTGAAATCTTACTATCGAAAGCATGGTCATTCATCAGAGGTTCAAGAACAATTAGAATCGAGTACTCAAAAACAATAGAACTATCTCTGTCTTGCATCTCTGTTTTTCTCTCCAAGTTGGCTTTATTACTATTATCATTATTTTCAGTTTCTTTTTTTTTTCTGTGTAGGCTGGGTTTATCCACTAGGAGAAACAAGATGGTTTCCAGCATTATATGTATACATACATACATATAAAACCCAGTGCCGTTGAGTCGATTCCGGCTCATAGCGACCCTGTACGAAAGACTCATGCGACCCTATACGAAAGACTCATACGACCCTATATGGAGAGAAGTTTCCAAGGAGCGCCTGGCGGATTCGAACTGCCAACCCCTTTGGTTAGCAGCCGTAGCGCTTAACCACTACGCCATATATGTGGAACGCTTGGTGCACAGGTGTTAAGAGCTCACCTGCTAGCCAAATGATTGGCACTTTGAATCCACCAGCTGCTCTTTGGAAACCCTATGAGGCAGTCCTCTTTCGTATAGGGTCTCTATGAGTCGGAAACAACTAGGCAGCAATGTGTTTGGTATATATATTTGTACAAACACAGATGTATGTATATATATGTGTGTATATGTTTTTTATATGTATTATGTATGTACGTGTATGTATATGTATATATAGATAGATGATAGATTAGATAGACAGACAGATAGATAGGTGGGTAGAGGAAACCCTGGTGGCATAGTGGTTAAAAGCTACAGCTGCTAACCAAAATGTCCGTAGTTCAAATCCACCAGGCACTCCTTGGAAACCATATGGGGTAGTTCTACTTTGTCCTATAGGGTTGCAATGAGTTGGAATCCACTTGAGGGCAATGGGTTTTATATATATACATACATATATACATATATATTATTCCATTTGATTTTCAAAAAAATTATTATGCGTGAAATTTTATTATCCCCATTTTACTGATATTAAAATTGCTTTCGAGAGTAAATAACTTCTCCAGGTCGCAAGCATGCCCCTTGATGGATCGGGGTAATTCCAGCGGTAACATTGTGGAGGCATTTATATAACAGAGGATATAGGATGCTGTAGTCTTGGAGTAAGGGGAGAGTTTTAGATAAATGCTAACGTATATTTCTAAATAAGGTACTCCCTAGAGCTCTGAAGTATTTTACGAGTTTATACAGCACAAGACAATTGATTAGTTGGAGCAAGAGAGGCGCTGGATGAGGCAACTTACTTTACTTCTATAGAAAATATTAGGCCAGAATTTGAATCATTCAGAAAACTGGTCAGCTTTACCATTTAATGTTTCATAATGATTGAATATAACCTTCTACAAAACGCCATAGATGAGAAGATATCTTTGTTTTATCATTCAACATATTACTCAAAAAGCTGAAAATTTTCCTCCCAGGTAGGAAAAAAAAAAAAAAATACAGGAAACTAGGAAGGCAATTTTGCACACAAAAAATATACACGCAGACACTCGGAATTAAAAAGCCACTCAATTATTTTACCAAGGAACATTTTTTGGCTTACTGGGAAGGAAAGAATCCTTAAGAATTATTAGTTCTATCTATTTTCAGCTGTTTAATCAGGTGAACTAAGACGGTCAGTTTGCGTATGAAGGGAAGCCTAACTACTCTGTCATGCGAGAGTGTGCTTTAACCGAGACTAAAACCAGTGCAAGGTGACTGCTAAAGGATGGCTGTCTTGCCAGTTCAATAGAGAGAAAGCTTGATAGTCACGGTTCAAATCCTATTTTGTGCTCGTATTTTAGAATAGTGTGTACAGTAAAGACTGCCTTAAGCCAAACATTGTCCAATTATATTGAATATAAGCAAAAAAAAGGTGAAGTGTAGGCATAAATATAGCAGGAATATTTTATTCTGGTTTGCTAAATATAATTAAATTGGATTAATTATCATAATTAATTATCATAATTAATAATTACTTATGCTTATTATTAGAATGATAAAACAATTTTGTATGCTCAGCCTTAGTGTTCATGTCTCTCAGCTTGTTTTAAGCATATATTGACTTTTACTCTAATGTGAAAAAATGCTAGGGATTTGTTAGATCTGCATTTGCTAGATGCCAGTAATTTTCCAAGTAACGGAAGATTTTATTTTTAATATTTCATTATTTGTTAATAGAATTGTGCATACACTTAATTGAATAGCTTTGATATTCACTTTGTGACAACTTTTGTTCCTTTACTGGTTTGCATTTTTTATTATTTCAGGGAAGCCATGAAGTTAGCTGAAGATGGAAGAGATTGTAACTTGTTCATGTATTGGTGACAGCCTAGACTGAAATACCTGTGTAATGAGCCATGTGTTCACGTCACAATTCCTGCTGTCCCCTTAAATAAAAGATTCACTGAATTTGAAAGGAATCATCTTACTGACTTTTTCTGTCTTTTGTGCATTTTTTTTTAATCACAAAATGTGTAGTAATATGTTGTGATTTTGTGTCACTTTCAGTGGGCTTTGCTATTGGGGAAAAAAGGTTTAGCAAAAGTAAAATACCGTGCTTCCTTCATATATGTATATATATATATATGTATATGTATGTGTATATATGTGTATATATATATATATATACTCTCGAAGACAACTGTGTTTTATCTCAACGAAAGTATAAGGAATACATAATCTGACTTCAAAGGAATCGCAAGAAGCAGCCTAGCACAATGTACGTACTCATATAAAAGGCAGAGGATGTCATTTTCAAAACTTGAGAAGAATAAAATTAATTCTGTTGCAGATTGTTTTCCATCGCTTATTTGGCATTCCCTTTCTTGATACTTGAGATTTTATATCACAGTGTGTTTTATGTTTACCAATAAAAAGTCATTATGATATTTATCCAATAAATAATATCAAAGAAAAAGTGACACTTTCTTGTTTATAGCATTTTTCGTTTAATAACTTTTTTCATATATTAATTAAGTAATTTATCAAGTTAACTTTTAAATAAGTACTATTAACTTTCTTTACAGAAAAAGAAACTAAACCATGAAGTATCTACCCACATGATTATTAAGTGCTATGCATTGTAACTCACAACATCCTAAACAAGTGTTTATCTTGTCCTTGGAGTAAGAACGCTTATGTCTCAGATGCAACACCAATTAATACTGAATGCATGAATAAAGTAATAATTGTAAGAGTCTAGGATAAGAATCCATCTCTTATAACTTCAAAGATAACGCTAACATTTACAGAGGATTTCATTGTATAGGATATTATTATATCAGGATGTCTTTCAGTATGATTACCCCAAGGATCATGGCCAAAAGTAATATACTAATTAATCACATTGCAATTTTGTTGTCCCACTTTTCTATGCACGAGTTTGTTGGTGGATGGATAGGGCTGCGAAGAGAGGTCAGACTCCCGCATCTGACTATATAGCCTCAACAATGCTTTTAGTCTCCTGTCACTTTTACTTTCCCAAATGCTACAGTAATCCAGAAAAGGAGTGAATTAGGGAACAGATTTAGAATTCAATCTTACACCAGCATTCTGAGTGGGTTTAGGATTTGTAAAGACACAGAAGCCAAAATCCAGCATCACACGTGCTAATGTGTGAATAAGATTTCCCTAAGTGTTGAATGTGCATGAGTTTGTTAAGCATAAATGTCAAGAAATATGTATGCCCTTTAATGTTTATATTAAATTATTACAGGTTTAAATCCAGACAATTTTACCTTGGAAAATATAATTTAGGCTATGACATCTAACTTTTTTTTAATAAACTTTATTTTTAGAATAGTTGAAGGTGTACAGAAAAACTATGCAGAAAATACAGAGTTCCATATACCTACCCTTCCCCCTGCAAACTATTTCTCCTATTATTAACATTTTACATTTGTGTCATGCATGTGTTTCAATTGATAAACCAACAAATAAATACATTATTAATAATTAAAATTTATAGTTTACCTTAGGGATCACTCTTTGCTTTGTACAGTCCTTTGGGTTTTGACAAATATATAATGCCATTATTCATCATTACAGTATAATACAGAATAGTTTCGCTGTTCAAAAAATGCACTGTGCTCTACCTATTCATTCCCACCTCCCTTGAACCTCTACCAAAACTTATCTTTTTATTGTCTCTGAAGTTTTGCCCTTTCCAGAATGTCATATAGTTGCAATCATACAGTATCTAGCTTTTTTCAGGTAGGTTTCCTTAACTTAGCAATATGTATTTAAAGTTTCTCCTTGACTTTTTATAGCTTGATAGCACATTTCTTTCTTTTTAATACTGAGTAATACCCCATTACATGGATGTACTACAATTTGTTTATTCCTTCATCCATTGAAGTACAGCTTGATTCCCTCCATTTTTGGACCACCAGGGTTCCTCTGCAGTTACAAGTAATGAACATCACACATTATAAATTATAAACATTTGTGTGAATATTTTTATATGGGCATATTACTTTCTTATAGGTTTACTTTTTATGTACAGTCAGCTCCTGGATTATGAATGAGGTCCATTTCTAAGTACATCTTTAAATGAATTTGCATAAGTCAGAACAGTCAGGTATGGCTCCTATTAGTCAAATGTTTGTCTTAGTATACAGTTTATCTTCTATGCATAAAAAAATTAAAGAAACATTTCCAGATACACATCTTTAACACAATAATACAGTAATAATAATAATAATGTTTTGATGTGCTTTGCAAAGTAGTGCCCATTTGTTATTATGAACCAATGCATGTACCTTGAATTTTTAATATAATAGGCTTTATGGAGGTTGGTTCATAACTATGGATTGTACATAACTCAGACATTCATATCCCAGGTACTGCCTGTATTGAAGCCTTGCTATAGTAAATCATAAGAAGAAAGGGAAAAAATTTGTTAGGGGTCTCTTTGAGAATCAGTCGTTTTGATTTCAAGATCCACTAGTCCATCTTCAAAATTTACTTGGTATTCTGGGGTTATGGATTTTATTAATACACATTTAATACTATTAATGTTATAAAAAGTTTAGTGTAACATTCACAATGGGGTGTTCTTTATGCTTACTAAATATTTTTATGCTTATGTTGTCTTACTGATAAACATATTGGTATCTATGTATTTATATATCCATGTATCTATGATAATAGAGAGATAAAGATATTTCAATATTTTTTTTTATTTAAAAAATATTGATTTGAATTTATTTTAAATTCAATACATATATTATCACATATGTATTTTACTGATAAAGTTTTTATTAGGGTGTTATTTTTAAATTGATTATAGTGATAGATCATGGTAAAATTATGACAGGGATAAATATACAATAAGTACATAATAGTAAGAGAAAGCAAGTCTGAAACCAAATATTTGCTGCATAAAATCCACAAAAATGAAAACCTTATGGTTATTATTACAAGTTTAATAGTCATAATAATAATGGCAACAATTAATTGACATTTATTGCATGCATTATCTTATGTTATTTATAAGGCAACACTGCAAGTTATGTACTATTAATTTTTTTCCATTTACACATAAGAAAAACTTTGAAATGTTATGTTAATAGCCTAAGGGGAAAACAGGTTTTGAGTGGCTGAACATGGCTGCCCTCACACTTCCCATTTGTTCTCTGCTGTTTCTCAAGCCCCTGTTATGTGTCCTTACTGAGGCAATCTTATGTAACTCCCCGGCAGGTAGCTACTTTTGTCTTTGACCACTATAAAATTTTCACCCCTCCCCCATACTGCTGGGTGGGGAGATCTGCTTCGGTCCTGCTGCTGCCACATGCCACCATTTCGTGTATAAGTCTCCCTAATAAAACTCATTCTCCACCACCCTGGAGTTGCCTGCCTCTCTTTGGTTTCTTTACACCCTTTAATTTTGGAGGCAAATTTCAAGTTACTGGTTCATATCTGGATATAGTCTCAGGTTACAGAGAGAGTAAGTAGTTAAACCAGGACACAAACCTGACTCCTGAGTTCACATTCAGCCATGACACTGGTCCATCGTGCAACTGTTTACTCACTGTATTTACATAAAATCAAATCATCTTAAAGTATAATCTTTTAGAAACATCTCTGGCTAAAGGTAATATGTGATAAAGATAACACAAATACACATATTTTTTTTGAAGAACGATATATTTAAGTCCACGTACAGTTCAAATATGATAAACAGAGTGAAAACCATATTACGAGCCAAAACATGTTGCAGGTATTTGTAATTTAAGTAATTTTAATTTAGAGTCTTAACGATCCTTTATGGCATAAATCAGCAAAGACCAAATGTCTTCCCTTTCCCTCTATTTTTGTAGAGTAGACCATGCCTATGCAACCAAGGAGGCTATATACGGCACAGCTTTATCTTCTGTATAACAGCAGGGGTACACCACAGAGCAGAACGTAAGTGGAGCTTAATTGGAAGCCAGAGGGAGACTGAAGACCTGTGACAGGAATAAGCAAATGCTTTTGATCATGAGTCCTTGTGCAGAAGGCTCTGCAGCTACCGTAATAGGAAGCTGGCACAAGCAATTTCGTTCAGAGGCCTTGACAAGCTGTGATTCATTCTTTGGGTTGAGGCTTATAGAAAAAAATTGACGTTGTATAGTAGCACTACTGTCCTCTTCACTCTGCCCATTAAATTGGGGAAATAAAACGATTCCTCTACCTTGGCTTTTCTTAGAAATATCCTCTATATTCTGTAGGCATAAGGCACTTTAAATAAAATGACCTAGAAACTGGACCACAGTAAAATATAGACTAACAGCAGCAAGCAGATGACACAACCTTTCTTGCTGAAATCAAAGAGGACTTGAAATTCTTACTGATGAAGATCAAAGACCAACCTTCAGTATGGATTACACCTTAACACAAAGGAAACAAAAATTCTCACAAGTGGACCAGTAAGCAACATCAGGATAAATAGAGTTAAAGATTGAAGTTGCCAAGGATTTCATTTCACTTGGACCCACAATCAACACCCACTTAAGCAGGAGTCAAGAAATTAAATGACATATTGCTTTTAGGCAAATCTGCTATAAAAGACCTCTTTCAAGTGTTAAAAATGAAGACGTCACCTTGAGGACTAAGGTGTGCCTGACCCAAGCCATGACATTTTCAGTCATCTCATATACATGCTAAAGGGGGACAGTGGATAAGGAAGACCGAAGAATTGATGCCTTTGAGTTATGACATTGGTGAAGAATATTGAGCATACCATGTACTGCCAGAAGAATGAACAAATCTTGGAAGAAGTATAGCCAGAATGCTCCTTAGAAGCGATAATGGCTAGACTTCCTTTCACGGATGTTGGACATGTTATCAGGAGGGACCAGTTTCTAAAGAAGGGCATCATGCTTGTTAAAGTAGAGGGTCAGGGAAAAAGAGGAAGACTCTCAACAAGTGGCTGCAGCAGTGGGATTAAACATGGCAAGGAGTATGAGGATGGTGCAGGACCAGGCAGTGTATTGTTCTGTTGTACACAGGGTCTCTATGAGTTGGAACCAACTTGATGGCACCTAACAACAATAGCAGTAAGAGGTTGAATTTTGTATATTTTTCGTGTTTGAATCATAGGGAGGTATTTTGATTAGATAACCTGTAAAACGATGCATAGTTTTAAACATAGGGGAATAATTGAATATATTATCTATGAATATAAGAAGCCCTGGTGGCACAGTAGTTAAGCACTCAGCTGCTAACCAGAAGATCTGTGGTTTGAATCCATCAGCTGCTCTGCTGAAGAAAGATGTGGCAGTCTGTTTTCGTAAAGATTACAGCCTCGGAAACTGTATGGGGCAATTCTACCCTGTCCTATAGGGTCACTATAACTCAGAATCAACTCCATATTAATGAGTTCCAGTTATGAATACAAGGTTTTCTGTGTAATTAAGCTTTTTTCTACTCTTATAGATTGTTCAACATTATGAATTATCAATCACTAAAAATCAGGAAACACTGGTACTGAGATGAGGGTAGATATCTATGCAATTATGGATGCCCTTCCACTTCAGATTTTACCCATATCATAAAATGATTATATAGTAAATATGATGCTGGCTTCAGGTCCATGTCTAGGCTTATGTTTTAAATTTTCATAGGAATTTTCATTGTGAACATGTTATTGTTGTTGTTCTGTTGTTTTAAGTATACTCTGATTACTTTGCACCTGAGTCACGTTAACTACAAAATGTTAGCTTTATGACAAATCACTATTGTGTGACTTCTTGTCACTTAGGATCAGTCACTGAACTAAAAACAAGTTTAAAAACAAGCAAACTCGTTGCCTAGAGTCAATACCAACTCAGTGACACTAGTTACATTACATAAATTAATCGTGTATTGTGTTAGTGCCACCACGTGAAACTGCCAGTGGCTGTACCTACCCTTGACTTCTTATCAGGGCTTCTTTGGATTTGTCTGCTGCTTAAGTTTGACCTAGTTATCTCCAACCTGGCTGTTGCTACTCACAACCCAACAAAACATACTTTATAGGCCTTTCCGTAAAAAAACCCACTGCAGTCCAGTTGATTCGCACTCATAGTGACCCTAGAGGACAGGGTTGAAATGCCCTGTAGGGTTTCCAAGGCTGCAGATCTTTCCCATAGCAGACTGCCATATCTTTCTCCTGCGGAGCAGCTAGTGTGTTGGAACCGCCAACCTTCTGGTTAGCAGGTGAGAGCTCCCCATAGAACCAACAATATTTCAATAATTTTGGAAGTCAAATAAAAAACAAGAGCAGATTATTTCTAGATGAGGGAATGGTTAACATTTCAGTCATGATTCTTTTTCATCACCTTAGTAAGTTTATCTATAACAAAATATGGCCCTAAATTTGAAATTAAGCCAAAAAATACAGATATTTCCTATTTATATATGTATTGCATGATAAAAAAGGTATGTGCGTTAAACAATGCTAACAGTGGATATTTAATTTTGATGTATTTGTTTTGCACTATATATCAAAAAAATTTTTTTTTTATATGTCTAAAGTTTTAGTTTTAGAAATGGCATCTATAATAGCTATTCTAGATATTTCTTGATATTTCATTTCTTAGAAGGTATCTTTTTGGCCTCTGGATCCATTCGTGTCTCCTTTGCTTTCTAAAGAGTGTGCTTTAACTTTTCATAAGATCAATAGATCTCTATGTATTTGTTCTATTATAAATTCTTAATTTCTCCTCTCATTGTGGGAATATTTCCTTATGACTTTATTATAATTAATAATTAAATTTATAAAAGACCCCCTTTTGAGTCTCACATTAAAAATACACTATAGTTAAAAACATAATAAAATAAACATTAAAATGAAATAAAATATTTAAAAGCTCAGCAAATGGGCATCAATAAACCAATGTGAAGACACTTATCTCATCCAGGCAGCTGAGGAGGAGGGCAACCTGTAATCACATTTGGTGTTCTTTATTTTCAACGGCAGTTGCTGCTGTTTAAATGGACCCTGTTTTTGTCAGGGAGCCCTGGTGGTTCTCCTTTCCTGACTATTAACTGGTCATTCTGTCATTTGGGGAGATGAATGTGAAAAATGCATGAACTTTAAAATATTTGAATGCAGGCTTGGCTCCTCAAATAAAATAATATTAGTAAATGTACTTAACAACCTTTTAATAGCTAAATTGGATGACTCTATGTCTGGCTTTATTTGACTAGATCTAATTTAACTGATGCCTTCAGCATAATTAATCAGATAATGCACTTCAGCAAATACCATCATTTCATGTCTGGAGGATAGTGCTAAAGAGACTGGTTTTGGTGCCTTGGGTCTTGCTTGTGATTCACAGGACCACCTACTTCTGTTCTTTTACTGTCTTTTTATTCTCTTTTGTTTTCTTTCCTTTTTGTTATAGATAAAAAAGATTTTAGAATGAAATCTGAGTTAATGGATAGCTGTTAAGTGTGAATTCATAAGTAAGGTACTGTTTAATATTTACTTCCTTCACCAAAAAGACAAAGTAAAAGGAAAAAAAATTCAGAAGATTATTTAATACTAAGGAAGAAAAAAAAAAAAGTAAGGATTCCTAGAGATTAAAAAAAAAATCATGTATTTCAGTTGTCTCTAAAAATTATAAATAGAATATTTTTACAGTAGAAAATTATAATTGAAAATATAATTCAGAACTATAAGAAAAAATGTGTTTGAAACTTGTGCAATGACACTTACTTGTATAATTCGAGATTAAAATTTAAAAACTTTCATAAACCAAGCTAATTTAAACATTCAAAATTTGTTTACTTCTATACACACATAGTTCTAATTAGATCCCTTACCAACTTTTGTCACTGTAGTATTTTCCTAATGTAACATTTTTATCCTTGAGTCTCCATTTTTACTCAACCTTGACAGCCAAGTCATCAATATTCTTTCTTCAATCTTTCAGAGAGTTGTTAGGCACTGTCAAAAAGGCTCTGACTCATTTTTTTTCATAGGAACCGTATGTACAACAGAATGAAACACTGCCAAGTCTTGTGCCATCTTCACAATCAATGTCATGCATAAACCTGTTGTTGCAGCCACTGTGTCAGTCCATTTTGTTGAGGGTCTTTGTCTTTTTCACTGACCCTCTACTTAACCAAGCATCATGCCCTTCTCCAGGGACCAGGGACTGGTCCCTCCTGATAACAGGGACATTCTGGTTGTACTTCGTCCAAGGCAGATTTGTTCATTCTTTTTAAGTCCATGGTATATTCAATATTCTTCACCAACACCATAATTCAAAGGCGTCAGTTCTTCTTTGGTCTTCCTTGTTCATTGTCTAGCTTTTGCATGCATGTAAAACCAAAAAACCAAACCCACTGCCATCGAGTTGATTCCAACTCAAAGCGACCCTATAGGACAGAGTAGAACTGCCCCATAGAGTTTCCAAGGAGTGCCTGGCGGATTTGAACTGCTGACCTCTTGGTTAGCAGTTGTAGCACTTAACCACTATGCCACCGGGGTTTCCTGCATGCATAAAAGGTGATTGAAAACACCATGGCCTGGGTCAGGCACATCTTAGTCCTTAATGTGACATTTTTATTTTCTAACACTTTAAAGAGGTCTTTTAAAGCATATTTGCCCAGTGCTGTGTGTCTTTTGATATCTTGACTGCTGCTTCCATGTGTGTTGATTGTGGATCCAAGCAAAAATGAAATCCTTGACAACTTCAGCCTTTTCTCCCTTTATTGTGATGTTGCTTATTGGCCCATTCGTGAGGATTTTTGTCTTTTTTTTTAAGTTGAGGTATAATCTATACTGAAGGCTGTGGTCTTTGATCTTCATCAGTAAGTGCTTCAAGTCTTGTCATCTGCGTAAGGCAGGTTGTTAATGAGTCTTCCTCCAATCCTGATGCCCCGTTCTTCATATAGTCCAGCTTCTCCAATTATTTGCTCAGCATACAGATTGAATAAGCATGGTGAAAGGATACAACCCTGACACACACGTTTCCTGATTCTAAGCCACGCAGTATCCCCTGGTTTTGTTTGAACAGCTGCGTCTTGGTCTATGTACAGGTTCCTCATGAGCACAATTAAGCATTCTGGAATTCCCATTCTTTGCAATGTTATCCATAATCTGTTATGATCCACACAGTCAAATAGTCAATAAAACACAAGTAAACACCTTTCTGGTATTCTCTGCATAGTCAATAAAACACAGGTAAATGTCTTTCTGGTATTCTCTACTTTCAGCCAGGATCCATGTGAAATCAGCAATGATAACCCCGGTTCCACATCCTTTTCTGAATCTGGCAGTTCCCTGTACTGCTACAGCTGCTTTTGAATGCTTTTCAGCAAAATTTACTTGCCTGTGATACTCATGATATTATTCACTAATTTCTTCATTAGTTGCATCACCTTTCTTTGGAATAGACATAAATACGGATCTCTTCCAGTCAGTTGGTCAGGTAGCTGTATTCCAGATTTTTTGGCATAGATTAGTAAGCACTTTCAGTGCTACATCTGTTTGTCAAAACATCTCAGTTGGTATCCTGTCAATTTTTGGAACCTTATTTTTCATCAATGCTGTCAGTGACATTTGAACCTCTTCCCTCAGTGCCATGGGTTCCTGATTATATGCTGCCTCCTGAAATAGCTGAACATCCTCCAATTCTTTTTGGTATAGTGATTCTGTATATTCCCTCCAGCTTCTTTTGATGCTTCCTGCATCATTAAATATTTTCCCAGTAGAATGCTTCAGTATTGCAACTCGAGGCTTGAATATTTTTGTTCAGTTCTTTCAGCTTGAGAAATGCCAAACTTAATCTTCCCTTTTGGTTTTCTAACTCCAGGTCTTGGCACATATCATTATAATACTTTACTTTTTGTCTTCTTGAGCCGTTCTTTGGAATATTCTGTTCAGCTCTTTCACTTCATCCTTTCTTCCATTTGCTTTAGCTACTTGACGTTCAAGAGCAAGTTTGAGTCTCTTCTGACAGCCATTGTGGTCTTTTCTTTCTTTCTTGTCTTTTCAATGACCTCTTGCTTTCTTCATGTATGAGGTCCTTGATGTCATTCCACAACTCATCTGGTCTTTGGTCATTAGTGTTCAATGCGTCATATCTATTTTTGAGATGGTCTTTAAATTCAGGTGGGATATACTCAAGGTAGTACTTTGCCTCTCGTGGACTTGTTTAAATTTCTTCAGCTTCAACTTGAAACTGCATTTGAGTGGTTGATGGTCTGTTCTGCAGTCAGCCCCTGGCCTTGTTCTTTATTGATGATACTGAGCTTTTGCATCATCTCTTTCCACAGCTGTAGTCGATTTGGTTCCTGTATATTCCACCTGACAAGGTCCACTTGTATAGTTGCTGTTTACGTTGTTGAAAGAAGGTATTTGCAATGAAGAAGTCATTGGTCTTGCAAAATTCTAAACCATGCGATCTCTGACATCATTTCTATCACCAAGGCAGTATTTTTCAACTACCAATCCTTCTTTGTTTCCAACTTTTGCATTCCAGTCACCAGTAATTATCAGTGCATTCTGATTGAATGTTCCATCAATTTTGGACTGCAGGAGTTCATAAAAATCTTCAATTTCTTCATCTTTGGCCTTAGCAGTTGGTGCATAAGTTTGAATAATAGTTGAATTAACTGCTCTTCCTTGTAGGCATATGGACATTATCCTATCACTGACAGCATTGTACTTCAGGATAAATCTTGAAATGTTCTTTTTGACAATGAATGTAACACCATTCTTCTTCTAGTTGTCATTACTGGCACAGTAGACCATATGACTGTCTGATTCAAAATGGCCAATACCAGTCCATTTTAATTCCCTAATGCCTAGGATATTGATGTTTATGCATTCCATTTTATTTCTGACAATTTCCAATTTTCCTAGATTCATACTTTGTGTACTCCACGTTCTGATTATTAATGGATGTTTGCAGCTGTTTCTTCTCATTTCAAGCCGTGCCATGTCAGCAAATGGAGTTCCCCAAAACTTGAATCCATCCATGTCATTAAGGTCAACTACTTTGAGGAGGCAGCTCTTCCCCTTATTTTGAGTGCTTTCCAGTCTGAGGGGCTCATCTTCCAGCAGTATACCAGACAATGTTCTGCTACTATTCATAAAGTTTTCACTGGGTAATTCTTTTCAGTAGACAGGCAGTTTCTCCTTCCTAATCTGTCTTAGTCTGGAAGCTCAGCTGAAAACTCTCCTCCATGGGTGACCCTGCTGGTATTTGAATACCAGCGGCATAGCTTCCAGCATCACAGAAACACACAAGCTACCACGGTGTGACAAACAGATGAATGAGGGATAGTGTAGAAACCCAAAATACTGAAGATAACCACCCACCTATTTATTAAATAAACTGAGGTAACTGTGACAGTTAAGTGATACATATTTTTTGTTTTTTGTTTTTTTTTTAATTTGTGTGTGATAGTGAGAGTTTTAAAGTAAGACTGAATAGAGGAGGAAAGCTTCAGATGTTTAACATGGTGAAATCTGGTAAGTTAGGTGCCTTCAAGTTGGGTTTGGACACATAGCAACCCTTCGTAAAATAGAACGAAATATTGCCCAGTCCTGCACCGTCCTCACAATCATTTTTTTTTTTTTTGCTGGAGCCCATTTTTGCAGTCGCTGTTTCAGTTCATCTTGTTGAGGGTCTTCCTCTCTTTTGCTGACCATCTACTTTACCAAGCATGATGTCCTTCTCCACTACTTGTCCCTCCTGATAACATGTCCAAACTATGTGAGATGAAGGATCACCGTCCTTGCTTCTAAGGTGCATTCTGCTTGTACTTCTTTCAAGACAGATTTGTTTGTTCTTCTTGACTTTGGGTGAACCTGCTGAAATTCCAGCAGCATAGCTTCCAGCACCACAGCAACATGCAGCCACCACACTGTGACAAACCGATGAACACACAGGGAAATCTGATAAAGAGACCACCAATCACAAAACCCATATTTGGAAAACACTTCTCAAAAAAAAAAAAAAAAAAGGGAAAGAATAGTGATACAGTTGAAAAAATGAGTACAAAGCTATTTCAATGTTGAGATTTTTTTTTCCCCACAGAACAATATACATCATGGAACAAAAATTAGGCTTGAACAACCTCTGAGTAATGAAAGTGTCCTGAAGGTTTGTGATAATAATTTTATATAGGGTCGCCATGAGTCGGAATCAACTTGACAGTGCTGGGGTTTGGGTATATATATATATAATTCTCAGCTATCTATGTTTGTTTTTTTTATCTATGTAGACATTAAGGGTAAATTTTTTATGTTTGGAAAGATGTCTTAAAATAGAGTCTGAATAAATGAATTGCTATTATTTGTTGTTGTTAGTTGCTTTCAAGTCGTCCCCCGACTCTTGGCAACTCCATGTGTTATGGAGTAGAACTAATCCATAGGTTTTTCTTGGCTGTAATTATTTAAGGAAGCAGTTCGCCAGGCCTTTCTTTTGCCAAGGAAGGGTTCGAGCTGCCAAGCTTTAGGTTATTAGCCGAGTGCAAACTACTTGAACCACCCAGCCTCCTAAATAACTAAATAGATAAAAATAATTAAGGTAAAGAGCTCTATGTGTTTAAACCCAAAGGTAAAGAGCTCTATGTGTTTAGCCATCATAATTTCATAGCTATACAGTGCTAGAATAATGTAATGTCCTATCTACATTTTCCTTGTTGGTAACTCAAATTACATTAGTCAGTGATCCCTGTGACCCTATGTATAGTTCCTTTTGTTTTGTGCAGAAGTTAGTATTCAGATATGAGTTCATAAACACATACGCTGCAGATGTACATGTGATTGCACATATAAAACCATATAAATTATAAATATCTAACGTGGAAGACATATCAAAGCCTTGTTTCCTCCAGGTGGTTGTTAGTAATTATGCTGTATTTGATACAAAATATTTGTACCCACTGTTGTACAACCGAATGCAGTGAGAAGCTTGTCAAGAATGTTAGCAACCATAAATTTTCACATTGTAGTATTTTATTTTTCACTTTTCACAATGTTTTTAAATTTATGAATTTGCCAGTATGAGTAGGACTGGAGATATCAGAATGCATAATGGGACTCAAGGATATAGATATTTTCATTTTAAGTTTTAAAGAGCCTTGATCCTTTCCTGCCTTGTTTCTACAATGTATAAGTTTCATACTGAGAGAAGAATGTCCCCCAAAATGAAGGACCAACGCTAACACTACCTTTTTCAAGCATATATTTCTATCTGTCTCCTCTTACTCTTTCTCTAAGCAACCATATGCTTATTTGAGAGGCAAATTCCTCGGCCCAATTTTTATGTCGCCTTCTGCTCTTTAACATGTTCTCTTCTGCTGAGGTCTAAGTACCAATTCTCAGCTGCATAAATATTGTCTAATGTTAAAGGGAAAACAAGCAAAAGTGTCATATAAAGGAGGCACCATCAAGCTTCATTTAAGGATGGGCACAGATTTTGGAATATCTGCATCTTTCAAAATCACATTTACACATTTCCTGTGGTGTGAATTTGTGGTGACATGTTGGCATCACGCTTTTTAAAGCATGATCACAGATATAGACCCATGAAAAACTGAGGTAACTAAGCTGGTAAAAAGATAAGACTATAATATAATGTATCTACAAGTAATCCACCTGTGCTTGTAAATTTCCATTCTAGTATTTTTTTGTGTGTGTGTTAAAAGTCATAAAATAACTGTGAAATTAAAGATTGTTCCTGACACTGCCATGGTAGATTTATGCATAATTAATGGCCCTTTTGGGTGGGTTTCTTTTTAGTAGTCTCGATTAACGATGCTTCTTATACCGTAAGATTATTTTTAAAAATAGCCTGTGATAAATTATATTTCAGCTAATTTACTTCTGACTGAATTGGAAATTTTGGGTTCTACATCTAATGTGTGACTTTAAATATATAATTTAACATTGCAGTGCTTCTTTTCATCTTTTAAATGAGGGTACACATTAGCAATTAAGTGGAATTGTAGTTGAGAGGAAGCCTGTGGAGACTAAATGTGTTGGAATTCATGTTCTGTCACATATCACCTGTATGACCTTGACAAAGTCCAGCTATTCCTGTGTACCAGTTTCCTCATCTGTATAAAGATTACTTATGTCATAGGATTTTTATAAGTATCAAATGAGTTAATTAATGTTAAACACTTATAATACTGCCTCTTCTGTAATAAACACTTGATAAATTGATAACCCAGCAGGAGTTAAAGGCAATAATGCTACATAGCATTATTCATAGCCTAGAAACTGTACTCTAATATATTGTTTGCAAGAGTGCAAAGTGATATAACATCTCTGAAATACAGCTTAGCAATATTTATCAATTTTAAAATGTGTGTCACCTTTAAATTAGCTTTTACTGCTAGGAATTTATCTCATACAACTATTCATTCAAGCGCACAAAGATAAATGCCTTTGTAGAACCATACAAATATTGGAAAATAACCGTTTCCGCAATATAAAATTGTTTAAAAATGTTGGCAATCTTATGGTTAAATAACTTACAGTTGATGAAGAGAATTACAAGGAAAACTCTACATATATTACGAATAAAGGGCAATGCAGAATACTATCACCCATTTAATAAATACATGTGTGTATAAATGCAAAAACTGGAAAAGCACTCATTAAAATGTGGTTTTAAAAAAATGTAACATCGGAACACTGTTCAATGATGTGAACAAAATAAATAAAAACCTTCACGTATATATAAACTAGTCTATGTAGAAAAATGTACTTTATTCCAAACCGTTAATGATTTGATCTGTGAGATGTAAGAAGTTTTAGGTTTTCTATTTTACTTTGCCTAGAATGTCTGAAATTTTCATAATAAGCACCTCTTATTTTAATAAAAATACAATTTGACATTAAAATTAAACTACAGAAAGAAAAACTGGGAGGCAACGTACAAAATGATGGGTTTGAAGCATCAGAATCCCACATCTAAGAAAATCATTGTTACTATAATGAAAAGAATTAATGTATTTATTTTTATTTCTTACTTTTGCCTGTATCATCAATTAGAGTCAGCTGGGCTTTTTCATTGTTTCCTAAGGTAGATTCATTGTATCCAAAATTTTTTCTCTGCTTACGCAGTTATATCTGCCTTCACTTTTTTACTTTGTCTATTCAAAGTATCTAAGCTTTGCTCTATATGTTTTTTATGAAGGCTCATCGACCAATTGTTTAATCCACTACTCCCTTTGGATGTTGTTGCACTACTACTCAATTTTACTATCACATCTCTTAAAATTGCCATATTCTATTGCTGTTTATGTGACTATTTAATTTTTAATACATGTAAATCTGTTCTTCCCAGCTTGATAGTTACATCCTTGAGGTCTATTAGATTTATTTCTCCCCACAAGATCACCTACAGTAACTGCATCTGCACAATGGACAATACAAATATATATATACACACACACACATATATGTGTGTGTGTGTTTGTATAACAAATTTGACCTCTCCCCCAGGCAGCAATAGTAGCTGGTGTAACTTCCAGTGAGTTGCTCCAGGCAACACCAAGCCTTGAAGAATGCTCTGGGACTCCTCATTTCCCTTGGTGTCCTGGGTATTAGGGACTTCTCAACAGCACAGATAGCCTGTTTTGCTAGAAGCACTCTATGAAAATGCTTTTTAAATGCCTTTCCCAATAGGCTTAGATGTTGTTATTCTTTTCTTCAGGCAATAGAAAATTTTGAATATGTACTTTTTTATCACTTTGAGTTTGGGAATGATTTTTTTGATTATGTAAATATTAGCTAGAAAAAGGCCGTGACTCTATCCAAATGATATTTACTGCATCAATCAATCAACTAATATGCAACTCCTATTGTCCATCTCTCTCTCTCTCTACATACACACACAAATACATATATAACCCCTAACCCGTTGATGTACAGTGACCCTATGTGACAAAGTAGAACTGCCCCGTGGGGTTTCCAAGCAAGGAATGGCTAGTGGATTCAAATGGCTGACCTTTTAGTTAGCAGCAGTAGTTCTTAACCACTGTGCAACAAGGGCTCCTACATATGTGCGTGTGTGTATGTGTGTGTATATAGACACACACACATACACATATACGTATATATATCCATATATGTATATATACATATATATGTGTTATACATGTGTTATATATGACCTTTTAGTTAGCAGTAGTTCTTAACCACTGTGCAACAAGGGCTCCTATATATGTGCGTGTGTGTATGTGTGTGTATATATACACACACACATACGCATATACGTATATATATCCATATATGTATATATACATATACATTTTATGTATATATACATATATATATACACACACACATATGTAGGAGCCCTTGTTGCACGATGGTTAAGAACTACGGCTGCTAACTAAAAAGTCAGCCATTTGAATCCACTAGCCATTCCTTGCTTGGAAACCCTATGGGGCAGTTCTACTTTGTCACATAGGGTCGCTGTACATCAACGGGTTAGGGGTTATATATGTATTTGTGTGTGTATGTAGAGAGAGAGAGAGATGGACAATAGGAGTTGCATATTAGTTGATTGATTGATGCAGTAAATATCATTTGGATAGAGTCACGGCCTTTTTCTAGCTAATATTTACATAATCAAAAAAATCATTCCCAAACTCAAAGTGATAAAAAAGTACATATTCAAAATTTTCTATTGCCTGAAGAAAAGAATAACAACATCTAAGCCTATTGGGAAAGGCATTTAAAAAGCATTTTCATAGAGTGCTTCTAGCAAAACAGGCTATCTGTGCTGTTGAGAAGTCCCTAATACCCAGGACAC
The DNA here is from genome assembly GCF_024166365.1 of Elephas maximus indicus. Classification (NCBI taxonomy): domain Eukaryota; kingdom Metazoa; phylum Chordata; class Mammalia; order Proboscidea; family Elephantidae; genus Elephas; species Elephas maximus. Next base: position 23,133,913 of record NC_064825.1, on the reverse strand, counting down.
CAAGGGAAATGAGGAGTCCCAGAGCATTCTTCAAGGCTTGGTGTTGCCTGGAGCAACTCACTGGAAGTTACACCAGCTACTATTGCTGCCTGGGGGGGAGGTCAAATTTGTTATTTAAAAAAAAAAAAAAAAAAAAAAACTTTAAAATTTTTTTTTTCTTAAAAGCAAACTTTTTTTTTCCTTTGTGGAAAGAACAGTTAAAGAAATAAACTGAATATATTTGTTTTCTATATGAGATAGCCTATACTTACACCAAGAATGTAGAAAGCACTACAAAGACCTTGTAAGTATCATGGTTAAGAACTAAACTTTAGGGGCAGTGAGTTTATGTTAATGGGGAATGAACAACTCAGAAAAGGAGGGTAAGAATGGTTGTACAACTTGAAAATGTACTCAGTGTCACTGGATTGTACATGTAGAAACTGTTGAATTGGTGTATTTTTTTTGTTGTGTATATTCTCAACATCAACAACAAAATAAATGAAATGAATAAAACAAAGAAAGACAATTAAACTTTGGACAATCAAATGAAACCCATTTAAATATAAAATGTAAATATAATGTGAGGTATCACATAGTACGTAATGACGTATTGCTTTAAAGACAACAACTAAAAAGTTTGCAGATAGTTGGTGTATTGAACTTGTAGTCACGAGGGGTATTTAAAGGATATATGCACAGCATCTTGGTACTAAAATGAGTGATAGAAGAAAAATATTAAATGTTAAATACAAAATACTCACAAATTCAATCAAATAAATGTGATTTTGTTCATGAAAACTCCTTGTTTCTAATCATAGATTCATTGAAGCGTAATGAAGATAAACTTAGAAAACATCTATATTTTAGAAATGAGAAAATTAAGGCCCAGAATGATTAAAGAACACAAAAAGTGAGTAATGGAATTTAAGCTTCCTGATTCCCTATTCTACCTTGTCTTATGACTGAAATATTTTGGATCACCCATACATATTATCACAAGAAGACTTGCCAATAAAGTTAAATCTACTATAATTTTCTGCAGTAGAAGAGCACAGCACTTTGCCTGTATCTTAGCAGTGTCTCAGAGAGGAAAGAAAGAAATGGAATACATATAGGGCTTTGTAGTCTCGGGCCAAGTAGGTGAAGACAGGTCTTTTAAGGCAGAGAACTTATTAGCATTGGGCAAAATTTGTGATATAACAGTTTAGGATTGGTGAACACAATTAAGCAACTGTCTTGAAGTGAATCTTACCAAGGAAGCTATGGTTGAGCTGTGGTTGACAAGTGAGATGATTATCCAGATAAGCAGAGTACCAAAACAAAACAAAACTCATTGCCGTTGAGTCAGTAGCAACCTTAAGGACAGAGTAGAAATGCACCATAGCGTTTCCAAGGAGTGCCTGGTGGATTCGGACTGCCGTCCTTTTGGTTAGCAACCATAGCTCTTAACCACTACACCACCAGGGTTTCCTAAAAGCAGAGTACAGTACCCAACAAATCTATCTGTGAGGAATACCCTGAAGAATATGGAGAAGTTATTTATCTGTTTATAGTGTTATCTTTCTCTTTCAGAGGCTTTTGGGTGCACACGATGAAGTCATGTTGACATAAGTTGACTATATTCTTATATAAATCATGTTAACATATGACCTCAATTCTCAGTTTGCACATATGGTCGTTCTTCAGCTCAACCTGGAATTAGACTAGGAAAGTCATCAGTCTAATCCATACCACTGTTTAAAGAGATATGAATGAATACACACTAGGTTTTTAATGGTGACCATTTCTACCATTACATATGTCAGATTTTCTTATTCATGTTTGTTAGACAATCCTATTTTGGAATACGTAATTGTGTTACAGCTGGGAAATAGCATTGACAACACCAGAGACTGCACATTTAAATAGTGAAACACAGATACATACTAAGAAAAGGCTTATGACAAGAGTTTGTAGTCTACTTCTAAATCAGGAAGGAAGATTTCCTAAATTAAAAGCAAGAGAAGAGATTCTGATCCTAATCCAAAGACCTGACAGAATCCCATATGATAGTAGTCAAATTACCAATTTTCATGATACGTTGTTTGTTTACTGTCTATTCTTAGTGTCGAATCACATCAAATCCAGATTTAGATAGGGAGAGCCTTTATTCAGAAAGAAAAACTATTACAATAGGGGGAATGTCCCAATCTCAGAAATGTGTTTCAAAATCAAACATAATAGAGCTTTTGATAAACAAACTCTTTTAAGGGGAGGCCAAACAAGCAAGCAGAAGTAACCAGTGGGGTCTGACAGAAAAAATTATCTTGTTGTGATCAGAAGATTCCCAGGATAAACTAATAAAGAGGAGCAGCTACCCAGATTTTTAGTGCTTTCTCAGGCTTGAGGGCAAGCAGAATTCAGTGTTTGTAGGAAAGAGAGAAGTCTGACTAAAATTTGGTCAAGACAAAGCAAAACCAAAAACCCCAAATCTGTTGCCATCCAGTCGCTTCTGGCTCATAGTGACTCTATAGGACAGGGTAGCAATGCCCCACAGAGTTCCCAAGGAGCGGCTGGTGGATTTGAATGCGGAGTTTTGGGTTAGCAGCAGTAGTTCTTAACCACTGTGCAACCGGAACTCCCAAGACAAAGTAGAGGGTAAGAAATGTGCATTGTGAACACTTTGTCATTAGTAAGAAAAATCTCAGATGTAAAGGGGAATATGAGTACAATATTCTCTTAAAATGTAGAACATCGAGAGGCCGTTATTATGTCTAGGGCTGCGTTTTTTTTAAAAAAAAAAAAAAAAAAACACAGCCTGCCCAGACTCACAGATATCTTCGGTAAGGAATTTCTATGAGCACAGCGCCTGTCACCCTGTCCAACTCTGAACCATACCATGCTGGATTTTCCTCAGTCAACTTGCTTTTTGTAAAGCATGGTATGAGGAGCGTTGAGGATAGAAGTAAATTGTCCAGATCCACCTTGAGTTTTTATTGTTTCAAATCTCAAATTAAGGGCATTATTTTCTCTTTGTGAAAGCAAATTACCTAGTAATCACTTTTTCTGAGATATAGAAACAGTGAGTCAAAACGAACCCTGAATGATATTTGGGGTCAACCTGAAGGCAGGCAACAGTTTATTAAGATAAGAAATTCTAGTCCAGTTTACTGGTAATAGCCAATAGGCTTTGAGACCAAAAATCCTATGCCAGTCATTGGGGACTACTCAGTAACCTGTTTTTGGAAGAAATATCCCTATAACCAAAACCAAACCCACTGCTGTTGAGTCGATTTGGACTCATAGCGACCCTATAGGACAGAGTAGAACTGCCCCCATAGAGTTTCCAAGGAGCACCCGGTGGATTTGAACTGCCGACTTGTTGGTTAGCAGCCATAGCACTTAATATCCATATAAAAAAAAAATAGGTTTGTTAAATTTTATTCTATGATTTTGGCTCTATTCAGAAGTTATTAGGTAAAATCTGTGGAAAAACACTGGACACATTATCAAGTAGTTAGAGTGTTAGGTCTGATAGGATATCGGAAGAATAATCTACATAATATGGCTCATTTTTAAGATCTGTAAACTTAAGACAGGTTTTAAATGCATGTCACCTATTTCTGGTTCCCTTGCTGACCCTTACCTAGGTGAAAATGCTATAGAGACTGGATCCTACAAATGGCTCCTGGGTGTTTGTTTTCATGTCTTCCAGTCTTCTTCATCCAATGAACTTGAGTGGAAGCTCAAGTGTCCTTCCAAAGACTGACAGCTTCAGAATGGTGCATTAGAGTCCTGAATTGTAAATGTCTCAATTGAATTAGAGTCCAGGAAATAGAAGGTGAAACCTTGACTCTTTTCACATGATTAAGGTGATAAGACTGAGGGTATTGCATTCATCCTTTGAAATGCATCGCCATGACTTCCTGAAGTAAGCTACCCTAGGAAAAAAGGGATGCTCATTGTAAATGCAAACAACATTTATATAAGCTGACTTTTTATGGGTTTTCCCTTTCATATGCTAGAAAAGAAGTGAGAGATTTCCTTTATTTTCAGCATTAAATATTTTCACCTGCCCTTACCAGCAAAATTGAATAACACAGTTTTCTCTACTCATGAACCTTCCCATTTGTCCAGGATATTTCTCAAGTTAAGGGCTATTGGCATTACAGATTTCATTTACAAAGAAGCTACGATAGCCGTCAGGTATAGGCAGTTAGTTGTCTTAGTGTCCTTAACATTTTTTTAACATTTGCTAACATAGCAGAAATAAAGTCAACTTATTCTCATTTGTCTCTCAGTAAGTTATAATGTGATAAGCTAAAGTCAAAAATCCAGGGAGAAATACTGACCTTCATATAAATTGTGATAAAAAATAAAAACTTTTAAAATTATCTCACAAAAACTTTTGTTTTTGGTTCTTAATGTTGTTAATAATTTATACTCCCAATTCATATCAATTTTCTCTCACTAAAACAAAAAGTATAGAGTAAAATCTAAACTTAATTGGGCATATCAAATCCCATAAGGAAAGATTGATTTAGACTCAAAAATCGTGGTCTAAAAGTTTTGAGCTCACATATCACTGTCAGCCTCTCTTGCTTCTTTTCTGGCATATGGAAAAGAAAAACTCATAAAAAGCCAGCTTAGATAAAGTTGTTTCCATTTACAATGAGCACCCCTTTTTCCTACAGTAGGCAACACTTGTATGAAGTACTCCAGTGATTTCCCTCCTATAATTAAATTTCTACAAGATTAAAAAAAAAAAAATTTCTCTCTTTAGAAGGTGAGTTTAGTAAATATGTATTTTTAACTAATTAATGCAATTTTAGTTGAAATTTCTTGGATCACATTAGTCTCCTGGGTTCCAAGATTCATATTCTCTGTGTATATTTTGAGGTACAAAAATATTTTCTTAACATTTGTTCAATATAGCAGAAATAACGTCAACTAATTCTCACTTCTCTCTCAATAAGTTATTTTTAAAAGTCATTTTTTTCCTCAGTGCAGATACACAATCCTTAAAGAGATTGTCCGATCGGTCAGGTGTTGTCTCTGAATAAGTGCTTTAGCTGAAGGCTATATCCCTTTGTGTGATAGAGAACAGGATACAACTGTGTGAATTGTGTGTTCAAGAGCTCATTGCAGTACCTCGTTTACCATTGTATTTTGGGGCATATGTCCTTGGATAAGATTTTCTATACACTTGGATGTGAAGCTGATAGAGGTTCTGCAGGCAGGCAAGGCAAACCCATACCTGGAAGATGGAAATCTAGCAAAACTGTAGTCCCAGTTATTCATAGAGCGGAGTGTGGGATAGTAATACAGAGGGGAGTAGGCAAGATCATTTTCCATCTCAGGATAATGGAATCTTTCACAGGACCAAAATGAATAGGCTTTTACCCCATTTGATAGAAAAAGTGACAAATCTGACTAAGTTTCTAAGGAAACTTGAGAACAGTTTTTGACCAATAAGAGCCAACCCTGAGTCAACTCCTTCGTAACCAAACCCATCGCTGCCAAGTTGATTCCAGCTCGTGGTGACCCTGTGTGTTACAGAGTAGAATTGCTCCATAACATTTTTGGTTGTAAAAACACCACCATTTTACAGAAGCAGTTCACCAAGGCTTTCTTCTAAGTACCACTGGGTGTATCCAAATTGCCAACCTTTAGGTTGGCAGCTGAGTGCAAACTGTTTGCGCCACCCAGGGGCCTCACGATATAGAAAAACTAGAAAAAGAATTTTAGCTGGGACATCAGAGCTTGTACACAGTGGGGGAAATAGACTTTGCAAGATTAGTTCAGTCAAGTCTCACCATGTCTGAAGCAGCATAATACGCTTGGTGATAAAACCTAAAGCAAGCACTAAAATAACAAAATATAGTTAATAAGGTGCACACAGAACATTTACCAGGATAGACCAAGTTTTGGGTCATAAAATATTACTCAGTAAAATTGAAAGGATTTAAATCATACAAAGTATGCCATCATACCAAAATGAAATTAAATAGAATCTGTAACAGAAAGTTTTCTTTAAAAATCTCCAAATATTGGAAACTAAATAACATACTACTAAACACAGGGTTTCTGTGAGTCAGAATGGACTTGACAGCACTAACAACAAGATAACCCATGGGCAAACAAGAAATAAAAAGAGAAATTAAAAATTTTTCTGGATTGAGATTAGCAGTTCAAATCCACCAGGCACTGCTTGGAAACTGTATGGGCAGTTCTACTCTGTCCTATAGGGTCATTACGAGTCAGAATCGACTTGATAGCTGTGGTTTTTTTTTTCGGGTTCGAATGAAAATGAAAACACTAGAATTTCAGGTTGTATTAAGAATGGAATGAATTCAAGATAGAGCAGAAAAATCAGGAAGTACAAGAATGTGTAATCACCTACACATGAGTGTACATTTATATAAATGTATACACATGAGGTATTTTAGACAAATATATAGGAAATATATAGCATTTTTCATTGTGAGAGTGAAAATACATGTTCTTAGATAGATGCAAAACTAACTTTTAATTGTTTATATCCATTTACATCTACAGATGTCAATTTAATGTTTCCCAGTGTGTGCAAGTCTATGACTTTAGTACTCAACTGTTTACATTTAAATTGGGTACCATAACTAACACTCGTGTGATTTCTTGGTTTTGTTTTTTGGTATTTTTTTTTTGCATTTATTTATATTTTAGGCATACAGATAAACATATAAACTATTAATTTTAATATTATAAGAATTAAAACCAACACCATTTTGGCATTATAAACCAATATAAACATTCTTATACAATTCCAACTTCAAAAGGAAGAGATGGCTACATAATTTTCAGTACAAACTCTGCCCAAATTTCTTTCTTACTTTTTCTACTAAATGTGCACTTAAAAATTGAAAGACTGTATATCAAAACTTTGTTGTGAACTTATACAATAGGAGTAGCTTCCTCTAGTGTATAAATGATGGTTCATATGTACCACAAGAACATTCAAGAATTAGCAAATGAAATCATAAAAGTTGCAAATTCTTCTACTGAGATATTTGAAGGTGAGCTGACGTAGCACTGTTATAGTTCACATGCATATCATCTCACTAAATTATAGGTTTTAACTTCATATTGTATGCTTAATATAGTGGAAATGTGAGGTTAAAGTCAGAAGATGCACTTAAAGGATGTTTTTACTCTAGCAGGAGTTAATCAGCCCCTATCATTTTACCAGCTTTCCATGATCTTTCAAAATGTATTGCTTCCCAAGACAAATTAATAACCCTCCTAACAATGACCCACATTTGAATGTGCTCTCCGAAACTACCTGAATTATCTACCCACTTAGGGAGAAAAGATATAACAAGTGACTTAGAGGGAGCAGTTTGGACCTACTAAGTCTGATTCAGTCTTACACTGTACTATATTTTATTCCTGTAACCAGTAGTATCATGCCCACAACATTCTCATAATCTGTAAATAAACATCTTTAATATTAACGTTAATATGGTTGATGTTCAACCATGTCGGGGTAGCATATGATCAAGAACCAATAGTACTGAAGTAAGAAGTCCAAACTGCACTGAAGATATTGTCAAAGAAAAAAGCTCCAGGAATTGATGAAATAGCAGTTGAGATGTTTCAATGAACGGATACAGCATTGGAGGTGCTCACTCATCTATGCCAAGAAATTTGGAAGACAGCTACCTGGCAACTGATAGGAAGACATTCCTATTCGTGCCCATTCCAAAGAAAGGTGATCCAACAAAATGAGGAAATTATCAAACAATATCATTAATATCACACGTAGGTAAAACTTTGTTGAAGATCATTCAAAAGCAGCTGTTGCAGTACATTGACAGGGAACTGCCAGAAATTCAAGCCGTATTCAGAAGAGGACATGAAACAAGGGATATCATTGCTGATGTCAGACGGATCTTGCCTGAAAACAGAGAATGCCAGAAAGATGTTTACCTGTGCTTTATTGATGATGCAGAGGAATTAGACTGTGTGGATGATAACAAATTATGGATAACATTGCAAAGAATAGGAATTCCAGAACACTTAATTGTGCTCATGCAGAATCTATACATAGACCAAGAGGCAGTCTTTCAAGCAGAACAAGCCGATACTTCGTGCTTTAAAATCAGGAAAGGTGTGTGTCAGGGTTGTATCCTTTCACCATACTTATTCAATCTATATGCTGAACAATCAGAGAGGTGGACTATATGAAGAAGAATGAGGCATCAAGTTGGAGGAAGACTCATTGACAACCTATGGTATGTATATGATACAATTTTGCTTGTTGAAGGTGAAGAGGACTTGAAGCACTTCCTGTTGAACAAAGACTACGGCCTTCACTATGGATTACACCTTAATATAAAGAAAACAAAAATTGTCACAACTGGACCAATAAGCAACATCACAATAAACAGGGAAAAGATTGAAGTTGTCAAGGATTTCATTTTACTTGGATCCACAACCAACGCCTCCATGGAGGCAGCAGTCAAGAAATCAAATGACTATTGCACTGGGCAAATCTGCTGTAAAAGACCTCTTTCAAGTGTTAAAAAGTAAAGATGTCTCCTTGAGTGCTAAGGTGTGCCTGACTCAACCCATGGTATTTCAGTTTTTCATATGCATGTGAAAGCAGAACAATGAATAAGGTAGACCAAAGTAGAATTGTTGTCTTTGAATTATGGTGTTGTTGAAGAATATTGAATATACCATGGATTGCAAGGAAAAAATTAACAAATCTGTCTTGGAAGTACAGCCAAAATGTTCCTTACTAGCAATGTTGGCAAGACTTCTGCTCATGTACTTTGGACATGCTATCAGGAGGGACCCATCTCTGGAGAAGAGCATTATGCTTGGTAAAGTAGAAGGTCAGCAAAAAAAGGAAGATGCTCAGGTAGATGATTTGACACGTTGGCTGCAACAGTGGGTTCAAACATAGCCATGAGTGTGAGGATGAGACAGGACCAGGCAGCGTTTCATTCTGTTGTACATAAGGTCACTATAAGTTGGAACAAATTTGACAGTATGTAACAATTAAAATTTTAAAATTAAATTTGTCAGCGAAGTGTATTATACATTAAATTCCAAATCTGAAGTACACAGACATTTTTTACAGTGATCATACCCATGCAACTAATGTCCAGATTAAAAAATGTATACATAACAGTTTATTTACTTAAAAAAAAAAAAGCATCATTGCCATCAAGTCAATTCCAACTCATAAGTAAATAAATTTATTTAAGTAAATAAACTGGCATTTTTTTAATATATATATACATAGTGTACATACACAGAGTAGAACTGTCCCATAGAGTTTCCAAGGCCACATCTTTCCCCTATAGAGCAACTGGTGGGTTCAAACCATCAATCTTTCAGTTAGCAGCCAAGCGCTTAACAACTTTGCTAGCAGAACCTTTTTATTTACTTAGAAGTTTTAAAAATAATTTTTAATTAATTAGTAGTCTGTTGCAATGGTGCAAAATAACAGATTCTTCTTTTAAACATGAAAAAAAATCTACTTACTAAAGTCATGGTTTTTAAAAATTAAGTTTGAAAATTTTTACTCAAAACCATATTTTTAAATATTTTTTCTGTCTGAGTGAAAATATGAGTATTCACATTTAATACAGACAACAAACCAGAACATACCTAACTGGACTCCAAATTCACTTATCTTTCACAATAATATACCACAGAAAAGAAAAATTGGATATTATATGTGTATTTTATTTAGTGCCCTCTAATAGTTTTTTGAATAGTTTTACCCTGTCCTATAGGGTCGCTATGAGTCGGAATCGACTCGATGGTACTGGGTGTGTGGTGTGTTAATAGTTTTACCCAGACAAAAATAAATAAATAAATCAGTTTGACTGAACAAGTAAAAGTCTGCTAATGGAAACATTTTTAAACATTTAAGCGCTCAAATGAAACTATTTTTTACATGTATGTTTTCAGCCTGTCTAAGTGGTGTAGTGGTTAAGAGCTACAGCTGCTAACCGAAAGGTTGGAAGTTTGAATCCATCAGGTGCTCCTTGGAAACCCTGATGGAGCAGTTCTATTCTGTCCTATAGGGTTGCTATGAGTCAGAATCAACTTGATGGCAACAGGTTTGGTTTTGGTAAGTCTGTACTTAATCATATACTATCTTTTTACAATTTTTCTTTTGTGATTATATATTATTCCCTTTCATCTGATTTACTAGATATTTTAAGGGAAATTCATAACATATTTATTTGCATTCATATCAATGTCTAGTACAAAGTAGTTTCTCAGTGCATTCTATTATTATAAAATTGTAAAAATGCCTTCTATGAAGATGGGCTTTACGTTGAAAACTATGTGAATTTGTGTGTTTATTAGATGAATACTCAATACATGCCCCTTCAAACTATAAGAATTAAGCATTCCATAAAAGTCACATTGTGTTTGCATTTTATTCACCACTAATTTGGTATTTTTTTTCAAAATGTCTGTTTTATTTCATGAAATACAGAAAAGGCAGATGTTTGTACCACCAACGCACTACGATTTGCTATTTGTGAGAGTTGTCATTATTTTTTATGATATTAATTTTATTGAACTGATTATTTTTAGTTGTTTTCTCATATATCCTAGTATTAAAACATACATAAATTTGTAGAATTTCTTATACCATGAATAGAAAATTTTACCAAGTGTACATAGAAATGCATGGTACCTTCCTCTTACTCTAGTATGAATAATCCAAAACACTGTAATTCCCCCATGTCTTAAAGTCTGAATTCTAATTGGTTGGTAAGTTATTTTGGGAGAAGAATATCAAATCTTTGAAACAGAGTGGAGTAAGAAGATTTTTTATATAGTGGATAAAAAGATCAGAGTTGTTTTCAACACATCACTTTTGGGGAAGGACAGAACATCCAGAAAGAAGCTCAATAAAGACACGGAAGATCTAAATGTCACAATCAACCAACAAAGAGATCTTTGAGGAGGAAATTACCAACTCAATATCATTTATAGCAGCCCCCAAGAAGATAAAATACTTAGAAAATAAATCCTTCCAGAGACGTAAAAGACCTATACAAAGAAAACCACAAGACACTACTGCAAGGAACCAAAAGAGACCTACATAAGTGGAAAAACATGCCTTGCTAATGGATAGGAAGACTTAACATTGTAAAGTGATCTGCAGATACAATGCAACCACAATCTAAATTCCAATGACATTTTTTAATGAGATGAAGAAACAAATCACCAACTTCATATGGAAGGGAAAGAGGCCCTGGATAAGTAAAGCAGTACTGAAAAAGAAGAACAAAGTTGGAGACCTTGAACTATGTGGTTTTAGTACCTATTATACTGCTGCGGTAGTCAAAACAGCCTGATACTGGTACAAAAAAGACACATAGACCAGTGGAACAGAATTGAGAATCCAGACATAAATCCATCCACATATGAGCAGCTGATATTTGACAAAGCCCCAAAGTCCTTTAAATGGGGAAAAGACAGTCTCTTTAACAAATGGTGCTGACATAACTGGATATCCATTCTGCAAAAAATGAAGCAAGACCCATACCTCATACCATGCACAAAAACGAACTCAAAATGGATCAAAGACCTAAATATAAAATCTAAAACAATAAAGATCATGGAAGAAAAAATAGGGACAGTGCTAGGAGCCCTAATACCTGGCATAAACAGTATACAAAACATTACTAACAATGCACAAACAGCAGAAGAGAAACAAGATAGCTGGAAGCTCCTAAAAATCAAACACCTATGCTCATCCAAAGACTTCACCAAAAGAGCAAAAAGATTACCTACAGACCGGGAAAATATTTTTGGCTATGACAATTTCTATCAGCATCTGATCTCTAAAATCTACATGATACTGCAAAAACTGAACAACAAAAAGACAAAAAAATCCCATTAAAAAATGGACAAACGATATGAACAGGGACTTCACCAAAGAAGACATTTACGCGGCTAACAGATACATAAGGAAATTCTCGCAATAATTAGCCGTTAGAGAAATGCAAATCAAAACTACAATGAGATTCCATTTCACTCCAACAAGGCTGGCATTAATCCAAGAAACACAAAATAATAAATTTTAGAGAGGTTGTGGAGAGACTGGAACACTTACACACTGCTGGTCAGAATGTAAAATGGTACAACCACTATGGAAATTGATTTGGCGCTTCCTTAAAAAGCTAGAAATAGAACTACTATACAATCTAGCAATCCCACTCCTTGGAACATATCCTAGAGAAATAAGAGGCTTCACATGAACAGCAATATGCACACCCACATTCATTGCAGCACTGTTTACAATAACAAAAAGATGGTAGCAACCAAAAGAGTAAAAAGACCACCTACAGATTGGGAAAAAATCTTCAGCTATGACATCTCTGACCAGCGCCTGATCTCTAAAATCTACATGATTCTGTTAAAACTCAACCACAAAAAGACAAATAACCCAATCAAAAAGTGGGCAAAGGATATGAACAAGCACTTCACTAAAGAAGATATTCAGGCAGCTAACAGATACATGAGAAGATGCTCTCGATCATTAGCCATTAGAGAAATGCAAATTAAAACTACAATGAGTTTCCATCTCACTCCAACAAGGCTGGCATTAATCCAAAAAACACAAAATAATAAATGTTGGAGAGGCTGCAGAAAGATTGGAACTCTTATACACTGCTGGTGGGAATGTAAAATGGTACAACCACTTTGGAAGTCTATCTGGCGTTTTCTTAAAAAGTTAGAAATAGAACTACCATACAACCCAGAAATCCCACGCCTCGGAATATAACCTAGAGAAATAAGAGCCTTTACATGAACAGATATATGCACACCCATGTTTATTGCAGCACTGTTTACAATAGCAAAAATCTGGAAGCAACCAAGGTGTCCATCAAAGGATGAATGGGTAAATAAATTATGGTGTATTCACACAATGGAATACTATGAATTGATAAAGAACAGCAATAATCTGTGAAACATCTCTTAACATGAAAGAACCTGGAAGGCATTATGCTGAGTGAAATTAGTCAGTTGCAAAAGGACAAATATTGTATGAGATCACTATTATAAGAACTCAGGAAATAGTTTAAACACAGAAGAAAGTATTCTTTGATGGTTCCGAGGGTGGGGAGGGAGGGAGGGAGAAGGGTATTCACTAATTAGATAGTAGACAAGAACTATTTTAGGTGAAGGGAAAGACAACACACAATACAGAAGAGGTCAGCACAACTGGACTAAGCCAAAAGCAAAGAAGTTTCCTGAATGCTTCAAAGGCAAGAGTAGCAGGGGCAGGGGTCTGGGGCCTATGGTTTCAGGGAACATCTAGGTCAATTGGCATAACAAAATGTATTAAGAAAACATGCTGTATCCCACTTTGGTGAGTGTGTCTAAGGTACATCAGTTGGTCTCAAACCACCTGGAGCAAAGGAGAATGAAGAATATCAAAGAAGCAAGGTAATTATGAGCCCAAGTGACAGAAAGGGCCACATAAATCAGAGGCTGCATCAGTCTGATACCAGAAGAACTAGATGGTGCCTGGCTATAACTGATGACTACTCTGACAGGGAACACAGCAGAGAATCCCTGATGGAGCAGGAGAACAGTAGGATGCAGACCTCAAATTCTCGTAAAAAGACCAGACTTAGTGGTCTGACTGAGACTAGAAGAACCCTGGAGGTCGTGGTCCCTGGGCCTTCTGTTAGCTCAAGACAGGAACCATTCCCCAAGCCAGCTCTTCCCACAGGGATTGGACTGAACTATAAGACAGAAAATGATACTGGTGAGGAGTGAGCTTCTCGGCTCAAGTAGACGCATGAGACTATGTGGGCAACTCCTGTCTGGAGGAAAGATGAGAAGACAGAGTGGGACAGGAGCTGGCTGAATGGACAAGAGGAATACAGGGTGGAGAGGAGGATTGTGCTGTCTCATTAGGGGAAGAGCAACTAGTGTACATACTGGTTTGTTTTGTAAACTTTCACTTAAAGCACAATTATATATATGTATGTATGTATGTATAAAACTTCAAAAAATTAACAACAAAAAGACAACTCAATCATAAAATGAGTAAAGGACTTGAATAGACATTTCACCAAAGAGGACATTGAAACGGCCCCCAAACCCATGAAAAGATGCTCAGCATCATTGGCCATCAGAGAGATGAAAATCAAAACCTCTATGAGATTATGAGATACCATTTTATAATCACTAAGATGGCTAAAACTTAAAAAAAAAAAAAAAAAAGAAAGAAAATAACAAATGTTGTCGAGTATGTGGGGGAAATTGGAACCCTTAGCTATTGCTGGTGGGAATGGGAAATTTTACAGCCATGTAGAAAACAGTGTGATGGTTCCTCAAAAAATTAAAAATAGAACTACCATAAAAAAAACCCATTGCCATCGAGTCGGTTCTGACTCATAGCCCACAAATCCACTCCTGGGTATACACTCAAAAGACTTGAAAGCAGAGACTCAAAAAGAGACTTGTACACCAATGTTGTTTGTGGCACTATCCACAATGGTCAAAAAATAGAAACAAACTAAATGCTCACCAACAGATGAATGCATAAACGAAATGTGGTACATACAACGGAATATTACCCAGCCGGTAGGAGAAATGAAGTCTGGACACATGTTAGAATATGAATTTTTAAGACATTATGCTGAGTGAAATAAGTTAATCACAAAATGACTAATACTGTATGACCTCACATATATAAAAATCACCTTAATTAATACTGTTACAGAGGTGATTATTGTAATTGCTGTCAATAAGTTGTACACCTGTTAAAAGTTGAATTGGCAAAGGTTGTGTGAGAGATACTTTTACAATGACAAAAAAAAAAAAAAAAGAGTAGCTGCTGAGGTTGCTTATGTACAACCAAACACAGCATGGAATTTGGTTCATTGGTTTGGAGGTTTAAGGTCATGATTTCATAGGACAAACATAGGACATCCCAGGTAATTTGCCTAATAACAGTTTTGTGCTTCTGTTCTGCCTCCTAGTTCATTGTGTAGTGTCTGGAGTCTTAAAAGTTTACAAGCAGCCATCCAAAGCACAATTGGTCTTTACTCACCTGGAGCAACAGGGGAAGAAGGACAGTCAGGAATAGGAGGAGGATAGGGAATGCACAGCTCTTTGCCTCCATGAACGACTGCCTCCTTTGCCATGAGACCATGACTGGATAGTGTCGGTCCAACATTACTGAGCATTTTGATCAAAGATTCCATAGAAGAATCCTGATCAATAGGGGAAAAATGCAGAACAGAATTTCAAATTATCACGAGCTCTAGACTATTGCCCTGAGATAATCTTTTAAACTTTAAACCAAAAATATCGCCTTAAGTCTTCTTAAAAGCAAACAACAGTTTAGCATACCTAGTAAAAAAGGCCTGCCTTGAACATGATGCTCTTTTAAGGACTATCTATATAAAAAGACCCAGAAACTCTGGTGGCATGGTGGTTAAGTGCTACTGCTGCTAACCAAAGAGTTGGCAGTTTGAATCCACCAGGAGCTCCTTGGAAACTCTATGGGGCAGTTCTCCTCTGTCCTATAGGGTCACTATGAGTCGGAATCGACTCGAGGGCACTAGGTTTGGTTTTGGTTTGATATAGGATCCAACTGACAATAGCAACTCAAAAGATTAGATAGAAGCCTTAGGGTGCAATGAGTTTATGTTAATAGTGGGGGAACAACTCAGAAAATGATGGTGAGAATTGTTGCCCAACATGAAGAATGTAATCAATGTCATTAAATTGTACATGTAGAAACTGTTGAGTTGATGCATGTTGTACTGTGTATATTCTGTAACAACAAACTAAATAAAATTTAGGGGAAAAAAAGATCAGAGTTGTTCTAGAGGTTGAAAGAGAAAAATATTATGTAAAATATTATAAAGAATGGAAACCTAAATTACGATTCTCTTGTTAACTGCAACAATTTAGCTGTATAACCTTGAATAAGTCACTTGACTTTTCCTCTGATTCTCTATTTGATCATCTATGGATTGAGACCATTGACCTAAGTGATCTGTAGGGATTTTAGGTTAAATGGTTAAGAGCTCGGGTGCTAACCAAAAGGTTGACAGTTTGAATCCACCAGGTGCTCCTTGGAAACCCTATGGGGCTGTTCTACTTTGTCCTATAGGGTTGCTATAAGTCAGAATTGACTTGACAGTAATGGATATTATTCTAGTTTTTATTAGTAGGGCTAGATTGGTGTAGGAGCAGGAGATGACTGCTTATAACCATGTTTTTCTTCTCACTTTGTTTACATATATATATATCCAACAAATTGAGTGTTATCTATGAGATTCTCACCCACACTCCACTATTTCCTTAATATTAATTTTTCATATTTTATTATATTTCATTTGTATAATATTTAAGTGATACAGTACAGATCTTAATGGTAATAAGAATTATTTAGTGAGCATTTATTATGCACGTTATTATGTGCCCAGCCCTAGATTAAGTGTAATTTTTATCTTATTTGAGCCTCCAAAAAGTAGGTGTCATTTGCTCATTTAAAATGTAACAATGTGTGTGTAGGCAAAAATATAGCCTGTATGTCTTTGCTAGACCTCTTGGCTATACTGTTGCAGCAAGTGATTAAAAGCTTAACTGTTAGTTTCATTTTGGCTTGTTGTCTTAATTGACTACTCAAATATTACCTGGTAGCTCAACTCAGCTCTCTCAGCTCAGGTCAGTGTCTGGACAGTAGGGTGAGATGCTGTTTAAAACCTCTGACTAATAGTATCATAATGTTGGCTCTTATCAGTAAAAAAATTAGGCAAATAAGGTTGAAACAGTTGAATAATTTCCAAAGGTCATTTGTCTGGTCAAAAAAAAAAAAATCAAATAGAGAGTGAGAATTGAACCAAATTAAATGTACATGCTTCTTTTTATATATATATATAATTTATTTTAATTTGCTGTTGTTTCGGAATCAACTTGACGGCAGTGGGTTTTTTGGGTTGTTGAAAATATACACAGCAGAACATACATCAAGTCAGTAGTTTCTACATGTACAATTCTGGGCATTGTTGCATTCTTCAAGCTGTGCAACCATCTTCGCTCTCTTTTTCTGAGTTGTTCCTCATCATTAACATAAACTCACTGACCCTAAGTTTCCTATCTACAACCCAGTGCCGTCGAGTCGATTCCGACTAATCTTTTGAAATTCTGTCATCAATTTGATCCCACATAGATCTTAAAAGAGCACAATGCTCAAGGCAGACATTCATTACTAGTTAAGCTAAACTACTGCTTGGTTTTAAGAAGACTACGCAGGGATATTTTTGGTTTAAGATTTAAATATTATCTCAGTGCAATAATTTCAGGGGTTCATCCAGGCTCCATGACTCTAGAAAGTCTGGATTCCATAGTAATTTGGAATTCTGTTCTGTATTTTCCCATTTTGATCAGGTTTCTTGTATAGAATCTTTAATGGTCAAGCACCTCAGTTTTTCTGGTGTCATTGGAGAGGAGGGGTGTTGTTCTTGGAGACAATTACCCACACATTCCATTTCCTGTTCCTATTCCTGACTCTCCTTCTTCTGTTGCTACAGGCAAATAGAGACAAATTGTTGTACCTTGAATGGCTGCTCTCCAGCTTTTAAGACCCCAGGCACTATGCAGCAAACTAGAAGGTAGAACAGAAGAGCAGAACATGTTATTTGGACCAATTAACTGGTATGTCCCATGAAAGCATGACCCTAAAATCTTCCAAACCAAGAAACTAAATTCCATGAGATGTTTGGTTATACATAAGCAGCCTCAGAAGCTATTCTCTCTCCCTCTTTTTTTTTTTTCTTTTCATTGTTGTAAATATATCTATCACACAGCTTTTGCCAATTTGACATTTTACAGGTGAACAACTTATTGACAGCAATTACATTATTAGGGTTGTAATCCTACACTTAATCCATGTGATTTTTCAATTACCATAAACTGAAATTCAGTATTCCATAAGCAATAATCCCCCTTTCCTCCTCTCTCCTGCCCCTGGTAACCACTAATAACCTTTGGTCTCTATAGATATATTTTATATAAATGAGGTTATAGAATATATTTCTATAAAATATATTTATAGAATATAGACTATTTGTCTTCAAGGTTCATCCACATTATAGCATGTATCAAGAATTTATCTTACTGGCTGAGTAGTATTCCACTGTACGTACCACACGTTGTTTATCCATTCACCCATTGATGGGCATTTAGTTTGTTTCTACCTTTTGGCGATTGTGAATAGTGCTGCAATGAAAATTTTTGTAAAAATATCTGTTTGAGTCTCTGCTTTTGGGTATATACCTAGGAGTGGAATTTCTGGTTCATATGGTAAGGATTCCAACATCCCCATATCCTCACTCACATTTGTTATTTTATTTATCATTTTAATTTTAGCCATCCTACTGGGAGCAAAATTGTATCTCATTGTGGTTTTAATTTGCATCTCTCTGACGGCTAATGACACTGAGCGTCTTTTCATGTGTTTGGTGGCCGTTCGAATGTCCTATTTGGTGTAATGTCTATTCAAGTCCTTTGCCCATTTTATGATCAGGCTATTTGTTTATCTTTTTGTTGTTAAGCTGTTGAAGTTTTATATATATTTTGGTTATTAGATTCTTATCTGCTATATGGCTTCTGAATATATTCTCAGCAGGTAGTTTGTCTTTTTACTTTTTTGTAAAGTCTTTTGATGAACAAAAGTTTTTAATTTTCATGGTCTCATTTTATTTTTTGCTGTTTGTGCTTTTGTTATTGTATTAGATAATCCATTGTTAAAAGCTTGGCCCAAAAGTAGTGCTTCTACATTTACTTCTAAGAATTTTATGGTTTCAGTTTTCACATTTACTTCTTTAACCCATTTTGATTTTGTTTTTTGTAGAGTATGAGGCATGGATCCTGTTTTATTTGCGGGCATGTGGCAATACAATTTCCTTATATATCGCTTATTGAAGAAACTCTTCTTTCCACATTGAATGGATTTAGCAATCTTGTTAAAATTCAGTTAACCATAGATGTGTGGTTTATTTCTGGACTCTCAATTCTATTCCCTTGGTCTATGTGTCTATTGTTATACCAGTATCAGGCTGTTTTGATTACTATAGCTGTGTAATGAAATGTGTTTTGAGATCAGAAGTGTGAGTTCTCCTACTTTGTTCTCCTCTTTCAGCACTGTTTTAACTATTCATGGCCTCTTGACATTCCATATAAAGTTGAGGACTGGTTTTCATATTTCTGTAAAGAAGGCTGTTAGAATTTTGATCAGGATTGCATTGAATCTGTAGATCATTTTGGGTAGTGTTGACATTTTAACAATATTAAGTCTTTCAGTCCCTGAACCTGGAACATCTTTCCATTTATTTCAGTCTTCTTTAATCTCTTTCAGCAGTATTTTATAGTTTTCATTGTATAAGGTTTTCAATCTCTAGTTGAATTTATTCCTAAGTATTTCATTCTCTTAGAAGCTATTGTAAATGGAATCATTTCCATAATTTTCCTTTCAGATTTCTCATTGCTGGTGTATTGAAACTCAACTGTTCTTTGTTTATTAACTTTATTCTGCAATTTTGCTGATTTTTTCTGTTACCTCTAAAAGTTTTATTGCAGACTGTTTAGGATTTTCTATATATAGGATCATATTATCCACAAATAGAGATACTTTTACTTCTTTTTCAATCAGGATATCTTTTATCTCTTTTTCTTATCTAATTGCTCTGCCTGGGACTTCTAATACAATATTGAATAAAATTGTTGTTATCAGGAACCCTCGACTTCTTATTCATCAAGGGGGAAGCACGCAGTATTTCTCCATTAAGTATAACGTTGGATGTTAGCTTTTCATATATGCCCTGAATCATAATGAGGACCTTCCCTTCTATTTTAATCTTCTTGATGAAAGGGTTTGAGGGTCTTCATTGAGAAAGGTGTTAGAATTTATCAAATGTTTTTTCTGCGTTCATACAGATGATCATGTGGTTCTTTTCATTTGCTATATTGATGTGGTGTGTTACGTTCATCAATTCTCTAATCATCCCTGCATTCCTAGAATAAACCCCTCTTGGTCATGGTGTCTGAATCCTTCCATATGCTGGTGGATTCTGTTTGCTAGTATTTTGTTGAGGGTTTTTGTATCTATATTCTCATGAAATATTTACTTGTAGTTTTCTTGTGGTGTCTTTGTCTTGTTTTGGTAGTGGGGTTATGTTTGCTTTGTAGAAAAAAATTGGGAGTATGCCTTCCTTCTCTATCTTTTGGAAGAGTTTCAACAGGATTTGTATCAATTCTTCTCTAAATGCCTGGTAGAAATCTCCAGCAAAGCCATCGGGCCCAGCACTTTCTTTTTTTGTTGTTGGGAGGTTTTTGATCACTGGTTCTATCTCTTCATTCATTATGGCTCTGTTGAGGCTTTCTATTTCCTCTTCAGTCAGTTTGGGTAGGTTTTGTGCTTTAAAAATTTGTCCATTTCATCTAGGTTATCCAGTTTGCTGCCATGCTGTTGTTCATAATATTCTGTCGTAATTCTCTTTATTTCTACTGGCTCAGTTGTAATTTCTCGTCTTTCATTTCTTATTTTGGTTCTTTGCATCTTTTCTCTCTTTTTATTTTTCAGTCTAGCTAAATGTTTGTCAATTTATTGATCTTCTCAAAGAACCAACTTCTGGTTTTGTTGATTATTGTTTTTCTCTTTTTGGTTTGATTTATTTCTGCTCTGATCTTTGTTATTTTCTTTATTCTGGTAGGCTTAGGCTTAGTTCGCCCCTCTCTTCAAGTTGTTCTTCAAGTTGTAGGGCTAGGTTGTTGTTTTGAGCTCTTTCTTCTTTTTCATGATTTATTCCAATTCTTTTCAAGTCCTGGGAAATACCATTTCCATAATGAGGCCGCAGAGATATAAAGAAAAATCTACTGATATTAATTAAGCACCTTAGATTTTAACATTTTATTTCACCTTTAATTTAACCACAGACATAAAAGGTCTGGGTAAGTCCTGAGGTATCTATATTAACTTTTTTTTTCTGGCTTCCAGAAAATAACTTTGTCTTATAATTTGAAAAATGTTTTTGGAATAAGTAACCAAATATAATACACATTCAAAGCATTATAATTCTCATTTGAGTTGGTAGTACAGGATATGAACTCACAGATTTCCTGAGGACATTAGTGCTTTACCACCTGAAAAGTTTTGACTAACACTCATATATCAAGAATAGAAAAATGCATTGAGTACTCTGGGAAATAAGGTACTATGGATTATCTGGAAGTAAATATCATCCGTGGTTCATACTTAACCAGTGGTGGAAGGAAGTAGAAGTATTTGGGAATGCACAGAGGTAAGAGGGCTGATACTATGTGTATTGAGTAGTATTGGTCAGACCCTTGACATTTGAAAGGTAATTACAAAACTAAGACTAATTTTCTAATATTATGAATATGCATGACCTTGCTAATTAATAACAAAACACCTTCACCTTTTAACCAAAGCAGGCCAACTTTTTTTTTCCACTTCCATATTAATATATTAGGCATGACTCAGTATTTAGTTACTATTATAATGCAAAAAAAAAAAGTTCACATAATAAACATGATACTCTTCAAAATAGTTACAAAAAGAAGGAAACATGAGCTGGTGAGATTTACAAGACCATTCTTCACTCCTAACACGTAATTATACAGTAGATACTTGAATTTAACTAATACTATTTTATCTAAAAGAAATTATAAATGCTCTTTGAAATAGACACTAGAACTAATGGCACATTCATATAAAAAAATATTTTATTTTGGATATTTAACTATAGTCACGTGTAGAGAGAATACCATAATAGACTTTCTTATACACAATGCCCAGCTTTAAATATTATTAATATTTACCAATCACTTTTCATCTGTCCTTTCTCAAAATTTGCGTGTGTGCATATACACACATTTACATACATCCAAGTATGTATATATGCACACACGTACACATGTGTATATGCATTATTGTTGTTGTTAGGTGCCATCCAACCAATTTTGGACTCAGCAACTGCATGTGACAGAGTAGAATTTCCCTATAGGGTTTTCTTGGCTGTAATCTTTACAGAAATAGATCTCTAGGTCTTCCTCCCACATAGCCATCAACCGTTTGGCTAATTAAGAGCTGAGAGCTTCCCAATATGTATAAGTAAATAGACAGATCTATCAATTGATCTATCTACCCATCTATCTGCCCATCCATCCATCCATCTATCTATCTATAATCTGTCCATCTGTCCATCCATCCATCTATTGCCTTTGTGTAGTCAGTAAAACCCAGGTACACAGCTTTCTCATGTTCTCTGCTTTTAGCCAAGATCCATGTGACATCAGCAATGATATCCCTCATACCGTGTTCTCTTCTGAATCTGGATTGAGCTTCTGGCAGTTCCTTGTTGATATACTGCTGCAACCAATTTTGAATTTTCTTCAGCAAAATTTACTAGCATGTGATATTAATGATATTGTTTGATAATTTCCTTGTCCAGTTGATTTACCTTTCTTTGGAATGGGCACAAATATGCATACCTTCTAGTCAGTTGATCAGGTAGCTAACTTCCAAATTTCTTGGCATAAATGAATGAGCACATCCAGCATTGCATCCATTTGTTGAAACATCTAAATTGGTATACTGTTAATTCCTGGAGCATTTTTTTCTCCAGTGCCTTTAGTGAAAGTTAGACTTCTTACTTCATTTTCATTGGTTTTTGATCATATATGCTCCCTCCTGAAATTATTGAAAATTGACCATTTATTTTTGGTACAGTGCTTCTGTGTATTCCTTCCGTATTATTTTGATGCTTCTTGTATCATTCAATATTTTGCCCATATAATTCTTCAGTATTGCAACTGGAGGCTTAAATTTTCTCTTCAGTTCTTTCAGCTTGAGAAATGCCAAGTGTGTTCTTCCCTTTTGGTTTTCTAACTCCAGGTCTTTGCATATTTCATTATCATACTTGATTTTGTCTTCTCAAGCTGTCCTTTGAAATCTTTACTTCATCATTTCTTCTATTCCCTCTAGCTGCTCTACATTCAAGAGCAAGTTTCAGAGCTTCTTCTGACATCCATTTGGGTCTCTTCTTTTTTTTTTTTTCCCTGACTTTTTAATAACCTTTTGCTGTCTTCATGTGTGATGTCCTTTATGTCATCCCACAACTCTTCTGAACTTTGGTGATAGCATTTAATGTGTCAAATCTATTCTTGAGATGGTTTCTAAACTCTGATGAGACATACTCGAGGATGTACTTTGCATCTCGTGAACTCGTTTTAATTTTCTTCAGCTTCAGCTTGAACCTGCATATGAGCAATTGATGGTCTGTTCTGCAGTTGGTCCCTGGCCTTATTCTGACTTAATGATATTGAACATCTCCATTGTCTCTTTCCACAGATGTAGACGATTTGATTCCTATGTATTAACTGGTGAGGTCCACATGTACAGTAACTGTTTATGTTGTTGAAACAGGTATTTCCAATGAATAAGTTGTTTGTCTTGCAAAATTCTATCTTGTGATACCCACTGTTTCTGTTACAAAGCCTGCATTTCCTAACTGCTGATCCTTCTTTGTTTCCAACTTTCGTATTCCAATCGCTAGTAATTATCAATGCATCTTGATTGCATGTTTGATTAATTTCAGACTGCAGAAGCTGGTAAAAATCTTCAGTTTCTTCATCGTTGGTGTTAGCAGTTAATGGGTAAATTTGAATAGCATTCGTATTAACTGGTCTTCCTTGTAGACGTATGGATATTATTCTATCACTGACAATACTTCAGGATAGATCTTGAAATGTTTTTTTGACTATGCATGCAATGACATCCCTCTTCAATTTCTCATTCCTGTTTTAGCAGACCACGTGATTTTTCGATTTGAAATGGCCAATGCCAGTACATTTCAGCTCACTAATGCCTAGGATATTGATCTTCAAGCTTTCCATTTCATTTTTTATAACTTCCAATGTTTCTAGATTCCTACTTTCTACATTCCGTGTTCCTATCATTAATGGATGTTTGCAGCTGTTTCTTCTCATTCTGAGCATACCACTTCAGCAGGTGAAGGTCCTGAAAGCTTTACACTGGCCACATCATTGAGATCTCTCTACTTTGAGAAGGCAGCTCTTCCCCAGTCGTATTTTGAGTGCCTTCCAATCTGAGGGGCTCATCTTCCAGCACTGTATCAGACAGTGTTCCACTGCTATTCATAAAGTTTTCACTGGCCAATTTTTTCAGAAGTAGATTGCCAAGTCTTTCTTCCTAGTCTGTCTTAGTCTGGAAACTTTGCTGAAACTTGTCCACGTGGGTGAACCTGATGGTATCTGAAATGCTGGTGGCATAGCTTCCAGCATCACAGCTAAACGCAATCCACCACAGTACAATAAACTGACAGATGAGTGGTGGTATCTATGTATACATAGATATATATTTTTTCTGTACAAGCATATCTCCATAACATCTGAATAAAGCAACAAAAATCTCTCAAAATCAATTCACATTCAAATTCCTCGATTTTCTTCAAAACTATCTTTTTACTGTTGACTTGTTTTTATCAGGATGTGATGAATTCTCGTCAGTTGTATTTAATAGAAATGTCCCTATTATCCTCTAACACCAACACTTGACTTTTTACTTTTAGACTTTTTCAGCATCAGTGTTAGAAAATATATAGAATTTAGAGAAAAAGGATTAAGTTATTATCAATAGTTCTAGTTCAACTGTAAGATCGTAGGTTCATTCCTAACATCTTTGATTCTATGGTATTATCTCTATTTTTATGATGGAAATCTTGGTTTCTGACAATATTGAACACAATTATTTATGTTATTTTTCAGTGAAACTCTTATATTTAAAAAATAGCAATATCAATGTCACTAGCAACAATTAAATTACTAGATGCAATTTGTTATATGTATGTAATTTTTTTCTATCCTTAAGTTATCCCACCATAAATGTACAGTCAAAATATTGTACTTCAAATAAGTTGATGTATCTTTATGAGATTAGGCTACCGATTTGATATGCAATTAAGTTTTTTTGTTTGTTTCAGGTTATGATTTTTTTTAAAAAAAATTAGAAGTGGCTAGTTTGTTATTCTTTAACATTTAATTTTTGTTCTTTAATTATGTAAGATATTTACAAAATTAGAAAATTAAAACTATAAAACAATGCACATCTATGACTCTTTTATTGCTGCCCCTTTCTTTTTAACCCCTTCCTACCCATATAATAAACATTTCTACTAGTTTTGGAAACCCTGGTGTCATGGCAGTTAAGTGCTATAGCTGCTAACCAGAAGGTTGGCAGTTCAAATCCACCAGGTGCTCCTTAGAAACTTTATGGGGCAGTTCTACTCTGTCCTATAGGGTCACTGTGAGTTGGAATTGACTTGCTGGCAACAAGTTTGGTTTGGTTTCAGTTTTATTAGTTTTGATTCTAAAAATCACAGATACATGTTTATGTCCTTTTTCCCTGCTACCAAATAAGCTGGATCTCTGGTGGCCCAGGGGATAAGCGCTATGGCTGCTAACGAAATGGTCGGCAGTCCAAATCCATTAGCCACTCCTTGGGAATCCTGTAGGGCAGTTCTACTCTGAGGTCTCAATCAACTTGATGGCAATGGGTTTTGTTTTGTTTTTTATCATATAAGCTAACCTACCATAAATACTTTTCTAAACATAGTCTTTTTTTTTTACTTAATATATTGAGGTCATTCAAAATGTATATAAAGATTACCTTCATGTCTTATAGCTTTATGACACTGTGTTGTATGTACTATAACATATTCAACTAGTTGGATATTTATGAATATTTGGGTTGCATTAGTCTTTAATATTAAAAATCATACTGCAGTGAACTGCCTTGTGTATATATCATTTCATATATCTTTTATCTTTCCCTCTCTCCCTTTTTCTATGTTTTTTCTCTCAACGTTCTTTTCTTTTGACATCTTCAGTTATATCAAAAGCTGTTAAGTCACTCCTAGTTTCTTAAATTATAATCTAAAGCAGTTAGCCTTCTTATGTGCTTGCTTTGAAGTACCACACCTTTGTGTCTTGTGCTTTGATAGATAGTTAAAGATAACTATTTTAACTTGAGAAAAGTCATATTGCCAGTGCTATCAACAGGCATCCTGTTTAAGTGGTAATTATGAAGGCATAGGAGGAGGAAGGAATTGCAAGCATATGAAATGAAGAGATGGGTTTAGAAGAAAGAGCTGTAAGCAAGAAGGAAGGAGCCATTTAAGGATTAGGTACTGGATAGAAAAATGACAGCCACAAGGATAACAGTCCCTGGTTATTTAGCCAGAAGTATGCAAAATATTCTGACTGGTGAGAAGAATAATTAAAGATTTAGCTACCTTTCTCTCAATCTCTTTTTAATATTATGATATTAAACAAATATTTTTGTGTTTCTGATTTCCTTAAGTGAGTTACAGAGGAACAGAAACCCTAACACTTGGGGTCTCCCAAACTTTCTGTGGGATAGTTTAAAGATTCTTTGAAATGTTAGTAACAAAAGGTAGCTAAAGTAGCTAGGTTATGAAAATGTTTTAACTTTTGAAGTCTGTACACTTGAAACACTTGGAATCTGAAAAGCAGTATTTAAAATTAGATGACTAATCATCAACATTGGTTTGAATGGTGAATAGGGTCTACTGGCTTTTTTCTTTCACAATTTATTTATTCCACCTGCCCCAAATTAATGTCCATTATTATGTGGAGGAGTTTCCTGATATTGTCTTAAGTATTTATGTATTTATTTCTGTGATTGCATTGGAACAAATTTCTGTATTCCTAGCTATACTTCGAGTTTATTTTCTTTTCAAAACGTTTATCTCATTTGTATCAGAATGACTTAGCACTGCATAGATAAAACACGTAGCTTTAATGATTTTTATGTGGCATTTAGTGATTTGTATCCTTGGGTGTGTCATTTATCTGCAGTAATCCCAGACGTGCATCCTGGTTTCTCCAAAACGTTTCCCTGCTTGTTACTTTTTTCAGCAGCCTCATCCCTGCTAGGTGACTGTGCGAACATATGGCTTTTCATGCAGCAATTAGAATAAAAAGTGACTGAAAAATTATTCTGAACAGACAAGGACATAATGTCCTGGGTTAAATGAGTCTAGTGATTTTTAATGCCATTTCTATTATACTGAAATGCACTCAGCACTGGGGACATTCTTTGCTTAGACAAGACTGAAAGAGCGAGGCTTCCTGTACATTTTTATCTGAGCAGAGTGAACCCTGCTGAATGCAGAGCAGAGTCAGAGGGAACTGTTAACTGGAGATTAAGCCCCGACAATCAAGCTGCTTGCCAATAAATTTCAAACTCATCTATGCAGGTCATTCAATAACAGCTGACTTGCAAAGCAATTAAAGCCACCCCTTCCTGTTTCATTTCTGCAAAATGGGGCTGGACTGTTTGAGCTTTCATTTGCTGGGCATGGTAAGTGAAATGAGCCAGGGGCATACTGAAATCCTGGGTGAATGCCTGGTGCCCTCTCACAGATTTGGTTTTTAAAGGAAAGGTGGAAAGTGGACAAATCATTGCCAGTACAAAAATTAAAACTGGAGAATCTGACTTAAGCAGTCACTATTTAAAACCAAATCAAGTGTTTGTCTTATCATCTACAACCACTTTCTTTTCAGCAAGTAACTTTTCAATGCTGATTCCGAGTCAGCATTATAGACATATTTGAGTGAAGGAGAATGAATGAGTAAATTATTTTATCAGGCATAATCTAAGTTCACATGGATAACACATTCCCCTCCCACCCGTATTTCTATGTATGTCTTTAGTACTTCTGGCCTTTATTAAGTTTATGGGGGAATAGGGGTTGAAATGGGTATGGGGTAGGGCAAATCATTTTTTAACCTATAATTCTGAGTATTGCACTAATAAGCATTTTGCTGTATATTCTCTGAGATTTATTTTTTATTATTTCTATGCTTATATGCATGTAACCAGGTGGTTAAAAGCATGGGCTTTCTCATTAGATGACTTGAGTTTCAGCACTAGATCTCCCACTAACTGGGCCATCTGGTAATTTTGTGTCCAAAACTTACTTTTTGACCTTCATTGTATCTAGCTTTAAATTGGTGATAGCAATAATGCAATAAAAATAAGTGAGACTACAATGGAATACTACGCATCGATAAAGAACAGTGATGAACCTGTGAAACATTTCATAATGTGGAGGAACCTGGAAGGCATTATGCTGAGTGAAATTAGTCAGTTGCAAAAGGACAAATATTGTATAAGACCACTATTATAAGATCTTGAGAAATAGTTTAAACTGAGAAGAACGCATTCTTTTGTGGTTACAAGAAGGGAAGGGAGGGAGGGTGGGAGAGGGTCATTTACTAATTAGATAGTAGATAAGAACTACTTTAGGTGAAGGGAAGAACAACACTCAATACAGGTGAGGTCAGCACAACTGGACTAAACCAAAAGCAAAGAAGTTTCCTGAATAAACTGAATGCTTCTAAGGTCAGCGAAGCAGGGGCAGGGGTTTGGGGACCATGGTTTCAGGGGACATCTAAGTCAACTGGCAAAATAAAATCTATTAAGAAAACTTTCTGCATCCCACTTTGAAGAGTGGCGTCTGGGGTCTTAAACACTAGCAAGCAGCCATCTAAGGTGCATCAATGAGTCTCAGCCCACCTGGATCAGAGGAGAACGAAGGACACCAAAGACACAAGGTAATTACAAGCCCAAGAGGCAGAAAGGGCTACATGAACTAGAGACTACATCATCCTGAAACCAGAAGAACTAGATGGTGTCTGGCCACAGGGGATGACTGCTCTGACAGGGAACACAACAGAGAACCCCCGAGGAAGCAGAATAGTGGGATGCAGACCCCAAATTCTCATAAAAAGACCAGACTTAATGGTCTGACTGAGACTAGAAGGAACCTGGCGGTCATGGTCTCCAAATCTTCTGTAGGCCCAGGACAGGAACCATTCCCAGAGCCAACTCTTCAGACATGAATTGGACTGGAGAATGGGTTGGAGAGAGAAGCCGATGAGGAGTGAGCTACTTTCATCAGGTGGACACTTGAGACTATGTTGGCATCTCCTGTCTGGTGGGGAGATGGGAGGGTAGAGGGGGTTAGAAGCTGGCAAAATGGTCATGAAAGGAGAGACTGGAAGGAGGGAGTGGGCTGACTCACTAGGGGGAGAGTAAGTGGGAGTATGTAGTAAGGTGTATATAAGTTTATACGCGAGAGACTGACTTGATTTGTAAACTTTCACTTAAAGTACAATAAAAATTATTAAAAATAAATGAGACAATGCTTATAGAGCTCTTAAAGTAATATTGGTTGCAGAGTTAGTCCAAAGTATATATTGCTTGTGTTTAATCCCTACATACATAAACCTACATGGTTTACAAACCAACATGTATACAGTGAATCATTGAATACATACTGTTTTATGACCTACTGGTTTTATTTAACAAGATATGATAGGCCTTTTGGCATAATGAGAAAATACAGTGCAAAACATAATGAATGTTAATATCCATCATAATTTTTAATATCTTCACAGTATTTTTATGTATGAGCACATCATAAATTATTTAACAATCATCTTGGAATGAATGCCTTAGATATGTTCAATTCTAACTACAATGAATGAATTTTTGCTTAAATCTTTGGACATTTTCCCTTTATTTTCCAGGTATGCAAGTGACAAAAGAATAAAGTTGAGGTAAACCCTTTTATTCAAAAGCTAAAAATTTTATATACATTTTCAAAATACCCTTCAGATAGTTATATGAATATCTACCTTAATAAATAATTTATCACAAAATGAACTCTAAGGTTAGTTTCTTACCTTATTGCAACTATATCTGCAAAGCAAAGGAATATTAACTACATTTTGAACAAAATTTGTAATATATTTCTGAATTTGAAACTACAGTGATAAAACAAATTCTGCTAAGTAGTAAATATAAAGGTGAAGTGAACTATTAAGACAACTACTTAGAAGAATTAAAGTGGTACTTGTTTTCCAGAGGCATTTATATTTTTTTTCTAGAATTTAAGGCAAATAATCATTAAACAATAAACAATAATATGCAGAATTTTCCCTATTAATAGTTGAATAAATCTTTTCTGCATAGGTGGAAAGAATAAGCCTACTGATTAGTAAATTACTGAGTATATCTTTAAAATAATTAATTACATATTCAGTTTGTGACAAGGTGAAGGACATGCTGTGAAGTATGTCATGTCAGGAGACACCTGCTCAAAACATGTGGATCCCTGGGGAAGAAATAAAGAACTATGGCATTATTGGCGACTATGATGATTTTTTTTTTTTTATGATGAGTAGGGGAAAGATGGTATATTAGGGTGGTAGAATCAACAGGACTTGGTTACCGATTTAACGTGCAGGCTGAGAGCAAGAGAACATTTAAGGTTCCCCAGAATGAGCTGGCACTCTCTCTTACCAATGCCCTCCATATGTCTTTCTAGCTCTGACTTTATCACATCTTATTAAAATTATTTACTCATATTTACGTTTCCCTTTAGACTATATGTCTCCTTATGAATAAGCCAAACCAAAAACTAAATCCGTTGTCATCGAGTTGATTCTGACTCATAGAGACCCTATAAGAGAGAGTAGAACTGTCTCATAGGGTTTCCAAAGCTGTAATCTTCATGAAAACAGACTGCCACATCTTTGTCCTGTAGAACAGTTAGTGGTTTGACCTGCCAACTTTTCGGTTAGTAGCTGAGCGCTTAACCACTTCCCCACCGGGGCTCCTGTCTTATGGATAGTTTGT
The DNA here is from genome assembly GCF_024166365.1 of Elephas maximus indicus. Taxonomy (NCBI): domain Eukaryota; kingdom Metazoa; phylum Chordata; class Mammalia; order Proboscidea; family Elephantidae; genus Elephas; species Elephas maximus. Next base: position 23,103,129 of record NC_064825.1, on the reverse strand, counting down.
ATTTATTTATTTGCTTACTTATTTTGCATCTTACTTTCACTTTTATGAATTAAAATAAATTACAATGAATTATATAATTTCCGGAATTAGAAATCTAAGAACTAGGGTATATATACATATACATGTATGTGTGCGTGTGTGCATGTGTGTGCGTGTGTGTGTGTTTATGTGTGTTTTGTTTGTTAGTTACCATTGAGTCAATTCTGACTCCTGGCAACCGTGTGTGCATAGTAGAATTGCTCCTTAGGGTTTTCAAGGCTGTAACCTTTCAGAAGCAGATCACCTGGCACTACTTCTGAGGTGCCTCTCTGGATGGGTTGGTTTGAACCACCAAACTTTTGGTTAGTAGATCAGTGCTTAACCCTTTGCACCACCCAAGGTCTCTGTATATATATATACATAGAGCGAGAGAGAGAGAGAGATAGCCCAGTTGCACAATGGTTAAGCGCTCAGCTGCTAATTGATAGGCCAGTGGTTCAAAGCCATCCAGTGACTCCATGGGAGAAGAGACCTGGCAATCTGCTACCATAAAGTTTACAGCCTCGGTAACGCTATGGGGCATTTCTACTCTGTCATATAGGCTTGTTATGAGTCAAATTCAACTTGACGCTGCACACAAGAAAGCTATATATAAGTAATTTACATTACTTTATAACTATGTAAATACTGTTTGTAAACAACGACTTTGAATAAAACCAAATGGAGGTAACGTTTCGAAGGAGCAGGGTATAACGACAGACTATTGAACTTGTCACCAAGAAATACAGGTTTAAGTTTCAAGCTTTGTCAGTTCTGTAGTTAAACACTGGACCTCTTTGAATCTGTACATCCTAACAGGGTTGCTAGGGTGATACTTGACTTTGACAGTTTTAAGAACTATAATCTACTTTAATAAAAATCTTGTTGTTAGGTGTCGTCAAGTTGGTTCTGATTATAGCGACCCTGTGTACAACAGAACGAAACACCGCCTGGTCCTGCACCATGCCCACAATCATTGTCATGCTTGAGCCCGTTGTTGCAGCTGCTGTGTCAATTCTTCTTGTTGAAGGTCTTCCTCTTTCTCCTTGACACTGTACTTTACCAAGCATGATGTCCTTCTCCAGGGGATGACCTTTTCTGACAACGTGTCCAAAGTAAGACATAGTTTTGTCATCCTTGCTTCTAAGGAGCATTCTGATTGTACTTCTTCATTCTTCTGGCAGTTCATGTTATATTCCATATTCTTATCCAGCACCACAATTCAAAGGTTTCGATTCTTCTTCAGTTTTCCTTATTCATTGTCCAGCTTTCACATGCATATGATGTGATTGAAAATACCATGGCTTGAGTCAGGCACACCTAAGTCTTCAAGGTGACATCTTCACTTTTCAATACTTTAAAGAGGTCTTTTGCAGCAGATTTGCCCAATGCAATGTATCTTTTAATTTCTTAACTGCTGCTTCCATGGCTGTTGATTGTGGATCCAAGTAAAATGAAATTCTTGTCAACTTTAACCTTTTCTCCATTTATCATAATGTTGCTTTTTGGTCCAATTGTGAGGATTTTTGTTTTATGTTGAGGTGCAATCCATACTGAAGGCTGTGGTCTTTAATCTTCATCAGTAAGTGTTTTTTTAAGTCCTCTTCATTTTCAGCAAGCAAGGTTATTCATCTGCATAACAGAGGTTGTTAATGAGTCTTCCCCCAATCTCGATACCCCGTTCTTCATGTAGTCCAGCTTTTCAGATTATTTGCTCAGCACACAGGTTTAATAGGTATGGTGAAAAGATACAACTCTGATGCACACCTTTCCTGACTTTAAACTGTGCAGTATCCCCTTGTGTCTGTCCAAACACCTGCTTCTTGATCTATGTACTAGTTCCTCATGAGCACAGTTAAGTGTTCTGTAATTCCCATTCTTCCAGTGTTATCCATAATTTGTTATTATCCACACAGTTGAATGCCTTTGCATAGTCAATAAAACACAGGTAAACATCTTTCTGGTATTCTCTGCTTTCAGCCAAGATCCATCTGACATCAGCAATGATATCCCTGGCTCCACATTCTTTTCTCAATCCGGTCTGAATTTCTGGCAGTTCCTTGTTGATATGCTGCTGCAGCCACTTTTGAATGATCTCCAGCAAAATTTCACTTGCATGTGACATTAATGACATTGTTCTATAATTTCTGCATTCAGATGGATCACCTTTCTTGGGAATAGGCATAAATATGGATCTCTTCCAGCTAGTTGGCCAGGAAGCTGTTTTCCAAATTTCTTGGCATAGACAAGTGAGCACCTCCAGCGCTGAATCTGTTTGTTGAAACATCTCAATTGATATTCTATCAATTCCTGGAGCCTTGTTTTTCGCCACTGCCTTCAGTGCAGCTTGGACTTCTTCCTTCAGTACCATCGGTTTCTGATCATATGCTACCTTTTGAAATGGTTGAAGGTCGACCAATTGTTTTTGGTATAATGACTCTGTATTCCTTTCACCTTCTTTTGATACTTCCTGTGTCGTTTAATATTTTCCCTATAGAATCCCTCACTATTGCAACTCAAGGCTTGAATTTTTTCTTCAGTCCTTTCAGCTTGAGAAATTCCAAGAGTGTTCTTCCCTTTTGCTTTTCTATCTCCAGCTCTTTGCACATGTCATTATAATACTGTCTTCTAGAGATGCTCTTTGAAATCTTCTGTTCATTTCTTTTACTTCATCATTTCTTCCTTTTGCTTTAGATACTTGACGTTCAAAAGCAAGCTTCAGAGTCTCTTCTGACATTCATTTCTGCCTTCTCTTTCTTTCCCATCTTTTTAATGACCTCTTGCTTTATTCATGTATGATATCCTTGATGTCATTCCACAGCTTGTCTGGTCTTCGGTCATTAGTATACAAAGTGTCAAATTGATTCTTAAGATGGTCTCTGAATTCAGGTTGGATATACTTAAGGTCATACTTTGGCTCTCGTGGACTTGTACCAGGTTTCTTAAGTTTCAACTTAAACTTGCATATGAGGAGTTGTAGTTAACTCCTGGCTTTGATCTGACTGATGATATTGAGATTTTCCATTGCCTCTTTCCATAGGTGTAGTCAATTTCATTCCTGTGTATTCCATATGATGAGGTCCACATGCATATTCACCATTTATGTTGGTGAAAAAAGGTATTTCCAATGAAGAAGTCATTGGTCTTGCAAAATTCTATCATGCGATCCCCCCCGCCATATTTTCCAACTACAATCCTTTCTTTGTTTCCAGCTTTCACATTCCAATCAATGCACACTGATTGCATGTTCAATCAATTTCAGATTGCAGAAGTTGGTAAAAATCTTCAGTTCCTTCATCTTTGGCCTTAGTGGTTGGTGTGTAAATTTGAATAATAGTTGTGTTAACTGGTCTTCCTTGTAGAAGTATGGGTATTATCCTATCACTGACAACATTATACTTCAGGATACATCTTGAAATGTTCTTTATGATGATGAATGCAATGCCATTCCTCTTCAAGGTGTTATTCCTGGCATAGTAGACCATATGAATGTCAGATTCAAAATGGTCAATACCAGGCCATTTCAGCTCAGTAATGCCTAGGATATCAATGTTTATGCATTACATTTTATTTTTGATAATTTCCAATTTTTCTAGGTTCATGCTTTGTACAGTCCAGATTCTGGTTATCAAATATGGGTGTTTGCAGCTGTTTTTTTTTTTTTTTTTTCTCATTTTGAGTAGTGCCACATCAGCACATGAAGGTCCCAAAAGCTTGACTCCATTCTTGTAGTTAAGGTCGACTCTACTTTGAGGAGGCAGCACTTCCCCAGTTGTATTTTGAGTGCCTTCTAACCTGAGGGGCTCATCTTCTGGCACTACCTCAGACAATGTTACACTGCTATTCATAAGGTTTTCACTGGTTAATTCTTTTCAGAAGTAGACTGCAGGGCTCTTCTTCCTAGTCTGTCTTAGTCTAGAAGCTCAGCTGAATCCTGTCTGCCATGGGTGACCCTGCTGGTATCTGAATACCAGTGGCATAGCTTCCAGCATCACAGCAACACACAAGCCCCCACAGTATGACAACCTGACAGACAGGTCAGAGTTAAAGATCGTACACATTAAAAACACACACACAAAAAAAATGGTAAGCATAATTTTACATATTTATAATACCCAGACTATTATGTACAGATTGGTTTTATTTAAAAAAAAAAAAAAAAACATGGATTATAAGTAAAGAGTTAGAGTAGAATACTTGCTTTATACAAAATGTTCAATAATAAATACAAGTGTAGAGTAGCATCAGCATACGGAAAGGCATCTAGAATTTAACCAAGCCTAATGTATAAATTTTAAAAAATTAATTGACAACCTTTATTATGTGTGCTAAGATTAAATTTGATTGTGAACTAAGGAATCCAAAGTAATGGTGGCTTCAATAACATATGAGTTTATTTCCGTCTCATTGACAAGTCTAGAGGTCATGGCTGGAGTGCTGGCTCTGCTCAATCCTATTTTTAGGGACCAAGGCTCATTCTAGTTTGTTTCATCATCCCTACGGTGTGTCTTAATCCGCATGGTCCAAGATGATAAGCCTATCATCTTGACTGTATTCCAAGAAGCAGGAATAAAATAGAGAAAAAGAAATTACAAAATGAAAATATTAGCTGATCGTTAATTAAGTTAACAAAAAGAAAAAAAACTGCCATATTTAGCCAGTTACATTGACATCTTTGCATAATATTAACCTGACTTAAGCCAGAACACAGTCACATGGCCAAACCTAAACAAATATCTTTTGGCAGGTCTGTAACATGGATGTTCTATTAATTAGGAAGCCATGAGAAACTGATTTGATGGTATTAATCTTTACCAGAATCTCACCTTTGGCTACTCAAATATTCATGTGTACCATTTTTTGCTCACGTGTAATATACCCATACCACCCAAGCGTCACCCAGTTTTTTCCTTCACCTCACAAACCAAAGTCTTTGGGTGCCCCACATGTCTCTGCATTAGTATGGGTATGGCTCCTGAAGGCCCAGAGATCTCTAATCTAAAAGACAACAAATCTGCTTCTTGTAACATCCATCATAAGCAGTATGTGATGAGTGATGATGGAATAAAATAATTGCGATGAAAACTTCCAGTTGGAAAAGAAGATCCATAAACCCATTGCTGTTGAGTCAATTTCAACTCATAGTTCCCCTACAGGACAGAGTAGTTTCCAAGGAGCCCCTGGTGGATCCGAACTGCTGACCTTTTGGTTAGCAACCAAGCTCTTACCACTGTGTCACCAGGGCTCCATTGGTCTCTAGCAGTTATCAAATCCCATTGGGTAGAAAAGGAAATATGTTTTTTGTCAGTAGTATAGCTTATTAGCCCACCTAGAAGCTCCTGCTCCTACTCTCAGAAAAGGATGGTGAGAATGGATGACAGCTAGAAGAACATAGTCAATGTCACTGAATTGTGTGTACGTGTAGAAACAGTTCAATTGATGCATATTTTGCTGCAGGTATTCTCAACAACAACTATATATATGCATATATAATTTAAAAAAACACTCTTGTTCATTGTCTAATCATTGTCTACTATAGTTCCTGCCTTGCTTCTCTGGAGCTGTTCTTCCTTGTCTTTATCATTAGTAACCAAACCTGCAGTTATTGTTGAATACTGTCCACCCCTGGAAACTTAACAAATTTCATATCCTGTCTCCTGCTAGTTAAAATTTGAGGATTCTAGAGTTCCATTAGAGGGTAAACTGCTGGATTTTATAAGCTGTGCTTCTGGTTCCTTCAACAAGATAATTCCCTCTAAATCTTAGGAGACACATCTTCAAGTAAGCACTGCCAAAGATATAAGACAAATTTAGTTTAAAGAGCATGTGTGTGTTTCTAGCAGTCTTAACCTGGTCTTTATTGATTTTAATTGCTGGACTCAACTCCCTCCGCTTGACAGAGAAATAACTAGTGAAAATTTCTTGATAAAAATATATTGGCAATAGCCTCATCTCTTCCTAAAGATTACTCTTCAGTGTCATTGCTTTTGTGTGTGCTTCAGTTTGGGTCCAGATGCAATAAGCGTTTTCCATCATCCAAGATTCCAAACTAAACTCATAACCCACTTAGATTTCATGCAGTAGACAGGAAGTGCCTTCTTTGGCAAAGCTATACTCCCTTCTACTTCACTTTGCAGGTGAACTGGTTATAGCTTGAGTTTTTCTCTGTAGGAGACTGCTGAAGGCTGCAAAAATAAGTCACCATTTTCAGTGCTCAGTTCTGCATTCATTAGAATAATATTGAATTCAAGTAATGAAACAAGTGGTATTTTTTTCTCCCTCTTTCTTTCACAAACAAATACCAGAGGAAGTGATCGAGGAAAAGATGGAGACTCAGATACTTGGTGTTATCAGGAGTTAAGACTTTATACGGCTTTCTAGGAAAAATTTGATGCTGCTTCTCGCCACCCAGAAAGTACACCTTACGATTACAGCCATGTTCCAAGCAGTAAGATAACAGAGTTAACATAGTCCTGTGGTCTCACCTCATTTTAGTGTAGGCTGGGAAATGTAGTCTTTGTTCTTACAGACCACATCCAGACTAAGCTTTCTGATCATTATCCAAAAACAAACAAACAAAAAAGAATGAATACTGCAGAATAATTAGCATTTTCTGCCATATTGTATAAACCACCAATCAGTTTTCTCCTGATTGCAAATCACCCCATCCCCTCTCCCCTAGTATATTTTGAATTGTGGAATTTAATTGTCTAATTAATTTCAAACAAAAATGTGTTGTCAATTGACTTATAAATGTGTATAAGTAATATTTGCATTTCTAAGTCAATTTCCCACTCTTACATCAATAAATCCCCCTCCAGGAAGAAAAGAAAACAAACCTTTTCCCCCTCAGTGAAATAGCACAAGTTCTGTATTTGGACAAGAAAACTATTGAAAATCACCAGGAGGCATTTCATCCTCCATATGATTGATCAAGTCCCATTTTGTATTTTTCCTGACTCTGCCCTTAAGCCCTGATCATCCTGTACACCACATACAGGGTTTTTTGGTTTGGTACACCATATAGTGTTCCCCGTCATTTCACTTTCTCACTGATATTGCTCGACAGGAAAGATTCCTGCTGTTCTCTTTTTATAGGAACACCTTTCACTGTACTAAAAAAGGCAGAATGTACAAAGCGTGTTTTCTTTACTTTTACTTCTGAATGGGTTAGAAAATCTCACTGAACAATTTCTAATATGAAGAACGCTTGACATTTTCTTCAGTTTTCAACTGGTCATCATTTATGATATTTCTATTATGGCTTTAGATCTGTCAGAGACTTTCATGAAGAAGTTTATCAGAGGGAAAAAAAAGTAAATTAGAGGATTACTGTTCAGTGTTTCTAAAAAGACATGCAGTATAATAGGATAAAATTAAGATAAGCAACTTTTCACTAGAAAGGTCAAATAGAAATCACTTACACTATAGCATAAACAGAAAAACTGAAGGAACTGTATTGTAAGTCATTTCATCAGAGAATAAATATGTCTGGAACTGATAAAATTGTTCCTAGTTTCAAATCAGTGTTTGGAACATATTTAACCAAAGCTTTGTTTCAATGGCTGAAGTTCATTATCAGCTCAACTGTGTTTAAAACGATTAAGTGTCAAAAAACTACTATAGTGAATTTTTTGATGTCACTGATTATTTGTGTCTCTTTTCCTTTTGACAAGCCCTATTCTCTATGTGCTTTCATATAGGGTGAAACAAGAACAATAGTGGAACTAATCATTCTTAGAAAAATGTATTTTTCCTCATTAAATTTATCTTTATATCTTTCTTGAATAAAAGGGAGACATTTCTTGTAATAAGTCTTGTAAAATATATTACTTCCCAATTTTTCTGTATTGTTTCAGACTGATGTTTTATAATATTAACATCTTATCTTCAAATTTCACTGAACATTGTTTTCTGAAAAGCTGGTTGTAATTAATTTGAATATAAATTAAGGATGTTAATATGATCAGAAAGAAATATTTAGTATTTTAATCTGTAATTCTTTGAACTAAATTTTCTACAACAGTGATAGAATTCAGATAAATTTATTTTAGATGTTATCCTCAATATTAGCTAGTATTATTGCAATAATCAGGACTGATATTTGAAAATCTTGTGATGACTGAGTATTGTCTTATTTAAGATATTTTCAAAATATATGTATAATACATGTAGACAAGCTCATGGGAACTGCATTGGCTGGAGATATAATTCTTTATGAACCTTACTTTTGTATTCTTTCTCAGACAATAATAATTTTTTATATAGAATTTTATTCAGACAGAAAGATACTTTCTTAAGTCTTGAATTTAAGTGCTTTAACATAGTATCTTATTCAGGGATTTCTTCACACACCACATCCAGATTTATGAAATAGGCTGACCAATGAATGTAAGAGACCTAATCTGGCAGCCCACCACACATCTGACAGTTTGTCATACTGCGGTGGCTTGCATGTTGGTGCAATAATGGAAATTATGCCACCATTATTTGAAATACAAGCAGGGACACCCAAGGTGGACAGGTTCCAGTGGAGCTTCTAGACCAAGACAGAGTGGAAGAAAGGTCAGTAAATATGAGGGAAACCCCCAATAAGATGAATTGACACGGTATTCACAACAATGGGCTCAAATATATCAGCAATTATGGATATGGTGCAGGACAGGGCCATATTTCCTTCTGTTATACGTAAGGTCATCATGAGTCAGAGCCAACTCAACAGCACCTACCAACAATCAGCAGTTCCATAACATGAGGCTTTAAAACTAGTAGCTTGGATGATGCTATGCAGAGTATCTCTGCTAAGGCACTAACGTACAGAAAGGATAGTACTATCATTGCCAGGCTAAGTCCTCTGGGATGGGGTTCTGATGTGTTTTTTATCTCTGATTTTAGTTTTAGCTCGGTGCTTAACACTTAGTATTGCCTCAGTATCTGTTTAATAAGAATACAAATGTGTGTGTGTAAATGTGTGTCTGATGTTTGAGAGTGTTGAAAAAGGAACAGATGTAACTCATTATTATAAGACACATTGCAGAGATTTCATGCTTACTCAGCTACCGATCCTCCTTTTATAAAAAATATGAGTAAACTTTTCTCATCTTGTATGGAAACAAAGCCTGAGTTCTTGTTTTGGTCATATGTCTAACACTTGGACTGAAATCATTTCTTACCAGCCTGCATTTATTCTAATCCAGATAGTTATTTTTTTTTATTATGATGTCTCCAGGAGAATGCATAAAAAAGAAGCTCTCCAGAAAAATCTAAATGCTAATATTCAAGGCTGTAACTGCTATTGTTCTTATTGCTACTGTCATGTTTACTGTTATACATTTTTTTAAAATCCATTTATATTCTGCTCATTTGTTTCCACTAAGTCAGGAAATGTGTATACTTCTTTTCATCTCTGACGCACTGTACGTGGTATACTTTACTAATCTCTATGGGGATTGGTATTCTCAATGCTATTAGCAACAAACTTTGTGATCATGCACTTTCTTTTACTCTTTTTTGCAGTCATTTTTCAAAGCTCTTTCTTTTACTTTTTGGCCAGGAAATGTTGTCATGGATTGAATTGTGTCCCCCCAAAATATCTGTCATCTTGAGAATAACACCAAGCCTGGAAAAGATGCAATAGTAGTATATTCCTGTAAAGTGCTTACACTATATACGAATTAGTATCGTATTATTTGATGGATTATGATAAGTTAAAAGGGCATGATATAAATCCCAGAGTCACCATAAAACAATTCCAAACCACTGAGATATAGCCTTTATCCAAAATCTCATTATGTATGTACTATTATGTAATAATAATAAATATAATATCATAAATATATTGTGTAATATAAATATATACTATATGATATGTGACATTATATAATATTAATATAATAATAAAAACATATATTTTATTTTCAAAATTTTCCCACATAAGATGTTGTGATTCTCTTTCCATAAATTAAACAGAAATAAATACTATTCTAACTATATCTAGTTAAAATACAGTGTATATTTTGTTTTGAAATTCATCATGACCATGATTTAGACAGTGCCCTGACAAGAGTAAACATGTTCTAGCTAGAGTAAATGTTTGTTTTCTTCTAGCAGTTGAAAACATGTCTCTTTTATATGATAGTATTACATATTTATTTACTTATAATTTTTAGTAAATTTTAATAGATGGTTACTTTGTACCATGCAATGTCTAAGCACCTTATTACTATTAACTGATGAGACCCTGTGCCTCATCGAGTTGATTCTATCACATAGAGATAGGTAATATATACAAAAGTGTGAAATGTTAGCAATTGCTGCGGTTAGTTTTACTTATGGAACTTGAACTATTGTTGCAGAGAAATGGTATCAAAACATACTATGTTTTTTTCCTCTCAGAACCCTTGAAAGTATCAGAATGAGATGTCTAGGATGAAACTTGAATTTCCTAACCCTGGAGAGAATCATGCTTGCTCTACCTTGGCATTTCACCAATCATAGAAAATTGCTGCTGTTATTTACAATTTTCTATTTTTTTCCCCTGGTAAAATATTGATTTAGCTGACAGAATTTTCTTCCTCTCTTAATCAGAAAGAACAGAATCCTTGGGTGAACTAGATGGGTTAGAGACAGAGATGACACAGAGGGTCAAAAAAGTACCATAGATTTGAGAGCTAAGGTGCTTGCTCTGCAGATTAACCTGTTTAACGCTCAAAATTCAGTGCCCCTGCTGAGTTTCACAGGACATCAGTTTGAAGTACAATCTGAGAGGCTGACTTCAGTAGTTATGGCCTCAGTAACTTATATGCCCCTCAAAATGCGACTTTATAATTGTTTTCAGATATGATTTTCTTCCCCAAGGTATTAATCTCTTTCATTTATTGTTAGGTGCCTTCGAGTTGGTTCCAACTCATACCGACCCTATGTACAACAGAACAAAACACTGCCCAGACTTGTACAGGCCTCACAATCCTTGCTATGTTTCAGCCCATTGTTGCAGCCACTGTGTCAATCCATCTCAATGAGGGTCTTCATCTTTTTTGATGACCCTCTCTCTACCTTACCAAGTATGATGTCCTTCTCCAGGGACTGGTCCCTCCTGATAACATGTCCGAAGTATATGAGACGAAGTCTCACCATTCTCATTTCTAAGCTGTACAAGTTATGGATAACATTAGAAAGAATGGGAATTCCAGAACACTTAATTGTGCTCATGCAGAACCTGTACATAGACCACGAGGCAGTAGTTCCAACAGCACAAGGGGATACTGTGTGGTTTAAATTCAGGAAAGGTGTGCATCAGGGCTCTTTCCTTTCATCATCTCTTATTCAATTTGTATGCTGAGCAAATAATCCAAAAAGTTGGACTATATGAACAAGAACATGACATCAGGATTGGTGGGAGACTCATTAACAAGCTGCAATATGCAAATGACAACTCCTTCATTTAACATGTGTATATGAGTAAGTTTTAGGTACTCAGCATTATGCTGAGAATACTTCTACACATAAAATAATAATAATAATAATAATTTTCCTTACTTCAAGGCCAGTTCAGAGTCTAGAGGGGAAGAGTGTGAATTAAAGAAATAGTGAAAAAATCTTTGAGAAAATAATAGGAAGTACCCAAACCCAAACCAAACCCAGTGCCATCGAGTCGATTCCGACTCATAGCGACCCTATAGGACAGAGTAGAACAGCCTGATAGAGTTTCCAAGGAGTGCCTGGTGGATTTGAACTGCTGACCTCTTGGTTAGTAGCTGTTGCACTTAACCACTATGCCACCAGGGTTTTCAGTAGGAACATAGTTGATATGATATAGGTATATACCCCTGTTAAAAAATATTCTAATAAGGTTAGTATTATTGAATTTACTTGGTTTTAAAAAGATCCATGAATGGAAGTATATCTCTCAGCAAAAACTAGGAGGTACTCCTTTGAAAAAAAGCAAGCACAGAGTTTTTATAGGAAGCAAAGGGCAGAGATGGGGAGAGAGAGAAAAATAAAACAAACCTTTTTCATATATTGAGATTATATTAGACTAAGACATATGGAACACCTAAACATTCAAACTTACCTATTTAAGAGGCCTATTTGATGTCTGAGCTACATCTTCTAAGGAAGCAGATAAAAACATATGCCAGCAGAGATCTTTTTTGCATACCAATATAGCCTGAGAACATATAGATTTCAAATGAGGGAGGAGGAGGCCAGAGGTGGAAGCATTCAAGCCTCTTTAACTCTTTCAAAGACTCTTTTTAACTCCAGCTAATTTTAATATATTAGTTTTTTTAAATATAGAGAATAAAATACAAATTTAACATCAGAAAGTAGCTTGGCATTGCATTGAAGATTATTAATTATATCTATCACAAATGGTATTAGCACTTAAACCAAAGATGAATAATTAGACTGGCCTCTGGCAGTGAGAAACTATAAAGACTGGAATGTATCTTAAATTGAAGTCTGTGTTCCTAAAATATTTTCTTCGTGATAACACATATACTATTGTACCTGGGTGTGAGTGGTCAACTAAGAAGTACTGTTCGGAATAGATCAGGAAAGGCTCATAGTCACTAGTAAAGCTTTTTGTTTTGTTTTGTTTTCCCCCTTGTCCTATTACAAGGAGAATGTACCTTGACCTCTAGTTAAGTAAATGGCTATTCCATCTCCAAGAAGTCCCAGGGTGGTGCAAAATGTTAAGCACTTGGCTATTAACCAAAAGTTTAGCAATTCAAAGTCACGAAGAGGTGCCTTGGAAGGAAATTCTGGTGATATACTTTTGAAAGATCACAGCCACTGAAAACCCTATGGAGCACATTTCTAGTCTGAAACACATGGGGTTCCCATGAGTTGAAGTCAACTCAATGGCAACTGATGGTAATACCATCTCCAAGCCATAATTTGTGATTCCTTCAGTCCTGCTAACCATGCCCCTTCATCTATCTTCCCATTCATCCAGGTACTCAGGCCAAAGCTCACAAGTCAACCTGGGTTCCTCTTTTGGTCTCAGCCTTCCATTAGCAGAATTCTTTAGCTATATATAAAAAAAAAAAAAAAAAAAAAGTTTTTTTTTTCATAGCTAAAGAATTTTGCTAAATCAACAAAAAAGAGGAAAATCTTCATCAAGATGGATTGGCACAGTGGCTGAGAAAGTGGGCTCAAATATAGAGATGATTGTGAGGGTGGCGAAGGACCCTGCAGTGTTTCATTCTATTTTATGTAGGGTCGCTATGAGTTATAAGTGACTCAACGGCACCTAACAATAACAACAATCTCAAATTGCATCCTGGGCTCAGTTCTGAGTTACCACCTCCAGTTCTAACACCTTAGTGCTTACCACTGATGCTTCTTCTCTGGGTTACCAGAAAAGCCATTTGATTATTCTGGCTCTTGCTCCAACCCCCTACAATTCTTTTTCTCTGGATGGCACTCAGAATAATCTTTTTTTTTTTTTTTTAATAGATATTTAAAATATTTAGATAGAACCCAACATGCTTCACATGACCAATAAGGTCTTACATGAGCTTTACACATTTGGCTTTTCAGCTGTGTCTTAGTTATCTAGTGCTGCTATAACAGAAATACCACAAGTGGATGGCCTCAACAAACAGAAGTTTATTCTGTCACAGTCCAGTGTGCTAGAAGTCCAAATTCAGGGCATCAGCTCCAGGGGAAGGCTTTCTCCCTCTCTAGGCTCTGGTGGAAGGTCCTTATCATCAATCTTCCCCTAGACTAGATTTTCAGTGCAGGAACCCTGGGTCCAAAGGACACACCCTGTTCCTGAGTCTGCTTTCTTGGTGATATGAAGTCCCCATGTTTCTCTGCTCGCTTCTTACTTTTATATCTCAGAAGAGAAGGGTTTAAGACACAACCTAAGCTTGTAGATTGAGTCATGCCTCATTAACATAACTGCCTCTAATCTTGCCTCAATAACAACATAGAGATAGGATTTACAACACATAGAAAAATCATAGCAGATAACAAAATTGTGGGCAATCACACAATACTGGGAATCATGGCTTAGCCAAGTTGACAGATAATTTTGGGGGACACAATTTATTCCAAGAAAATCCATCCTTTGGTCCCCCAAAATTCATGTCCTTGTCATATGTAAAACACATTCACCCCATCATATCATAACAAAAGTCTTAAATCAACTCCAAGTCCAAAGTCCAAAAAATTATTCTTCATCTGTGAAATTGAGAATATAACTTATCCACTTCCAAAGTGCAATGGTGGAACAGACACCAGCTAGACATTCCCATTAAAAATGGGAGGAATTAGAGGGAAAGAAGGTATAACAGGTACCAAGCAAGTCGGCAGAACACATTACATTAGCCCTCAAGGACTAAAAATAATCCTCTGTTCTCCAAGACCATTTAGGCAATGGCCCTGCCCTCCAGGTTCTGGGTGTTGGCCACAGTCTTTGAGTCTGAGTGGAGGCCCCTGGGCCCTGAGCTTCAGCTCTGCTTTCCAGGCCCACTAGGATGGCAACTCTGCTCCCTAGGTTTTGGGCGACTCCATTCTCCTAGTCCATCTGAATGGCGACTCCACCCTTTGAGACTGAGGCAGATCTGCTTCCTGTGTTCCTTGTCTCTTCAGCTTCTGTTTCCTGGTTCCTTGGTCTCTTGGCCTCTAGGGCCTCACTGAGCATGTCTGCCCTGCCACGGCAAGTGTCCCAAAGCTGTTTAGCTTCACTGATAAGTGCCTGGAGGCACCTCACTCTGGCAGTAAATTTGACTGGAAGGCACTTAGCTCTCTTGCTCCTTGGTTTGGCAGGCCTAGCTTCACTGATACGAGCCCAGAGGCACCCCACTCCACCAGGAAGCCTCCTGCTTGGAGACAGTTCTCTGGCTGTATGGGTCAGCTCCAGCACTGTCTCTCCCTGGTCTCCTGCTTCTGCTGCTGCCATTTCTCTGCTGCTGCCGTTTCTCTACTGCTGCTTCTCGCTGTCTGTGCCATCTCCATTGTTAACAGCTGTCCTCACATCCTTCTGATTCCTTATCAAGAATTGTCTTTGACATCCAGAATTCCACAGTCTCTTCAATGCAATAGGCAACATAGGCTTTGACTATTAGGCACTTTAACACTTTTCCGGAGTCTATCCATTCACAATTTCAAAACAGCTCCCACATTTTAGATATCTGTTAGAGAAACACCCTACTCTCTTGATACCAAATTCTGTCTTACTCATCTAGTGTTGCTATAACAGAAATAGCACAAATGGATGGCCTCAGCAAAAAGAAGTTTATTCTCTCACAGTATGGTAGGCTAGAAGTCCAAATTCAGGCCATTAGCTCCAGGGGAAGTCTTTCTCTTTCTGTAGGCTCTGGTGGAAGGTCCTTGTCATCAATATTCCCCTGGACTAGGAGTTTCTCAGGGCATGGATCCTGAGTCCAAAGGATGCACTCTTCTTCTAGTACTGCTTTCTTGGTGGTATGAGACCCCCATGCCTCTCTGCTCAGTTCTCTCTTTTATATCTCAAAAGAGATTGGCTGAAAACACAATATAATCTTGTAGATTGTGTCCTGTCATATTTACATAACTGCCTTTAATCCTACCTCATTAACTTCATAGAGATAGGATTTATAACACATAGAAAAATCGCACCAGAAGACAAAATAGTAGGCAATCACACAATACTGGGAATCATGGCCTAGCCAAGTTGACAGATACTTTGGGGGGACACAATTCAATGCATGACAATCCGTAACGGCTTGTCTGTTCTCTGACCCTATGAACTCTAGTCATCTTAAGTTTCCGCAGTTTGTTAGGCATATCAAGCTTGCTCCTGCTTTAGAGTTTTGCATTAGCTGTTGGAGCTTTAGAAACCCTGGTGGTGTCGTGGTTAAGTGCTATGGCTGCTAACGAAAGGGTCAGCAGTTAAAATCCACCAGGTGCTCCTTGGAAACTCTATGGGGCAGTTCTACTCTGTCCTATAGGGCCACTATGAGTCATAATTGACTCGATGGCACTGGGTTTGGTTTTTTTTGGTTTATTGGAGCCTTGGTGGCACAGTGGTTAAGGGCTACGGTTGCTAACCAAAAAGTCAGCAGTCTGAATCCACCAACCACTCCTTGGAAACCCTGTGGGGCAGTTCTACTCTGTCCTATAGGGCCATTATGAGTTGGAATTGACTCAATGGCACCAGTTTTTTTTTTTTTTTAATTCTTTCTGCCCAGAGTGTTCTTGCCTCATGTTTCTCATGAACTGCTCCTTCCTATCATTCAGGCTTCTTTTCCTCTCCGAACACCCAATTCCAACCACTCTACCTACTTTGTTTTCTTAGTAGTACTTGTTACTCTTTGAAATTATGTAGATACAGAGATAGAGATAGCAATAGATATTACCATATTTCTCACTTTAGGATAAAGGCTTTTTTATCTTGTTTATCTTGTTTGCAGCTATACCACCAATGCCTAAATATGCCTGGCACATAGTAAGTCTATATGCTATGTTGAACTATTAACTAACTAAATAAACACAAATTAAGAAAAGAGACAAAAATAAGGCACTCATTCATCTGAGAGATTAGAATAGGTTTCAGTGAGATGAGGGCAATTACGTTTGAAACTCAGGAGACAAAATTCAAGATAGCTATTTACAAAATTTTCACAATATATTCTATTGCTATCTAAATGAGAAAGGGAGAAAACAGTGAATATAATGTTCAGCTTTCACGTATTTATTGGTAATTATTGTATAGTTTTAACTTCCATACAGTTGAGCACTCTTTTAAAAGGAAAAGGAGTCAAATAAACTAAGGTTACCAGATTTAACAAACACGATACCAAATTAAATTTGAATTCAGATAAACAACAGATAACTTTTTAGTATAGCCATACCCTAAATATTTTATGGGAAATACAGGTACCAAAAAAAAAAAAAGTTCATTATTTATCATAAAAAATTCTTTTATAAACAAAACATTCATTTGCTTATGAAATTCAAATTACAGAGCTTCCTGTATTTTATTTGGTGTCCCTATTATAAACACACTTTTAAAATTAATATGCTCTTATGGAATTAATTTATTAAATCAAAATCTGTGAGACTATAAGCACAAAACTAATAAGTCTCTGTGCTAGAAGGTATATTGTAAAAGCACAATCTCTGCCATTAGGAGCTCACAAACTGGTCAAGAAGATCTGCAAAATGGCAAGGTAACTCAAATATTTGATTTCTTCTAAGTGTACAAAAAGTTACAAAAAAAGTCCTTTTTTTATCTGAGTTTCAAGAATAAATATGAATGTGTACAGAAATCAGGGAACCAGTCTTAGAAAACATAGGACCTTAAAATTAGTTTTAATATAATAAATGGAACTTGAATTTTAATACAAGAAATTTTAATACGAGAATAGTGAATGTGTTACCGTTATAGGACAGTTTGCTGTAAAGGTGAATTTGAGGAAGATAAGTTTGAATCAAATTGTGGAGTCTCTTAATGATAAACTTAGAAGTATGAGGCTTATCTCTGGGACAGTTAATAACTACTGGAAATTTCTATATATATGGAAAGCAAATGATAAAACATTGTTTAAGAAAGTTAATTCTGGTGGTAGTGCAAAGAGATGAACTGTAGAGTATAAGAAGGCAAAACAAGCATGAGACACATGAGGCATGAGGGAAATGGAGGGTGAGGATAGAAAGTTTACATTGTGTGATTAGATAAAGAGTTGGTGGCAAATTCTATATGGGAGCTGAGAAAGAGATAAGACAAAGATACTTTCAAAGACTTACACTTAGTGGATTGAAATAATTATAGTGAGGTAATTATAATTATATGTGAGAAATCTAATTTTGGAGGAAAGTTAATGAATTCAATTTTAGCTAGTTTGAATTTGAGGAGAGTGATTAGTGAGTAAATGGTGATGTATGAGGTCAAGGTTGTGCATTTAGAGATCTTCCTATGTTCACATGCCAAAAAACAAACCAGTGTTACAAGAACCACAACCAGAATGTTCCTTAGAAGCAGGAGTGTCGAGATTTCGACTTGCTTACTTTGAACACAACATCAGGAAAGACCAACCGTTAGCAAAGTACAACATGTTTGGTAAAGAAGAGAGCTGATGAAAACAAGGCAAACCCTCAATGAGATGGACTGACACCATTGACAACAATGGTCTCAAATATACCAACAGCCATGAAGATGGCACAGGACTGGGCAAAGTTTTGTTCTGTTATATGGTTGCCATGATTCAGAGTTGACTGCATGGCAGCTAACAAAAATTTTCACATTTTAGCCAAAATAGTGAAATGAAGTGTATTCTGTAATGTAAAGAATGTAAGATAGAGTTAAGAGCTGAGTTCAATGCAATGCAGTACCCACCAATAAAGAGGAAAAGAAGCCAGCAGAAGATGAGTGCCTATGTGAACACAAAATGAAAAGAAAAAAAAAAAAAAAAATGAACATGTAAACTGGAAGACTAATGATTCTCAAACTTTAAAGGGGTAAAAAAAAAAAAAAAGGTAGAGCCCTCTTAAAGAAGCTGATAAAAGCTTTGAAACTCTCTCTAAGAAAGAAATGTATAAATGTTTAAGCATAAAAGACTCTCTATATAAATTCTATGTATTCACTGACTTCTGTGAATGAAGGGTTATTGGATCTCAGATTAAGAATCGCTACTCCAGAAAGGACTGGGTATGAGTAATGGAATAAGATCCTGAGAAACAGAGGTAAACAGGGACAAGAGTAAAAATTGGGGGAAAAAAAAAAATTGCCTCTTCAAGAAATGGGTAGAAGTAGATTGTGTACACAAGGCTATAAATTAGGATGAGAAGAAACAAGACAGAGCGCAGAAGTGGGTTGTTAAATCATTTGACAAATAACCAAACCTGTAAAACAAACAAACAACATGCAGGCCATGAGGATTAAAATGAAGCCCAGGATCAAGTGAAACAGTTGGTTGATACCAGATAAAATTTGTATGTCTGGAAAAAGATTCACCCAGAGTTTGAGGCGGACTTGTTTTGTGAGTAGTTCAGTCAAGCATGCAATCAAATGAGTAAAAACAGGCTGCACACGCCTGGCACTTGGGTCTGAGATCAAGTTTGCTGGGGAGATGAAGTTCAAAAGGGTGAGCTCTTTTATAGAAATAGAATTCAAGCACTGAACTCCAGAGACAGGGGACAAAAGCGATGCTTCAGCACAGAGCAAATTAAGATAAGATTAAAATTTTGCTCCTCAAAGACCCAGTATATATGTGAATTAAAAAAAATAATAATAATTCTCTTTGGACATATTTCTGTTCTAGGGAGATAATACTAGTGAGATTATCTTCTTTTATATATAATATAAAAGAGAACAAAAGGTTGTAGCAGATTTCCTTTTGGCTAACAGAGTAGATTTGAAGATAAAGAGATGGCATAGTAACTTTGCCAAGTAAAATTTAAATTAAATGATATTGATAACACAAATTAGTTTTAATTATTTCATTAAAGATGACATTCTAAAATTTCAAGATCTATAAATTAGTATCTTAGAATAAGATATCCCTTGATTAAAAACAAAAATCTCTAATAGTCTCCATGTCAATGACCAGCACGTCTTTCAAGGTTCCATTGAAGAAGCACCTGCTCTCTGAATTCACTGAAAGAAAGCAACATAGAAGCTATGGGCACTACCTCAGTAGCAGTCTATTAACGTTTACACTCAATTTACTTAGGAATTAAATTTTATGAGGGCCATGTCATGTAATTCTCTTAACACTCCTATGTGGTAGATGTATTTTTTCTTCTCATTCAGATAAGAATGCTGAGTCCTAAAGTATTTAAGTAATTGGCCAAAAAAACCCCACTGCTGTCAAGTCAATTCCGACTCATAGCGACCCTATAGGACAGAGTAGAACTGCCCCATAGAGTTTCCAAGGAAGGCAGAGAGAATAGTTGGCAGAGCCTCTCAACTATAGACTCTGAATCAAGGGCTTGTTCTCTTACCAAGATAACTGTTTTAAATACGCGTGCTCAATCAGCTTCTGAGAGTGGTGGAAGTGAAAATAAAAGCCTCAGGGCTTCACTGTCATATTCAGGAAGAGGTCCCTTTTTCAAAACTTCTTTTTATGATGTCTTAAAACACTTATTCAAAAAAATCAAGTAAACAATTGTGAGTGGTTTTGAAATAGATCTGAGAAGTCTAATTTTGGAGGGAAGATAATTCAACTTTTGTTAGTTCAAATCCCATTTAGACTATAAGTCACAAACAAAACTCACAGCCTATATGAAATGATCCTTTATCAGCTTTCAGGGGAAACCCTGGTAGCTTAGTGGTTAAGTGTTAGAGCTGCTAACCAAAAGGTCGGCAGTTTGAATTCACCAGGCACTCCTTGGAAACTCTATGAGGCAGGTCTACTCTGTCCTGTACAATCACTATGAGTCAGAATCGATTCGATGACAATGGGTTGTATCAGCATTCAGTGCTCCTCTGTTCCTGTAAAATTATTTACAATTTATTGCACAAATCACACAATTCAATCCTTATTTCAGCTTTCATTGATCATTCTTATTTTTTAATATTTTCATCTCAAAGACAGTAATCATATTTTTAAAATTTATTCCTCTTGTACATACTAGGATCATATATATGTAAAATGTGATCAATAAATGTCAAGTGATTGACTTAATTGAATACAAAAATTTGATTATTTAAGTTATTCATTAATTATGACTCAGATTGTTAATATTTTGAAATCGATTGCATATCTTCAGAACAAAATTGGTATAAGTAGTGTTTAAGAAGAAAAATTCAATATAAAAAGAAAACTTCAATATAGTTTTGTAAAGTTTCAAATTAAGAGACAGTATTTGCTGCAATATATTATTAGTTGAGACCAAATTTAGTAGATCTTGTTGAACATACTATCTTCACAAGACATTTTTTAATCTAATTTTCAGCAGGAAAAAAATCATACACTGATGTCGTCAAAATAAAAACAATGTGTTTTAAATTTGTGTCCACCGTTTTTTCTGTTGTGTGTGGTGTCTGTGCTGATCTGAAACAAAAAGAATTTTTTCTATACATAGCATTGCCATCCTACTGTAAAAAAATGGCAATTTTTCTCCATGGTCCCTGTGAATTTTTTATGCGGAAATATCATTGTATGTGGCCATGGGGGGAATGTAATTATTTTCTTCCCAGAGAATATGAATGAAAGGCGAATTCTGACCTCTTGTATTAGAGTTTCTTTTAAAATTGCTAGGACCACTTTAAGGAAGGACCTCCCTCTTAGCCAGTAGCAGAGTTGCAGCTGACATTAGCAGTTTTGACTTTCCTTACACTTCCCTACCCTCAGCATTTGCCTGAGGTGATGAGAAGAAAATGGCTAAAATAATGAGTTAACCCTCACTTCTCTGAAACTAGGCATTCCTGGCTCAAGCATGCTAAGTAGACTATATATGGGTCTCATTTTCCGCCACGTACCTGGTATTGTCTGCTGAGTATTGTGTGTGTCAAAGCAAGCACGAAACTTTCTGATGTCAGTTACCATGGTGGTTACCTTTTTTTTTTTTTTTTTTCCAGGAGTGAATTGTAGATTAAATAGCTTCATAAAACATACATACATGGTTAGCACATAAACTACAGGTACCCTGCAGGTATAGTAATTTAAACACCACTTTCTGAAACTTTTGAAAACTTGGCTTCTGAAAGGCACATCTAATAATAAACCCATAGTTGCTTCCCCGCCTTGTCTGTTGAGGGCAATGCATTTCCCTCAGGGGAGAATCGTCCTTGCCAAGTTACACAGGAAATTACAGTCTGAAAGCAAGAAAGGCTGCAGAAGCGGAGCTGTCATGTCCTTCTCAAACTTTGAGGGCTTCCTACTTTCTGCTTATCTCCCCAGGGCAATAGCAGAACCTTGTCCTCCTCATCTCCTGGTGCCACTTAGAAACATGGAATTATCACTGTATTTCTCAGAATTGAATACCTGGACTCATGTAAAAATTCACATGTTACTTTTGGAAATGCTTAGCTAGCATGTTATTGCTTGGTTCTTCACAAAAGTAGTTTTAACTGTTAACTGATGCCAAATATCTCAGGAATGGGAATGATAAGCAATAATTTGTTATAATATATGCAGAGTTGAACTTGGATATTCAGGAGCATCTTAGTTACATCAGTCTTTTGTATTAGAGATTGAAAAATTTCTGAAAATTTTCTTTGTGCCAATTTGGTCTTAAAATAGAGAGAGAGAGAAAAAAAACCCTATATATTAGTTAGAAGACACGTATTTTTTTTAATCCCACTTTTAGGGCTATGTATAGATTTTTTAGTTCTTTTGCTTCTTCGTCTCTTTCTGTACACAAACTCACATAAAATGCACACGTTATTTATTTGTCTGTCTAAGATCAATAAAATGTTGCATTACTTATATAACTTAACTCTGTTATTTTCTCACCTGTAGACTTCATTTTTCTACAGGAAAGTTACTCAGCTGTATCTTGCAGTAGGTTGTCTTGTCTCTGTCAAGTGTCATTCTGCCTGTTCCTATTTTCTATGGTTAAAACTGTTGTCATTTTTATAGGTGCTGTCCAGTGAATTTCTGTCTCATAGTGACACCATGTGACAAAGTAGAACTACCCCAAAAAGGTTTTATTGGTTGTAATCATTAAGGGAACAAACCACCAGGTCTTTCTCAAACAGAGCAGCTGAATGGGTTCCAACTGCCAAATATGAATTAACAACCAAGTACTTAACCATTTCACCACCAGGTCGTAAGGCAAAAACCGTTGTGAAGAGCAGTTGAGTCCTCTCCACTTTCAGAAAGCAAGCAATACCATTACTATCCCTATTTTATATAGATGAGTAAATTGAGGCTTAGAGCTTAAGTAACATAAATATATTCATATAATACATACAGGAAACAAAGCTTGAGATGCATATTATTTCCAGACTTAAAAAATGCACTTTCTCAGGAATTTGTGTGGCCTTGCATGCATCAAAACAAACAAACTCATTGCTGTCACGTTGATTCTGACTTATAGATGTATACCTTCCATACTCTACACCCATTTTAAGGACCCCTGGTGGCATAGAGGTTAAGCACTTGGCTGATATCCAAAACATCAGTGGTTCCAAACAACCAGATACCACGGGAGAGAAGACCTGGTGATTTGCTCCCTTAAATATTTACAGCCTACGAAAACACTTTAAGAGCAGTTCTGTTCTGTCTTATAGGGTTGCTGTGAATCAGAATTGAGTCTACAACTAACAACAACAAGAACACCCCTTTTAATTGTACAGTTTATGAGTTTTGACAAAACCAGTATCACAGTAAAGACAGAATATTGTCATCACACAACAAATATACTCATACCCTTTTACTTGTCTCACTCCATCCCCAGAGTCAGACAATCACCAGTATGCTTTCTATCACTATGATTAAATTCCATTTTACAGAATTTCAGGAGGAGCCATAGTGGCACGATGGTTAAGTGTTTGGCTGCTAACTGGTCAGTGGTTGGAACCTCCCTGCTGCTCCAGGGGAGAAAGATGTGGTAGTCAGCTTCCATAAAGATTTACAGCCTTGGAAACCCTATGGGGCAGTTCTACTCTGCCCTAAAGGGTTGCTATGAATCAGAATCACTTGTTGTCAAAGGGTTTGTTTTTTACCTGTTGCCTATCCAAAAGTCAGAAAGAAAGTCTCCTGTATTTTCTTTGAAGTTGCATAGTTTTTACTCTCTGATTAATTTGAATTTATTTTTGGTTATGTATCTGTCAGTTTGTCACACTGTGGGGGCTTGTATGTTGCTGTCATGCTGGAAGCTATGACACCTGTATTCAGATACCAGTAGGGTCATTGATAGCAGACAGGTTTCAGCTGAGCTTCCAGACTAAGACAGACTAGGAAGAAGGACCTAGCAGTCTACTTCTGGAAAGAATTAGCCAGTGAAAGCCTTATGAATAGCTGTGGAACATTGTCTGATATAGTGGTGGAAGACGAGCTCCCCAGGTTGGAAGGCACTCAAAAGATGACTGGGGAAGAGCTGACTCTTCAAAGTAGAGTCAACCTTAACGACATGGATGGAATAAAGCTTTCGGGAGCTTCTTTGCTTATGTGGCATAACCTAAAATGAGAAGAAACAGCTGCAAACATCTATTAATAACCAGAACCTGGAATGTACAAAGTATGAATCTATAAAAATTGGAAATCATCAAAAATGAAATGGAACGTATAAACATCTGAACTTAAATGGACTGGTATTGGCCATTTTGAATGAGACAATCATATAATCTACTATGCCAGGAATGACATCTTGATGAGGAATGGTGTTGCATTCATCACCAAAAAGAACATTTCAAGATCTACCCTGAAGTATAATACTGTCAATGATAGGATAATATCCATACACCTACAACAGAGAACAGTTAATAAGACTGTTATTCAAATTTATGCACCAACCACCAACCATTTAGGCCAAAGATGAAGAAATTGAAGATTTTTATTAGCTTCTGCAGTCTGAAATTGATTGAACATACAGTCAGGATGCACTGATAATTACCAGTGACTGCAATTTGAAATTTGGAAACAAAGAAGAAGGATCAGTAGTTAGAAAACATGGCATTGGTGATAGAAACAGTACCAGAGATAGAATGATAGAATTTTGCAAGACAAATGACTTCTTCATTGCAAATACCTTTTTCACCAACATAAATGACGGTTTTTTGTTTTTATACACATGGACCTCACCAGATGAAATACACAGGAATCTAATTGACTACATCTGTGGAAAGAGAACAAGGCCAAGGGCCTACTGAGGAACACACCATAATTCCTCATATGCAAATTCAAGTTGAAACTGAAGAAAATCCGGGCAAGTCCACTACAGCCAAAGTATGATCTTAAGTATATCCCTCCCGAATTTGGAGACTATCTCAAGAATAGATTTGATGCACTGAACACTAATGACCGAAGACCAGACAAGTTGTAGAATGACATCAAAGACATCATACGTGAAGAAAGCAAGATGTCATTGAAAAGACAGTAAAGAAAGAAAAGACCAAGATGGGTGTCAGAGGAGAATTTGAAACTTGCTCTTGAACGTCCAGTAGCTAAAGCAAAAGGAAGAACTGATGAAGAACTGAACAGAAGATTTCAAAGGGTGGCTTGAGAAGACAAAGTAAAGTATTATAATGACATGTGCAAAGAGCTGGAGACTACACCAAAAGGGAAGAAGACGCTTGGCATTTCACAAACTGAAAGAATTAAAGAAAAAATTCAAGTCTTGAGTTGCCATAGTGAAGGATTCTATGGGGAAAATAGTAAATGACCAAAAGAAGATGGAAAGAATACACAGAGTCATTACACAAAAAACAATTAGTCAATGTTCAACCATTTCAGGAGGTAGCGTATGATCAGGAATCGATGGTACTGAAGGAAGAAGTTCAGGCTGCACTGCAGACATTGGCAAAAAACAGTCTCCAGGAATTGACAGAATATCAATTGAGATATTTCAACAAATGGATGCAGTGCTGGAAGTGCTCACTTGTCTATGCCAAGAAATTTGGAAGACAGTTACCTGGTCAACCGACTGGAAGAGATCCATATTTATGCCTATCCTCAAGAAAGGTGATCCAACCGAATGTGGAAATTATCGAACAAAATCATTAATAGCACACGGAAGTAAAATTTGCTGAATATCATTCAAAAGCGGCTGCAGCAGTATATCTACAGGGAACTCTGGAAATTCAGGCCTGATTCAGAAGAGTACATGGAACCAGGGATATCATTGCTGTGTCAGATGCATCCTGTCTGAAATCAGAGAATACCAGAAGAAGGTTTACCTGTGTTTTTTTTTTTTTTTTTTTGACTATGCTAAGGCATTCAACTGTGTGGATCATAACAAATTATGTGTAATATTGTGAAGAATGGGAATTCCAGAACACTTAACTGTGCTCGAGAGGCAGATAGAACAAGGGTATACTGTGTGGTTTAAAGTCAGGAAAGGTGTGCATCGGAGTTGTATCCTTTCACCATACCTATTTAATATGTACGCTGAGCAAATAATCCAAGAAGCTGGACTACAGGAAGATGAATGGGGCATCAGGATTGGTGGAAGACTCATTAACAACCTGCGTTATGCAGACGACACAACTTTGCTTGCTGAAAGTGAAGAGGACTTGAAGAACTTACTGAAGAAGATCAAAGACCACAGTTTTCAGTACAGATTACACCTCAACATAAAACAAAAATCCTCATAACTGGACCAATAAGCTGCATCATGATAAAAGCAGAAAAGATTGAAGTGTAAAGGATTCCATTTTACTTGGATCCAGAATCGACACCCATGGCAGCAGCAATCAAGAAATCAAAAGATGCATTGCATTGGCAAATCTGCTGCAAAGGACCTCTTTAAAGTTTTGAAGAGCAAAGATGTCACCTAAGACTAAGGTGCACTCTGACCCAAGCCATGGTATTTTCAGTCACATCATATGCATGTGAAAGCTGGACAATGAATAAGGAACACTGAAGAATTGACACCTTTGAATTGTGATGTTGGAGAAGAATGTTGAATATACGATGGACTACCAACAGAAGTATATTTTTCTTTAACTCATTGAATATGTCTAAAATGGCTGCTTTGAAAACTTCCTTAGCTGAACCCGTCAAATGGGTCCAATTAAGGTTGATTTTTGTTGACTTTTTTTTTTTTTTTTAACCTGAGTATGGGTCACACTTTTCTGTTTGCACATCTGGAAACATTGGTTTAAAATTTAACATTGTGGATAATATGACATAGTCATTTCTGGATTCTGTAGTTGCTTTTCTGAAGATTAGTATCTTATTGTTGTAATTTGAAGACAGAATTTTTCTTGCACATGCTATGCTGTGATGGTTTTCCATTGCTAGGTTTTTGAGCCAACCTCCTCAACCTGCTGAATTTGGCATTCAGGGAAGAATTCAGTTTGCGCATGAGCTCTCTTTTCTTCCTCTCTGTGGTGGCTTTGTTTTTGGAATTCTCTTTATTACTTTTTCTGTCCTTATACACTGTTGGCTAAAACAACAATAGCAACAAGAAAAGAATCAGCTGACTCAACAATCTGGCTCCATTTAGTTCTGTCTTTCAAGAATAGATTTCTTTCTGCTCTCAGCTTGCTTTTTTTTTTTTTTGCTGAGCTTACCGGCATCTTTGTATTTGCGTATTTTAGGTTTCAGACAGGAATTTGGGTAGTGTTTATACTCAGAATTTTTTTTTTTTCCTTATTTCTTTAATAGTTCTCTAGCTGCCAAGAGTTCCCTTTTACATATCCGACTGTGCTTGCAGCCTGGAAGTCACATTTTTGACGTCTTTAACCAAAGCTCAGGAATTTTGTTCCCAGAGACCAAAAAAAAAGCCCTCTTCCAGTTTCAAGGTTTTTTGTTTTGTTTAGATTTCGTTTTCCTGATTCTTCTGATTGCTTTTCGTACTTCCCAGTGATATTAAAAGTGTTTGTTTTTAATCCGGCTTAATTGTAGTTATCTGAGAGAAGGGTCACTTGATCACTTTACTCCTCCACCATTATCAGAAGTATTATGTCTTTTAAAACTTAATGGGTCTTCTCTTTCAAGCCCTGTTTAATTAGGTTATGAGCAGCATAGAGGGGGCTTTGCTTCGGCCTGTCAGTTCCTAAGAGACTCACAGGTAAAAAATACTCTCTTAGTGCCTATTGCCAAATCCAAATGTTTAAGATTTATTCTGATATTATATAGCTCTCTTTAGTGCTTTATTAATAGGAAAGTAACTGTTCTAAGAAAGTGTAAAGATGTCATTGATTTTGAGTACCTTAAAAAAAAACATTGGCGTCCAGTTGATTCTGACTCATTGAGTACCTAGTAACAGTGTAATTAGTTTGTTGAAAAAAAAGAAAGAGTAGTATAATAAGTGTACACTGAACTTACTAAAGAGAATTGCATTTCATTGCAAAAGTATATTTCCTTAAGTAAATATTCACTATATCCAATGTTAAAGATGCTGGACATTTTCATGTTGGCCTGAAAGTACAGCATTTCCAAAGCAATTTAATTGTAAACAATATGCTAGAAAATCCACCCATTCTGAGTACTAATGTTATCCGTACTTCAACTCAGGTTCCACTAACTTTCTCTGTAAAGGGCTGGATAGTAAATATTTTAGGATTTGCAGGCTGTATGGTCTCTGTCACAAACCCTAACGTCTTCTGTTGTTGCACAGAAGCAGCCATAGCCAATACACAAATGCATGACTTGGCCATACTCTATTTTTTTTTTCTTTTTTTTTTTTTTAATAAACACAGACATCATGCCAGATTTGGATTGCAGGACACAATTTTCCAACCCTTGTTTTAAAACTCAGTAATGGAGGGTTAACGTTGGGTATCATATCCCAGAGGTGGGTACATAAAGTTATTGCCATATAAAGGGCTCTTGTAAGTATTTGCTAAATAGAAAAAAATATATAAAATTCTACTGGAATCTTTAATTAGTATTTTGTTTAAATAGAATTTTTTAAACACTCTCGCCAATCCCATATGAGGAAAAGATCTGCTGAGTTTATGCACGTTCTCACATGAGTCTATGCTTTTGTAAATGTGTATGATCCCTTAGGTTAAATCACAAATGCTCCTTGTTTCAACTTAAAAGAAAAAAAAAAAAAACCTCTTAGAAAACTTTTGTGAATAATAAATCTATGTTCGTTGGGGGAACATCTCATTTATATACAAGAAATGAATGAAATTTTTTGCCTTTTGATCTTTATAGCTTAGTCAAATTATTTGCTACTATAATTACAACAAACTGAAAAATCTGTTATATATACAACATTTGGTAAATATCCACCTGTATGTTCATCTTTTATAAAACCCATCACAAGAATTATACGTCTGTCAGATATTTATATACACATCTAATTTTTTCTTACATTCACAATTTGTTAAAAAAAAAAAAAATGACTCACCTCTACATGAACGTGATTGCAAAATATACCATTATAAAACTATGACCCTTTTTAACTCTACTTTAGCTTGAACCTACAATACCTAGAGCCACTTGAGTGTCACTTAATATTAGGGAATTTGTGATGAAGGAGAAGCCAATGTGAAAGAGATAATGATTTCAATAAATTTAGGGTGCAAGGCCTATTGCTAATTGTGCAAGGCCTATTGCTAATTGTGCAAGAATGTATAATCTTGTGAACTCCTTGCTAGGGGCCCTCCCAAGGCTTTGAAAGGCACCAGTGAAAGAGACTGTAGAACAAAACTTCATTAGCTTAATAATAAATCTATTTTTGTTCTTTCTAAATAGCTAAGCAATCTTAGAAAAAATATTATGATTTGGCTTTATGATTATGTTTTTAATTTTTGCTGATATAAGAATATAAATCATATATCTTAGTTTACATTTTTAGGGCTCTTGAACTTTTCCTTAAGTATTCTTAACAGTTCATTGAAAATTAGTTCTATGTCATATGAGTTGTAAATTATCTTTGCACAGCTTACCTTTAATTTATGATAATTTCCTTTGGTAAAATATTTTTAATTTTTATGTAGTCAAATGTATTTAATTTTTATATAAGTTACTAATTTTTAAGGCATGGGCATTTTGAAAATATTCCCCAAGAGGCTCTGAAACATACCCTGAAAAAAAGCCAATATATTTACTATGAATTTACCACATTCTCCAATGAATCCCATATTCCTCCTTCATTGCAGAATATCCCTTTGCATGACTGGACCTGAAATTGTAAGTCAATAATTTCCTAAAGAGCAGTATTGATATTGCAAAGAAATGTTTTAGTGGCACTATTTTTCTGAACTATGTCTTTAAATGGATTAAGGTCAATACATTGAACCTGGTATCAACATATAAAATTGATGACATTATTTTTTATATCAAACTTGCTTGTAAGCGTCCAAGTTTTATTATGTACAATTTTCCCAAAAGCCACAATTCACTCTTATTTTGCAGTAGCTGTCATTACGAGTTTATTTCAATAACCAATGAACTATGATATTTCATATTTTAAAAAGAGAAGTGACTATTTGCATTGTCATATACGAAAATACAATTACCTTGCACTTAAGAACACTCAGCTCCTGTAAATAGATGTTTCAAATATGAGCTATGGCATTTGAATTGCTCTGTAATGGTGATTATTTCAATTTTATCATCTTGCATTTACTTGCAGAATTCACGTGCTGCTGAAAGTGTCTAATTTTTTGAATGGCTTTCTCGAGCACATTATCTTTTTATGTGAATTCAGATACAGCTATCCTTTAAAATGTTAACATGTTGCAAGCATTTTGAGATTCTGCAGATGAAAGTAACAAACATACATCTGTGCTCCAAATTTATTTCAGTTATAAATACAGCTTTATAGAATCTAAGAAAATAATGTCCTTAATTATCCGTGTTAAAGCAGATTCGATATATACCAATATTCCCGATGGTCAACAACTATGAAAATGTAGGACTGGTCCTTTGGTTTGTCAATCAGGGTACTGTGTATGCTCCTTTCTTAGAGAGAAGAACCCCTCGTGACATGTTAGAGAAGTTCAAATAACATTACACCCCCTCCTCAGAAAAAGAGACATATTCCAAACTTCCCTTTTCATTCATTCTTATTCCCAGGATAATCTGTGAAAGCAAAAATTTGGCATCTCAATGTTATTCTCTGTTCATTTTCTGCATGCCCTGTTCAAAATGAATGTCCTTAATTGACTTGTGATAGTAGCAAATTGGCTCTAGAATGTCAGGAATACCTGGAAACAGATGGCTGTGTGGATCCCATTCCTCACAGCACCCACTCAGAGTTACAGCTGTCCAGGCTTATGTCTCATAAATATTTGCAGCCCTATTTCCTGTTAGCTGGCTATTTTTATGAGGAATATGTGTGCAGATACCCCTTTTCCTTTAAGAATCCAGTCTCTCTTTTGTGTTTTATATTTGAATGCATAGTGCCCTACACACTCACAGAATACCAATAAGTTTTATTTGAAAGGTGACCGCAAGAAAAAATCCAAAGTATCTCAATAGATGATTGCTTTTTTTTTTTTTGTCTACTTGACTTACACCTCATAGGTATACGCAGTTAAAAAAATAATAAATAATAAATAGTGACAAAAAATAATCCTTATGCACTCCAAGCTGATTTTACTATTTTGCTTTTCAACGTAATGCATGTAACTTCTAGAGATCCCTTTTTGAAGAGTGAGAGAACAATTTTACCCAAATAAAAGTGTAGTGAATAAAAACTTTGATGGCAATTATTTTGAGACGCGATCTATGCTTTTGTTAAGATTGAAATTCTATGAAAATATTGAGATTTTTTCTTCTTCATAAGTAGATTTATGAAATAAAAAAAAAACAATGATTAACTTTACACGTGTTATCAACCAGCGTATACTGCTGATTATGCAGAGTTTTAAATTGAACAAATTACGTGCAAGTATAGAAATTATATAGTGTTCTTTATATGATCTACTAAAAAAAGCCCTGTTGTATAGTAATAAATTGTATGTACACAAAACTTACTGTGTAAATATACAACATAAATACATATCACATAACAGTATAGTGGAGCCCTGGTGGCGCAGTGGTTAAGAGCTCACCTGCTAACCAAAAAGTCAGCAGTTCAAATCCACCGTTATAACTTCATACACAGATATCCCTGATTAAAATAATTTATTTTTATCTTTTCCTAGCTTAAATATGTGACCTACTCTGAATATTTACCCAATTGTCTAAGCAACATTTTTATCGTATCTATGTTTAATAAAACCAGCTTCATTCTACTTCCATACCTGCCTATTCTTCCAGGATTCTAAGGAAAATATTAGTGAAAGAAAATACATCTATTTTTATAAAGAGATTGCCATTTCCACTAGACTGATCCTTACTTAAAACAATATGTTCTCTTTCTTTTGTAGCTGCAGTTTTTGAAGTAGCAATTTACATAATTAACTTCGCACGTGCAAGGCTTTCAGGCTTTCAACCCCAAAAAGGGGAAATTTTATTTTTTAATTAGTAATTACTGGTTTAAGCACTACTGAAATGAAAGCAGCTCAGGCCATGACTTTCAGGGACCTAGAACTGTGAACTTGATTAGCAGCTAAGTTTCATATGCCTAATAATTTAGTTCATAAGTAAACATAGAGTTCCTGCCATAATGGGTAGCTAATTGGCACTACTATTCTGCGATACTGAATTTTTTTATGTGAATATTTTAGACAAATATTTGAATTTCATTATGCATGAAAAAAATCGCAATGACTCATCAGTTAGGATTTCCCTAGGAAATGCTTTGAATAATACCAACCTAGAGGCCAAAAAAAAAAGTCAGTATTTTACATCTCCTTCCTAGACACAATCCACCTATAGTTTGAGAAGAAATATGCATTTGATTAAAGTCGTGAAGGGAAAGTAGGCATGGTTGTCCCACTAGGTGGAGAGAACTCATGTTCTGGAACTGTGGTAGATTAGGGACACCCCTCCACGGGGCCATGGAGTGTGGAATCAAATTGTGGCTACTAATCAAGCTGTATGGGTCAATCACGTAGGTGTCCACATCCAGGATCATTCACTGATGAAACCATCTAGCCTCAGCCTCCTAAAAGTGGCTGCACTGTCCAGATTGGCAAAATCGTTGCATAAATTCTCAATTTAACATTGGACACGGCATCATCCCTCAATAGTAAACTGGGCATGAAATAAGACTCTATATTTCTAATGCAGTGGGCCCTCTGGCCACTCCTGGCAGACTGAGGATATCTGGCTTTCGGCCCACATTGCTACTATCGTTTTTCACCAAAGTTGATTTTTTGTGGTTACTGATCAGTTAACTGAAGCCATACTGATGTAGCCCTTGATACTAATCTGTGTAGTGTGTTCAGGTTTCCAGACTATTTCCAATTTAATAATCTGTGCCTCTTATGGCAGATGTTACTCAACAATTAACTGATAGTTTGACTCTACTTCCCTCAACTCTCCCTGATCTTTGTCGATTGTGTTTGCAGCTCCAGTAAGTTTATGTTTCATTCTATTATGGGCATACGTGCTATAGGGTCCAGTTGTACCAGAGAGACAGAAGTATATGCTGTCTCTGCACTGTACATAACTTTTGGTGGTGGAAAGAGTCCCTGAGTGGTGCAAACAGTTGAGCCCTTGAATACTAGCCAAAAAGCTGGAGGTTCAAACCCATCCAGAGGCACCTCGGAAGACAGGCCTGGCAACCTGCTTCTGAAAAGTCACAGCCTTGAGAACCCTAGGGATCAGTTCTATTCTGCACACATGGGTTTGCTATGAGATGAAATTGTCTCAGTGGCAACTAACAACAACAACAGTGGTGGTAGGGATTGAATTGGTTTACTTAAATTCAGAAACGGCTGTGTTCCTTCAATTAGGTGTTGCAGAATTTATCAGAGGGGAAAGGTATGTGATTTCTTTGCGTGGATGTGGGACCAGAAGTACTGCGTAACATATTCAGTGATTGAAGAGAACCTCCTCAGCAGACTATGTAAAATTTGAAAGTTTTAAATAAAATAATAAATTTTCCTTAAGTTTAAAAGTCAACATGTAATTTTCAGGCTTCAAAGAGCATCCTTTAGTCTTCATAGTGGCTGAACTTATTATTGAGCAATTGTACATTGTTCTCATGAGAATCTCTTCCTTCCATATAGCAGGATAGACATGTTCCCCTCAGGTGTATTTTGAATTTATCTGTAGTGGAAATAGTATACTTATAACTCAAATATTCTAGTGACTTTTACAGACATTTCTAAAAATGTTATTTTAAAAAGATCAGTCAGTTCCTTTTGGCTGAAGTACATATTATGCATATACAAGAAGCCCAAATATCATCTTTATGTTGTTCCATTAAAAGGTGAAGAAATCGTTTTCTAGTATCTTATATAAATGGAATCATGAATATGCATATCTTTTTTGTATATTCTCTAATCTTTGGTTTCCCTGAAAACATCTTTGCCTTGACTTCATGTTGAAGGATATTTTTGCTGGATATAAAATTCTGGTTTGACAGGGCTTTTGTTTTGTTTTCTTAAAGAACTCTAGAAAAGTCATTTCATTGCCTTTGTGACTGTGTTATTTCTTGTGAAAAAATAACAGCCATTTTTAGTGTTGTTCTTGTTCCTTTGTGTGGCTTTTTTTTTTTTTTTTGGCCTAACTGTAATGAATATTTTCTCCTTATCTTTAGGCTTTAGCAATTTGAGTATCATGTGCTTAGGTCATATGTGTATGTGTGTGCGTGTGTGTGTACTATTTAGGGTTCGTTGAGCTTTTTGAGTCTGTGGGACAACATTTTCAATAAACATGAAAATTTTTTAGTCATTAGAATTAAAAAAAGAACAACAAGCCCCTCATTGCTTTTCTCCATTTTATTTCACAATGCTTCACCTTAATGAGTTAATAAGCAGCAAATTGGATGTATTACCCTCAGAAAAATTGTAGGTCTGAGATATACTTCAGCAATACCTATCTAAAGCATTTCCCCTAAAAAAGAAGGAACTGACATTTTTCTTGAGAGAGGTCACAGATATGATTTCTTAAAACCCAAATTCCTTTTCTTATTGAATGCATCAATCCACAAAGCTATTTTCATCAGTTCTTATTCAAACACTGGATTGAGATCATGCCTATTGATAAAGATGAAGCTGAACTAGTTAAGCTGCCCAGCTTGGCCATCAAAAGATGATGATCATTATTTGAGAACTTATTGAAAGCTCTATATGAACCATCTGTGATTACATTTCTTTAATGCTGTACTTGTTTTGGCTTAGCATCTATTCATAAGTGCATCATTAGCATTCAGGAGGAATTATAACAAGGTAATGACTGGAAAATAACCTTTTTAATGACTGCTATTATATTTTAAAGAATGATTCATTGGCAAGAAAGCTTTAAAAGTCTACTGCATCGTACATTATAGTGAACATGTACTTCCATATTAGCCGGTTTCAAGAAAATGCTCCCAAGGAATGTGGACTTCACCTGACAAGGAACCCAAGCTCATTACTGCCAGAGTAATCAATAACCTCTGCTAATGTGCTCAGCTGGCGACACAGACCAGATCAATAAAACCTGCCACATGCTTTTGTTTTAGGAAATGAAGCCTTTTAGTTCTTAATTAAGGGAGAGACCTCACATCCGTAATGATGTTTGCAATGAATATTACCACAGAGGACATGGGAGCGAATCTGAGTTTTTCATTAAAGAACTACATGAGGAAGGAGAAAATAACAAGAGGTTAAAAAGTAAGGGGACTTTGTTCCTTACTTCCTTAGCATTAAAAAAAAAAAAAAAAAAGTAAACCCATGTGAGAAATGGCACGAATTTAGTTTTAGAAATGTGGTGGCAGGAAGCAAAAATAATGTACTCAATAAATCCCAAACAACAACCATGCAAGGCAGTGCTTTTCAAGATGAAACCAGAGATCAACTGCCTGGAGAGTTACAAACACAGAGAATGCAGAAAAGTGGAGAAAATGAAAGCAGTATATAGATATTGGCTATAATTTAACATAAATCAGTATAATCCAACTTTTTATATTTTTTAGTTTTAAAGAATTGAGGCATATTTATAACAATAAGGTTCTTAACAGTATAGGGTCCCAAGCAATGTTATAGTAAAGAATCAATTTATAAAATATTAAATTTATATCCAATATAAATAATGAAATTTATTGGGCTCAACCCTGGTCCTGAGTTTCCCTCAATTTTTTTGAAAGCTGAAACACAAAGTAATAGATGTCAGAAATCATTTTTTCTTTTCTTTTAATATGTTGTTACTAATTTCTTTGAATTAAATATAAAATCACAATGTTCTTGAAATACCTCTAAAAATAACAAGTACCTAGCTGTTTTGTGGAAACCCTGGTGGCCTAGTGGTTAAGGGCTATGGCTGCTAACCGAAGGGTTGGTAGTTTGAATCCTCCAGGCGCTCCTTGGAAACTCTATGGGGCAATTCTACTCTGTCCTATAGGGTCACTATGAGTCGGAACCAACTCGACCGCACTGGGTTTGTTTTTTTGGTAACTGTTTTGTACAAACAAGGTAAAGAGTTAGAGGACTCAGGCTGTTTTGGTAACTGTTTTGTACAAACAAGGTAAAGAGTTAGAGGACTCAGTCTGTTTTGTTTTTTTTTTCTTTTTTTTTTGTACAAACAAGGTAAAGAGTTAGAGGACTCAGTCTGTTCTGAGTCTGCACTTGAAAATTGTTCTTTCGCATTTCCATACACTTTGCCGTACCTGTTTTTATTAATGAAAGATTAGCAGAATTTTAGATTTGAACAAATGTTCACAGAAGAGCATGTAATCAAGTAATTTGTGGTTCCCAAAGTTTTTAATTTCATGCAAAATACTGTAAGAATATTTTAGAATTTAAAAGTATTTAAATATGTAACTTACTATTATAATTCTTTATAAATGACTATTTAACACCCAATAGGAAGCTACAAAATGTACTTTTAAATTTATCATTTATCAAATACATTTTATGCTCTTAAAATTTTATTACACCTCTCAGTCTAAACTCTCTAGACACATGGCTTTATCTACTACTGGCATGCCCATGTTTTAGAAATGGTTTTTATCCCTAACCCAGAAGCCTCCTCCCAGCTCCAGAATTATATACTGAACTACCTCAATTTTCTCTTATGCCTTGAAGGTATCTCAATTTCCTTGAGACACAAATACAAAACTGATTTCTTCCAGTGATCATTTTATCAGTGAAATTCACCCCATCGACTCAATCCTATAAGATAAAAACCTAAGGGTCATTGCTACTTTTCTTTCCCCATTTCTTTCACCATTGGTATCCAATACATCCTGATGCCATCTCAAGTTTTCTTCCTTAATGTGTCTCAGGCATATCTACTAACTCTACATCTGCCACCACCCAATTTTATATTTTAATTATCTTCAGTGTTTCACTGTGTTGTTTCTTACAAACTTTCACAGCTCCTATCACAACTGTAACTTTACATCATATTGTATATTTATTGCTTAATGTATATCTTCTATAGACTGAATTCCATGATGGAGGGTGTCATGTCAGATTACTTTTGCTCAACACTAGATCTACTACTAATTAGTGCAGTATAGATGATCATTAAATAATTGCTGAGTGAATCTTTGTTAGGAGCCGTTGAGTCAGTTCCAACAGAAGGAAATACTGCCCGGTTCTGCACCATCCTCACAATCATTGCTGTGTTTCAGTCCAGTGTTGCAGCCAACGTATCACTCCATCTCATTAAGGGTCTTCCTCTTTTTAAATGACCATTTACTTTACCAAGCATGATGTCCTTCTCCAGGGACTGGTCTCTCCTGATAACATGTCCAAAATACGTGAGACAAATCTCTCCATCTTTGCTTCTAGGGAACATTCTGGTTATACTTCTTCCTGGCCAGATTCGTTCATTCTTCTGGCTGTCCACAGTATATTCAATGTTTTTCACCAACACCTTACGTGAAGAGATGCTTTTATTTTTCTTTATTTTTTCATATGCCATGCACTGGCTCATATCTCACAACTTTGTCAGAGATAGACAATATTCTGTTGTCAGGATGACTATTTGGATGACAGGCTTATGTGGTATATCAGGGACAGATTACCCAATAAGCAAGGTACGCAGTGCTTAATTGTGCTTGCTTACTAATCTGTAGTGCATGATTTCACCTGTTTTTTACCACATCTTTGAGTCTTCATGTCCTCTGACCCTCCTTCATATACGTGTTTGATACACATTTATTTCTAGAACACTCAGGAAATGTACAGCATTATACTTGATTAATTTTCCTTAAATTTCTCACTCAATGTATTTGTACCTGGTTCAATATGAAATGTGAGAGTATTGGATTAAAAATGAAAAGACAACTTATTATTTTCAATGGCATAATTTAAATTTTTATCATATTACTAATCATCAAAATACTAATTATAACATATAAATTAATATTAATTGGTAAAAATTAAATAGTAATAAGAATGGATTTCATTTTTCAACAATTGTAATTAAGTCAATTTGGGAGCTTAACAAGTTCAGCCTGGATAATCTAAACACCAAAAAAAGGGCAAAACAATAAAATCAGTCTCAAGAAATTAAAAATTAAAAGAAAGATGCTTTACTAGCCAGAAATATTTTAGAAGATGAAATCAATACAGGTTTAGAATATGCTTGAAACATTCAAGAAAATGACAGATTGTGGTTTTTGTTGTTAGGTGCCATCCAGTTGATTTCCTCTCATGGCAACCCCACGTGACAGAGAAGAACTGCCCTGTAGGATTTTCTGGGCTGTAACCTTCACAAGAGCAGACCTCCAGGCCTTTCTCCCACAGAGTCACTGGGTGGGCTTGAACTACCATCATTCTGGTTAGTGGCTGAGCACTTAACTGTTGCACCATCAGAGCTCCAAACTGTGTTTCAAAAAGGGGAAAAAATGTGGTGAATGAAGCTTAATGCAGGAAGCGTCTCTCCACCTGCCCCACCCCCAACTACACACACCCACATCTTTCACATATATAGAAATGCAAGATAAATACATTTTTTGAAGGTACTTATTAAATTCCAAAAAATGTAAAGGAAATCAAAACCAGAATGATAAGCAAGAAATAAAGGTAAGTGATGTACACATAAAGAGCATGCTAATGCCCTTAATGGTGGTAGGCTTCAAAGAGCCAAAGACAGAAAGTGCTTTTCCTTTGAAAACTCGATTAAGGAGGACCTCAGCCATAGGTAAGATATAGAGCATTTGAAGAATATCAAAGCTTTAATCCTGCAAAGTGGTTTACTGTGAGGTTCCAATTTGCTCAACCTGTCTTTCCCAAACCATGTTCATTTCGTTGGTTGTAGTTTCAGTACAACATATGATGAACTGTCAACAAAGAGGACCCCTGGTGATGCAGTAGTTAAGAGCTCAGCTGTTAACCCAAGGTCTCCAGTTCAAATCCACCAGCCACTCCTTGGAAGCCCCATGGGGCCCATTACCCCATTGCTGTCGAGTTGGTTCCGACTCATAGCGACCCTATAGGACAGAGTAGAACTGCCCCATACGGTTTCCAAGGAGCGCCTGGTGGATTTGAACTGTGCAGTTCATAACAAATAAATTTACTTGTTATCTACACACTTCCTTTATTTATCTTTGCTTGGTATTATGGACTTGTTCATATCAGGATAATTTCATCTACTCATTTATTCATTAGATGAAAAGTTCTGACTCAAATCTTTATAAACAAATACTACTCATTTGGGTATGCTGATAAACATGATTATTTGTAAATGTTTTCTCACAAATTTCGGGCATATTTGCAACTTAAACAATGTTTTCTGCTTATAAGTGAGTTTAAC
Source organism: Elephas maximus indicus (assembly GCF_024166365.1). Classification (NCBI taxonomy): domain Eukaryota; kingdom Metazoa; phylum Chordata; class Mammalia; order Proboscidea; family Elephantidae; genus Elephas; species Elephas maximus. The sequence continues at coordinate 23,063,806 of NC_064825.1, read as the reverse complement.
TGTTGAACAGATTAAAATAACCTCTTACGTTTTCCAAGTGATTTTTTTTTTTTTTTTTTGTCTTTGTTGCAGATTTAGATTAAATTCTGCCTTTGGAAACACTACCTTTTTATCTACATAACAGATGAGGACAGATATTTTAAATGCTTTATAAAGCTTTAAAAATGTTTCAAAACTCTGACATGTTCTATCGCACATGAACCCTTTTGCTTACACTGGTGTATTTTAAAATTTTTGGCCACATACTAGATATGCTCCCCAGCTAGCTCTATAATCACTTGAGGCTTTATAGGAAGGAAACTCAGGACCAAAGGAAATAAAAACACTGTAGCCTATGAGAACTTTACCCCAGAACGAGCACTTACAGAGATGTTTGGAAAATACTGACAACAAAAATCTTAGTAACAGGACAAATTGCCTACATGAACCATGGCCTCATCTGTCCAGGAACCAGAGACTAGATGGTGCCCAGCTACCACTATGGATCATTCTGACCAGGGAGAAAATTGTAGAACAAAACACTAATTCTTATTTAAAAAAAAGTAATAATAAGGCCGGATTTGCTGGACCAGTAGAGATTAGAGGAAACCCAGAGACTATTGTACTGAGATATGTTCTTTAAACTTTGAATCGAAACTACTCCTGAAGGCCACCCTTCAGCTAAATAACAGATTGGCTTATAAAGTAAACAGTATCATCCATGAGTACTGTGCTCCTTAAAAAAAAAAAAAAAAAATTGACACCAAATGGCCAACATTTACCCTAAAGCATAGATGGGAAGGTTGGCGGGGGAGAAGGGGAGGGAAATTGGATTGTTGGATTAATGGAAGCTGAACAACTAGAACAGAAATGTGGAGAATGTTGTCGATATAGAAAACATAACCAATGTCACAGAACAATATGTATAGAAATTGTTAATGGGAACCTAATTTGCTGTGTAAACTTTCACCAAAAAACTCAAAATATTTATACATGCAAAAAAAAAAAACTTAGTAAAATGAATTAAAATTCCTTTCCCTCGTCAGAAAACCCTGGTAGCATAGGGGTTAAATGCTATGGCTGCCAACCAAAAGGTCGACAGTTTAAATCCACCAGGCGTTCCTTGGAAACCCTATGGAGCAGTTCTACTGTGTCCTATAGGGTCGCTATGAGTCAGCATCAACTCGATGGCCATGGGTTTGGTTTTTATTTTATTTTTTATCTGTTCAAGTTCAAATACAAATAATAAGATATTTTTAGTACACTTTATAATATATGCATATGTGCACATATGGTCAGAAGGTGGGGAAACAGAGAGAGAGAGAGACATTTGTGGTAAAAGTACTTTTAGTTAACATATGACACTCTGGCTCAGTCTAGCTCCAGCAACTACAGCAAGCTGGCTTTCCCAATTCACCCCATGTTTGGTTTTGCTTTATATTATTCCTGTTAATGAATACTTTTTACGTGCCAGGCTTGGGAATAGCCATTTTACCTATATCAACTCTTTCAGTTTTTAAAATAAGCCTATGCTGAATGTACTGCTCTTACTATCCTAATTTTTGCAATAAACCAAAAACAAACAAACAAACAAAAAACCAATTGCTGTCAAGTTGATTCAGACTCCTAGCGACCTTGTAGGACAGAGTAGAGCTGCCTCGTAAAGTTTCCAAGGAGTGTCTGGTAGATTTGAACTGCTGAGCTTTTTGGTTAGCAGCCAAACTCTTAACCACTGGGCCACCAGGGTTCCTAATTTCTGTGATAATAACCCTTGAAATTAGAGTTAAAAATAGTTGCCCATAGCAACTAGAGAGTGGTAGGGGTGGGTTTTTAACTTACAACTCTTTGCAATGTTTTATTCCTCCTGTTGTTATTAGCCAAAACTTTGGAATCTCTCAAGAATTGCAGGGAATGTGATAAATTCTCTGCTTTTTCCTTGTGCTAGTTCTAGCTTAAGATAGACATACTCTTGTCATTACTGGGAAAAATTAAGTAAGAATTATTCCTTAAGAGAAAAAAAAGCCTAGATTCAAATGAACACAAATTGTATCTGATTTCTCTGCTACCGAGGAATGAAAGTAACGGTAGTATTTTAAGTGTTTTACATAAAACACAGAATGGAACATGGTGATGAACTTGTAGGCAGCGAATAAATATTCACTTGAAAAAAAAAAAGTTTCATAACCAATAAACCATTGTTGACAGCTTTGTAGATTAAGTCTTGAACTATTCATTTTGAAAAATAGCACATACACTAAAGGAAGGTGTTGTTAGCTGCCCTCTAGTTATCTTCAACTCATGAACACGCCATGTACAACAGAATAAAATGTTGCCAGATTCTGCACCATTTTCAAGATCATGTGTATGCTTGAGTCCACTGTTGCAGCCGCTGTGTATTTTGGGTAACTTTCAGCCTACAGGGCTCATCCTCCAGTACTATACTGGACAATATTCTCTTGTGGCCCGCAGTGTTTTCATTGGCTAATTTTGTGAAGCAACTTGCCAGGCCTTTCTTCCCAGTCTGTCTTAATTTGGAAGCTCCACTGACACCTTTCCAACATGGCCCTGCAGGTATTTGAAACACTGGTGACATAGCTTCCAGCATCGTACCGACATGCAAGCTCCCACAGTACAATGAATTGATAGGCGTGAGAGAACATAGTCTGAAATTAATCTTGCCTGTTGGTCTCTATTTGGCTTTTTCTTAAACTCTGCTCCTTGCAAAAAGTCAGTGTTTTCATATTTCACGTGTAGTAAATCCCTACCATCAAAATTTCAAGCAATAAGTCCTATCCTTCACAGAACATGGAGGTTCATGAGAGTTAGGAGTATGTGTTTTTTACTGTCAGTATGGGCAAATTAGAATTTTTTTTTTTTTTAAATCAGGTGTGTAGTGGATACCTTTTCACTAAACAACAAATTTCTTTTAGTATGTAGTCAATTTGGAACCCTGTAACTGGTAACCTGAACAGCTCTTAGAATAAGAATTATTTTAGACCACTATTTATGAGCTGGAGGCCCTGGTGGTACAGTGGTTAAGCGTTTGGCTGCTAACCGAAAAGTTGCCATTTGAACCCACCAGCCGCTCTGTCTGAGAAAGATGTGACAGCCTTCTTCCAAAAAGACTAAACCCATTGCTATTGAGTCGATTCGGACTCATAGCACTCTATAGGACAAAGCAGAGCTGCCCCAAAGGGTTTCCAAGGAGCAGCAGGTGAATTTGAACTGCTGACCTTTTAGTTAGCGGTCAAGCTTTTAATTACTGCACAGCCAGGGCTCTAGCCTTTGAAACCTGCTGAGGCAGTTCTACTCTGACTTATACGGTCGCTGTGAGTTGAAATCAGCTTGAGGGCAGTGTTTTGTTTTGTTTTTAATGAGAAATTAGGTAAGTTTTTTGTGTTTTTTTTTTTTTAACAAAGAAATCCTTTTCTAAGAAGATTTTATGACTTGTGATATACTTTTAATATTTTTTCCAAAAAGCTTATTTTAAAAACCCTCAACATAGAATTCTTTGGATGTGAGGGTTGTTTTGGTAACATAATTTGCAAACTATTTGTCTTGAATGTCTTAAATAAGCTAATAAACTCAAAAAAAGTTTGCCATCAAGTCAATTCCGACTCATAGTGACCCTATAAACCAGTGCTGTCTAGTTGATTCCAACTCATAGCGACCCTATAGGACAGAGTAGGACTGCCCCACAGAGGACAGAACAGAAGTACCCCGTAGTGTTTCCAAGGAGTGCCTGGTGGATTTGAACTGCTGACCTTGTGGCTTGCAGCCATAGCTCTTACCCACTGCACCACCAGGGCTCCGAATAAGCTAATAGGATGATGCAAGTATTGCTAAAGCAAGTGATCTAAGTGATAGTAGACTTATTTAATATGCTTTCTATTTATTAGAATCATAGAATGGTATCAAAGGATGAGCGAGATGAAACTTGAAAGGGGAAGATGGATCAAACCAGGAAAATTTTATTCATTGTGTGCCTAGAGTGTGTAAATCATTTTTATTAGCATTATTACAGGTGTATTAAACTAAAGTTTAGAAAATGTAATTTTCTGAAGGTTAAACAGAAGTAAATAGCAGCTGGTAAGTGGTAGAGCAGGAATTCCGACTAAATTTATTTAAATCCAAAGGTCATTTTCTTTTCACTAGTGACTAATATATACTACTCTCCTTGAAGTCTTCAAAAGGCACACCTTTCATTTCACAATGAGAAAGCTGAGGCATGAGAGATTAAGTCCCTGAATGAGACTCCCATAAGATATAAACAGATTCTAGGAACCCATCGAATATTTCCAGTACGCAGTCCGAAAATCTTTTTCATTTTTTTTTTTTTAACTTCAGTGCAATACTGTTGGTTTTGCAAGATCTTTTTAGAGCACCGTTTCCATCTTCTTTATAAAATGTATGAAGTAAAATTAAACTCATGAATATCTGAGAGCGGTGGGAAGAAGTTTGCTTTCTATAGCTTTTGCTCCTTCATTGAAATCTATAATTAGCAGCAGAGAACAATAGATCATTAAGAAATCCAGCAGTGATATTTTACATTAGTATTTTTATACTTTCTCGTACCATTGAAATTCTAAATAGTACTTGAAGCTTACATGATTTGCACAAATTACAATCACTTAATGTGAAATAAGTTTGTAAATTGAAGAAACAAGTAAGAAAAGCCCCACAAACAAAACCTAGCTTTATAGTAAGTAAACAGTAAACCACTGATGGAATATATTTGAGTGTTGCAATTTTCAAATGGCATACAGGCAACTGTTCTGATTTAGTATCTCTTGATACTGGTATGATAAAGATAAGCTTTTTTTTTTTATGGCCCCATTATTTGTTAGTATTTCCGCAATCAATACTCTCAGCCAGTGTGCTGAGCTGGTGGCAAACTGGAGTCAATAATCCTGCCACATGCTTTTGTTTTAGGAAATGCACCATGTTAACGCTTAATTAAAAACCACTCTTTCATTCCCATTTGAGTTCCCTAGGCATCTAAGAACATTCAAAAGGAAAAGAGAAGCTATTTTAACGTTGATGTGTAGTAAATAAGCCATATAAAAAAAATATATCAACTAGAATATATAGGTTACCAGTGTATTTCAGCTTGAGAAAAATTTATGCCAAAAAATTACAAAACTATTTCGGAAATATTTCCTCTGCTTTAGCATCTGTTAAATTGAAGTCTCTCACACTTCAACATATAAACTCTGATTCACCGAATGAGTAACCTAGTTTCCTCAAAGACTATAGGAAGCGCATTAATCTCAACCTACTTGTTTTCACAAATTCCGTTTTGTTTTGTTTTTGTTTAAATAAAAAATGTGGTCACTGTAAAAAAAAAAAAAAAGATGACTTTAAATATGCTCATATTGAAATCTATTCTTTATAAGCTCACAAAACATTTCAGAAATCAAAAACCATCATACTGTTACAGTTTTTGTATTTTCTGTGTATTTAATGATGTTCGTTTGGTCTTTATTTTAGTGTCTTCTTTCTGATGGAATTCAGTATATTCCTCACTGTGACATTTCAGTTGACGTAGTTAAAGGAGCTGCAGGTAACGCTACCAGCTACAGCTAACACGGTGAAGATGACTGTCAGCACAGGGACAATTAAGGTTTCCACAGGCACAGCTTTTCACAGCTAATAAAGTCCTCCTAAATTCTCATACTTGGCTGTCTTTTAAAAATAAGTTTTTGAGGAAAGGTATTTCCTATTAGTTTACATGCTTTTGTCTGTGTCAACTGACTCTGAAATGAAAGTTTTACTGGACCAATGCGAAAGGTTTAATAATAAAATAAGAAGTTAGAAAATGTCAAGGTTAATGTTTTAAAAGTCGGAGCCACTACACACATTTAGTCAACAGCATTTCTAACAAAAGTCTTCCACACGTAACTAAAAACATTTACCGTTGTTTGGATGATTCAGAAATTCTTATTGGAAGCCGACGTTTCTCAGGTATTTATGCTGTTTCACTGGTGTTTAATAAGCACAAAATGAGATCTGTACTGGCTGAGATGATTAATTACAATTATCAGGGGTATTTATGTCTACAACCTAGAGAATTCAATGGGATTCTCCTGATTATGTCATGTCAAATAGGAAATATTAAGGAAAAACTACAATAACACAATAAAATTAGGAGAATTAAATACATAGACACTTCAAAACGAGTTTAAATCCCACAAATTAAAAAAAAAAAAAAAAGCTGATCAACTGAGGTGCTGGTTTAGGGCAAAAAAAAAAAAAAAAAAAAAGATATGTAATGTGTGCTATAAAAAAACAAAACCAAACTCACTGCCGTCGAGTTGATTCTGACTCATAGGGACTCTATAGGACAGAGTACAACTGCTCCGTAGTGTTTCGAAGAAGCAGCTGGTGGATTCGAACTGCTGGACTTTTGGTTAGCAGCTGAATGCTTAACCACTGCGCCACCAGGGCTCCTTGGTACAAAAAGGAAATGACATATAGCTACAGCCTTAAAATCACTACAGATATGAATAATTTAGTAATTTTACATATGTGTCTATGTGCTTTGTTCCTGTTGTTGTTGTGTTAGCTATGTTGAATTACCGCCTCCCCTCCCATACATGGTGACTTCATGCACAGAGGGACAAAATGTAGCCCAGTCCTGCACCATCCCCATGATTGGTTGCAGATGGGACCTTCATGATCCCAAGGATTTTCATTAGCTGATTTTCAGAGGTAGACTGCCAGGCCTTACATCTGTGTATGTGATATATATCCCTTTAAACATTAACCTGTATATATTAATTAATTATATTACCTTCCCTTTTTCTTGCCATTTTGTATGAGGAGTATGAGTGATGTTTACATTTATAATTTAGTCTGTAGGTCTCTAGACCATAAGTAGTCACATCTGGATTTGATGGGGAAGCCTGCACATTATCTGAAGATCCTGCGCTTCTGAAATGATTGCAATCACTACTGAGATTTTGGGGAGAGAGAAAGAGTTGATGTGTTGTATGGAATATAGGAGAATCATGTTAGGAAGAGACATGTTTCCATGGGAGTTGAATAGGGTACAATGGTGAAAGGGATGTAGAAAAAATTTTAAATATGTAACGAGCAAGTCATTTTTCTTCCCCATACAGACTCATTTCTCATTCATGTCTCCTCTACTCTGTAGGTCAGGGAGGCTAGACTCTGCAGTCTTTACTTCCTGGGCTCATTGGCCTACTCTCTTCCAGCTGGATTTGGCGTAGTGATTTCTAGACAAAGCCATTATTTCAGGAAGCATCTTTAGATGTGGTTGCAGCTTCTCTTGGAGTATAAATGCAGCTGGACACGTCCTCATCCAGAGATACAGCTCCTATTGGACAGTGTAACTTCTTTTCTCTTGTGCCACAACCTTCTGTTGTTCATTCGGTTCTAGAATAGGAACAGCTTTACTGATAAATTCTGGGTTGTTTCACTGATTGGTTTGTCAGTAGTTTTGTTACTTGAGTAACTAATTTGCTGAATTATATTCCCAGTCTTATAGATTAGGCTTTCAAGTAACGAATTCCCACAGTTTTTGTTTATATAAGAAAGTTTCTCTCTTCTTTTACGAGAGAGGGTTTTCCTGAGTGTAGAGTACTTGATAGACAATTATAGTTGCTGTTGTTACTCTTGTGGTTTTCCTCATCTCTTTAAAGATGTCACTTTATCGTCTTTGGCTTGCATAATTTCTGATGAACAGTCTGTCATAATTCTTTCCTTTGTTCCTGTGAATGTATTGTTTTTATTTTTCTTTTTGCTTAGCTACCTCCAAAGCATACTGTTTATCTTTGATTTTCAGCAGTTAGAATTTTGCTTTTGTTATTTATCATTCTTGGTGTTCGTTAAGAATTATTTGTGCTTTTGTGTCAGGTATTAATTTTGGGAAATTCTCAGACATTACTTCTACAAATATTTCCTCTACCCCTTTCTCTCTTGGCTCTCTGGCATTCTAAATATACATGTTTTAAATCATTTGGTATTGCTTTACCACAGTTAGATTTACTATTCTGTTTATTTTAATGTTTATTCTCTCTATGTTTTAATGTGGCTAATTTCTATTTACCTATTTTAATTTTCAAGGAGCCTTGGAGGTGCAATGGTTAAGTGCTCCTCACTAACTGAAAGGTTGGCAGTTGGAACCCACTAGCTAGTCTGTGTAGAAAGACCTGGTATTCTGCTCCAGTAAAGATTACAGACTAAAAATCTATTCTGTCACATGGTGTCGATACAAGTCAATATCAACTCAACAGCACCTAACAACAGCAATAACATTTTCATTTTCAGTAGTTTTTTTACATCTGTGCCAAGCCTACTGATGAAATCATTGAAAACATTTTTCATCTTTTTACTGTGTTTTTTCTCCCCTAGTCTTCCAATTTTTGTTTTTTCTTAGGTTCACTTACACTCAGATTACCCATCCAGTCTTGCACATTGTCACCTTTTCCATTTGAAAATTGAACACATTAATCATGAGTATTTTAACTTCTCTATCATTTTATCAGTTAACTTCAACATATTTGTCATATTTTAGTTTCAATCTGATTTTTACTTTGTCTCTTGGAATGTATTGCTTATTGCCTTTTCATATACATCCTAATATTTTATTGGAAGTTGAGCAACTTATGGAAGTCAGTAGAGGCTGAGGTAAATAGTTTTTTTTAGTGCCTGCAAATATATTTTTCCTTTTGTTAGACCTCAAATAAGAAAAAGGAGTTATTCTACTTAAGAGTTGGGCTAATTCTGAGGTTTTTTATTTCTATGGCAACACACATTGCACTAAAGGCTTCACATGCCTGTTGTGATTACCTTGCTTCATACTGCTCTGCCGGCCTGCACTTGGCCTTCACCAACTAATGAACTCTTTTTTCTTACCTGAACTCTTTTTTCTTATATCTGGTTGTGTTTACCGTAGGTAAGTGCCCATGTCTCCTGCCCCTTGCATCCATTTGCCTCTCCTTAGACTTTGGGCTAAATGGATGGATGCCATGTAACCTTACTTCTTTCATAGGTTCAAATACATCATAAAAATTGATGTTAATCTTGGTATTTTTTGCTTAAGTTTTGTTACAACTCTCTTTTCTGCTCTCTACATCCCAGTATAGAAATCAGAACCCCAGTGATACATTGTTAATTCATTACAGAGACATTTTGCAGGGCTCTTACTGACTAAGGAGCCCTTATGGCACAGTGGTTAAGTGCTGAACTGCTAACCAAAAGGTCAGCAGTTTAAACTCACCAGTTGCTCCATGGGAGAAAAATGTGGCAATTTTTCTCCATAAAGATTATAGCCTTGGAAACCTTATGAGGCAGTTGTACTCTGTCCTACAGGGTCATTATAAGTAGGAACTGACTTGGAGGCAATGGGTTTTTATGGGTTTTCTTACTGACTAAATATCACAAACTATCCTAGTCCTTCAACATACAAAGATTTTCTTGTTTGTTTGTTTTTAAAGGTATAGGTATTGTCCTCAAAAATATTTGTTTTTTGAAGGTATTATACACACATACACACGAGTACACACTTGTTTTTAAATAAGTCACTACAGGAATTAATAGGGCCACGAGGGTATTGGATTACTATCATGGGGTCGCTTTTGCCAAATTGAGAGAAATAAATAAGAAAGGGGTAAGATTGTTGATCAGTAAAGATTATTCAGTGATCTAGGAAAGAAATAATATGTTAATTACCTGTTAGAGACATAATTAGACAAATACAAATGCTCACAATGCTATTTTCTCTGCCCTTCTATGTTTTACTCAAGTTTTGTGCAGTGGTGCAAGTCTTACCAACTACACTAGACTTTGAAGATTCACTGATGTCCCTCATTAAAAATTTTATAAGATTTAGTGTCAGCATCACTCAATGTAGCCTTTAAATATATTCTAAACTGCAATGTTCAGTTTTCATAAACCCACTGCCGTCGAGTTGATTCCGACTCATACATCTACACGAATAAGTTATAATGTCCGAAAAAGACAAGACACATGTTATGCTTATTTTTTCATGCAGTCTGGGGTCACGAGAAGAACCTGGACTTTGTGAACAAATAGAAGATTTGCATCTTGACCTCATTCCTTTCTAAATGCATTACCTTGATCAAGTTACTTGTGCTTATTGAGTCTTGAATTCTCCGACCACAAAGTGACTGGGTATATGGGTACTAAATAGATATAAACATCATTCTTTCCTTTTTCCCCTAATTCCTCCAAGCATTGGTAAGGTCACAGCAGAGTGAGTAAGTGAAAGGCTTTTGAAGGCTCCCTTCTGGTTGAGTAAATCGTACAAAAACACCTGAAAGAAATGTTTGGTAAGAGTAATTCTTGTCCGATATGAGAAACTACAGTCAACACCTATTATACATCCGTGCATTCCTTCTTCAAACAACAGAATTATGTAAATATTTTCTTAATGAAGGTGAAGTACACCAGATATTTTTTAGTGGAAATATTCTACATAAATATATTTCGCTGGTAATTTAAAAAGAAAAAAAATGGGAGAGAATCTCTAATTCACTCCACTGATAATTTCCCCCTTTGGAGCTGCAAATTTACACATACAGAATTCATTTTAGCTTTAGCACTTACGACTTGGACATATCCCAGTAAAACTATCTTAACTTGAGAATTTCGAGCTGATGCTTTCTTAGCTCTAATAGTCATAGTTGAGGTAGCCATTGAACCTGAATAAGAAATTATCCCTTATACATATTATAAAGCATAATTTAAGTTATCCACATCTCAAAAATAGTTAACCAATTTTCTTCAAATATGGCATAATTTTCCTTCCTCAATGAAAACTGCAATGCTGCCAACTCTGGAGTTGTATAGCTTCAGCTGTTTTTTAATTACACCAAGGGGGGAAAAAATGTTGAAGTGTTTTCCTTCCAAATGGAGAAAATTTTCTTATTCACACTTGTGTTACTCAACAGTATATGAATGGATCCTGCACAAGTGCATTTTTAAGAAAATAAATGGGCTTTGAGCACAGACCAAGTTCTTTTTGCAAGGGATAGTAAGGATAAAATATATTAAATACTCTAAGGAATTAAATTTACAATGCAACCCTTAGTCTAACTATGGTAGTCATAATTTTAAGTATTCTAATTTTAAATTTGCATTGGATATTAATGTTAAAAAAGAACACATTATCCTTCCTGCATCTTTTGTACTTGTAACAAATGATGTTGCATTAGCTGAACCGAAGTAAACCAAATAACACTATTTTAGGCACTCTTTTTTTTTTTTTTTATAGTAATTTGTCTTGGTCTTTCCAATCTTATCTCCCATTCTGCACTCTGGCTGGGTTGACCACCTCATGGTACTCCACATTTTTCATTTTATTTTAGTCTCCTTTTTTTTTTTTTTTTTTTACTATAACTTCTGCATAGAACACAATGTTATCCAAATGCAACTCATCCCTTTGGGCTTAAGTCATGTCAATGAAGCCTTCTCATATCATCTTAGTTTATGTAAATGACTTTTGTCTTGTTGTTTTACAGTCTGACAGTACGTGAGAAATAGAGTGAGTGGTAATAGAAAAAACAAAAAGACATAATTTCAGGCCCTGGCTCTTTTGCTATGTATAAGAACTTGGACATTGTTTAAGTCATTTAACCTCCTTGAAAATCTTTTATCTGTGGTAGAATTAATAATAATACTCTTTATGACATCTGTAGATTTAGTAGTAAACTCTATGGGGTGTTCTTTTGTGTATTATAAAATGCAATACAAATTCAAATGCATATATATTAGATCTAATATTTATCTAATAATTTTATATATTATAACTTAACAGTTCCTCAAGGAACCTCACTTTGTGGGCTTCATTATGCATACTTTTATATGAGAGAGTTAGGCTAGGTTATTATCTCCCCAAGAATGTTCAATATTCGATGGAATCTCTCTGGGAGTTCTCCGAAAAGTATTTCTCAGTCAAATAATTTTGAATAATACTTCCTACAGTATCTATACTGTAATGGTTCTCAGGGTACAGTAAACACTGAAATCATAAGCTAAAGAGACACATCTAACTATGTTTAAATTGACAGTTTTTAAAAAAATATATATGTACATATATTTTAAAATATGCGGCTATGTTAACCTTCTCTAGCTTAACAACTATTAATGTTTGTATTAGTATCCTGGGGCTACCATAACAAAATACCACAAACTGTTGGTTTATAAAAACAGAAATTTATTGTCTTATGTTCCGAAATTTAGGAGTTCAAATTCAGGGTATTGTCAGGGCCATGTTCTCTCTGTCCACTGTAGAGAAAGATCCTTTATTGCCTCTTCCAAATTATGGTAGCTCTAGGTGTGTCTTGGCATTCCTTAGCTTGCAGATGCATCTTTACAAGGCCATCCTCCCCTTATGTGTTTCTCTATGTCTGTTTTTCTCTTTTAGAAAGAGACCACTCAGATTGGATTAGGACTCACCCTGCTCTGGTATGGCTTCATATTAATCGATAACATCTTCAAAGACCCTATTTCCAAAGTCTCTTTCACAGGTACTGGAGGTTAGAACATCAGCATATCTTTATAGGGGACACCATTCAAGCCATCATAAAGTATATGGAAAATAATTCAGCAGGTACTAACGTAAACGATCTTTGTAAAAACTGTATGGGGGCTGCGTCTGACCTCCTTTAACTTCACAAGGGGAGCAGAGAATCAAGACTAACAGCCCAAGGCTGATTCCTATGAGGAGGAGGTTAGACTTGCCTCCCCTCTCTGCCATCTTTACCAGTTCTGACACAACCTCACTCTCTACTTCTCTGCTTGATTCGATAAGTCATTGCAATGGCCACACAAACTCACAGGCCATACTCACAATTATGGGGTTTATTAGGGATGACAGTTACGATCAAGACTTAGGAGCACGCAAGGATACAGTTCTGTCAGGACAGCCTCTTCTCAGCCCTAGACCGCTGCCCAAAGTCACTTTCTCCGTTGGCCAGGAAGCCTACTGTACCACCTCCTGCTGCCAGGTCTCTGCTGCTGGGTCTCTTCTGCCACCGCTTTGCACAGTCTACAGGGTTACAGCTCTCTTTCTCTGCTGCTTCCAGGAGCTTGTCAGCACAGGGATTCTGGGTTCAAAGGACGTACTCGCTCCTATCAGCTCTTCATTGGTGGTGGTGGAATTCTCCTCCCTTGTAGCTCTGGGATTGCTTGTTTAGAGCCCTATGGGATGGCAAAACTAACCAATCCCTTTAGTGGGTCACAATTACCATATCTGCACAAGCTTGCCCAATCACTTGGGTAGGAGTTACAAGACTATGGCTAGAAAGGCCATGCAAAAGCAAGCTATGACACTGTGAACTTTAGGGAGCTAGCATTTGAAATTCCTGTGGTTCTTTTTCAGTCATCCGTCTTTAATGCTTGACAGAGCCCTAAACATATACTTAGTACTCAGTAAATGCTTTGTGGAAGGAGCCCTGGTGGCATAATAGCTAAGAATTTGGCTGTTAACTGAAAGGTTGGCAGTTTGAACCCACTAGCCACTCCCTGAGAGAAAAGACCTGGTGATCTGCTCCTGTAAATATTACTCTGTCCCTTAGGGTCACTATGATTCAGAATTGGGAATTGACTCAGTGGCCCACAACAACAAAATATTTTGTATTCACTAAATGACAATGTGTGTTGGCATATTAGTGTAGTAATTCCAGGAGGGACACACAAAATGGGAGTTAACATTCACTCACAGATGTTTTTGATAGACCTCAACTGACTACTCACAAGAAAGATTAGGGATAGGGCAAAACACTAGACAGGGTCTGCCTTGACAGTGCAGATCTGGAGGAGGGTATAGCCTGCTGGGGAAAGGCACAGAGCCTGTCCCTAATAAGTCACTTATCTCACAAAAATCTGGAGTCTCTAGGGGAGGTACAGAAAAATTTACCTCCTGAGCACAGGTAAATTATGACACACTATTTCTGGAGAAAGGATAGGGGGAAAAAAAGTTCTCTACCCCTGGTGGATAAGAGGGTAGGAATCAAACTCTGTACCAGTATGAATCAAGTTTTCCTACAACTGGAGGTGGTGGGGGGTAACAGAAAAGTCCCACTCAAAGCTAACCACAGATACAAGGTAAAATTGCCTCCCTGCTATGAGGGAGAGAAGAAATTTCAAGAAAAATCTCAACCCTGGAAAAGAAAAGAAAATAGGAAAAAAGAGGAGCCCCCTTTGCCCTACCTACTGCTTCAAACCCAGCAAGCACTTAGATAACAAGTAACGGCAGTGTACTTCTGGAAATAAGACCATGGAGAGAGAACGCTCTGTGTTACTGAAAGTTGAGAGTGGAGCAAAAGCATTAAGAAAAACCCTTTAGCATCTCAGCTCCAACCATAACCACAAAGGATCATTAAAGAAATTTGAAGCCTGTGGTACACTGAAGGTAACCATAGAAGCAACAAAGCTCAAATCTAGCTCAACTCCTAATTAGATTTGTTTGATCTCCACTCTAATATCTGAGAAAAGGCATTTCCTTTGCCAGTATTTATCTCAATCTCTCCTTGACTGCACAAGATAGCTATCATTCAATAAAACTAAACACTCACAGAATCACACTCGCAAGAAAGCCAAGAGACAAAGCAATCAGCAGAATCAGGTTTAGAGATTACTGCGAAGTTGTAATATTAGGGAGGAATTTTAAAATAAGTATAATTAATACCCTGGAGGGCCTACTGGGACCTCAGGATAAGGTGAACATATTTTTCAAGTGGGACAGATGATATATATCTTTGTGAGCAGGAGGGACTGTGGCAGGAAGAATAATGTCCTCCAAAGATGCCCACGTTCTAATCCCCAGAGACTGTGATATGTTTGATTATATAGCAAATGGGAATTAATTCAGTTTGCAGATGGAATCAGGATTACCAATCAACTGACTTTAAACTAGGGAGATTATCCTGGATTATTTCTGTGCTCCCAATGTAAGACAAGGGAACTTCAAATTATAAGAAATAACCAGGTATGTAAGACTATGGGAAGTACTCAGCCAAATGTTACTGGCCCTGAGGATGTAGGAAGGGGACCACTGCCAAGGAATGCAGGAGGCCTCTAGAAGTGGAAAGAACAAGGAAATTGATTGTCTCCTAAATCTCCAAAATGGAATACAACACTGAAAATTTTAGCCCAGTGATTCATTTGTCAACTTTTTGACCTAATGAACTATAAGTCAATAAATTTAAGCTGTTTTAAGCCACTAAGTTTGTGGTAATCTGTTATAGCAGTGAAAGAAGATTAATATACTGATAAAGGGCTGATATCCAGAATATATAAGGAACTCTCGCAACTCAATAAGAAAACAATCAAATAAAAAAAATTGGTAATCTATTTGAGCAGACACTTCATCGGAAGGATTTATGAATGGTAAATAAACACATGAATATGTGCTCATCTTAAATGTTATAAATAGCCCAAAACTGGAAGCAACCCAAATGTCAATTAACTGGTGAATTGATAAACCAACTTTGGTATTTCCAAATAATAAAATACTACTCAGAAATAACAAGGAATGGACTATTAATCCATGCAATAAAACAGGTGACTCTCAAAAGCATTGTGGTCAGTAAAAGAAACCTGAAATCTACAAGCAATATATTTAATGATTCTTATTTATATGACATTGGGATTAAGGAAAAATTATAGGGGCACATATCAAATCACTGGTTGCCATACACCAGTGTGAGGAGTGTGAGGATTGTCTAGAAAGGGGCACAGATAATTTTTTGAGGAGATATATTCTATTTCTTGATTTTTGTGGTGGTTACACAATTATATGCATTTGCCAAAATTCATAAAACCGTAAGCTTAAAAAGGGTAAATATTATTTTACGTATAGAATACTTCCATACTCCTGACCTCAAATATTGGATCTATGATAGTGGCTGTCCATAATATATTTTAAAAATTTTATATAAAAGGAATTCTGATTAAAGAAAAACACTGGATAAAACAAAGTTAAACATGTCATGTAATTTTGGTGTTTAGGATGAGGAAAAAGAACATTTTCACTTTCTATTCTTAATCTTTCTGAGCTGCATTAGTTTTATACTGCTGACTACCAACTTGCCACAAATTTAGTGGGTTAAACATTATATATTTATTTTCTCAAGGTTTCTGTGGGTCAGGTGTCCAGGCACAGCTTAACTGGGTCTTTTGCAAATCTGCAATCAAGGTGTTAGTCAGGCCTGGATTTTTGCTGTCTGACTAGAGAAGGATTTGCTTCTAAACCAAGGTAGGTTTTAGAAGAGTTCATTACTTGTGGTTTAAGACTGAGGGCCCCAGCTTTTTACTGGCTGCTGGCTGGAGGTACCCTCAATTTATCAAGGCCACCTTTAATTCCTTGTGATATGGGAACATAACAGAGCCACTTGTTCAAATCCAGCAAGGGATAGAATCTCCAGCAAGGTTATTTACAATCTTACGTGACAAGACATAATCATAGATGTGATGTCCATCACCTTTGCCATATTTGCCAACTCACAGGCCTGGCCCATACTTAAGGGGAGAGGATTATATACAGGCATGAATACCAGAAGATAGGGATCATTGGGGTCATCTTAGAGCCTGTCTGCCACATGAGCTATTTTACTTTTTGTGTGTGTGTGTTCTTTTTTTTTTTTTTTAATAGAACTTTAGGTGAAGGTTTACAGAACAAACTAGTTTCTCATCAAAAAATCAGTCCACACATTGTTGTATGACATTGATTAACAGCCCCACAATGTGTCAACACTCTCCCTTCTCAACCCTGGCTTCCCTGTTACCAGCTATCTTGTTCCCAACTGCCTCCCAGTCCCTCCCTCAGGGCTGGTATGCCCCTTTAGTATTGTTTTGTTCCATGGGCCTGTTCAATCTTTGGCTGAAGGGTGAACCTCAGGAGTGGCCTCATTCTTGAGCTGAAAGGGTGTCCAGGGAACATACTCTCAGGGTTTCTCCAGTCTCTGTCAGGCCAGCAAGTCTGGTCTTTCTTTTTGAGTTAGAATTTTATTCTACATTTTTCTCCAGCTCTGTCCAGGACCCTCTATTGTGATCCCTGTCAGAGCAGTCAGTGGTGGTAGCCAGACACCATCCACAAGAGCTATTTTAATTTTACAATCATATTTAGTTGTTCAATCATTAATTTTATATTTTGTGAAACTCAATAGATTATATGGGGAGGAAATAGTGATGTTTGCTTGATTGTTGGAAGTATAAAGTTGAGTCTGCAAAGTTATGGAGACAAAAAAAAACTGTACAAAGATGAGGGAGAAGTGAAATAAGTGCAAGGTAATAAACTGAACCAAGATAAAGTAGGATGAATCTACATCATGCATATTTCTGTCAAATAACAACAAAGGGGCAAGACTCACAAGATATTTGGGGGGGAAACTATTTATCATAAAATACAGAACAAAAGCAAAAATGTAGATATGCAACTGATATCCTTAGAGAAACAGGAAACAATATTCTCTCCATTTAAAAAAGAAAAAAGTAGACTTGAAAAGGCAACATTCAGAAAATTGAGATCAATAATAGCTCTCAAAAATGAATAATACCAAAGCATAAATTTAAAAAAATCAATAAAAAATGTTTGACAAACGTATAAGAATTCTACTCTTAAAGAGAGTAAAATGACAAAGATGGGGAAAAAAGTGAGTGAAAGGAAAAAAAACTAGACGATCAGCCAGCATCCATGTTAGTAGTTGTAAATAGAAAGACCATAGAAAATAGAGCAGAGGAAATGAAAGAAAGAACTTAAGGAATAGTTCTATAACTTAATTCCCGCATAAGGTATTTCTGAATAAGCCATAGTCATTCAGTTTTGGGCATACTCGCACCTAATCATATAGGTGTGAACTCTCAGTAAACTAGAACCAGAGAAAGTCATATAAAGTTATTTTAAGTTAAAAAAAAGAAACAGGTTTTGCATAAAAATAAATAACACAAACAAATAATTTTAAAAAGTGCAATATGTGGTTACAGATTGGATCCCAGCCTGGACGAACAAATTGTAAAGAGATTTTTGATTAAAGTTAGTAAAATTTGAAAATGTGGTAAAAATGTATCACAGAAAGTTAGAGACTGTTAAATGAAAAATAATAGTGTGCACTGATTTTGCTATGTGTATGAGTGGTGTCTAAGTTCTGAGGCTATGTTTTGTTTTTCTTATTTTTGCTTGTTTCCAGGAAAGATGACTCCTAGAATGTGAAGTGCATAAGACACCAATATGTTTGAATATGATGAGGAAATATTTACATTTTGAGGTGACAATTTGAGGATACATTAGTGTTATAGAGTAAAATGAACTAACCAATCAAATAAGCAAAAATGAACACAATTCTAATGCCATGAAAAATTTTAAGAAGTTGAAGTTGTTAAGGAAGGGAAATATAGTCATAATATATGGCTTAGCATCTACATAATCATGTAATGATAGCATTAAATATTAATCTAGTCATAATTATTATTAGTTATAAAGTGAAGATAGAAGTTTATAGATGAGAGACCAATTTTTGACAGATAGCTAAATCCTCATTTTGCATAATGAAAATTAATAAATGCCTTAAAAATATAAATAAATTATAAAAGTAAAAAAACTAGCATCCTAATTAAAACTATAAAACCAAAAAAAAAAAAAAAAAAAAAACCATTGCCATCAAGTTGATTCCAACTTATAGCAACCCTGTAGGACAAGGTATAACTGTCTAAGGCTGTAAATCTTTACAGAAACAGACCGCCACATCTTTCTCCCATGGAGCGGCTGGTTGGTTCTAATCATCGACCTTCTAGCTAGCAGCCAAGTGCACAACCACTGCTTCAGCAGGTTCTTTATAGTGTAAAACAAATAACAACAACAAAAACAATTAAAATAACTGCTAGTCAATCCAAGGATGACGTTAGTAGTCACAGTGGAGTAAAAGAAAAGCGAAAGAGGTGCTAATATCATTAAATAAATAATAATAATAGTGCGTGAAAAAGAGTGGCAGGGGTGTTGGCCAATCATAACAATGATAGACTGTGTCTTAGTTATCTAGTGCTGTCATAACAGA
The DNA here is from genome assembly GCF_024166365.1 of Elephas maximus indicus. Classification (NCBI taxonomy): domain Eukaryota; kingdom Metazoa; phylum Chordata; class Mammalia; order Proboscidea; family Elephantidae; genus Elephas; species Elephas maximus. The sequence continues at coordinate 23,044,787 of NC_064825.1, read as the reverse complement.
AATACCACAAGTGGATGGCTTTAACAAAGATAAATTTACTCTCTCATAGTTGAGGAGGCTAGAAGTCTGAATTCAGGGCACCAGCTCCAGGGGAAGGCTTCCTTTCTCTGTTGGCTCTCAGGGAAAGTCCTTGTCATCAATCTTTCCCTGGTCTAGGAGCTTCTTAGTGCAGTGACCCTTAGTCCGAAGGATGCCCCCTACTCTAGGCTCTGATTTCTTGGTGGTAGGAGGTCAGTATCCTCTCTGCTTGTTCTCTCTTTTTATGTCTCTAAAGAGATTGACTCAAGATAACAACCTGATCCTGCAGATTGAGCCCTGTCTCAGTACAACTGCCTGTAATCCTACCTCATTAACATCATAGAGATTAGGATTTACAACACAGGATAATCACAGCAGATCACAAAATGGTGGACAACCACGCAATGCTGGACATCAAAGCCTAGCCAAGTCCACATACATTTTTTGGAGGGGGGAAGGGGCAAGATTGAATCCATAACAGGCTGGGATAATCTCACAACGTGTGCTTGAAAGAGTTTTGGGTTTTGAAGGAATAAAGAGAAAAAAAAATTTAGGAGCATCAAAGTGCAAGAAAAACAGATTCTTCGATTCCAGGCCTCAACATACATAGGGATCTGAAAAGTGGATGATAGCAATAGCCTATGATTGAGAGGGCAGCAGGGCAGATGGTGTTTTAAAGTGGCACACATATTTCAATTAAAACAGGAAGGTGAAATAAACTTTATAGAAAAGTGTGCAGATAATAGAGGAATTTCCTGATGAGAAATGTGGCTGACTGAGGACCCAGAAAAAATTTTGGTATGGTCAGAAATTAAGTTGATCTGGTTATATTTGGGAGATTACAGAGTAATGTAAGGGTAAGGATCTACATGAAAATGGGTAGTCAGGGAGTCTTAGACTTCTGATGTATCTGATGTTAACTGAGGTATTAATCAAAGTTGTATTTTACCTGTTAGTCTCAGAGAGGATTGTGACTAATCAGTTAAAGTCATAGTTCAGAATATGTAGCTGAAACGGTGTGGACCCCTGGTTATACAGTGTTTCAATTCATGATTGCATTTTTGCTTGTTGGTTGGGTAATAGTTTCTTTGCCAGATAGGTCTTGAAGGCGGCAAACTGGCAATTGGGGAAGGGTTATCTCAATAAGATCACAAATAGGTATAAATATCTCGGGGGGATCTGGTCCCTTTCACAGCAATATTATGTCATTGTCATTAAAAAAGGAGCACCTATTCTCTTGTTAGTAAGATGGGCAACATGTTGACTTATTAGGATGTTTTGGCTGCAAAGAGCAGAAACTCTGCCACACTTGCTAATCAGTAGTGACATTTATTACCTCACAGAATTATAATTTCAGAGGTAAGACACATATAAGTGTTGGCTGATTCTGTATTTAAATAGGAAGTTCACAAATTCATATTCTATCTGGTATTTTTTCCTGACACATTCAGTGGGTTGGCTTTGTCGTAATGCTAATTTCCTTTGGAGTCACAAGTTGGCTATGAGTAGCAACTTGGGAAATGTGTTATTCACTTTTATCCACTAAGAGAATTGTTTCTCTTTGCTTCTCTTTACCAAAAGCCTTAAGTGAGACTTTTCTTTCTCATTTTGTTATATTTGTCCATCTTTTGGGGTGGAATGAATAATGGAGTGAATCCCAAGAAGCACTGCAAGCATAGATTGTGTATTATGTAGCACATAGCACAGTTTCTGTCAATTATTAGGCAATAATTAACATTTTATGAAAGAGTAATGGGTGGTCAGTGTATGTTTAATTTTAATGAATTTATAGTAGAGAGTTTTATTTTTAATTATTGCAAGTTTTGTACATTGGTTCTTTTTTATTTTAAAACAGAAATCTATATATTATTTTTATGATAATCAGTACCATATACCCTAGTGGCCAGCGGTTAAGCACTTGGCTGTGAACTGAAAGGTCTGCTGTTTGAATCCACCAGAGGCTCAAAGGGAGAAAAGACTTGATGATCCACTCCCATAAAGATTAAGCCTAGGAAACCCAATGGGGCAGTTCTACTCTGTCCCATAGGGTTGCTGTGATTCAGAATCAACTCAATGGCACACACCAACACGACACCCATGTTTTAATCATAACACCTTAGGCTCATTTGTCTGTATTTTTAATGATCTTCTGCTACAATTGTATTGAAGTAAGGTAAGTGATGTTATCCTTGTCCCTAGTGTTGGATAGGTATTTCCTATCCCAAATTTCTCAGAAAATACCTTTGTTGATAGGAAGCGGCTGTGAATGACTGAGTTGGACTGAGATATTCTGTTTGCTCCCTGGATTATTATGGAAGGAATAATGGAAATTAACTCACTTTTTTTTTTTCTCTAATGGCTTGTTGTTATGCACTTTGAGTTCCAACTCATAGCAACCCTGTGTATATCAGAAGGAAACATTGCCTGTGCCATCCTATTGATTGTTGTTATGCTTGAGCCCATTGTTGCAGCAATTGTGTCAGTCCATCTTGTTGTGGGTCTTCTTTTTTTTTTTTTTGCTGACCCTCTACCTTACCAAGCATGCTGTCCTTCTCCTGGGACTGGTCTTTCCTGATAACATATCCAAAGTACTTGAGGTGAAGTTTCAACATCCTTGCTTCCAAAAAGCACTCTGGTTGTAGGGATGCTATATATTTTTCCAAATTAAACATTTTCAAAACTGAACTCTCTCTTCTAATTTGATTCTCCACCAGCATTTCACAAATCAAATGAACTCGAATGACGCCAATATCCATCCATTTTTTTCAGACCAAACCTATATGTCATAGTCAATTACCCATCATCTTTAATCATCAAGTTTAGTCCATCAAATTCATCTATGTCTTTTCCTTCACACATTTATTCAGTGTGAGTTGGCCGATATCTACTGTACATGAAGTAAATCACACCCCAATTGAGATACACCATTTTTTTTAAGAATGCCCCCTTAATCCATCCAGGACAAGTTCATATCTGCACCCCCTCCAGAGATAACCACTCTTCTAATTTCTAGCACAGAGATTGATTGTGTCATTTGTTTTGCTCAGTCTGTGAGATTCACCCATGTTTTTGTGTATATCAGTAGATTATTCCTGTTTGTTGTTGAATAGCACTCTATCTGTATAGAATTCCCTCTCACCTTGATGGATATCTGAGTTGTTTCTATCATGAATAACAGGAATACATAGCAGGTTTTTATTTATCTGTAAAGTTTTTTACCTGAGATATGCATGGGAAATCCTTATGAGGATGTTTACATTAGCTAAGCTTCTTGTATCAATACTAAGCTTACGCTATATGGTTCTGTTCAAAAATAACTTTATATGGTCTTATATATTAAATCAACTTGACAGCATTGGGTTATATTAAATCAAACATAGAAATAAGCAGCTAATTGGGACAATAAATATAAAATTAGGTTAAAATGCAATTCACTAACTTACCTAGATATTCTATATATAAAAGCACCTACTTAGAAACCACCTTCTTGCTAACAAAAATATAAACTACTTTTTGGAGAGGATTTCTATTTTATGCATTCATAGAAAATGTCTATTTTCTTAATAAAACAAGTATACATGTCAATTAATCATTTATGTTTAGCTTATGAACATCCTGAAAAATGCACCTTCTATTGAAAGTTCTTGATACAACATTAATTATAATTTTCCTGATAACACAGTTATAAATTATTTGTACGTTAAATTTCAATTCCTTTTGTTGCTATTGTTATCAGTTTTACTTTTATGGTAAATCTTTTATTTTAACAAGTTTCTGAATTGCAGTTTCAAATTACAATCTTTGCAGTTGGCTGATGTCTTCTTACAAATTAATTACACTGTTGCAGAAAATTGCTTAGGCCTAGAAAAATGACAAAATTTATTATAGTTTCCAGCAAAAAAATTGCACAGGAATATATCCAGAGGGATGAGAGTGAATGAAAACACTGTTTCTCAAAAAAAAAAAAAAAAAGAACGAAAGCAAAACAAGATTAAAAAAGGCTTTTACATATTTTATATTTTTTTCTTCTAAGAACAACCCTTCACAAGTATGAAATTCTCAAACATAAGCATAGTTCTTTATGCTTTGGTGTAGTTTAACAGTAAAAGAAAAATCAGCAATATGGGTTATAAGTTCTGTCCCTGGGGCTAATAGTCACATCATATTGGACAATATACATGATTTCCAAGGGTCTTCATTTCTGTGATGTAAATTACAGAAGAAGATTAGCTTTGGATTCAGTAAAGAAATTTAAAATGATACAATTCTGCAATGCATTCAATTATAGAAAAATAAGATCATATTCTTGGATATATTACTAAATTGACACCCAAAGCATACAAGGCTTGAAAGGACGGATATTACTGAAATCAGTGTGATTGATTCTATAAGCATCAAATTACTTTCTGCATCAGTTTACCAAGTGAGACTATTTAGGTTTGTTTGAACTTCTTTGTATTATTCAGAGGATTAGTGGCTCCATTCCATTATTTGAATTATATATATACTTTTTAATTCTGTACAAATATTAAATAAATACTGAAGGTATTACATTGGAGCGATAGTCATGTTATCCTATCCCTTAGATCTTAGAAATTAAAAGGAATCATATTTATCTTTTCCAGTCGGAAATAATGCACAGAACTGAACTGTAAAATTAGCCTCCCATGTAACAGAAATCTTACCCAGTAACATGCTTAACTAAATAATTTCAAGGAAATCAGAATCTCAGGAGAGACGTCTGCAGCACTGAGGGCAGCTCCCTAGGTTCTTCTTCTCCGTGTCTGACAAACACCTCTGTCCAAGGTAGATGGGGACTCTGGACGAGGTTTGCAGACTTTCTCAAACAGGGGGAAGCATTTATATTATAAAGCGTCTGCCTTTTTTCTTCCAAGAAGTTGTATAGCTTAGGTGACTTTCACCACGGAACCAAACCATGCCCCATAGATCCTAGATTCTATTTACTATAGAGAATCCTTAGCCAGGACATCTGCTGAGGTTAAGGCAATATCAGAGACGACACCTCTCTTTCATAATGCCTTCATAAAAGTATTTGTCTATTTACACAGAGGTCCAGTGGACAAGGATACTTGATTTTTTGCCTAGTTTTCTTCCCTCCTGGAGTGTCCTCCTGGTTAAGACAGTACACGGGTATCAGAAATGCTTTAACTCATTCCTTTCTGATGTATCTTGTAAAATCAACCCACACATTATCAGAGAAGAAACACCGAAAAGAGAATGCTACCTAAGAAGAGCAATATTAAACTCAAGATATTTAATACTTTTAAAACAGACAAGTTATCAAGGTAGTGTTGGGAAGAAATGGAGGGTAGACAACAGACAGACAGACAGGCAAAGTTCATAATACCTCTCTAGGAGAGAAAGTGTTGAGATAGAATTCATTTAAGACTGACCATTAGAACATCAATATCTAAAGAAGTCTTGAAACTTTCAAATGATAAACCTATGTCTCCTCATGTGGTAATTCCTTGTTCCTGCTGAACAAGATATCGTTTTGCTAAATTAGTTATTTACGTGGCTTGCTTATGGGGGAAAAGGTTCAGATTTATTTAATATCTTGTTTCCTTGACAGTTCTCCCTATAAATTATTTCAATATCGGCATCATTTTTTAATGAATATCTTCCTTTTTTTTTTTTTTAGTTTACCCAGATGAAATGTCTAAACCCTTATTACAGTCCACAAAGCTCAATATCAAGTCTCTTGTGAGCTCTCTGCGCAAAAATAAGCATCTTTAAGTCCTTGAGGATTTGGCTGAGAAAGAACCTGGAATTTGGCAAATTAGACAATGTAATAACATTAAAAAAAAAAAAAAATTTTTTTTTTTTTTTAAATAACATTTGATGATGCCTCTTGATAGTACGTCAACTGGCCATGTAGGTGAAACATTAACATCACCAGCTTTTCTTTAATGTCTCTATTGGTGCCCTGGTGGTACAGTGGTTAAGAGCTTGGGTGCTAACCTAAAGGTTGGCAGTTCAAATCCACCAGCTGCTCCTTGGAAATCCTATGGGGCAGTTCTACTCTGTCCTATAGGGTCACTATGAGTTGGAATTGCCTTGATCGCAATGAATTTAGGTACACGTGTTTTACTCATTCCCTTTCCCCATGCTTTCAGTGATGAGATTTTCACAGTATTATAGGGAAACTCATTACACTAATTCCAAACTTATTTCTTTAGCCACCTTTTTATCCAAGACCTTGTAGATTTTTGTTCAAAAAACTTTCAATCATTTTATATATATGTATATGTATACATATATGTATACACATACACATATACTACACTTTGTGTTAACCAATGAGGATACAGAAATAAAACTCACCCTGAAGTATATACAACATATACAGCAGTCAACATATTAAAATACTATGACATTAGAATGTAGTAGTTACTAAGAAAGCACATAGGAGGACATCTAACTCAGTCTGAGGCATAGACAAGATCTTATAGAGGAAGGATGAATTGAGCGAGGAGAGAAAAAAAAAAAAAGTCTGTTCTCAACCAGGCTCATGACTTTAAATAACACCACTTTGATATTTCCAAAATTTATATCTCCAGACTTGACCTCTGCCCTAAATTCAGACCATATTTCTACTGGAAAAAAACACCTCTATGTGGGTATGTAATAGGCATCGTAAACTGAGCTCACGATATTCTACACAAACGTGATTCTTCTGCAACCATTCCCATTTCAGGAATGACAATTTCATTCCTTCAAAGGCTCAGTCTGTGAACCTAAATGCATCTTTTATGTCATTTTTTATTTCATAAACCCCTTCACAGGTAATTGTTAATAAATATTGCTGGTTTTACCTTTAAAATATAGCTAGAATTTGATTCTTTCACACCACCTGCATTAACCAAGGTCATGTTGCACAATTCCAGGAAGCCATTACACTGTTCTTTGGAACTGGTTTACTGCCATAACCAATATCTGAGCCAATATCAGTATCTTGCTACTGTTACTGCAAAACCCTCATAACAGATCTCCTGCTTCCTCCTCTTACTATCATTAAATCAAAAAACGGGATCAATCTTTTTAAAACATTATATGGCAGAATTTTTTTAATGAATATCTTCAAATGTTTTCTTTTTTTTTTTAATTTTTATTAACCTTCAAGTGAACATTTACCATTCCAATCAGTCTGTCACATGTAGGTTTACATACATCTTACTCCCTTCTCCCACTTGCTCTCCCCCTATTGAGTCAACCCTTACAGTCTCTCGTTTCATGCCAATTTTGCCATCTTCCCTCTCTCTCTATCTTCCCCTCCCCCCTCCAGTCAAGAGTTGCCAACACATTCTCCCGTGTCCACCTGATTTAGTTAGCTCACTCTTCATCAGCATCTCTCTCCCCGCCACTGACCAGTCCTTTTCATGCCTGATGATTTGTCTTCGGGGATGGTTCCTGTCCTGTGCCATCAGAAGTTCTGGGGAGCATTGTCTCTGGGATTCCTCTAGTCGCAGTCATACCATTAGGTGTGGTCTTTTAATGAGAATTTGGGGTCTGTATCCCATTGGTCTCCTGCTCCCTCAGGAGTTGTCTGTTGTGCTCCCTGACAGGGCAGACATCGATTGTGGCCGGGCACCAACTAGTTCTTCTGGTCTCAGGATAATGTAGGTCTCTGGTTCATGTGGCCCTTTCCGTCTCTTGGGTTCTTAGTTGTCGTGTGACCTTGGTGTTCTTCCTTTGCCTTTGCTCCAGGTGGGTTGAGACCAATTAATGTACTTTAGATGGCCGCTTGTTGGCATTTAGGACCCCAGGCGCCACAATTCAAAGTGGGATGCAGAGTGTTTTCATATAGAATTGTTTTGCCCATTGACTTAGAAGTCCCCTCAAACCAAGTTCCCCAGACCCCAGCCCCTGCTTCGCTGACCTTTGGAGCTTTCATTTTATCCCGGAAACCTCTTTACTTTTAATCCAGTCCAATTAGGCTGACCTTCCTTGTATTGAGTGTTGTCTTTCCCTTCACCCAAAGCAGTTCTTATCTACAGATTGATCAATAAAAAGCCCTCTCCCTCCCTCCCTCCCTCCCCCCTTTGTAACCACATAAGTCTGGGTTCTTCTCCGTTTTTTCTATTTCTCAAGATCTTATAATAGTGGTCTTATACAATATTTGTCCTTTTGCCTCTGACTCATTTCGCTCAGCATAATGCCTTCCAGATTCCTCCATGTTATGAAATGTTTCACAGATTCGTCACTGTTTTTTATCGATGCGTAGTATTCCATTGTGTGAATATACCACAATTTATTTAACCATTCGTCCGTTGATGGACATCTTGGTTGCTTCCAGCTTTTTGCTGCTGTAAACAGAGCTGCAATAAACATGGGTGTGCATATATCTGTTTGTGTGAAGGCTCTTGTATCTTTAGGGTATATTCCAAGGAGTGGGATTTCTGGGTTGTATGGTAGTTCTATTTCTAACTGTTTAAGATAACGCCAGATGGATTTCCAAAGTGGTTGTACCATTTTACAATCCCACCAGCAGTGTATAAGAGTTCCAATCAATCCACAGCCTCTCCAACATTTATTATTTTGTGTTTTTTGAATTAATGCCAGTCTAGTTGGTGTGAGATGGAATCTCATCGTAGTTTTAATTTGCATTTCTCTAATGGCTAATGATCGAGAGCATTTTCTCATGTATCTGTTGGCTGCCTGAATATCTTCCTTAGTGAAATGTGTGTTCATATCCTTTGCCCACTTCTTGATTGGGTTGTTTGTCTTTTTGTGGTTGAGTTTTGACAGAATCATGTAGATTTTAGAGATCAGGCGCTGGTCTGAGATGTCATAGCTGAATATTCTTTCCCAGTCTGTAGGTGGTCTTTTGACTCTTTTGGTGAAGTCTTTAGATGAGCATAGGTGTTTGATTTTTAGGAGCTCCCAGTTATCTGGTTTCTCTTCATCATTTTTGGTAATGTTTTGTATTCTGTTTATGCCCTGTATTAGGGCTCCTAGGGTAGATCCTATTTTTTCTTCCATGATCTTTATCGTTTTAGTCTTTATGTTTAGGTCTTTGATCCACTTGGAGTTAGTTTTTGTGCATGGTGTGAGGTACGGGTCCTGTTTCATTCTTTTGCAAATGGATATCCAGGTATGCCAGCACCATTTGTTAAAAAGACTATCATTTCCCCAATTGACTGACACTGGTCCTTTGTCAAATATCAGCTGCTCATACGTGGATGGATTTATATCTGGATTCTCAATTCTGTTCCATTGGTCTATGTGCCTGTTGTTGTACCAGTACCAGGCTGTTTTGACTACTGTAGCTATATAATAGGTTCTGAAATCAGGTAGAGTGAGGCCTCCCACTTTCTTCTTCTTTTTCAGTATTGTTTTGCTTATCCGGGGGTTCTTTCCTTTCCATATGAAATTAGCGATTTGTTTCTCTATCCCCTTAAAGTATGACATTGGTATTTGGATTGGAAGTGCTTTATATGTATAAATGGCTTTTGGTAGAATAGACATTTTTACTATGTTAAGTCTTCCTATCCATGAGCAGGGTATGTTCTTCCACTTAAGTATGTCCTTTTGAATTTCTTGTAGCAGAGTTTTATAGTTTTCTTTGTATAGGTCTTTTACATCCTTGGTAAGATTTATTCCTAAGTATTTTATCTTCTTGGGGGCTACTGTGAATGGTATTGATTTGGTTATTTCCTCTTCGGTGTTCTTTTTGTTGATGTAGAGGAATCCAAGTGATTTTTGTATGTTTATTTTATATCCTGAGACTCTTCCAAACTCTTCTATTAGTTTCAGTAGTTTTCTGGAGGATTCCTTAGGGTTTTCCATGTATAAGATCATGTCATCTGCAAATAGTGATAGCTTTACTTCCTCCTTACCAATCTGGATACCCTTTATTTCTTTGTCTAGCCTAATTGCCCTGGCTAGGACTTCCAGCACAATGTTGAATAAGAGCAGTGATAAAGGGCATCCTTGTCTGGTTCCCGTTCTCAAGGGAAATGCTTTCAGGTTCTCTCCATTTAGAGTGATATTGGCTGTTGGCTTTGCATATATGCCCTTTATTATGTTAAGGAATTTTCCTTCAATTCCTATTTTGGTTAGAGTTTTTATCATAAATGGGTGTTGAACTTTGTCAAATGCCTTTTCTGCATCTATTGATAAGATCATGTGGTTTTTATCTTTTGTTTTATTTATGTGATGGATTACATTAATGGTTTTTCTGATATTAAACCAGCCTTGCATACCTGGTATAAATCCCACTTGATCAGGGTGAATTATTTTTTTGATGTGTTGTTGGATTCTATTGGCTAGAATTTTGTTGAGGATTTTTGCATCTATGTTCATGAGGGATATAGGTCTAAAATTTTCTTTTTTTGTAATGTCTTTGCCTGGTTTTGGTATCAGGGAGATGGTAGCTTCATAGAATGAGTTGGGTAGTATTCCATCTTTTTCTATACTTTGAAATACCTTCAATAGTAATGGTGTTAAGTCTTCTCTGAAGGTTTGGTAGAACTCTGCAGTGAAGCCGTCTGGGCCAGGACTTTTTTTTGTTGGAAGTTTTTTGATTACCGTTTCAATCTCTTTTTTTGTTATGGGTCTATTTAGTTGTTCTACTTCTGAATGTGTTAGTTTAGGTAGGTAGTATTGTTCCAAGAATTTATCCATTTCTTCTAGGTTTTCAAATTTGTTAGAGTACAATTTTATGTAGTAATCTGATATGATTCTTTTGATTTCATTTGGTTCTGTGGTGATGTGGTCTTTCTCGTTTCTTATTCGGGTTATTTGTTTCCTTTCCTGTATTTCTTTAGTCAGTCTAGGCAATGGTTTATCAATTTTGTTAATTTTTTCAAAGAACCAGCTTTTGGCTTTGTTAATTCTTTCAATTGTTTTTCTGTTCTCTAATTCATTTAGTTCAGCTCTAATTTTTATTATTTGTTTTCTTCTGGTGGCTGATGGGTTCTTTTGTTGCTCACTTTCTATTTGTTCAAGTTGTAGGGACAGTTCTCTGATTTTGGCTCTTTCTTCTTTTTGTATGTGCGCATTTATCGATATAAATTGGCCTCTGAGCACTGCTTTTGCTGTGTCCCAGAGGTTTTGATAGGAAGTATTTTCATTCTCGTTGCTTTCTAAGAATTTCCTTATTCTCTCCTTGATGTCTTCTACAACCCAGTCTTTTTTCAGGAGGGCATTGTTCATTTTCCAAGTATTTGATTTCTTTTCCCTAGTTTTTCTGTTATTGATTTCTAGCTTCATTGCCTTGTGGTCTGAGAAGATGCTTTGTAATATTTCGATGTTTTGGATTCTGGAAAGATTTGTTTTATGACCTAATATGTGGTCTATTCTAGAGAATGTTCCATGTGCACTAGAAAAGAAAGTATATTTTGCAGCAGTTGGGTGGAGAGTTCTGTATAAGTCAATGAGGTCAAGTTGGTTGATTGTTGTAAGTAGGTCTTCCGTGTCTCTATTGAGCTTCTTACTGGATGTCCTGTCCTTCTCCGAAGGTGGTGTGTTGAAGTCTCCTACTATATATGTGGAGGTGTCTATCTCACTTTTCAATTCTGTTAAAATTTGGTTTATGTATCTTGCAGCCCTGTCATTAGGTGCGTAAATATTTAATATGGTTATGTCTTCCTGATCAATTGCCCCTTTTATCATTATATAGTGTCCTTCTTTATCCTCTGTGGCGGATTTAAGTCTAAAGTCTATTTTGTCAGAAATTAATATTGCTACTCCTCTTCTTTTTTGCTTATTGTTTGCTTGATATATTTTTTTCCGTCCTTTGAGTTTTAGTTTGTTTGTGTCTCTAAGTCTAAGGTGTGTCTCTTGTAGGCAGCATATAGATGGATCGTGTTTCTTTATCCAGTCCGAGACTCTCTGTCTCTTTATTGGTGCATTTAGTCCATTTACATTCAGGGTAATTATAGATAAGTAAGTTTTTAGTGCTGTAGTTTTGATGCCTTTTCATGTGTGTTGTTGGCCGTTTCATTTTTCCACATGCTTTTTTGTGCTGAGACGTTTTTCTTAGTAGCTTGTGAGATCCTCATTTTCATAATGTTTAACTTTGTGTTTATTGAGTCGTTACTTTTTCTTGGCTTTTTTCTTGAGTTATGGAATTGATATTCCTTTTTGTGGTTACCTTTTTATTTACCCCTATTTTTCTAAGTAAAAACCTAACTTGTATCCTTCTATATCGCCTTGTATCACTCTCCATCCGGCAGTTCAATGCCTCCTATATTTAGTCCCTCTTTTTGATTATTGTGATCGTTTATCTATTGATTTCCATGATTTCCTGTTGTGTGTATTATTTTGTTTATTTATTTATTTTTTAGAATTAGTCTTAATTTGTTTGTTTTTGTGCTTTCCCTATTTGAGTTGCGTTGATATCAGGACGTTCTGTTTTGTGACCTTGTATTGTGCTGGTACCTGATATTATTGGTCATCCGGCCAAACCATCTCCTTTAGCATTTCTTGCAGTCTTGGTTTAGTTTTTGCAAATTCTCTAAACTTGTGTTTATCTGTAAATATCTTAATTTCTCCTTCATATTTCAGAGAGAGTTTTGCTGGATGTATGATCCTTGGTTGGCAGTTTTTCTCGTTCAGTGCTCTGTATAGGTCGTCCCATTCCCTTCTTGCCTGCATGGTTTCTGCTGAGTAGTCTGAACTTATTCTTATTGATTCTCCCTTGAAGGAAACCTTTCTTTTCTCCCTGGCTGCTTTTAAAATTTTCTGTTTGTCTTTGGTTTTGGCAAGTTTGATGATAATATGTCTTGGTGTTTTTCTTTTTGGATCAATCTTAAATGGGGTTCGATGAGCATCTTGGATAGCTATCCTTTCGTCTTTCATGATGTCAGGGAAGTTTTGTGTCAGGAGTTCTTCAACTATTTTCTCTGTGTTTTCTGTCCCCCCTCCCTGTTCTGGGACTCCGATCACTCGCAAGTTATCCTTCTTGATAAAGTCCCACATGATTCTTAGGGTTTCTTCATTTTTTTTAATTCTTTTATCTGATTTTTTTTCAGCTATGTTGGTGTTGTTTCCCTGGTCCTCCAGAAGTCCCAGTCTACATTCTAATTGCTCGAGTCTGCTCTTCTGACTTTCTATTGCGTTGTCAAATTCTGTAATTTTATTGTTAATCTTTTGGATTTCTACATGCTGTCTCTCTATGGATTCTTGCAACTTGTTAATTTTTCCACTGTGTTCTTGAATAATCTTTTTGAGTTCTTCAACAGTTTTATCAGTGTGTTCCTTGGCTTTTTCTGCATTTATCCTAATTTCATTTGTGATATCTTTAAGCATTCTGTAAATTAGTTTTTTATACTCTGTATCTGATAATTCCAGGATTGTATCTTTATTTGGGAAAGATTTTGATTCTTTTGTTTGGGGGGTTGGAGAAGCTGTCATGGTCTGTTTCTTTATGTGGTTTGATATGGACTGCTGTCTCCGAGCCATCACTTGGAAACTAGATTTTCCAGGTAGTTGGCTAAAAGAAAATGCAGTCAGATCCCTATCTGAATTCTCCCTCTGGCTCCGGGTATTCGGATGTTAATGGGGCCGCCTGGGGAGGGTGGGGGAGGGATCAGAAAGCTAGGAGTGTAGCACCACAGAATATAGAGCTGAACACCGCGTTCATGCTCCGCCCTCATTTGCCAAAATCCGGGCAGGACGGGTCCCCGGCTAGGACGCTGCTTTCCTTGCTCAGAGATCAGTCACTTCCTCCCAGGGACTTCTCCCTCGGGTGCGTGGCACCGCTCGCACGCACTGGGTGGGCGTTTCCTGCATGAACGGGTGGGCCCGCCCCTAGTGTCTAATCAGGCTATTATAATTGGGCCCCGTGGTCACACCCCGCCTGTGTGAGCGCCCAAATCCCAGTGGGACGTCTTCTGGGTTGGGACGCTGCTTTCCCCGTTCCTGAACCAGTCACTTCCTCCCAGGGACTCCTCCTTCCGGTGCGCCACACCTCTCGCGCGAACTGGGTGTGCGTCACCTGCACGGCCAGGTGGGCCCACCCCCTGGGTCAATTCCGGGGATTAAAAATGGACCCGCGCTCACGCCTTGCCTGCACACGCGCCCAAATCCCAGCAGGCCGGCACCCCGTCTGGGATGCTGCTTTCCCCGCTCCGGGAGCAATCACTTCCTCCCGGGGACTTCTCCTTCCGGTGCACCACATCTCTCACGTGAACTGGGTGGGCGTCACTCGCACGACCAGGTGGGCCCGCCCCCTGGGTCAATTCAGGGTAATAAAAATGGACCCCACGCTCACGCCCCGCCCTCGCGCGCGCCCAGATCCCAGTGGAATGGCTCCCCGTCTGGGATGCTGCCTTCCCCGCCTCGAGACCAGTCACCTCCGGGGATTTCTCCCTCCGGTGTGCCGCGCCACACGCGCGGACTGGGTGTGCGTCCTCCCGCACGAACGTGTGGGCCCCGCCCCGGGGTCACTTTAGGGAAATATAGTTGACCCCCCCCCCGCTCGCACCCCGTCCGCCTCTCGCCTAACTCCCGGCGGGACGGCACCCCAGCTGGGACGCTGTTCTCCCCTCTCCCAGATCAGTCACTGCCTCCCGGGTGCTTCTCCCTCCGGCTGCGCGTCTACGCCACCTGCGCCAACCAGCTAGACTTCCTCCCGGGATGGGTTCGGGGGGAAGGGGTGGGCCCCCTTTCTGTGCCGTCTGCCCCCCTGGGCTCTGCCCTAGATCGGGCTCCGAAGGTCACCTGCCTGGTGCGCTGGCTCCTGGTTCTGAAAACGGTCTCTGTCTGCCTGTATTTGTTCGTTTTCTGTCTCTAAGTCTGTGCTTGTTGTTCAGAGTTCATAGATTGTTATGTATGTGATCGATTCCCTTGTTTTTCCGAGTCTTTGTTGCAAGAGGGATCCGCGGTAGCGTCTACCTAGTCCGCCATCTTGGCCCCGCCTCCTTCAAATGTTTTCTTATTCCAGCCAGGTACACTAAATCCTTTTTATAATCCACAAAGCTCTGTGTGATTCTGTCATTATTTCCTTTCTAAATTCATCAGTTACGTTTTTGCACAAGTTTTTGTGTATGTATATAATTTCATTTCTCTTGGGTAAATAACTAAGAGTGGAATTGCTGGAGGTAATTCTGTATTCAACAGTTTGAGAAATTACCAGACCGTTTTCCAAAGTGTACCATTTTCCATTCTCACCATCAGCACTTGAGGGTTGTAGAGCCTCCACATCCTCACCAACACTTGTAATTATCTGTTCTTTCATTTATACTCACCCTGGTGTACGTGATATAGTGTCTCATTGTGGTTTTGATTTGCATCTCCCTGATAATTAATAACCTTAAGCATCTTTTCAAGGGTGCATTGGTCATTTACGTATCTTTTTTGGAGAAATGTTTTTTTCTTGATTTTTTTGCTTGGGTTTTTTAATAGGGCTGTTTTTTAGTATTGAATAGGAATGATACAAATGATACAAAGCCTATACTTACTGATAGGTTATGGCAGAGATTTTATACCGTATGTTGTTAACTTACCTAGACCAGTCACAATTTTCAAGCTTACATCCTCCAAGTATTCTCCCTTTCTGAATTCTACATAATAAAACCTGCTAAGCTGAATCTTCCTATAGTTTCATTTTCTCCAGATTGCCTTTATGACCAATATTTTGAGCATCTTATTTAAATAATGTATTCTAAAATGCCACTGCCCCCCACAACTGGGTGACTTCTCACCAAGTTATTTACCTCTTCAAATAAATCAGAATAAGAAACTCATTTATTTCCCAACCATGAGAGTATCTTCAATCAAAAACTAAACTACCTTAGGAAGATTTGAACCTTCCCCAAATGCATCAACAGGACTAATTAGAACCAAATTTCTCCACTACAAGTAAATCATTATAAACCACCGTATTACAACCCCCTGTGCTTAATGATCAATTGTCAGATGTGTCACAGCTATATTTTTTTCTTTTAATCAGTGGTATTTAAAATGCCAACTGATAAAACATTTTCATAATTTGGATAGAATTCAAAGTTTGTCCTAAAATAATGCCATCAAATTAATTTATTTTTCATATACTTTATTGAGTGGGAGAGAAGTGAATAGTTTCCAAAAGCATTCTGGGAACTGTATAGTCTGTATATGTGGGTCTGTGTACCTGCAAGTTGACAATATTTTTTGCAGGACAGCAGGGGAAAAATGATTATGACTGCTGATATAGCCTATGACAGAAATGACCATAAATCAAATTACATACAACTTTTAAAGTTTTTTTTTTTTTTTTTTTTTTTTTTTGAGCAAGCATGTCTTTTGAAAGGCTTTGGGGAACCAAATAATTTGTAACTGGTAGTCTTACAACATGAAGTTTGGAATGAAGTATTTAGCCTTGTTCTTCTAACTTGTAAAGTATGTCTGTACACTTAATATTGACCAATAAATTGTATTACAGTAAGACAATTAGTTTTGCTTTTATGGCCACTTCTGACACATGACAGAAAGTCTGTGGTCTTAGCATAGAAAAACATACACATATTCATATTCACAATGGTAAGACCAGGTAGGCTGTATTTTTTTTTTTCAAAGTATTACTATAATAAAAAGTGTTTGGTTTTTTAAATACTGTATTAAAAAAAAAAAACTAACTGGAGAGGAGAAAGTAAGTAGAAACCCTATTCTAATAAGCCCAACAATTTAATTTTCTTTTCCCTTAAGAGGCTAAATTAGATTATTGTTTTAACCTATTGTCAAGCATCTTCTTTTACTTGTTCCCAAGGGTCCAACCAAAATTCAATATATGCTAGCTCTCAAATTTGTACTGTTTCTTATCTTTTTCGTAATAAAATTCACTATTTTTTGAACATCCACTATGTGCCAAGTCTTTTACTAAGTACTTTTCATTCACGACCTCACTTAATTCTCTTGACACCTTATGAGGAAGATAGCATTAATATTTACAGTCTATAGAGGATGAGTCTGAAGATAAGTTAAATACTTGACTAATACAACTGCATTGTTTAAACATTATTGCTTTCACTTGGCATGGAACTTTCTTCAAAACTTTTTCCCCTTGCTATTACCAGAAATTTCTTTAACTAAGTATCCACCTATAAATATTGAATCTGTTCTTCAAAGTCCAGTCTTAAACATTTTTGGTTCCTTTCATCTTCTAAGGAACCCTGGTTGCACTGTGGTTAAGTGCTCGGCTACTAACTGAAAGGTTGGCTATACAGACCCACCAGCCGCTCTGGAGGAGAAAGATGTGGCAGTCTGCTTCCACAAAGATTACAGCCTTGGAAATGCAATGGGGCAGTTCCACTCTGTCCTGTAAGGTGGCTATGAAATGGACTCAGCTATAATGTGTTTGTTTTTGGTTTTTTATCTTCTAGCTATGAGTCGGAATCGGCTTGACAGCACTGGGTGGGTTTTTGGGTACTTCTAAAACACATATACTTTTATTGTGTTACATATACATTCCATGTTTCCTAACTTAATACTAAGGCACTTGAGTGCAAAGGGGGTCTCAGTGATCTTCATGTCTCCATCTGTAGTATCCAAAAGAACACTGAGTTTCTTCTACTATACCTAAGGGCACATCGAGTATTTCCTAGTGTCTTATTGGGAATTACATAGGATAAGAACATTTACAGTTTAACTCATCATATGATCCTGCCTTTCACATGATTATCCTCTCTAAATCCCCAAGAAGATTTTGAATCTATCGATACACATTTTAAATGCCTAATTTAATTGCAAAAAAAAAAAAAAAAAATTAAGCTGGAGGGAGTTTCTTCAGTTTTTCAAGAGTTGATTTTACCATTATTTTTTGTGTTTGTCCCCCCTTCCAGCTATTCTGAAAAAAATAATAATAATAATACAAGGAAGGAAAAGGAAAGAATTAAAGAAAGAAGAAAAGTAAGAAAAGGAATACAAAAAGAAAGGAGGAAGAAAGAAAACAATTTCTCTGTTATAAATACATTAGTACAAGAAGAATTTATGGTCCCTCAGACATTCGACCTTGCTCAATTAATTGTCTTCATGACTGCACTCCTGCAAACAAAAAGTTTAAAATGATGATTTAGAATCACTGACATCTGGAGGTCTCAACAATAGCTCTAATTCATACAGACTCATGACATATCAGGGCTGGGGATACATTTTAGGATGATGAGCTTATTCTTGTTTTCACAAAAGGTTGTCATTGGTTGTTTTTTATTTTTTCCCTTCCAGTAACAATAGAATCACAGAATTTTCTCTAGAGATTTTTAATTAATTGGCAATGGGTAGGAACTATATCTCAACCTGAGTGTTTTAATACCTTTACATCTCCATAGAAATGTTTCAACTGTTTGCTTTTGGTTAGTAGTTGCCTAGCAGTTAACCTTAAAAAAATTAAAAAAAAAAAAAAATCACTGCTAGGAAAAAAAAAAAAAGTAAGTCTTACTCTTAGTAATAATATGTCACTTCATTCTTTGTTCTTTGTCAGTAAATTGGTATAAGAACGTTCTAGGATCACCAAAGTTCTTACTAAAAAAAGAGGTCAAGTGCCACCCCTACAAAAATGGCCAACATTATATCTATGGGAGTCTTTATCCCAAGCTTTGAGTCTATGTAGTTCCTAAATCTAGTATCGGCTTAATGTCTTGAATCTGTGTCCTATGTATTTGATCAGGAGATTCAAAAGGTGGACAAAGCTCTGCTTGTTTTCCCATGGCTTACAATTTATGGGAGTTTTGGGATGAAATGCACAAGTAGCTAATTGCACTAAATAACCTAACTGTGAGACACTTAGGTAAAAGATATTAGATCATTCGAAGAGAGAGAAATTGTGTCATAGTCGGGGATGAGGGTTATAAATGAGGGTGTTATTTCCCTAAGTCAAAAACAGGAGAAAGTTTGCATGGGGATCCTTAATCAAATACCAATGAAGTTTCTGACCCAGAGTCATGTAGGATAATAGGGTAGTGAAAGCAAATCCCCTTTAGAAGTCTTAGTTTACTCCGGTCCTAACTAAATTTTGCTTCTTTCATTTCAGTAGAACAGTTCATCAACTGAGATTCTCATTTCTGGGACTCTTTAAAAACAGGAGAAGACCAACCGTAAAGTCTACAATAGTCATGGTTTTTCCATGCACTCCTAAAGATTAAAGATTTTGTCTGTATTCAACAAACACAATTTTAGTACACATGTGAGTTTACTATATAAAGAACATAAAACAGACAAGCCAAAAAAAAAAAAAAAACTGAAAACCAATCAGGTTAATGTAAGAAAATTCAAAAGTCTGGGTCACCATGGGTACAAATACCAGTGTGAATAAAAAAAATATGTGATCTGAATTCTAAATCTTGAGACCCAAGCAAGGTAGGAAATTCTGACATTCCGTCAAGGACCTTGGGTTGGGGGTTGGCAACATGATCCCAGATTAGTAGCACTCACTGCATGCTAGGGGAGAAAAGACAAATTCTGTCTGGAGAACAGTAACCTCAGTACAGGCCCCCATGATATACTATAGATTGAGTTCAAATAATGAGATATTTACAATAACAATTTCCCAACACACAAAGAAACCATCCACTATGAGCGAGAGTTCACAGAATCAACAAAAGGATTTAAGTCCCTAATGACTTCAGATATTCAATTAAATGACTTCAGATATTCAATTACCAGGAACAAACTAGAAAATACTAAGCAAGTGAAAAATAGGAATATTTCTTCCCCCTTCTCTTATCTCAGTTCCTTTTGTTTGCAGTCATATAATGTTAAACAAAGACAAAGAGCAAACAATTCAGAAATGTTCATTAATTTTGGAAATAGACTTTAGTAAATAGGGAAACCTCAAATGAATATCTTTGGAGAAATTTATTCCACTGAATTGTATAGCTTAATGTTTATTTTCTTATATTAATTGCTTTAAAAATAAACCATTATAACATGAACTATACTCATGTTCATTTCAACACAGACCTCTGCTCCTTAGAGAATCTTTTCTAATAAGCATGTATTCCTTCATTTACTCAGCACGTAGCTAGGGATGCAAATTTAGCAAATAGAATACAGAATGTCCATTTCAATTTGAATTTCAGGTAAACAATGAATAATACTTAAATATACGTATGTGTCAAAGGAACATCTAACTAGTTTTCATGTATTTTATCTGGCAACCATACACAGAAGGCCTGTGCTAGGTTCTAGCAACACAAGGGAGGGCAAGATAGATATGATCTCTGTCTTCATGGATTTTATAATTAGTGGTGGCCTAAGAAAGTATATATATAAATGTATAAATACTCCTAAAATGAGAGATACTTTCTATGCTATATCTTAGAGATCCCAGGATAGCTGATTAATATATATAAAGTTATATGATCCTCTATAATAAAGGCTCTAGTTTTCTTGTTTGTTACTTGTTGTAATTTGACTATTCAGTTAAAATATAAAGATGTCAGCATGTCTACACACCTTTTTGCATCTGTCACAATCTTGTTTCAAAAAGAGGGTTGATGTCAAGATAGCTGGTTTCGAAATAGATGAAGTATTACTATTACATGTGTTCCCCTACCTTAATACTTAGATCATGGTTAATATGTAGGTTTTATTGTGAGACTATCTGTGAGTTTGAAATAGACATTAAATATTAAAATGTGTTTTTGAAAATTAGTTAGGTCACTCTTTGAAGAAAGTGTTTAAGTGGTCTGTATCAGTAGCCATAGAAGGTATGTGTCTTATTTATCTACCATTGCTGTAACAGAAATACCACAAGTGAGTGGCATGAACAAACAGAAATTTATTTCTCACTGATTAGGAGACTAGAAGTCTGAATTTAGGGCTTTGGCTTTAGGAGAACGCTTTCTGTCTCTAGTGGCTCTGGGGAAAGGCCCTTGTCTCTTTTCGGCTTCTGTTTCTTTGTTCCTTGGAGATCTCATGTGGTGTGGCATCTATCTTCCCCAA
This sequence comes from Elephas maximus indicus, assembly GCF_024166365.1. NCBI lineage: Eukaryota > Metazoa > Chordata > Mammalia > Proboscidea > Elephantidae > Elephas > Elephas maximus. Next base: position 23,023,883 of record NC_064825.1, on the reverse strand, counting down.
ACTGTGCTTCCTTGATTGATTGCTTGCTCAATCTGCTCTTTTATATCTCAGAAGAGATTGATTTAAGACATACCCTACACTAACACTGTCTCTTTAATGTAACAAAGAAACCCCGTTCCCAAATGGGATTATAACCACAGATATGTTGCTGTTGTTGTGTTCCATCACATCCGTTCCTACTCATAGTGACCCTATAGAACACAGTAGAACTGCCCCATACGGTTTCCAAGAAGCAGTTGGCGGATTCAAAGTGCTGACCTTTTGGTTAGCAGCCTGAGCTCTTAACCACTTTGCCGCCAGGGCTCCAACCACAGATATAGGGGTTAGGATTTATAGCACATATTTTTGGGTAACACAATTCAATACATAACAATATGTTGAATGAAAATAAATTCGTACAAAAAAAGATCTAAGTGTCTTGTTTAGAATTCTTTTTCTCAAGTTGTGATGGAAATTATCTTTTCATGGACTAGAAAATGAAGCATTGATGTACAAATCTCATTCAGAACTGGAATTCTATACCTAGAATGTATTCTCAAAATCCCAATATAGGGAGAACTCAATATTTCCTCTGTTGCCAGTGTTCCTAATTATGCCTCTTTCCTAATTTTAACAGAAATCATTCTCTCACATATTCTCAGGAAGAAAATGCCTCCAACAGCAATTTTTAGAGTGACTTTTTTGTCATCTTGCTTAGAGTTCTAAGCCATAATTATAAACAACTTTTTTTTTTTTCTTTTAAAGTTCTCAACACATTTGATCTCTTGGCTGTTTGTCAGCAAGCCCTACCTTGGTGCCAGACATTTTTTACCATCTAGGAGTTTTGCCATTCACTTGATGGCATGGGAGAGGCACATGTAGAAATTAGAGATACAAAGTAGATACAATTGAGTTGATGCTCTTTAATTACCCTCTCTTATTCCTGGGGAAACCCTGGTGGCGTAGTGGTTAAGTGCTATGGCTGCTAACCAAAGGGTTGGCAGTTCAAATCCACCAGGTGCTCCTTGGAAACTCTGTGGGGCAGTTCTACTTTGTCCTATTTTTTGATTAAGGCTGGGTAATAGATTGCCTATCTCTATTATACTGACTGAAATGACTACTATGTGGTATATTCTACGTAAATAAGAAACACAAAGCACCCTGTTTATCTGAGAACCTAATTGTTGAAAGCACATTTGCTGATTAAGCAACTTGCTTATTCTCTTTTTCTTCATAATAAAGGAAGTATAGATCTTGATCAGAGCTGCAAAATTCTTGAATTGGAAGTTTTTCAGGATTGGAAATAACACAAAATCTCCTCCTGCCTTATTTCACCTACTTACCTTTTCCGAAGAATAAATGAGAAATCAGGGAGAAAAAAATAGAAAAAAAAAAATTAGAGGATAGTTTAAAAGACAAAGCTCTGAATACATGTATTTCCCCAATAAGCATTAGAAAATAAATGAAAATAAGGAAAGAGAGAGAGAAAAAAAAATGATCTAGGAAGTAAAGAAATGGATGGGAAAGTGATAAGAAGGGGGAATCTGGTTAATGCTAACCTTAATTTTAATTTGAATAGTATCAGCTACTTAAAACAAATGTTAGTACAACATGCTTTCCAAGACAGTGTATTTTATTCTCAGAAAAGAAAAGTGATTTCACCGAACTGTGTGGGAAGAGCAGACACCTTAAATCAAAGGAATTTTTAAGAATAGAATTTTATTTGAACCTCAAAGAAGAAAGTGATATGCATTTTGACATATCCTGTATCTGTTTTCAGTTTAATAGTATTTCGTGCATACATTTCTTCTTTTTCTAGAAACTGATTAGAATATACTTATATTTTTCATTATTCTTTCCATTTCCGATCTTTCTCTGCAAAACATTTTCCATGGTTGCATCAGGTTATGTTTGTAGGCATGCATTTATAGCAAGCTGTGAGCATTATCCTGAATACGTGTTCACTGTTGGATGTCAAGCTATCAGATTCTCTCTTAAAACTGGCTGTGTTAGATTTTTTGGAATAAAATAGTAAACAAAAATATAAAGAGACTATTTCTATGCAATGGTTAAAATACCTGTGGTTCAAACATATAAATACATAAAGAAGTACATTGATTTCATTTCCAGAACAAGATTAAGGAAGTTTACAACAATGATGGCTAACGATTGCTACATGCAAGGTTTTATGCTACTTTTTATTGGCACATTATCTCACTTGATCTTCTCAAAAACCTTATGAGTTGGACACTACTAATAATAACCCTTTTGCAGACATAAGGAGGTTAATGTTAACATAGTTTAAGTAGATTTTCCACAGCTAGGAAGGGGCAGAGACAATATTTATTCTAAAAAGATCCGATGGCAAAGTCAGTATATAGAACACATACCTTATTTCCTTTCAACAACAAAGAAGAACAAATGAGACACAGGGGAACTTGAAGGAAGAAGAACAACAGAGATCTAAAATGACACCATAAGTATACCATAAAAATCTATTATTTTCAAATGAATCCCAAATTATAATAGATATTATAGAAACCATTACAAAATCTGGTCAGTTATATATTTTAGGGATTCCATGACATTAAAAAAAATCTTAGCATTAAAACTGTTCTCAGAAATGAGACCAATCAGAAATTTCCTATGACAATCTGCTTAAAAAAAGACAGTATTTGAGGTAATGCTCAGTATTCTAAAACAAAAACAAAGCAATAAAACAAAACAAAACTTACTGGATAACAGATGTGGAGATAGACTTCATAGGACAATTTCTCAAGTTATCTGCCATATTGAAGTTAGGATCATCAGCCCTTCTGATCTGAGTGGAAAAAATGAGTGAATCTTAGAATACCTGGAAGAATGGATAAACTGCAGCAATTCAAGCTCTCTGAATAGCAAAGAATTGAGATTGCAATTCACTGCTAAACACTTCTTACAGAGGAAATTATTTTATCAGTTATATATAATACAAATGTCTTAGTAAAAAAAGGAGTTGGGTTAGTATTCTTTTATGAAAACTCTGGGACCTACAATAAATTCATTGTAAAAGGATGTGCTAAGTCCTCTCAGACGTGAACCAGATGGCTGTCACTATCAATAGTTAAGGAGTAAACAAAAAGTAAATAAAAATTTAATACAAAGGCTAATGAGAACTTTCACAAAACCTATATAAAAAATTATTGCGATGTATTATAAAACTGTCCTGATGTCTTCAGAACCGTTAACTGTTGATTTATAAATCCTTCTCAAACACTTGATTTTTCCTGTTTCTCCAGTAAAAAAGTAGCAAATTATAAGTAGACAAAAGGAACTCATAAACATAATAGCATAAGTGATAAATCCCAGCAAACAACAAGAGAAGAAACAGAAAAAACTATTACAGAAAAATTCAATAAAGGGTGTCCTTGTATCTGGAAAAACTTAAAGATATGTCCTAAGAAAACCAGAAATTCATAATATACTAAGACTAATAAAATTTTAAATCAAAGTAATAAGTACATACTTTTTTTTTTAAGCAAACAGTATATAAGGGTATAAAATGAAAGTGAAAGCTTTATTCATCTGCTATCAATGTCCTCCCAATTCACCCAAAACTAACTATTGTTTTCCTTTTTTCTGGTGATTGTCATTGTAACTTTAAATGATACACTTGTATTTGTTTCTGATTCATCTCCTTTAGACAATGAATTGTATCACTCTTTGCTATGAAAATAAAGGCATTACTTATCTTCTTTTCACATTTCCTGACAACTTCTCAAGAATAACTGCAATTAATTCTGGTGAATATTATTATGGAAACCTTGCTGTATATATAAAAAGTTAGAAGGACAGGTAGGTCTATGACAGGATTTACTTTTATAAAATGTGATCATAGTATACAGTAAGTGAAACTTAAATTTTTATTTATTTTTAATCTCACTTAATTGTAGCACCTTTAGTATTTAAAATGTACTGAATGTTGTTTTAAGTTCATTTTGTGTATATATATATACATATAGAAGCTCATTTAATCTTTACAGCAAATTATGAGGTAAGTGAGGTAAGTACTATTCTCCATTGTATAAAACAGTTGAAGGAACTTTAAACACAAAAAAGTGAAGTACCTTGTCCCACCCCACAAACCTAGGAAGAGAAGGAGCCAGAAGCTGAACAAGAGATTTTGGTTCTAGTGTCTGATACAGTAACTACAGTGTTAAACTCTTTCTTAAATTAAATCTAAAAAGAAAAATGAAATAAACATACCAAAATTTCTAAAATCCAGGAGATTCTGTCTTCTTAATATGATATGTTAATCAGCATTCGTATTGTGTAAAAATAAACAAAATATGAAAATATTAAGATATCAGAATAATTATGCCTTTTAAAGTATGTTTCAGCTTTTTTAGAGGACTTTTTTATTGTGCTTTAGATGAAGGTTTACAGAGCAAATTAGTTTCTCATTAAACAATTAGTATACTATTGTTTGTGACATTGGTTGCCAACCACTTGACATGCCAACACTCTCTGCTTCTCGACCTTAGGTTCCCCATTACCAGCTTTCCTGTTCCCCTACCTTCTCATCCTTGCCCTGGGTTGGTGTACCCAGTTAGTCTTGTTTTGTTTTTCGGGCCTTTCTAATCTCAGGCTGAAGAGTGAACCTCAGCAGTAACTTCAGCACTGAGTTAAAAGAGCATCCAGGGGCCATACTCTAATGGTTTCTCCAGTTTCTGTCAGACAGTAAGTCTGGTCTTCTTTTGTGAGTTAGAATTTTGTTCTACATTTTTCTCCAGCTCCATCCAGGACCCTCTATAGTGACCCATGTCAGAGCTGTCAGTCTTGGTAGCCAGGTACCATCTAGCTGTGCTGGACTCAGTCTGATGGAGGCTATGGCAGTCTTTTGGACTAATCTTTCCCTTGTGTCTTCGGTTTTCTTCATTCTCCATTGCTCCAGATGTGGTGGGACCAGTGAATATATTAGACGGCTGTTCAAAAGCTTTAAAGACCCCAGACGCTACTCACCAAAGTAGGCTGTAGAACATTTTCTTTATAAACTATGTTATGCCAATTGAGCTAGATGTCCCCCAAGACCATGGTTCCCAGCCCTCAGTCCTGTAATTTGGTTCCTCAGGTAGTTTGGATGCGTCTATGAAGTTTCCATGACCTTGCCTTGATCAAGTTGTGCTGGCTTCCTCGGTATTGTGTGCTTTCTTACCCTTCACCAAAGTTACTGCTTATGTATTGCCTATTTTGTGTTTTTGCCTTTCCACCTCTCCCTCCTTCATAACCATCAAAGATTGTTTCTTTTTGTAAACATTTTCATAAGTCATTATAATAGTGGTCTCATACAATATTTGTCTTTTTGTGATTGATTTCTTTCACTCAGCATAATACCCTCCAGATTCATGCATGTTGTGTGATGTTTCACAGATTCATCATTGTTCTTTATCATTGCATAGTATTCCATTGTGTGTATATACCATAGTTTATCCATTCATTTGTTGATGAGCACTTAGGTTGTTTCCATCTTTTTGCTATTATTAATATCACTGCAATGGACATGGGTGTGCATATGTCTATTTGTGGGACAGCTCATATTTCTCTAGGGTATATTCCTAGGAGTGGTATTACTGAATCATATGGTATTTCTATTTCTAGCTTTTTAAGGAAACACCATATCATTTTCCAGAATGGCTACAACATTTCGCATTCCTACCAGCAATGCATAAGAGCCCCAGTATCTCCACAGCCTCTCTAACATTTGTTATTTTCTGTTTTTTTTTTTTTTTTGACTCATGCCAGTAATGTCAGGGTGAGATGGTATCTCATTGTAATTCTGATTTGCATTTCTCTAATGGCTTTTTTTGAATGGCTAATGATCACAAGCATTTCCTCATATGTCTGTTCCAACCCGTCTGTTAGCCACCTGTAAAAAGTATTTATCAATTTTTGATAGTATCTACTGACTACTATCATGAACCACCACTTGTTTTTCAGTTTATATTGAAGATTTTTATAACCTCTGCACTCTGAAATAAACTGAACACGCAGTCAAGGTACACTGATAATTACTGGTGATTGGAAAGAGAAATTGGAACGAAGAAGAAGGATCAACAGTTGGAAAATATAGCCTTGATGATAGAAATGACCCAGGAGATGGCACGATACACTTTTGCAAGACCAATGACTTTTCATTTTAAATACCTTTTTTCAGAAACACAAATGGTGACTATACACGTGGACCTCACCAGATAGAATGCACAGAAATCAAATCAACTACATCTGTGGAAAGACACAATGGAGAAGCTTGGTATCATCAGTCAGAACAAGGCTGGGGTGGACTATGGAACAAACTATCAATTGCTTATATGGAAGTTCATGTTGAAGCTGAAGAAAACTAAAACAAGTCCATGAGAGCAAAAGTACAAACTTGAGTATATCCCACTTGAATTTAGGGACCATCTCAAGAACAGATTTGATGCACTGCACACTAATGACCAAAGACCAGATGAGGTTTGGGATGGCATTAAGGATATCATATAAGAAGAAAGCAACAGGGCATTAAAAAGACAGGAAAGAAAGAAAAGATCAAAATGAATGTCGGAAAAGACTCTGAATCTTGCTCTTGATTTGAGTGACTAAAGAAAATGGAAGAAATGATGAAGTAAAAGAGCTGAACAGAAGAATTCAAAGGGCAGCTCAAGAAGACAAAATAAAATATTATGGTAAATGTGCAAGACCTAGAATTAGAAACCAAAAGGGAAGAACACGCTCAGCATTTCTCAAGCTGAGAGAACTGAAGAAAAATTCTAACCTCAAGTTTCAATATCGAAGAATTCGATGGGTAAAATGGAGACTTGGTGGCATGATGGTTAAGAGCTCAACTGCTAAACAAAAGTTTGGCAGTTTGAATCCACCAACCACTGCTTGGAAACCCTATAGGGTAGTTCTATTCTGTTCTTTAGGATTGCTATGAGTGAGAATCTACTTAACAGCAATGGGTCTTATGAGCAAAATATTGAATGAAGCAAGAAGCAGCAAAAGAAGATGAAAGACATACACAGAGTCACTGTACCAAAAAAAAATTTGCCAACATTCAACCACTTTAGGAGGTAGCATATGATCAAGAACCAATGGAACAAACGAAGAAGTCTAAGCTACACTGAAGGTATTGACAATAAACAAGGTTCCAGGAACGGACGAAATACCAGTTGTGATGTTTCAGCTCACTTGTCTATGCCAGGAAATTTGGAAGACAGCTACCTGGCCAAATGACTGGAAGAGATCCACATATGTACCTATTCCAAATCTAGGTGACCCAGCAGAATGAGGAAATTGTTGAATAATATCACTAACATCACATACAAGTAAAATTACGTTGAAGATAATTAAAAACTAGTTGCAGCAGTGCATTGACAGGCAACTGCTGGAAACTCAAGCCAGATTCAGAAGAAGACAGGGAACAAGGGATATCATTGCTGATGTCAGGTGGATCTTGACTAAAAACAAAGAATACAAGAAAGATGTTTACCTGTGTTTTACTGACTATGCAAAGGCATTCAACTGTGTGGATCATAACAAATTATGGATAACATTGCAAGGAATGGAAATTCAAGATCACTTAATTGTGCTCAAGTGGAACCTGTACATAGGTCAAGTGGCAGTCATGCCAACAGAAAAAGGAATAGTGCGTGGCTTAAAGTACAGAAAGGTGTGCATTAGGGTTGTATCCTTTCACCATACTTATTCAATCTGTATGCTAAGCACATTATCCAAGATGGTGGACTATATGAAGAAGAATGTGACATCAGGATTGAAGGAGGGCTCATTAACAACCTATGATGCGTAAATGATACAACCTTCTTGCTTAAAGTGAAGAGGACTTGAAATACCGATGAAGACCAAAGACTACAGCCTTCTGTATGGATTACACTTCAACATAAAGAAAACAACTGGACCAACAAACAACATCATGATAAATGGGGAAAATATTGAAGTTGCCAAAGATTTCATTTTACTGGGATCCACAGTCAATGCCCATGGAAGTAGCAGTCAAGAAATCAAGGACGTATTACATTGGGCGTATCAGCCGCTAATGACCTCTTTAAGGTGTTGAAAAGCGAAGATTTCACTTGAGGACTAAGGTGCGCCTAACCCAAGCCATGGCGTATTCAATCACCTCATATGCATGTGAAAGATGGACGATGACTAAGGAAGGCCAAAGAAGAACTGATGCCTTTGAATTACGGTGTTGGAGAAGAATATTGAATATACCATGAACTGCCAGAAGAACAAAAAAAATGTGTCTTGGAAGAAGTACAACCAGAATGCTCCTTACAAGTGAGGATGGTGAGACTTTGTCTCATGTGCTTTAGACATGTTATCAGGAAATATTAGTCCCTGGAGAAGGACATCATGCTTGGCAAAGTAGAGGATCAGAGAAAAAGTGGAAGACCCTCAATGAGATGGATTGACACAGTGACTACAACAATGGGCTCAAACATAGCAATGATTGTGAGGCTGGGGCAGGACTGAGCAATGTTTCATTCTGTTGTATACAAGTCACTTTGAGTGGAACTGACTCAAAGGCAACTAACAACAACTTCTCCCACTCTTTTCAACCTCTGTTTCATACTTATTTATTTTACTATTATTACAAGTTTAAAACATCTTTATTCTGACCTCTAACCATAATTCCCATTATGGTTACATACTTGACTTCACCCTCCAGTGGTTTGCTTTTTGTTTCGTTTGCTTATGTGTTTGCCTTTATCCCTTTCTTTAGTTGTTTTATATGTTTGTGACTGTATATATCCTTTGAGTTCTCACATAAAAAAAAAAAAAAGATCACGAAAGCTTTTCAGCTTACACTTAATTTTATGAAAACTATATTGTCATTGCTTAGCTGTATTCTCAAAGTAAGTTTTGTGGAGAATCTGAGATAACTAATGATTAACACTTCCCTGTATATGACTTTGTGCAGGTGGCTAGTGTGTTTCTTTATGTCCTTAATGTCCAAAAACCTCACTAAAATATGCCTTAAGTGTAACTGTTTTATTATTTTTAAAAGGAAGGTCATGTCCCCTATAGAAGCAACACAGTTTTATCTCCATTTCACTAATTTGTTTTTCGATTTAATTTATGTTTCTTCTGGGTTTTTATGATCGAATATGATTCCATCTGCTTTCTATCTTCCTTGAATTTCTCAAAACTTTTGACTTATTGATATAGTCCTTCCTTGATTTTTAATACTCTCATAATTTAATGTTTACAAACTATTTAGTTAGTACAAATTTACTATTCGTTAGTTTGTTAGTACTATTTAGTTAGTACAAATTGTTTTTTATGTGAACTTCTTTTTAAGTTGATTCAATTAGCTATTGCCTTGCAAAAAACCTTCGATGGTTTTTAATTTTCTTCTATGTCTAGTCTTCTCCAAAATTATTTATACCATTTTGTAGTTACGTTTTTCTAATATATAATGCTAATGTATGTCTTAGTTTGTATGTCTGGCTTTTAAAAATGTACTCATTTAACATTACTGTGATAATTGTTCAAAAGAGAAAGTAATAGCTCAGAATATGCTGTGGACAGTAAGACTTTGGTCAGTTTTCTTCTTGTTACTCTGCATGTTACATTTGGTCCTCAGAAAAATTTTCACGCTTATCAGATAGCCAGACGACTGCCTCACCCATTAAGATGTTGTGTTTTCCCTTCCTTAACTTAATTTCTTGTAATAAGGCTGTTTTTCAGGGTATTGACAATTTGTATAACATGGAGAAATGCATGCTCCGTTACTTCTTTACAAAGTCATTTACATATAAATGAGCTCCTCCTCCTGTCCTGACTATTGTCTTCGTTCTATAAACATTTGCATATTGGAACAAGTCTTTGAGACTCCAGATTAAGTTCAAGCACAAAAAATTTGCAATATTGCATTTTGGGAAATGGTGATGAAATTATTATTACCTGTTTACTCAATTCCTATGGATTTCTTCCCAGTCACAGTACCCTTGCTTAGAAAAAAGGAAAGGAGTAAAATAGATTCAAATGAGAAGGACCTCAAAAATTTATGCCATCTGTATTAATTTTTTTAGATATTGATTATCAATTCATGCACTGAAAATTTGAACAATTACATTTCTTTCACTCTCTTCCTTTCTTTGTTTTTAATCAAATTAATTACACAATGGTTCAGTTCTTAACCTTTCTTGGTACAGAGTCAGCTGTAATTACTTTTTTGTAAAAACAGCACAACTACAACTTCCCAGAAGGTACCCATTCCATTTTTGGATATTTATGGTGTGATTTCTTTCTAAGTCACCCACAGGTATTGTAAACACTCTGTACTGGATATTCACCCCAAAGAAGTATAAACTTATGCAAAATTAATTATTAAAAAAATTATTTATTCAACTATTTTTTATACTTCTATTTATTTAAGTATTTAAATAATTATTTTAATTGTTGTATTTGTATTGGAGCCCTGATGGTGCAGTGGTTAAGACCTCAGTTGCTAGCTAAAACTTTGACGGTTTGAATCTACCTAGGAAATGCTACAGGGAAGCTCTACTCTGTCCTATAGGGTCGCTATGAGTCGAAATTGACTTGACGGCAACATTTTATTTTTTAAATATTACTTTAGTTTCAGATTTTCATGGTTATGTTCACAAATTCAATACTCATGCTAGAGAAAGCATTGCAAAATGACCATGTGTCACAGAGAGTCACACTTTCCTCAGTACAAAGTCTATCAGAAATTGGCACAAAAAACAACAAACATGCACACACAAACACACAGGAAACAAATCTCTTGGCTGGACAGTCCTGTCATTTTGCTTCTAGCCTGCACAGTGATGATTACAAGGAAATTTCCTTTAAATTACTTGGCTGTGACTAAATCCAAAAAAAAAAAAAAAAAAACTATTGCCATCAAGTTGATTCTTGATGGCAACCTTACAGGACAGAGTAGAATTGCGTCACAGGGTTTCCAAGGCTGCAAACTTTACAGAAGCAGACTGCTACATCTTTCTCCCTCAGAGAAGCTAGTGGGTTCGAACTGCTGACTTTTTGGTTAGCAGCCATGTGCTCAACCATAAATTTTCCCAAAAGAGCAATCCACAGTACCATTTATGGAGGGAGATCTTTTCCACTTCCAAATTGGGTTAAGTGCCCGCTATTTGAGAATGCTATTCCCCAATGATGTGTTCTGTTCATTACTTCCTTCAAGGATGATTGATAACTTCGCCTCTGATAATTTAAGGCCTGACTTTTTCTTCTAGCTATTGAACTCTGCAGATAGTTAAACTGCCCTAGATTTTTTTTTGGATGGAAACATCAGAATGTATTCCTTGATCATACCAGTAATTAAAATAGTCCATGTTTGTGTGTTTGTGCTTGAATGCACATGTGCACGAAGGGTGAGACTAGAGGAAAGAGGTGGTTGGTAAGGACAGCTTGCCCTTAAGTGTCAGGAGATTTGATTTTTTTTTTTCTTTTCCAATAAATTTAAAATAAAAGGTGATTTGGAGAAAATTGAATTAACTTTCTAGCTTTCAGAGAAACAGAGGGATTATAAACTGGTATGTATTTTCTGGAAAACCATTTAGCCCTGTATGCGACAACTAGAATTTTACATTTTGAAGAAGTAATCTTATTTCTGTAATATATCCCAATAAAATTATTAGAAATTTAAAGACTCACGAAAAACATGTTATTTGCTATATTGTTTCTCATTTGTATGACTATCAGCTGGTGCAGAGTAAATAAACTGTGATACATCTTTGCAAAAGTTATACATTAAGAGAAATATTTACATTCAAAACTGGCCTAGGCAAATTTTGTCTTAGGCCACTATGTTACTTTTGCATTTTTGGTTGCCACCAGTTAGCCTTCAGTGATGACTGGCTGCTTCTCCACAGTCATCTCACCAACAAGGTGTAATGAAAGGAAGTATTTGACTCTCCTCTATCATACATGCAGACTTTTATTTTAAGCAAGCATTTAGTAAAAGAATGGCATAAGCTGTTTTATAAGCTTTGTACTTTTTCAGAATTATGAAAGCATCCTTTGTTAAAAGTTCACCTGATGCAAATGGGACAATATTCCAGCTAGAAGGTTCATCTCAAAATCAATCAGGGCCATGTAAGCAAGAATTCTCAGAAAGAAAGCTTAGGGCCATAGTCTCATGGGACAACTCAGTCAGTTGGCATAATATAGTTCACAAGGTTCGTATTCTGCATCCTAATGAAGTGAGAAGCATCTGGGATCTTAAAAGCTGGCTAGCGGCCATCTAGGATACAACTATTGGTGTCTACTCATCAGGAGCAAAAGAGTAAGAAGGTAACCAAAATCTCAGAGAAAAAAAAAAAAGTCTACAAGGCTGATAGCCTACATGAGTCACAGCATGAACTACTCTGAGACCAGAAGAACCAAATGGTGCCCAACTACTACCACTAACCAGTCTGACCAGGGCACAATAGGTGATCCCAGTTAGAACGGGAGAAAAACGCAGAACAAAACACAAGTTGTTAAAAAAAAAAAAAAAAAAAACAGAATAACTGGACTACCTGAGACCAGAGGACACCCTGAGGCTATTGACCCGAGATGATCTTTAAACCTTGAACCAAAAATATCCCCTGAGATCACCTTTTAGCAGAAAAGCAGAGGAACACACACAGTAAAGCATATTAACCTTTAGATAAGTGCACTACTAAAAAAAAGCATCTGTATGAGTCCAAATTATGAGTCCAAAAGGTCAACATTTAACCCAAAGCCAAGATAAGAAGATAAGTGAGCAGAGAAACTAGAGTACAGGTAATGGAAAAACCAAAACACAGTTAAAGATAATGTTGACATGTATAAAAAAATGTAACTATTGTCTCCCACACATCTGTCAGTTTGTCATACTGTGGGGGCTTGTGTGTTGAGTGATGCTGAAAGTTATGCCACTGGGATAGAGATAACAACAGTTTCACACTTGGCAGACGGGTTTCAGCTGAGCTTCCAGGCTAAGACAGACAAGGAAGAAGGACCCAGCAGTCTACTTCTGAAAAGAATTAGCCAGTGAAAAGCTTGTGAATAGCAGTGGGAACATTGTCTGCTGTAGTGCTGGAAGATGAGCCCCCCAGGTTGGAAGGCACTCAAGATTTGACTGGGGAAGAGCTGCCTCCTTAAAGTAGAGTTGACCTTAATGACATGGATGGAGTCAAGCTTTCGGGACCTTCATTTGCTGATGTGGCATGACTCAAAATGAGAAGAAACAGCTGCAAACATCTATTAATAATCGGAACCTGGAATGTACAAAGTATGAATCTAGGAAAATTAGAAGTCATCAAAAATGAAATGGAATGCATAAACATTGATATCCTAGGCATTAGTGAACTGAAATGGACTAGTATTGGCCATTTTGAATCAGATAATCCTATAGTCTACTATGCCGGGAATGGAAACTTGAAGAAGAATGGCATTGCATTCATCATCAAAAAGAACATTTCAAGATCTATCCTGAAATACAATGCTGTCAGTGATAGGATAATATCCATATGAGACCAGTTAAAACGACTATTATTTGAAATTACGTACGAACCACTAAAGCTGCATATGAAGAAATTGAAGATTTTTACCAGCTTCTGCAGTCTGAAATTGCTCAAACTTGCACTCAGGGTGCCTTGGTAATTACTGGTGATTGGAATGTGAAAAGTTGGAAACAAGGAAGAAGTAGATGGAAAATATGGCCTTGGTGAAAGAAATGATACCAGAGATTGCATAATAGAATTTTGCAAGACCAATGACTTCTTCATTGCAGATACCTTTTTTCACCAACATAAGCTGTGACTATACACATGGACCCCACCAGATGGAATACACAGGAATCAAATCGGCTACTTCTGTGGAAAGAGAAGATGGAAAAGCTCAATATCATCAGTCAGAACAAGAGCAGAGGTTACCTGCAGAACAGACCATCAATTGCTAATATGCAAGTTCAAGTTGAAGCTGAAGTAAATTACAAGTCAATGAGCCAAAGTACAGCCTTCAGTATATCCTTCCTGAATTTAGAGACCATCTCAAGAATAGATTTGATGCATTGAACATTGATGACTGAAGACCAGATCACTCGTGAAATGACATCAAGGGCATCATACACAAAGAATGCAAGAGGTCATTGAAAAGACAGGAAAGAAAGAAAAGACCAAGACGGATGTCAAAGGAGACTGTAACTTGCTCTCAAATGTAGAGCAGCTAAGGCAAAAGGAAGAAAAGATGAAGTAAAAGTATTGAACAGAAGATTTCAAAGAACGGCTCGAGAAGACAAAGTAAAGTATTATAATGACATATGCAAAGAGCTGGAGATAGAAAACCAAAAGGGAAGAACACGCTCAGCATTTCTCAAGCTGAAGGAACTGAAGAAAAAATTCAAACCTTGAGTTGCAATACTGAAGATTTCCATGGGTAAAATATTAAAAAATTCAGGAAACATTAAAAGAAGGTGGAAAGAATACAGAGTCATTATACCAAAAAGAACTGGTTGACATTCAACCACTTCAAGGGTAGCATATGAACAGAAACTGATGGTACTGAAGGAAGAAGTCCAAGCTGCACTGAAGGCACTGGCGAAAAACAAGCCTCCAGGAATTGATGGAATATCAGCTGAGATGTTTCAACAACTTGATGCATGCTGAAAACGCTCACTCGTCTATGCCAGGAGATTTGGAAGACAGCTAGCTACCTGGCCAACTGACTGGAATAGATCCATATGTATGCCTATTCCCAAGAAAGGTGAGCCAACTGAATGTGGAAATTATTGAACAATACCACTAATATCACATGCAGGTAAAATTTTGCTGAAGATCATTCAAAAGTGGCTATGGCAGTATACAGACAGGGAACTGCTAGAAATCCAGGCTGGATTCAGAAGAGGACATGGAACCAGGGATATGATTGTTGATGTCTGATGGATCCTGGCTGAAAGCAGAGAATACCAGAAAGATGTTTACCTGTGTTTTATAGACTATGCAAATGCACTAGACTGTGTTGATCATAACAAATTATGGATAACACTGAGAAGAACGGGAATTCCAGAACACTTAATTGTGCTTATGAGGAACCTGTACATAGACCAAGAGGCAGTTATTTGAACAGAACAAGAGGATACTGAGTGGTTTAAAGTCAGGAAAGGTGTGCATCAGGGTTGTATCATTTCACCATACCTATTCAATCTGTATGCTGAGCAAATAATCTGAGAAGCTGGACTATATGAAGAATGGGCCATCAGGATTGGAGGAAGACTCATTAACAACCTGCGATATGTGGGTGATACGACAACCTTGCTTGCTGAAAATGAAGAGGACTTGAAGTACTTACTGATGAAGATCAAAGACCACAGCATTCAGTATGGATTACTCCTCAACATAAAGAATATAAAAATCTTCACAACTGGACCAATAAAGAATGTCATGATAAACGGAGAAAAGATTGAAGTTGTCAAGGATTTCGCTTTACTTGGATCCACAATTAACACCCATGGAAGCAGCAGTCAAGAAATCAAGAGATACAGAGACGCATTGCGTTAGGCAAATCTGCTATGAAAAATCTCTTTGTTGAAAAGCGAAGATGTCACGAAGACTAAGGTGTGCCTGACCCAAGCCATAGTATTTTCAATCACCTTATATGCATTCAAAAGCTGGACAATGAATAAGGAAGACTGAAGAAGAATTGACACCTTTGAATTGTGGTGTTGGCAAAGAATATTAAATATACAACAGACTGCCAAGAGAACAAACAAATCTGTCTTGGAGGAAGTACAACCAGAATGCTCTTTAGAAGCAAGGATAGAGAGACAATGTCTTACATACTTTGGACATGTTGTCAGGAAGGATCAGTCCCCGGAGAAGTATACCATGCTTGGTAAAGTAGAGGGTCAGCAAAAAAGAGGAAGATCCTCAAAGAGATGGACTGACACAGTGGCTGCAACAATGGGCTCAACCATAACAATGATCATGAGCATGGTGCAGGACCCTGCAGTGTTTCTTTCTGTAGGACATAGGGTCATGATGAGATGGAACTGACTCGTCAGTACCTAACAACAACAATGTCACTTATCAATTTGTGTGGAAATTGTCAAAAAGGAACCTAAACTGCTGTGTAAACTTTCACCAAAAACACAATAAAATATTATTTAAAATTCTTTGAACAAGGAACAGAGCATTGACAATTTAAGGGTCAAGCCTGGAAAGCCTTGCAAACATTACACATTTAGGTGATTCCTAAATTTTCATATCATGGTAATGCAAAGATGGGTAAGTGTCTCTATAATATTCTAGATAATCCATTTATCTTCAAAATCATTTCTAACCTTCATTTTGCTTATTAAAAAGTCAATTTCTCCAATGATAACCCAATTCTGGCATAAATTATATTGTCTCTGATACAGATGAGACTTAAAGGTAACTAAATTATTCACTGTAGCAGCCCTTGAAGTGTGATATTTGTGATAAATGCTAATTGACCATTCCTGGATTGTGGGATACTGAACAACTCCCAAAAAGCAGTTGCCATCCAGTCTATCCCAACTCCTAATGGCTCCATGTGTGTCAGGGTATAACTTGGTTTCATGGTGTTTTCAATGACTGGTTTTCAGAAGTAGACCAAGAGGCCTTTCTTCAGATTACCAGTGGGTGGCTGGAACCAAAAGCTTGATTACCATTTGCTTTACCCAGGAACTCTGAGCAGCTCCTAGAGTATAGTTTACACAATATAATACACTGTGTATGTCACTCTGTATATAACACAAAATTATGTATGCACCATGATTTCAGATATATTAAAGTCTGCAAATAGAAAATATTGCTTCCAAAATACACCAAAATATTAACAAGCTTTGATTAGAAGTGGTTTTTCATTTTCTTTCTTATAGAGATATGTTTTATCTTCTAGAAATCCCTTCACCAATAAATATTGTAGAACAAATAAGAAAACAAGAAAATTATATTATCGTACTTAAACCATAAAAGAAAACATTACCAAAAATGGGTCTCGAGAACCGCGTTCTAGGCAACCGGATACCACCAACCTGATTATTATTATAATTCCCATATGAATTTTAAAGTCAATAAAATCGGGATTATTCCCTTGAGTACGGCCTTAATTTGTAAATACATAACTCTCACACTTTCTTGTAAAGTATCTTTTTCTTTTATGTTTACTTGTTTGTTTCTCTTAAGGAGAATAGTGGGGCATACCTTCAAAACACTTTTTCTGAATACATTTTGTAACCTATCATTTATAAATAACTTTCATTTATCCCAAAAACATTGTAGCCATAGAGATATTTGTTCCCAAATCTGCAATTTATTCTTTTTTGTTTGTTTGTTTACGAGATTAACAAAATTGCAAGGAATGAAACAGCATAAAGAAGAACAGAAAAAGGCATTAAGCTCTATATCTACCCTTCACACTGAACTCCAGTCTCCATTTCTCTGAGGTAACCAAGGCAACCTGTTAGTATTTCTTTCCACACCCTCTCCATGCTTCTATAATTGCTTGCAAAAACATTCTTATAGCCCTATAGTGATAGATTAGGTAACTGTGCTGTTACGGAATGTTATGAGTAAGACTTAATTTGATGAGGTAAATTTCCAAGGCCTTCCATCTCTATTCTTAGGTGTGGAGATTTTGACATTTAACCTGGCTAAAGTCAGGAAGTCACTTGGCAAAAAAAAAAAAAAAAAACAACATAAAGTTCCAGGGGCATTACTTGGCAAATGTAGTTACGCACAGAAAACCAAAAAAACCGAATCCATTGCCATTGAGTTGGTCCCGACTCACAGTGACCCTGTAGGACAGAGTAGAATTGCTCTACAGTGTTTACAAGGCGTAAATCTTTTCGGAAGCAGACTGCCACATCTTTCTGCTGCAGAGCAGCTTGTGGGTTCAAACTGCAAACCCCTAAGTTAGTAGGGCAGTGCTTAAAGGCTGCGCCACCAGGATTATGTACATAACACCTTTCAAAATGCATGTGATACACTGCAGGCCTTGAAGCTCATGTCCTCATAGCCAAACTGATACTTAGGTGATTGTATAGAATAAGAAATCAAGGACCTCTGTATATGGGTAGCTTATTCCAAAATAAATATCAATTTACAGCCTCAGCTAGACCATAAATCTTTTATATTAAATCAATGCCTTCATTTTAACACCATACATTATTAAAAATAAATTACAATGATCACATTTACCATTTTAAATAACTGAACTTTTTCATTTCCCCATATGATCAGTTTATTGTTTCACTACCTCATTACATTTTCCTAGCTGTCATTTCAAGATTTAAAAATAAAAGCTGAAATGTCAATAAATACTGATACAACTTAGGTTAAAAAAAAAAAACAGTGCCATCGAGTCGATTCCTCAACATTATCAAGAAAAAAAAAAAAATAACGTGATAGTTTCCACTTTATTTTGAAACTTGTTTTATAGTTTCCAGCTTCCTGCAGTTATTAACCACATCTTCTAACTAAATATCAGGAACGCCATTCATTGACAGTTTCATAAATTTATGAAATGTTTAGACCACTTCTCACTGTATATGCGTATAACATTTATTCAAACATTTATTATATGAAAATTAATACACAATACCTGTACATGGTCAATTCATAAATGGCACACGTTATAAGGGCACGCTATTTATTATCATACAGTGTACCTTTTTATCACGCGGATAATGCTTTTTCTTTTAACTTCTACTTTGTTTTGTTCCATTTGTACAATACACAGAAAATTGCTCAGCTTGTGGTCTACAGCCAGCAATTAACACCACTTAGCAGCTGTTAAAATGGGTAATCGCTTGTTGTTATCTTCTAGTGGCTTAATCCAAATGCTAATTGCTCTCTGAGCCCTGATCATAAACCCACTAAATCCTGTGCAATCTGCAGAAATTCTGAAGGAAAATAATGTTTTTTTTGTTTTTTGTTCTGTCATGGTGATGGTGGGAAGAGAAGTGTCAAGAAGATTTTCATTTGGGGGCCATGATGAAGTGCACTGGGGTAACTTCCAAGGAATTCAGCTTTAATCTGATGCTATAGTTAGGTCAAGAAATTGCTGCGCCATCTACTACAGCAGCCACCTGTCATATGTGGCTATTGAGGACGAGAATCAAAGCTAGCCCTAACTGAGATGTGTGGGAAGTACACACAGGATTTCAAACACTCACTACTAAAAAAAAAAAAATGCAAAATATCTCATTAACAATTTTTATATTGATCACAAGTTGAAGTGATAGGATTTTGGATACATTAGGTTAAACAGAATATAGTATTACAATTAACTTCACCTTTTTTTTTTAATGTGGCTACTAGAAAAGTTAATAATATATATGGGACTCACATTAGATTTCTATTGCATAGCCACAAACTAACCTATGAACAAATTCCTAGAGAAGTGGAAGGTGCCAGGACAGAAGAAAAACAATCATCCGACCCTTCCAGTTCTACGAGCTCTGCTTTGTACTGAAAAGCATAAAATATGACAAGTAATAACTCCATATATCCCACTGAGTGACTTGAGAAAACTGATGTGATATCCCTTTTTTAATAAAGGAATTTAAATTTTCTCAAATGTATTAAAAATTCAGTTCAAATGAAATTCCCCAAACCAACCAAACTTCAAAAATGAAATTGGAAAAAAGAAAATTGGAAATGTCACTGAGAAAAGTAAAGCAGGATATAATTAATCAATTATTGAATAAATGGGAGGAAACAACATGCATTTTTAAAGTTGATTTTAATAAAGTACTTTTGATTGTGTGCACTTTGGAGCCTTCGCCAGGCAGTGGGAAGCAATGGTTCCATCTGCATGTAATTTCAGATGAATGCAAATTCTTTTCCCTCCCTTTGGCTCCATGGCTAATGAGAAAATGGAATGTGTTTTGGTCTAAATAGCCTTGTTTGAATATAACACTATTGATTTCCTCATGACTCACTCTTCATTTTAGTATCTTGAGAGACAAGAGATCTTATTGGAGGAGACATAAAGCCGAGGGCCTGAATATTTGTGGTCATTAAGCATCCCAGGGCACTTTTGCTAGAGAGCAGAAGCGTTAGCCTACACCCTGGCTAAGTTCCAACCTAAGTAAGGATAAGCTAGTGACCTCAAGTCTGTCTGTATACTTGACAAGCAACAGTTTCTTCTCAACCCTCATTCCACAAACTGTAGGGTTGTGGTTATTTTCTATTAAACTGTTGTCAACTTTAACTCCATAAATGCCATGAACTGAATGTGTATTTGAAAATACAAAATCTTGTCTCATAGGGCCATTTGATATTCTCCGTGGAATTAAGAGAGTTATATTATTACAGTATAATAAAAAATCAATTTCCCTCGAGTCAGTTCTGAATCTTGGATACCCCATGTGTGTCAGGATAGAATCGTGGTCCACAGGATTTTCAATGGCTGATTCTTTGAAAGTAGATCACCAGGCCTTTCTTCCAAGGTATCTCTGGGTAGGCTCAGACCTCCAATCTTTTGGTTAGTAGCAGAGCATGTTAATCAACAAATATGCATTTTGACATTTAAAAAAAATCATTATCTTGTACATCACATATGTTTATATGTAAATCTTATATGATAAAGATATTATCTTAAAAAAGTCAAAATGCATGTTGTATAAGATGATCTATATGATATACTAAATAAAAGCAGTTTATTACAGCAAACATATATTGAGTGTTTACTATGTGCAGACCTTATGTGAAGGCAGTAGAAGTACAAAAATAAAATGAGGTCACTATCTTAAAGAGAAATCCCTGGCTGGCAAAAGTGGTTAAACGCTTGGCTACTAACCAGAAAGGCCAGTGGTTTGAATCCACCCAAAGAAGACTCAAAAAAAGGCCTGGCAATCTACTTCTGAAAAAACAGCCATTAAAAATTCTACAGAGCATAGCTCTACTCTGACACACATGGGGTTGTCATGAGTGGGAATTAACTCAACGGCAACTGGTTTGTTCTGTTGTTGTTCTTTATAAGAATTTAAAGGTCTGAGGTATGAGACAAAAAGCAAAATAATTATTTACAATATAAAATAGCAAAAGTTGCAAAAGTTACACATGAAAGAATCAAGGAGGATGGTTCCCTAACCCAGAGGAGGTTTGTGAGGAAAGAGTCATGTAAAATGGCCTTATGTTGTTGTTAGGTGCCATTGAGTTGTTCTGACTCATAACAACCCTATGCATAACAGAACAAAACACTGTCCAGTCCTACACCATCCTCACAATCATTGGTATGTTTGAGCCCATAGCTGCAGCCACTGTGTCAATCCAATCTTTTAAGGGTCTTCCTCTTTTTCTCTGATCTACTTTACCAAGCATGATGTCTTTCTCCATGGACTGATCCCTCCTGATAACATGTCTAAAGTACCTGAGATGAAGTCTCACGATCCTTGCTTCCAAGCAGCACTCTGACTGTATTTCTTCCAAGACAGACTTGTTTGTTCCCTGGCAATCCATGGTATGCTCAATATTCTTCGCCAACACCGTAATTCAAAAGCATCCATCCTTGTTTGGTCTTCCTGATTCATTGTCCAGCTTTTGCATGCATATGAGGTGATTGAAAATACCATGGTTTGGGTCAGGTGCACCCGAGTCCTCAAAGTGGCATCTTTACTTTTCAACACTTTAAAGAGATCATTTGCAACAGATATGACCAATGCAATACATCCTTTGATTTTTTGACTACTGCTTCCATGGGTATTGATTGTAGCCTTATAGGTGTTGTTAGTTATATTTTTATAAGGAAGATGAATATCAGTTAAACAGAGGAAAGGGAGTACAGAAGGAAAAATAGAGAGAACGTAGTATCAGCAAAGTCAAGGAAGCTTGATTCAGAATAAGACAAGGAACTGTCAGTGGTTTCGTTTGGAGTGTGATGTGAAACAGGGAGTAGCAACAAAAACAGGTAAGAAACTGGAAGAACGGGCCACGCAGAACTCTGATACTATCCAGGTTTCTTTGGGATGTTCAAAGATTGTCCATATAAGACTCTTCTGGAGAATTTTTATTTTTAATTGCCAATTTTTGAGCCTTCCCCGGCGAACTGTAGAAAAGACAACCTAGATGTCCTGCCTGTAATCAGCATATCAGATTTTTTAGGTGATTCTGAAGTCCAGAAGAGTTTGAGAACTATATTTATTACTCATGAGAAATAATAAGGAGGCTTACATAGGAAGCGTGTCATGATCAGATGTTATATTGGTAGTGTAGACACATTACTTCGGCAGTTACTGAGAGGGCTATTCTGAAAAAAGGAAAGACTAGCTGGAAGTTCAGCATGCTGGTAGGATGTTTACTTTTCTTACATCATAATCCTAAATTTTTCAAGGGACCAATAAAAACAAAAACCGAACATCGAAGAGGAAATAACCAAATCAATACCATTCACAGTAGCCCCCAAGAAGATAAAATACTTAGGAATAAATCTTACCAAAGATGTAAAAGACCTATAAAAAGAAAACTACAAACTACTACTGCAAGAAACTAAAAAGGACCTACTTAAGTGGAAAAACATACCTTGCTCATGGATAGGAAGACTTAACATAGTAAAAATGTCTATTCTACCAAAAGCCATCTATACATACAATGCACTTCCAATCCAAATTCCAATGACATTTTTTAATGTGATGGAGAAACAAATCACCAACTTCATATGGAAGGGAAAGAAGCCTCAGATAAGTAAAGCATTACCGAAAAAGAAGAAGAAAGTGGGAGGCCTCACTCTACCTGATTTCAGAACCTATTATACAGCCACAGTAGTCAAAACAGCCTGGTACTGGTACAACAATAGGCACATAGACCAATGGAACAGAATTGAGAACCCAGATATAAATCCATCCACATGTGAGCAGCTGATATTTGACAAAGGCCCAGTGTCAGTTAATTGGGCAAAAGATAGTCTTTTTAACAAATGGTGCTGGCATAACTGGATATCCATTTGCAAAAAAAATGAAACAGGACCCATACCTCACACCATGCACAAAAACTAACTCCAAGTGGATCATAGACCTAAACATAAAGACTAAAACGATAAAGATCATGGAAGAAAAAAATAGGGACAAACTTAGGAGCCCTAATACAAGGCATAAACAGAATACAAAACATTACCAAAAATGACAAAGAGAAACCAGATAACTGGGAGCTCCTAAAAATGAAACACCTATGCTCATCTAAAGACTTCACCAAAAGAGTAAAAAGACAATTTACAGACTGGGAAAGAATTTTCAGCTATGACATCTCCAACCAGGGCTTGATCTCTAAAATCTATATGATTCTGTCAAAACTCAACCACAAAAAGACAAACAAGCCAATCAAGAAGTGGGCAAAGGATATGAACACACACTTCACTAAAGAAGATATTCAGACAGCTAACAGATACATGAGAAAATGCTCCCGATCATTAGCCATTAGAGAAATGCAAATTAAAACTACGATGAGATTCCATCTCACTCCAACAAGGCTGGCATTAATCCAAAAAACACAAAATAATAAATGTTGGAGAGGCTGCGGAGAGATTGGAACTCTTATACACTGCTGGTGGGAATGTAAAATGGTACAACCACTTTGGAAATCTATCTGGCGTTATCTTAAACAGTTAGAAATAGAACTACCATACAACCCAGAAATCCCACTCCTCGGAATATACCCTAGAGAAACAAGAGCCTTCACACAAACAGATATATGCACACCCATGTTTATTGCAGCTCTGTTTACAATAGCAAAAAGCTAGAAGCAACCAAGGTGTCCATCAACAGATGAATGGTTAAATAAATTGTGGTATATTCACACAATGGAATACTACGCATCAATAAAGAACAGGGACGAATCTCTGAAACATTTCATAACATGGAGGAACCTGGAAGGCATTATGCTGAGCGAAATTAGTCAGAGACAAAAGGACAAATATTGTATAAGACCACTATTATAAAATCTTGAGAAATAGTAAACCTGAGAAGAACACATACTTTTGTGGTTACAAGGGGGGAGGGGAGGGAGGGTGGGAGTGGGTTTTTTACTGATTAGTTAGTAGATAAGAACTGCTTTAGGTGAAGGGAAGGACAATACTCAATACATGGAAGGTCAGCTCAACTGGACTGGACCAAAAGCAAAGAAGTTTCTGGGATAAACTGAATGCTTCAAAGGTCAGCAGAGCAAGGGCGGGGGTTTGGGGACCATGGTTTGAGGGGACTTCTAAGTCAATTGGCAAAATAATTCTATTATGAAAACACTCTGCATCCCACTTTGAAATGTGGCATCTGGGGTCTTAAATGCTAACAAGCGGCCATCTAAGATGCATCAATTGGTCTCAACCCACCTAGATCAAAGGAGAATGAAGAACACCAAGGTCACACGATAACTATGAGCCCACAAGACAGAAAGGGCCACATGAACCAGAGACTTACATCATCCTGAGACCAGAAGAACTAGTTGGTGCCCGGCCACAACTGATGACTGCCCTGACAGGGAGCACAACAGAGAACCCCTGAGGGAGCAGGAGATCAGTGGGATGCAGGCCCCAAATTCTCACAAAAAGACCATACTTAATGGTCTGACTGAGACTAGAGGAATCCTGATGGTCATGGTCCCCAAACCTTCTGCTGGCCCAGGACAGCAACCATTCCCAAAGACAACTCATCAGACATGGAAGGGACTGGACAGTGGGTAGGAGAGAGATGCTGATGAAGAGTGAGCTATTTGTATCAGGTGGACACTTGAGACTGTGTTGCCATATCCTGTCTGGAGAGGGGATGGGAGGATAGAGAGAGTTGGAAGCTGGCAAAATTGTCACTAAAGAAGAGACTGGAAGGGCTGACTCATTACGGGGAGAACAAGTGGGAGTATGGAGTAAGGTGTATATAAACTTATAGGTGATAGTCTGACTTGATTTGTAAACGTTCACTTGAAGCTCAAGAAAAGTTAAAACAAAAACGAAGGCCTGAAAACTTTTGTTTTTAAAATATATTTTAGTATATAACTTCCACCCAGGGCAAGAATAGGATATTTAGACTTTTTTTTAAGCATTGAAGAAATTCCATTGTTCTTTTTTTTCTCCCCTTTAATTGAAAAGGAGAACAATTTTTAAAAGTAATACAAACAAAATTGCATGTATACCAAAATTGAAGTACTTTCTAAATTTTGTGATTGCGTATTTTTGTATAAATTCACCAGTTCTGATTTTTTTTTTAATTTAGTGTCCCTTCTTCGAAATGCCTGAAGCCTATGTTGTTATCTATGTATTGGGTAACTCAGGCTGCTTACACACTATTGCTAACCTTTTTTTAAAAAATGCTTCCAAAAGAGCCTATTGAATATTTTTATTATTTTCTTCATTATCAACTATACTGAATAATTCAAACTTGGCAGGCCATTTGGGGCCCAATCATCAATTAACAGTAAAAATTGCTTCATAATTTAAAGAGAGGTGCCACAAACTGAGAAGCTTTCTTTTAAACACAAATTCAAGTGAATTTGTGAGCAACAACTTGCCTTATTCTTTGTATAATGAATTTGCTTTGCCAAATGCACTGTTCACAGAACAAGGCATGTAATAAAGGTAATGTTTTTTAGAAGTAAACAAAAAAAATTTTTTTTTTGAAGCTCATAAAACACCTAAATAGAAAATACATTTAAAAATTGATTTAAATTTGTAAGGACAAATATTAAGAAGGATGGGGTAAAGTATGACAGAGTAAGAATAGTGTCTATGCCAATCCGTGTAATGTGACTGAAGAAGCAGTCATCTATTCAAACGGTTCTTGGTAAAGGCAAGAAAGATTATCTAATGATTGATAGCATGGAAGCAACTGAAAAAATACAACAGCTTGAAAACTAATGAAGGAATAAAAAGTGGGAGAAGGCATCCCAGAGAAAATAAATCTATAGAAGATATGCTCACTTGTGAAGTGAGACCACGTTAGGAAATTACAGGATTCTGGGGGAAGAGAAGCAGATGTGAACAGCAATAAGTGCTTGAAAGCTGAGAACTAATAGTTTATTTGTGACGCAATAAAAAATTGAAGCAGACACACAGGGAGAGCATTAAGGGAGACAGATATTGAGGAATGATTACTCATCACGGGATTATGACAAGCCTAAACTGAATGAATCACTATTGGAGGGAAGATCTCAAAAAGAAAGTCCTTGCAAAGTGCTGACTACAGCTCTATATGATGAATCAGAAGAAATAGCTGGCTTTGGAGCAAAGGTGTGGAATGTTCCCATAATATTTAGTATATATTGAATACTTACTATGTGCCAAGCACAAGGCTGAGTACTTTATTATTTTTATCTAATTTCTGCAGCAACACTATGAGATTTAATAATTTACTCTTGATTGCAAACCAAGTAAGTAGCAAGTCTGTATTTAAGCCCCAGTTCATCCACTCCACGGGAAGCAGTCTGCTTCCAGAAAGATTATAGCCTTGGAAACTGTATGGGGCAGTTCTACTCTGTCCTGCATGGTCACTATGAGTCAGGATGGACTAGACACTAATGGGTTTGGGTTTTTCCATCTTCTCCATGGTCCATGCTCTTAATCACTATATTCTACCACCTTGCCAGATTCGGCAGCTATAGTGGTGGACTTGAATCACTTCCAGGGTTGCAGAATAAGGGACACAAATAAGGGACATAAAAGAAAACTGTGCTTAGCCTCTAACTAGGTTATCCTGTTTAATGTGGCTGGAATATTAGAAGTTAGATGCTATTACTATGCACATTTTAAAGATGAGGAAGCCAATGCAGAAAGCAGTTAAATATCATGCAAAAGGACTCACGCGGTAATAAGTGGCAGAGGCAGGATGCAAGCCCAGGCAATCTGACTCCAGGGCATTTTCATACCTCTATTTTCTCTGTGGTGCAACACAATTTATATGATAAAAATTATCAACAGCCAGTGAAATGCTATGCTGAATGAAGTCTGGGGGAATAAGGAACCTCACGCACATTGTAAAGACTGAGTGCATTAGAGGGCTGAAAGAATCAACCAAGTTACCATATGCCTTCTCCATCCATTCACTAAGAAAACGGGTTCAGTATGCTTCTGAGTAGCCAGATCATCAGATACAAATAAGAGGCAGGGTAATGATAGAGTAACAAAAGTTTGGGTTTAAGGGAGTTTGGAGTCCTGGTGCCATAATGGTTAAGCATTTGGCTGATAACCAAAAAGGCCTGCTGTTCAAATTCAGCAGCCACTTCTCAGAAGCCCTATGGGGCAGTTCTACTCCGTCCTATAGGGTCGCTATGAGTGGGAATCGACTCGATGGCAATGGGTTTTTTTATGTGTGTGTATGTATATATATATATATATATGACAGAGGTAAAGGAGACTAAGGCCCATCAAGAGGCCTTTAAACTATATTTCTCAGAACACTGAGGTTCTAGAAGGGTGCTCCAAGGTGTTACAAATGTTTGAATTATAAGAATACATATATAGTCTTACCTATGACAGCTGAAGGGTGCACAGAAATAGTGAATTCCTAGGAGTTAAGGAGAGATTCATTGACTACTCAGAAATGACATGAACTCACTGTGTTAAAGAAACTCAAGAAAAAGTACTTAGCTATGTGAACATAAGAGGAGCCCACAAGAGAAAATGACATTTTAAATGTCTTCCATGCCCATGGAGTTCGAAGTCAGCTTACTGCAGCAAACTGAATGTATTTTAAAGTAATAGTGACAAAAAAAATCAAGCTATTTTTAGATAGGTAGATAGATTGATAGATAATAGACAGACAGATAGATAGATAGATAGATGGACAGATCTTTCAAATAAATATTCTTTGTAGTCTAAATAGCCCCCCTTTTAAAATTTTCTTTTAAAATCTCTGATTTGTGTTCCAGATATTTCTATACCAACCCAAACAGTTGCCATTGACTCAATTGTGACTCATGGTTTCATGACTATAACCTTTTGAAAGCAGATTGCTAAGCTTTTCTTCTGAGGCAGTTCTGGGTGGGTTCAGACCATCAACCTTTTGGTCAGTAGCCCAGTGCATACCTGTTTTCATTGTCCAAAACCAAGGACTCCTTAAATACTTACATAAATCCATTACTGTGGAGTCAATTCTGACTCATTGTGATACTATAGGACAGAGTAGAACTGCCCTATAGGGTTTCCAAGGTTGTAAATTTTTATGGAAGCAGACTGCCACATCTCTTCTTGTGGAGGGGCTGGTGGGTTCCAAGCACCAGTCATTAGGATAGTAGCCAAGCGCTTAACCACTGCCCCACCAGGGCTCCTCAAAATACTTCTATAGTGGGCATTTAATGGACCAGTGCTGTAGCTTAGAAGAGGATAAACTTTTAGCTAATTCATTCTATCATTTTCTTTATATACCTTTCTGAGTTTGAAGGATAGATGCATCTGGTATACCCATGACAACGGTAAGGTCAAGAAGAATGAACGGACAGAAGAGGTTTAGCCTTGGTATTTGGGCCAAAAAATGTCTACAGCATTGTTGCTTCAGCTGAGTAGGCACAACAACAGCCAAAATGAATGTGTCAAATAGAGAGTGTCAGAGGCTAATGTGGAAAAACAGGTATATGAGACAAGTTTGAAGAACTAAGGATGTATCTAAGTAGGATTATACATTAAATTTCCCTACCAAAATTATATGCACAATATCCCAAATAGGAAGAACTTATGAAGCAATATAAGGAATATTTAGATAACTGCTAATATGTTTTGGCTGCTCATAAATATCTTAAATTTTTAAAAAAATAATTTAAACAATTTATCTAGAAAAATAAATAGGTGTACCTGTTTCAGAAGATGAAGCAAACAAAAGACTCAAGTTTTTAAAGTGTATTTTTTTAAATTATAGGATCACCCCCCCCCGCCAAAAAAAAAAAAGTCCTTTGCAGTAGAGTCCAACTCATAGCAACCCTATAGGACAGGGTAGAACTGCCCCACAGGGTTTCCGAGGAGCACTCGGTGGATCCCAACTGCCGACCTTTTGGTTAGCAGCCAAACTCTTAACCAGTATGCCACCAGGGTTCTCAAATATTCACTGTTAAAATAAGGGAAAAGAAGAAAAACATTTATATTTAAGATATTGAAGAATATAACATCTGTACTTATTTTCAATATTTTTATAGTCTTTTGTATAGCATTGTGTGAATTGTGATTTAAAAAAAATTTGTTTAGACTCGACAAAAGAATGAAGATAATTTTTCTAATCTGTCATTCCTCTCTGTTAGTGTGTCACACCTACAAAAACATCCCTCTCTTTTATATTGACTGTATGCTCAGCCATGTCTTTATTGTCTTACGCCTGAGCTATTAAAATAGAAACAGCAGTTCCCTGACCATTTCCCTGACCATAGATTTTCCCTGCACTAATCTGTCTGTCCCATATACTCCAGGTTCATTTTCTTAAAAGCTAAACTACTCCCATTGAGAAAGGCCCACTTCATAACGGCCTGTTTGATAATCTTGTAGAAGAGTGGTAGGGGAAAGCAGAGACACACTTACTAGATGCATCTTCTTCCTGTGTATCTTGATTGAGAAAACATAACACTTCATATGCTATCTAAATATTGATTACCATTATTTATTTATTAAAACAAACTTTTGGTGCAACAAACAGTTCCAAACAAATAGAATTACTTTAATCCCTAAACACAGAGCTGACAATTCTCTTATGTTCTTTCTGTAATGAAGATAGATATATGGAACAGGGTGTTAGTCAAATTATTTCTAAATTTCACAAGTGGAAAATAGCTTTATTAGTTCAGAGTCTATACAAAATCTCAGTATCAGTAAATCATTCTGTTTGGTGGTCCTGACAGTATTTTATTGAAGTATCTATTTCTTATCTCCTGTATTTCCTGTCTTAAAAAATAATGTGTTCTGTTTGCCAGGGTTTGTTCATTTCTATAGAAATTCCTTGAGTTAAAAAAAACCAACTTATTTATGTATTTATTTATTTTGGTTGTTCTTTAGATGAAGGTTTACAGAGCAAATTAATTTCTCATAAAACAATTAATACACTTACTGTTTTGTGATATTGGTTGCCAACCCCATGACATGTCAACGCTCTCTCCATATCAACCTCGGGTTCCCATTACCAGCTTTCCTGTGCCACCCTGCCTTCTTGTCTTTGCACTGAGTTGGTGTGCCCAGTTAGTGTTGTTTTATGGGCCTTTCTAATCTTTGGCTGAAGGGTGAACCTCAGCAGTGACTTCAGCCCTGAGTTAAAAGTGTGTCCAGGGGCCATACTCTCAGGGTTTCATCAGTCTCTGTGAGACCAGTAAGTCTGGTCTTTTTTTTGTGAGTTAAAACTTTGTCCTACATTTTTCTCCAGCTCTGTCTGGGACCCTTTGTTATAATCCCTGTCCAAGCAGTCAGTGGTGATAGCCCGGCACCATCTAGTTGTGCTGGACCCAGTCTGGAGGAGACTGTGGTAGTTGTGGTCCGTTAGTCCTTTGGACTAATCTTTCCCTTGTGTCTTTGGTTTTCTTCATTCTTTCTTGCCGCATACGGGGTGGGACCAGTGGAGTATTGTAGATGGCTGCACACAAGCGTTTAAGAACCCAGACGCTACTCACCAAAGTAGGATGAAGAACATTTTCTTTACAAACTGTGTTACCCGAATTGAGCTAGACATCCTCCGAGATCATGGTCCCCAGCCCTCAGCCCAGTAATTCAGTCCAACTTATTTATTTTTTATTTCATAACATTTTATTTTAAAAAAATATTTAACAATAATATTAGAAAAAATACATAAGCAAAAGTTATCATCACAAGATTTAGTGCTACTCTACAATCTTCCTTTACTAATGTGGTTGAATGTTTTTTTCTTTTGCGAACAGATGCAAGTATCATCCTTCTATATTTTACAATTTGGTTTTTGTAGTTGATCTTATGTTTCAAGTATTTTAAGATTTTTTACAGAATAGAACTGCCCCATAGAGACTATGCCACCTGGGTTTCCAAGGTTTTAAACCTAGCTCTTTTTGATTAAATTTTAGTTGCTCAATACTATTTTATATATTTAATTATCATGGTATCTTTATTTCAATTCCTCCATTTAGAAACAACCAACTTAAAAATTAAATACTAAAATACAAGAAATTGATCATTTCAGAACTATGCATCTTACAACCATTATAGAACCAAAACAGTTGACAACTAACATAAACATTACATTTCTTCTTTGACATCTTGATGTCCCTCAGGACAGGAGCATCTTTATAACCCAGTAATTATCTAGTGGCTTTTTCTCAATTCCCCAGCCCTTTTTCTCTCTATGGGTTTACCTAATGTTCATATTTTATATAAATAGAGTCATCCAATATTTGTTCTTGTGTCCAACATTCCACTCAGCCTAAAGTTTCCAAGGAACATCCATGTCTTAGTATGCATTAACACTTCATTTCTCTTTATGACTGAGTAACATTGCATTGTATGGATATACCACATTCTGCTTATCTTTTGGAGCTCCTGGTGGTGCAGTGGTTAAGATCTCGGCTGCTGAACAAAAGATCAGCAGCTCGAATCCACCAGCTTCTCCTTGAAAGCCCTATATATACCTGATCTTTTTTGATGAATCCGTTCTTTTATCATCACATAATGTCCTCCTTTTCTTTTGTCAAAGCTTTTGATGTAAAGCTAATTTTATCTGATATTAATATCATCATGCCAGCTCTTATTTTCTTAC
This sequence comes from Elephas maximus indicus, assembly GCF_024166365.1. Classification (NCBI taxonomy): domain Eukaryota; kingdom Metazoa; phylum Chordata; class Mammalia; order Proboscidea; family Elephantidae; genus Elephas; species Elephas maximus. The sequence goes on along the minus strand of NC_064825.1, from coordinate 22,992,217 downwards.
TATTTGTGCAGAATATTTTTTCCATCCATTCACTTTAAACCTATGTATGTCTGGATCTAATGAGGGTATCTTGCAGATAGCACATAGTTGGATCTTGTGCTTCTTTTTGTTGTCGCTTTGTTTTTTATGCATTCTGCTAATCTCTGCCTTTTTTTGGACAATTTAATATATTTGTATTTAAAGTAATTATTGATAAGGAAGGATTTACTTCTACCACTTGCTATTTGTTACCATTTATCTTATACTTCCTTGTCCCTCATTTCTTCCAATGCTGTCTTATTTTATGCTTAGTCGATTTTTTATAGTGAACTATTTTGATTCCCTTTTAGTTTTCTTTTGTGTATTTTTTGTAAGATATTTTATTTGTGATTAACATGGGGATGACAATTGACATCCTAAATTTATAACAATCTAGTTTAAATTGTTACAAACTGAACCTCAATAAAACGCTGTCTATATAGCTCAGCCCCCTCTTCATGTCGTTATGGTCGTAAATTACATCTTTGTAGACTGTGTGGTCAATAACATACATATATATTTATTTGAATTCATTTATCTTATAAAAAAAGTAGGATATAACAAGTAGCATAGCAAACTGAAAATACAGTAATAATTGGCTTTATATTTGCCCAAGAAACTACCTTTAGCAGAGATCTTTATTTTTTCATACAGCTCTGATTTACTGTCTAGTGTTCTTTCATTTTAACCTCAAGGACTTTGTTTAGCATTTCTTGTAGGGCAAATCTACAAGTTTGTGGTAACAAACTTCCTCACTTCTGCTTATCTAGGAATGTCTTAATTTTCTCTCATTTTTGAAGGACAACTTTGCCAGATATAGAATTGTTAGTTGACATTTTTTTTTAAAAATCACTTCAAATATATCGTACTACTGCCTTCTGTCTTCCATGATTTCAGAGCAGGAATTGGCACTTAATCTTATTTAGGACTTTTTTTTTTTTTATGTGATTATTTGCTTCTGTCTTGCTGCTTTTAAGATTCTTTACCTTCGGCAGTTTTTCTTGGAGTGGATCTCCTTGGGTTTTTTTTTTTACTTTGAGTTTGTTGAGCTTCTTAGATTTGTAGGTTCATGCCTTTTTACAAATTTAGGAAGTTTTTGACTATTATGTTTCCAAATAAGAAACCCTGCTGGCATAGTGCCATCCAGCTGCTAACCAAAAGGTCAGCAGTTCAAACCGACCAGGCACTCCTTGGAAACTCTAAGGATCTGTTCTAATCTGTCCCGTAGGGTCGCTATGAGTTGGAATTGACTTGACGGCAACGGGTTTGGTTTTTTGGCTTGATCTTCATATAATCTTTCTGCCCCTTCTCTCTCTCTTCACTTCTTGGGACTCTCATAATACGCACTGTTAAGCATGTTGTCTCACAAGTCCTTTAGGCTCTATTTGCTTTTCTTGATTTTTTTTGTTTGTTTTAGTTTTTGTTCCTTAGACTTAGTATCAATTTTGGTTTTTCTTTTCTGTCTCCTCATAGATTCTGTTGAATTTTTGTATTTTTTAGCTCCAGAATATGTCTGGTTCCTTTTTATGATTTCTATCTCTTTATTGATAATCTTATTTATTATGCATCATTTTCCTGATCATTGTCTTTTAGTTTTTTGTCTCTTTGACCATATTGAATACCATATTGAATAATTGTTTTAAATTCTTTGTGTACTAATTCTATTTTCTGGGCCTCCACAGAGATGCTTTCCATTGCTTAATTTTGTTATTTTAGGGGGCTATCTTTTTACATTATTCATTAAGTTATTTACTTATTGATTTTTGGTATGCTTTGCAATTTTTTTAATTGAAAATTGTACATTTGAATATTATAATGTGATAACTCTGGAAATTATAGTCTCTACTTTCCCCAGGATTTTCTATTATTTTTTTTTAATTGCTGCAAGCAATTAGTAATCCATTTGTTTTAATGACTTTATTGTGCTAACACAGCCTTCCTATTTGCATGTGGACACTGAAGTTTCTGTTTCTTAGCTTGTGTTCAGCTCATGTTTTGACAGACATTTTCTTGAACACCAGGCGTGGGGCAGGGGAGGGCCTCCTTCAGTCCTGGCAGATTGGCTGTTTTGCCATGGTGCTTCTTCAACACTTAGCCTTGGTTGCACTGAGCCTAGGCATCACCCTGAGATGAAAACATTGGGTATTCTCAGATAATTTCTGAGCAGGTACATTGCCATTGGAACGCATATGACTTTCGCAATTTGTTTTGAATGCCCGAATACCCCAAAGAAATTCATGCCCAGGGTTCTCCTCCCAGTCTGTAGGCTTCAATTGTATGCCTCAAAGATGCCGTTCAGTCTCAGGCGGCTACAAGCAGTTACAACCTTCAGGCATTGCCAGCCTCTTTACTATTTTGGGTGAGCTCTAAAACAGGCTGAATCAGAGACAAATGCCTTGCTTCAATCCTTTAGGTAGCCCCCAGACAGTTTAGAATAGACACACACACAATCATTTGTGAATAATGTCTGCTGTGTTACTTGTGTAAGATACCTCTCTGGGAATATGGGTTGCTGCAGCTTTAAGATAGCCATTGAGCTGTGGAGGGTGCAGGGCATGAGTTTGTTGAAAACCAAAGCTTCCCTATCATTTCTTAAAAATATCTATTTTGTTGTTGTTGTTATTGAGAATACATATAACAAAACATACACCAATTCAACTTTTTAATGTCACCTTTTTGTTGATGCAGCGTTGACTTAGTTGCTGTAACCATGTGACTAGTTTCCAGAGTGCTGACAGTTGATTCTGTGAGGTCCATATTGTTTTGGGGAAGGGGGATTCCTGGAGGGGCACAAGAGCATGAGACTGGTTATGTCACCATCTTGCTCCTCTTTCCCTGTAACCTAGTGGCTTTTGACAGAAAAATTTTTACAACTGCTTCCTGCAGGAAAAATGCCTGTTTTGGTAAATAAAGTTTTTGTTGTTTCAATAAAGCCATGTTCAGTCTCTTATATATTGTTTATGGTCACTTTTGTACTACAAGAACAGAACCGAGTAGTTAAAATAGAGACTCCATGGCCCACAAAGCCTAAACTCTTGACCATATGGCCAAAGCTTCCATACCTATATCCAAAATTGATCCCTAATCTTTTGTTTCATAGAAGACCAAAAGACACATTTTAGCAAATTAGCTGTTAAATAGGATAAAAGGAGAGTATTCACCGGTGTAGGTTACCCTTCTACTCACTCTCCTCCATAATCTCATTCACCCAAAGAGTAATCTTCCTTAGTTACTAGCACACAGATATGATATTGTCATTCTCCTGCTGAAAATCTAATTAGGAATTGCATATAGCTTTCAGATGTTTTAATTTCTTAGCATGTTTATGGACAAAATATGAACATATATTCTGATGTCATCAAAAAAGTTTCATTCACAATGCACATATAAAAAATTCTGTGGTATCAATCAATGTTCATATATTATTATTTGATGTTTTATTCATACCTTCTTTTATGTCTAGTTTTTCTTAAATGAAATGTTTTGTTCAGAATTTATTATTTTATATATTTTAATTCTCAAGATGAACGTTCAAATATTGACAGGACTTCATATTTGCCTAATCACAGGTTTAATAAAAATTCATAGAGGTCTTTTTAAACAAAGTCTCAATATAATTCTTCAAACATGTTATTAAACTAAAATATGTCTGCTTTGGGTAAAATCCAGAATCATAAAAATGCTAGTCAGTAACGTTGCTTTGGCATAAATTTAGTGTTGAAATTGACATTTTATTCAAGTTCAATGACTTAAATAAAAAACAAAAATTAAGTGCAGTTTTGTGATTGATCTTCAAAATGAGAATAATTTCCTTCAAAATGTTGAAAGTAGAACATAGATTTGGGTATTCACGAACTCAGGCTGTTTAGAATCATAGGGAAATTTAACACAGGACATATGCCTCTTATGATTTTCTAGTGCCTTTCACAATGTCACACACATTGCTGCAGCATTTGGTAAATACACAGTGAATAAACAAATACCAGACATTACATTTCTCTCTCTCTAAATATATATATATATATATATATGTATATATATATATTATACATACACATATATATATGAAATTATAAAATTAGCTTTGAAACTCTGGACTCTGGCTAAAAAGGTCAGACTAAAAAACAACAAAACACCTTGTTAGCATGGATATAATGAGTTAAATTAATATACCTGACTCTCCCTTATATAAAAAGAATTTAAAATGAGCAGCCAATTTAAAGTTACTTTATCTTGGACTCCCTTCAGATACCAGCAGAATCAAAGGCGTCCTTGTTATGACATGATTGTAATCTGTAACTCATTACTACAGAAAAGACCATTCATAATGGCACAGTGAGACTTCAATAATTATCATCATCATAATAATGATGTGATTTGCTCAGGAGGCGTGAAGCAATGGACACAATTGTCTGAAAGTGAACCTGACTACTCTATCTGGGTTGACCCGACACTCGTCTAGAAAGAAAGAAGACTTTTCCTTTTGCTTTCAGGAAACAGTATATCCAAGTTCAGCTTCTCTCCATACTAGGGGGTCCCCACCCATCAGCTATACCCCAGTCTCAGCAGAAGGCATTGAAAAACTCCATGGGCTCTAAGGACTCTGGATACTAGATAGTTGGAGTTTCCAGATAACTCCTACAGGCACTTGGTCTGTGAAATTGAAACTGAAGCCCACTGTTAAGTATTACACAATTGAAAAGGCTGCTTTGCCTCGATGGCCCTACAAAAAGGAAAAACAAAAACAAAAAAACCAAAGACGAAATCCCTCCATTGGAATGCAGATTTACAGTGCTGGACAAGCAGCAGCCTGACCCAGTGCCTCTTTTTGTGAAATAATGGGAAGGTGTAGACCAGTGATTCTGCATCTCTTCTTGCTCATTCTACCATTGAGGATTTTCCATTTCCCAGATAAAGACTTATACTTAAAGCTTACACTATGAGGCGTTGTAAAATACATCTCAAATCCAGAACAGACACAATTTGGCCAATAAAAGCTAAGGGGTAGTACGTAAGTTAAGGAGTCATTGGAGGCACAAATGATTAAGCACTGGGCTACTAACCAAGAGGTGCCTCAGAAAAAAGGCTTGATGATCTACTTCCAAAAGATCACGACCACTGAAAGCACTGTGGAGTAGAGCTCTACTCTGAAACACATGGTTTCATCATGAGTTAGAATTAAAGACAATTCCTTTGGTTTTGTTCAGTATGTAAATTAATAGTTTTTGGATATTTATTGTCTTAGACTGGGTTCTACAGAGAAGCAAACCAGTAAAGCATATAAATATATATGTAGAGAGATTTATATCAAGGAAATCACTCACACAATTGTAGAGTCCCAAGTCCATGTATCAGAATAGGGGGTTCTTCTGATTCACGTACCTGCAGGGGCTGGTGAACCCAAGATCAGCAAGTCAGAGAGCAGGGCTCTTGCTCATAGTCTGGGAAGATCAATGAATCCCCAGGTCAGCAGGCAAGACAGTAGGTAGGCTGCTAGCTGAAGTCCCAAGAATCAAAGATCAAATGAACAGGAGCCAGCTGCAGGGTCCAGGGCAAATAAAAGCCTACGAGCCTTGCCAGAATGTCCATTCAATGTAGGCCACACACCCAAAGAAACTCCTTTTCGACTAATTGGCTACTCACAGCATAACCCATCATGTAGGTGATCGTATCATTAAATCTCATCATGGAAGTGATCACAACATCATATGACTGCCAAACTATATCATAACTGCCAAACCACTGAGAATCATGGCCCAATCAACTTGACACACAACCTTAACCATCACACTTATGTAATGATGGAGTCCTGGTTGCACAATGGTTAAGAGCTCAGTTGCCAACCAAAAGGTCAGCAATTCCAATCCATCAGCTGTTCCCTGGAAATCCTAAGGGGCAGTTCTACTCTGTCCTATAAGGTCATTATGAGTCAAAATCAACTCAACAGCAATGACTTTGGGTTTGGAGTGAAAAAATGAAACAGTCGTATAGCAGTGTGGTTGTTGGTCTCTGTTAGTGTGATAGATGAGTCTGAGAAAGATGGACTTAATAGCTGGCTTTTAACAGAAAGTAACTAAGACTTTCTCAAATCATGAAATAATCTTTCCAAAGGTTATTCCAAAGACCTTGATCCAAAGTATAATACCATGCCAGCTGATATAAAGGTCTCGGTGTCACGATATAATAAAATTGCAGGCACATGAAGGTCAAGGAGACTTCAAAAACTCATGTGCCAAATAGTCTGGACAATACTGATACTTACATTATTCCTCATAGAAATTGACCATCCCTCTATCATTGGGTCACTATGAGTTGGATTCGACTGAAAAGCAGTGGGTTTTTAACAATCATCATGAATAAATTATGTATTTTCATTATATAAGGAGGTCCCAGGTGCACTAATCCAGGAGCACTGTAATTGCTTCCCTTACTACAACTGAAATGACTAATCAGGCCCTATACTTTTTGACATAAGGATGATGCAAGTACCATGGCAAGTATAGAGCTAACCAAATAAAGTTCAGAGATTAGATTATTTTCTTTTCAGGATAGTTTTCCCTCATGATGGGCCATAAGGCTGACTTTCCGATAACTGCAAGGATTTTCTGCCTAGAAAAACATATGTACCACATTGAGCCCACAGGCAGTTTAGATTACAAACATGATGAGAAACTAGAACCAGGAGCATAAAATCAAACCTGTATGTAGAATAGTTGTTCCAGGCACAAATCCCAGAAGCAAGAAGAAGCAAGGAGAGGAATTAGGAGGTAGGGAAATAACACATTGTGGGGATCAAAGAAAAAGGCAGTGAATCAGAGTAAGCCATTAAGTAAGAATACTATACAGACAGCATCCACTTAAAAACAAAAACAGCCTTGAAGCTGATCTTTCTGTTAAGGTAGAAGTCAATATCAAGGTATGGTCTTTGGGTGGGAACAGATAAATCACTTTAGAGTGATGGTAAGTGAGGTAATCTGTAGACAGTATGATGGGCTCAAAGATCAGCGTATGTCCTAAATTTAAATTACTCCACGAAATACCAAGCAGAATTCATGATTTCTCCCAAGGTGCTGCTGCCCTTCCAATATTTTTAGAGCAATAAAGGCTATAGTGAGCAGGTGTTCCAGAGGACACTGAGAAGTCTTCCTGGCAAATACCAAAGCAAACTATACGTGTGAAATTTAACAGTGAGTTTTTCATCAATGTTAATATATCCTAACTTGAGTCTACTGTGTGGGAGAAAGATGTGGCAGTCTGCTTCCATAAAGATTACAGCCTTGGAAACTCTATGGGGCAGTTCTACTCCGTCCTATAGGATCTCTATGAGTTGGAATCAATTCAAAGGCAAGGGGTTTGATTTTTGGTTTTGAGTCTACTAGGCAAAGTGGCTGAAAGTAAAATCACGGATTCTTGGGCAGAGATCTGGATTTACCTAGCATATATCTCAGGGACATAACTGCCCGTTTAGTGAAACCTCAATAAGTAGTTTAATTCTGGAGTCAATACGATCTCAAAAGAATTTTTTCCATGAGAGTCATCATGAAACTTTTGTGTTCATGATCCTAAAAAATAATCCATACAGTTTATACAACTAAGGTGCATGTTTTCTTTGGGGTTTTGATTTCTTTTCTCACTGAAATTTCTCTGGTCTCCTGTTAAAAAATTTTTTCTTACTGAATGCTTTGAAGGCCAGCACAGCAAGGGTGGGGGTTTGGGGACCATAGTTTCAGGGGACATCTAAGTCAATTGACATAATAAAATCTATTAAGAAAACATTCTGCATCCCACTTTGGAGAGTAGCGTCTGGGGTCTTAAATGCAAGCAAGCAGCCATCTAAGATGCATCAATTGGTCTCAACCCACCTGGAGCAAAGGAGAATGAAGAACACCAAAGACACAAGGTAATTCTGAGCCCAAGAGGCAGAAAGGGCCACAAAAACCAGAGACTACATCAGCCTGAGACCAGAAGAGCTAGACGGTACCCAGCTACAACTGCCCTGAAAGGGAGAACTCCTGAGGGAGCAGGAGAGCAGTGGGATGCAGACCCCAAATTCTCATAAAAAGACCAGACTTAACGGCCTGACTGAGACTAGAAGGACCCCAGTGGTCATGGTCCCCAGACCGTCTGTTGGCCCAAGACAGGAACCATTCCCAAAGCCAACTCTTCAGACAGGTATTAGACTGGATTTATGGGATAGAAAATGATACTGGTGAAGATTGAGCTTCTTGGATCAAGTAGACACATGAGACTATGTGGGCAGCTCCTGTCTGGAGGGGAGATGAGAGGGCAGAGGGGGTCAGATGCTGGCCAAAAGGACATGAAAAGAGAGAGTGGAGGGAAGGAGTGTGCTGTCTCATTAGGGGGAGAGCAATTAGGAGTATATAGCAAGGTGTATATATATTTTTATCTGAGAGACTGACTTGATTTGTAAACTTTCACTTAAAGCACAATCAAAATTAAAAAAAAAAAAAAGAGCACAAAAATTTTTTTTCTTCCTGGAGCATTAATTTAGTCTGGAATTCATGAATTTCAAATGGTTTACATGAATACCATGAAATTATATACCAAAACCAAAAAAAAAAAAACTAAACCCACTGCCATCGAGTCGATTCCAAATCATAGAGACCCTATAGGACAGAGTAGAACTGCCCCACAGAGTTTCCAAGGAGCACCTGGCAGATTTGAACTGCCGACCTCTTGGCTACTCTGCCAGGGTTTCCTGAAATTATATAGGATGTTTTATTTATGCACATATATATGTTTTTGAGGATTCCAAATCATGTACATTTCTCAAATAAAGCCTATTATACGTGCAATTTTAACTCATTGTTCCACCTCTTAAGAACATATAATCATAATCTGAGATATCTGCTATAATAAGACGTTTTAGATGTCAATGATAGAAATTCAAAACTTAGCTCGAGTGACATAGGGGATTTATTGCTGTTGTTGTTAGGTGTGGTCAAGTGAATTCCGACTCATAGTGACCTTATGCGCAACAGAACGAAACACTGCCTGGTACTGTGCCATCCTCACAATCTCTGTTATGCTTGAGCCCATGGCTGCAGCCACTTTGTCAGTTCATCTCATTAAGGCTCTTCCTCTTTTTCACCGGCCCTCTACTTCACCAAGCTTGATGTCCTTCTCCAGGGACTGATCCCTCCTGATAATATTTTCCAGAGTATGTGAAGCTAGTTTTGCCATCCTTGCTTCTAAGGAGCATTCTCCTTGTACTTCTTCCAAAATGGCTTAGTTTGTTCTTCTGGCAGTTCATGGTATATTCAGTATTCTTCACCAACACCACAATTCAAAGCTGTCAGTTCTTCTTTGGCCTTCCCAATTCATCATCCAGCTTTCACATGCATATGAGGCGATTGAAAACACTGTGGATTGGTCAGGTGAACCTTAGTCCTCAAGGTGACCTCTTTGCTTTTCAACACTTTAAAGAGGTCTTTTGCAGCAGATTTGCTCAATGCATTGAGTCCTTTGATTTCTTGACTGCTGCTTCCATGGGTACCTGGACAGCGTGGTGGGCGAAGGGGTGGTCTGGCTCTCAGCTCCAAGGGGATCCCCAACCGGGGCCCCTGGGCGGGAGGCAGGACCACTGGGCTGCCCGCCCCTGATAGGGAAAAGCTCCCACGTTTCCCCCACCATCGCGGCCTGGACCCATCGCCCAGAGCGCGGACATCCTTATCTCTTCCCAACCGCCCCCCACCTCTCTTTCCCCTGAAACAACAATGGGTGAAGCTCGGGATTGGCCCCTGTCCCTCCCCGCACAGAGGGCGCAGGGCAACCGCAGGATGATGCGGGATCATGGGCGGGCAGGGAGGGGCCGGGTGAGGGCCCGAAGATGTCGGGGAGGCCAGTGAGGGGAGGGGATTTATTGCCTCACATAAACCAAATAAATAAATAATTTTTTTTTTTAAATCAAAAGTCCAGAACTTCAAACATGGCTGGATCCAAAGATTCAAAAAAAAAAAACAAAAAAAAAAAAAACTGTCTTTTCTGTTGTTGGGGTCTGATTTCTTTTCTCTTGGCCTCATTCTCAAGTATGTTCTCTCTGTGTGAATGCAAGAGCTCTTATTATTCTCTCAGGCAGAAATTATGTAGAAGACAGAATGCCTTTTTTCTTTTGTTTTTCTTCTGTTCCAGCAAATCTTCCCTGGTCTACACTTACTTATTGGCCCAGGTTTTTTTTTTTTTTTTTGACTCTATGTCCACTCCAGAGGAAGAGAGGCCAAGTTCATTTGATTGACAATCCCATGAAGTGAAACAGGGACAGTTAGTGGAATGAAAAGATGTTGGACTCAACAAAAATAATCGATGACCACTGCATTTCACCAAATGGCACAACATATATATTACATTCCATTCATACTCTGAATATGATCCTAACTTCTCTAAATCCTTAATATTCGCTTGGTTCAGCAGAATACAAACAGCTTTGGATTCTATTCAAATATACTGTGAGGTCACATCCCTGCCTTACCTTGTCTATCACTTCATGACTAGAAATCTCTGCTGTTTATCTAGCTATTTTTAAGCTGTTCATAACCTGCTTTAAAAAAAAAATGACTGATTTAAAATGATTGATCACAGATCTTAGAGATGAAAACTAACTCAAGAGATTATCTGGATGAGCCCTTTGCTTTTCAAATGATAAATTGACCATCAATCATGATCTATTTTTTGGTTAGTCTGCTTTTGCTGAATATGGATACAAACAGGTGATTTAGAGAAAACTTTATATGCTATTTGAAATTTTTCAGAAAACTTGGGAGGTAGACAGTCAAAAAAGAGTATTATAGACAGAAACCACGGATGTTGGAGATGTCAAATTCTAAGCATGAGTACCAACCACTCCTTCCTCTCATGTCTGTAGCAGACATCATGCCCCTGATCTTGGACGTGACTTTGTAATTGTTACCATCTTGACAGTATCTATAGAGGAAATGGAACTGGCTATCGAGGTAACACTAGTTGCCATTCTGGTTATGTACTGGAGAAAATTTAACCGATTGCAATGACAGGCTCTATTCTCATTTCACAGGCTTAACCTGAGGGTACTCCATTCTAAGTTGAACTATACTTCATTTATCAAAAGAAATCATGTACTCAAGAGGCACACAGAATAAGAAACCATATCAAAAAAAAAAAAAAAAAAAAAGAAAGAAAAGAAAAAAAAACTGCCCTAATTGAAAGGGGGAAAAAAAAATACTTGAAAGTAAATGCTGAGTAAACTGCTTGGTCTTTGCTGCTGCCTCTTTAAATTCTACTAAGGTTAAATCATGGCTCTTCCATCAAGCATTCTATAAGAGAGATCTACTTGGATGGCACTTCTCACATGCTCCTTCTGGTATGGGTGTCCCCCACTTTTTGAAAGCTCACTTTGTGCCACTTTGCTTTTATGAAAGGCCTAAATTAATATGTTTTCACTAATCAAAAGAAATCAGGAGAGGATTTTTGCCTTTACAAAAAAAGGCAAAGAGCAGACATAGCATTCAGTGTTTGTTTTGCAGGGAGCCACTAAAGAGGCGGGGAGCTCCCACAGCAGTGAGAGTGGCACCACCAATCTCCTTCCCCAGCAACTACACTCAGCATCAAGCTGCCATAGCTTTGAACTGTGTTTATGAGCATCTGTGCTTTATCTTGATTAATTTTGTGCATCCATTATGATTTTTTGAGTTTGGGAACACCCAAAATTTTTTCCCATATAAATTAATGGTACTTGCTTCATCCCTTTAAACCATTTTGGCTTACCAAAGGTTTCATAGAAACACTACTTTCAGATTGAGGGGGCGGGGGAGCGAGTATCATGATTTATTATACATTGTATCATTCCTACTGGAGCAGAGTTAACAGACTCAAAAGGCTACAAAGGCAGTGCAAGTCCCATAAATCAGTGCTTCTCAAGCTCTCTCAATCAGTTTGCTTGTTTATCAATGCATTGTAATCTGGTGTATTTCTAAAATAGTAGTATATTGTAAAATACAAAAGCATTACGCCTAGAAATATGAATGCAAAAGATAGGCATACAAAATACAAGCTCACAGATGTGTAAAATGAGTACTGTTAGAGTAAACACTATGCTGTACGTATCTTAGATAGGTGGTGCAAACAGTTAAGTGCTCGGCTACTAACCAAACGTTGGCAGTTCAAATCCACCCAGAGATGCTTCCGAAGAAAGGCCTAGTAATCTACCTTCAAAAGATTACACCCATTGAACACCCTGTGGAGAACAATCCTACTCCAGAATGAATGAGGTCCGATTTGGCTATACACACACACACACACGTTGTTTTTTGTTTGGTTGGTTAGTGTTTGCTTCACGGATTTACCTTACTAATTTGTGGAAATTTATTAACCAGTCTCTGTAAGGCTGTTTTTTTCACACCAGATGTAGGAGCTTGAAGTCCACAGGTCACAAATCAGAAAGGAAAAATTGACGCAAAGTGGGAGAGTAAGGACAAACAGGAAATCGTAAGTATAAGCTGGTGGTCATGAGGACAGACAGAGACCCACGTCAGGTCTCGTTGCCTCTGACTTTAGTGATGAGGGTATTCTGCAGAATCTGGAGCTTTTAATCACAAAGTTAAACACACACCTGTCCCTGAAGGTGGAGAAGCTAAAGGAGGATCTAGAGGAAGATAGAGCAGTTGCAGCCCAGTTGCTGCTTCATAGGAAGGAGGTGAGTCAGGAAATACTTTACAATGTATATGAGCTCCAAAATGGCTACTGTTTCCCTTCTGCCTTCCAAGTCTTCTACAGGAACCTCTATTATACCCATTCTGACACATAGCCACCCAATCTCGCAGAGTAAAACTGCCCCACAGGGTTTCTAAGGTCGGAATCTTCGTGAAAGCAGACTGCCACATCTTTCTCCTGAGGGTGGCTGGTGGATTGGAACCACGGACCTTTCTGTTAGCAGTCTAGTGCTTAACCACTGCACCACCAGGGCTCCTTGAATCTCTCTTATAAAAAAAAAAATTAGAACACACTGTCGTTGGGTGTCGTTGAGTTGATTCTGACACATAGCCACTCTATAGAACAGAGTAGAACTGCCCCACAGAGTTTCCTTGGCTGTAATCTTTACAGGTCTTTTCCCCCGTGGAGCAGCTAGTGGGTTAAGCAGCCAAGTGCTTAATCATTGCCCCACCAGGGAAGAGAATTCTGGGAAATATCAGTCAGCCTAGTCAAGCAGACATATTACAAACCCACTACAAATGGCTTTGTTCTCCAATTTTTTTTACCCCACATTTGATAAAAAAAATAAGTAATGGTAGGAACAAAACAGCAGTTCACATAAGTTGAGCAAAGAGAAAAGTGTATCAAGTCTGTTTCTAAGATATTTTGGTTTACCAAGAGAAGTCAGAATTCTGAAATATTATGTAAAACATGTCAATCGTTAATTTAAAAATAATGCAAGTTTAAAAAACAAACAAAAATAAACCACTGTGCAGGCAAAACAGGTCTATGTGAGGTACTCAACCCACAAATAGCATTATGCAATTTCTGTACTCGGATGTAGGCATCTTGAGCGCCATATGTTAAAGATATTTAAAGCTCCTCAATACCTTACACTTGGAAAATTTTTTTTTTAAGAGTAAAATAAATGCATACACTACTGAATGAATAAATTGGAATCTTTAGGGTTTTCAGACATTGGAACAATAATCATAGCCCAGATAACATATGCAGCCACTGATATATCAATGATTTTCTTCAGTATTTTCTGTGACTTTCAGTATATTTTATAGCCAATTCGTAAAAAAAAAAAAAAAAAAAATTAAGACGCTAATTCCTCTTACTCATAATCACAAAGTTAAATGAAGATTAAATTGGGAATATAGTCCTTAAAATGGTTATTTGATCCTTGAAAACCTAAAAAAAAATGCAAGGGAGAAGGCAAATACTAAGTCTAAAGCTGCAGAAATTCAGTTTGCAGACCTTGGTAAGCAAGTATATTCTTTTATGAATTATTTATAAACTAATTCAAGTAGCATAAATCACAAATTTCTGACAGATACAGATGGGGTTCTATACTGACAGTCCACCAGGAAGGACAGTTCTGATATGACCTTAAAGTGTTCAGTAATTGTTATTTAGTAGAGCAGTTGAGAATTGTAATATTGCCTGTTTTGTTGCCCAACTTGAAGGAGCACCATGTTGATTAGCATATGTTAAGCCACCTATGTTTTATTGTCTTCCTGGGAGCAGCTGTGCTTGAGAAGCTGATTTCTCTTTGGGCCTTTGAAAAGTAGAAAATCATAACAGTAAAGTCAAAGCAGGCATACTGTGAAAACTGACTTACTATATATATATATCTATGCATATGTATATTCTGAATATACACCTATTTACAGAATAGACAGATAAGATAGGTAAAGATAAGATAGGTGATAGATAAAGATAAGATAGATAGATGATTGATTGATAGATCGATAGATGATAAATGAGAGAGAGACAGATAGATAGATAGATATACAGAACTTCTTTACTTATTGGAAACCCTAGTGGTGTAGTGGTTCAGTGCTACAGCTACTAACCAAAAGGTCAGCAGTTCAAATCCACCAGGTGCTCCTTGAAAACTCTATGAGGCAGTTCTGCTCTGTCTTATAGGGTGGCTATGAGTTGGAATCAACTCAATGGCAACAGGTTTTTTTTTTTAATTCACTTATTGACTATCTTGTTATCCAACATTTCATATTTACAACTATAGTAAAAAACCTACTATCCGACTATTTTGTGTATTATTGATGTATGTCTGATAGTAATGAATGCTGAGGCATGAAGCAGGAGTAATGGTAGCTGTAATGGTTAAGCTTATTGTCAACTTGGCTGGGCCATGATTCTCAGTATTTTGGCAGTTATGTAAGGAAGTAATTTGGCAGTTATGCAACGATAACTCCATTTGTGATCTGATGTGGTCTTCATGTTTGCATAGCCCTTATTTTACGTAAAGACCTGGTCTTTGGAATCTAATCATGTCAATAAGTGAGATGAGGTTGTATGTATATACATATATATTAAGTATACATATGTGTGTATGTGCATGTATCCTGTATTTATGTCTTGTATTATATACACATAGGAGCTGTGGTGGCACAATGGTTAGATACTGCTAACCAAAAGGTGGAGGTTCAAATGCACCCAGCAGCTCTGTGGGAGAAAGATCTGGCCTTCTATTCCTGAAAAGATTTGTTGTTGTTATTAGGTATCGTTGAGTCAGTTCCAACTCATAGTGACCCTATGTACAACAGAATGAAACACTGCCTGGTCCTGTACCATCTTACAATTGTTGCTATGTTTGAGCCCATTGTTGCAGCCACTGTGTCAATCCATCTCATTGAGGATCTTCCTCTTTTTCACTGACCCTTCTACTTTACCAAGCATGATGTCCTTCTCCAGGGACTGGTCCCTCCCAATAACACATCCAAAGTACCTGAGACAAAATCTCACCATCCTTACTTCCAAGGAACCTTCTGGCTGTACTTCTTCCAAGATGGATTTGTTCTTTCTTCTGGCACTCCATGGTATATTCGGTATTCTTTGCCAACGCCATAATTCAAATGCACATTTCTTCTTCAGTTTTCCGTATTCATTTTCCAGCTTTTTCATGCATATGAGGTGACTGAAAATTCCATGGCTTGGGTGAGGCGCACCTTAGTCTTCAGAGTGACATCTTTAATTTTTAACCCTTTAAAGAGGTCTTTTGCAGCAGATTTGACCAATATATCATCTGATTTCTTGACTGCTGCTTCCATGGGCATTTATTGTGGATCCAAGTAAAACAAAATCCTTGAAAACTTCAGTATTTTCTCTGTTTATCATGATGTTACGGCCTAGGAAACCCTATTGCTCAGTTTTACTCTGTCACATGGGGTTGCTATGAGCCGAAGATCGATTAGGCGCACTCACATACTTATGTATTTATAGTTTTTGTTTGCTTGCTTGCATCTTAATAAACCACTTAGTCTACCAAATTCTGGCTGCAGATTTGTTATCATACTCTGGCAGAGAGAAAAACCACAGGTGTTACTCAGGATCAGTGCCAGCTCTTTGAGAAAAACATTCCATATTGTAATATTGCCTATTTGTATCTTAATGTCTTTAAAGGCTTAACGCTCTATCTTTGCTGAGCATGGGAAAGAAAAGGAGAGAGGAAATGCACAAATGAATGAAATTGAATGAATAGCATAAGGAGGACCAGAACATCAAAGTAGAAACTGAGTCAACCAAGAAGACACTAGAAGCCATAAATAGAAAAGAAAGCTAAATAAAGAGAAATAGAAGGTCTTTCAGATGTCAGATAACTGACCAAAAGAGCAAAATGTACCACCATGGGTGTTTGCTGTTACTGGGTGGAAACTGCAGGTTCTTGCTCAGCATGACTCATATTGGTCAATAAACAAGAGAACCATGGTGGGAGAACAGGAAGGCACCTTAATTTTGCTGTACAAGGAGAAGGAGTCAGTCGGAACTGCTGCTGCCAAGACTGCTCTCTAAGGGCGAGAAGACAAGTTACTTTTAAAAGGGGCTTACAAGTAGGGAGTTCATACAAGTTACCTCAGCAATGTTCTTAGTCAGCAACATTCTTAACCATACTACCCAGGCTCAATGGGGTTTGTGTATAACCTCCGCAAAAGCAGGATTCAAACGGGCAGGAAGCCCTGCAAAGGAAACAGGATTTTTAATGCAGCACTGTGGGGGCTCTGCCTCAGTGCTGCATCTGTTTCTTCCCCTCCCAGCCTATTTTTAATGGAATTCAAGAACATTGTTGAGAACTTTACTTATAACACACTACTTGAAAACCAAAATAAATGAGGTGTCAAACACTTTAAACTTCTTACATGTCTATTTTTATACCTATTATGATTTCTTTCAAATTCTAGAAGAAAATCATTTAGTTATTTCATAAGATTTCTTCAAGAAAAAATGTTAGATTCCATATTAAATAATTGAGAGCCATTGTAGTGTAATGTAGACTTGAATTGGCATTTTTAATCAACCAACATAAAATACTGCTGTGTGTGTAATTCAAAATTAAAAATCATTTCCTAAATTTGAGCAGGGGAAGGGGTATCTTTCTTATTAAAGAAGGGTGTCAGTGAGTGTGTTGGCAGCATTTACCTTGGGAGGGTGCTTGAGCACCGCTCCCCAAGCTGACCAGATGGTTCTGGTTTCCGTGAAGTCTGAGAAGCACTGCTTTAGAGTAACAAGTTATTTCTCTTTCATTACCCACTATTTCTCTAAACAAATCAATAATATAGGCATTGACACCTTTCCAACTTTATAGATCTGGAATAGAAGGCTCAGAGGTGAGTTGACTTGTGCTAAGCAATGCACTTATTTGATGGTCGAGTTAGCCATAAACTTTGAGTTATTCAATAAAGTATTTATTCAGTTTCATGAACCAAGAAATGTGGTAAGAATACATAGACAAGTAATTTATAGCCCACTAGTTCACCTAAGGATTCCCTGGATGAAGCAAACGGTTAACAGCAGGGCTACTAACCAAAAGGTTGATAGTTCAATATACCCAGAGCCTCCTCACAAGAAATACCTAGCAATCTGCTTCCGAAAGATCACAGCCGTGAAAACTCTATGGAGCACAGTTCCACTGTGTATCACATAAGGTCATCATGAATCGGAATCGACTTGATGATAGCTGGTTTTGTTTTGATTTTTAACTTCATCTAACCTTGAATTGGAGGAGCCCTGGTGGCAAATTGGTTAAGTGCTCAGCTGCTAACTGAAATATAAGCTGTTCGAACCCACCAGCCTGCTCAATGGGGGAAAGATGTGGGAGTCTGCTTCCATAAAGATTTATAGATTTGGAAACATTATGGGGCAGTTCTACTCTGTCTTTTAGGGTTGCTATGAGTTGAAATTGACTCGATGGCAGTGAGTTTGGTGTTTGGTTTTGAACCTTTTATCTATCTCATTTGGTTTTTGTATTTCCTTTCTTCTAGGGCTGATTATATACAGTGAGGAAAGCCAGTATCAAGCACCAGGTATCAAAACTGTCAGCTGTCAGGACATTTAGGCTCCCTTTCATTCCCTGCCCTGCAGCTTTGGGTTCCAGTGAGTCCAGGCACTTGGAGCACCCAGCATGCTGAGGTGTTGGCCTGGCCTCCGTAGGTATATCATATCCTTTCCTACAGTGAAATTCTTAACAAAAAAAAAATAATGAACATTTAGACTTGGGTATTTAGATTTGTGATCCCAGCCTCAATATCTCTTTCCTTTAAAAATAGGTGCTTTGCAGTCATCAGTTAGCCACACATGTAGAAAGTTATTCTCATCCAAAGTGTAGCAAACAAACATCAAAATAACAGTCAGCCTTTCAAATATTGCTCGTTGCTAATCCGCACGAACTGTGAATTACAACTCATAGAATAAACAGAATCTTAATTACTCTTTTCATCTTGCCTGCCAAGTTTTGTCTCTCGCTTAGAAAATGCAAAAGGAAATCATGAGTTGAAAATAAAATGACTAATGTATGGATATTATATGGACCAGAAAACAGAATATATAACTGTGCAAATGAAAACATGCAAATCTATTCCAGGTTCATTCTTGACTCAGTGTATAACCTTTCTACAATTAGATGTCTTTCTGTTAACTTAAGGCAGTGTGAGAAATGCTGTTGTCTTTCTTATCTATATTTTAGCATCCATACAACATGTATGAAATTTTAACATTCTTTCAAAAGAATATTAGGACAAAGTGTCTCTTATGGCCCTAGAGGTTTATCTATCACTTTCTGAATTTTATAGAAAGGGAGAGAGAAAGAGAAATGTGTGTGTGTATGTGTGTTGAGTTGAACTTTACTCATAGCAATCCCAGATGACAGAGTAGAAATACCCCATAGGGTTTTCTAGGCTGTATTCTTTGTGGGAGCAGATTACCAGTTCTTCCTAAAGCAGAGCCACTGGGTGGAGTCCAACCAACAACATTTTGGTTAGCAGCCAAGGGCTTAACAGTTGAGCCACAAGGGGTACACACACACACACACACAAGAACACACTATGAGATGCAAGAGAGTTGTGTTATTTTATTTTGTTTTCCTTCAAAATTTTCCTGTTTATCTCTTCCACATTTAGGCAAGTGTCTTGTGCTTTCTTGCCTCAGGAAAAACTTGCGTTTTGGCAGAAGACAGAGCTGCTTGCAGGTATTTGCCTTTCTGACTTTTATTACGAATGTTTAAAACCATTGGGAAAATGGAGTTTGAAGAAAGAGAGAAATGACTTTTAAAATACATAAAAATATATTTGACAATTCCAAGTTAAATTTGTTCATAGAATTGATCTAGAAGTCATCATATTGTTAAAAGGTCCATAATGTTGTTTTTGGATGCCATCAGGTCGATTCTGACTCATAGTGAGCCCATGTGACAGAGTAGAACTGCCCCACAGGGTTTTCTAACCTGTAATCTTTACAGGAGCATATTGCCAGGTCTTTCTCCTGCAGAGCCTCTGAGGACCAAATTGCTACCTAGGTAATCTAACGGAAATTAACAATGCTTAAAATTGTATTGCCCCTCAGAACAACTTCTCAAGTCTAATTAGTTATACAAAACCTATAGACTCTGAATAATGTAATCACTTATAAAGTCTTGTAGAAGCTACCGTAAAGCAACAACATTTAGAGATCAGCAATAGTGCACAAAGAATTAGAACACAACCTCTATTTTTTTATCTACCTACCAGAGCCTTGTTGGCACAGTGGTTAGAAGCTTAGGCTGCTAACCGAAAGGTTGGCAGTTGAAATCCACCAGCTGCTCCTTAGAAACACAGTTCTACTCTGTCCTGTAGGGTCGCTACAAGTCAGAATCTACTTGATGGCAATGGGGTTTTTTGGTTATCTCTCTCTCCCTCCTTCCCTTTCTCTCTCTACTTATGTTTGATGCCCCTCAGAGAATATAAACTTTTGAAATGTCACTTTACGTGAAAGAGTACTAGAAAAACAAATATCCTGAAGTGTTTCCTTAATAGTGAGCATTACACATAGAAGATTTCAATACTTGGCCAAGTAATGTATTGTTCTTGTTTAAAATAATATCATTAGATTACTAGGTATAATGCAACACCTTAACTAGAAATTATTTCTTGGGACACGGGCTGACATGGCTGTGGCAATATACTTGTCCATTTTTGCATTCTTGTCTGTTCTGTAATATCTCCTTGGACTCGGGTAGACGTGGCTCTGGCAGCATGCTTGTCCGTTTTCCCATTCTTGCTTATTCTGTAATATTCCTTGGATGTGGGCAGGCATTAGCTCTGGCAGCACACTAGTTGCTTCCTACTTGTGCCTTTTTGAATATATACAGAATAAAACTTTCTTTTTGTTTTACTAAAATTTGATGTTTTTACCCTACAACACCTCAAGCAGATTGCTTGGCTTGCCCCATGGCTTTACATTAGAATCCTGGTTCCTTTGTTTGACACACACCATAACTTTACATTACCCTCTTCTTAACTGCTGCCCCAAAACTAGGGGAAATTAGTGGAAACTGGTTTAGGTGCCATGTTGACATTCAGGATAACCTTTTTGACTTCATACACAGTAACTTCCCCACCTCTGGGTGGAGTTTAACAGCAATTTTCTGCACACAAAATGCATGAAGTTATACATAAACCACCTGACACCTGTGTAGTATAATTAAGAATCTTGCTGATATAACCCATATGAACTTCCTACTTGTAAACTCCTTAAAAGTAACCTTCCCCTTGCTCTCGCTGTGCAGCTTGGCTGCAGCAGCCCCGACTGCTCCTTTCCTTGTGCAATAAAATAGAGGCACATTTCTACTCTCTCTCTCTCAAAAAAAAGAAAAATTCTTTTAACCTTAGCTTTCTTCTCTTTAAAAGAGTCCATCACTCATATTAATGTGACAGTACCAGGATTTAAAATGATAACCTTAACTACTTTAGGTGAAGGGAAGGACAACACTCAATACAGGGAAGGTCAGCTCAACTGGACTGGACCAAAAGCAAAGAAGTTTCCTGAATAAACTGAATGCTTCGAAGGTCAGTGGAGCAAGGGTAGGGGTTTGGGGACTATGGCTTTAGGGGAAATCTAAGTCAATTGGCAAAATAAATTCTATTAAGAAAACATTCTGCATCCCACTTTGAAGTGTGGCGTCTGGGGTCTTAAATGTTAACAAGCGACCATCTAAGATGCATCAATTGGTCTCAATCCACCTAGATCAAAGGAGAATGAAGAACACCAAGGTCACAAGATAATTATGAGCCCAAGAGACAGAAAGGGCCACATGAACTACAGACTTACATTATCCTGAGACCAGAAGAACTAGATGGTGCTCGGCCACAACTGATGACTGCCCTGACAGGGAGCACAACAGAGAACCCCTGAGGGAGCAGGAGATCAGTGGGATGCAGAGCCCAAATTCTCATAAAAAGGCCAGACTTAATGGTCCGACTGAGACTAGAAGAATCCAAGCAGTCATGGTCCCCCGGCCTTCTGTTGGCCCAGGACAGGAAACTTTCCAGAAGACAACTCATTAAACATGGATTGGACTGGACAATGGGTTGGAGAGAGATGCTGATGAGGAGTCAGCTACTTGTATCAGGTGGACACTTGAGACTGTGTTGGCATCTCCTGTCTAGAGGGGAGATGGGAGGGTAGAGAGGGTTAGAAACTGGCAAAATGGTCATGAAAGGAGAGACTGGAAGCAGGAAGTGGGCTGACTCATTAGGGGGAGAGTAAATGGGACTATGTAGTAAGGTGTATGTAAGTTTGTATGTGAGAGACTGACTTGATTTGTAAACTTTCACTTAAATCACAATAAAAATTATTAAAAAAAAATGATAACCTTAAAGACTTCCGACTTGTCTTGGTATACCACTGCTATACAAAATGTTAGACCTTAGCTACATGCAGCTATTTAAATTAAATTTAAATTAATTGACACTAAGTAAAATTAAGTATCCGGTTTTACACTTGCAAACTCACATTTCTAGTCCTCAACAGCCACATGTGCCTAGTGGCTGCCATAATGGAGAACACAGGAATCACTGTCCTATGATCATGGATGATCAGACGGTAATGCTAAAATATCATTGTTTTGATCCCTATGGTTGAATCAAGCCCACCAGCTCTGTTACCTCCATATCGTGATCAAGGAATACATTTTTTTTTTTTTTTTGGTGATGCTGGGAGTCTTAAAGCCTAGAGTCCTAAAGCCACCTCCCACTCCCAAGATGTGCTTTCTTCACTCCAGGGTTATTTTTAAACTGATGTAAATTTAT
Source organism: Elephas maximus indicus (assembly GCF_024166365.1). Taxonomy (NCBI): domain Eukaryota; kingdom Metazoa; phylum Chordata; class Mammalia; order Proboscidea; family Elephantidae; genus Elephas; species Elephas maximus. The sequence continues at coordinate 22,969,928 of NC_064825.1, read as the reverse complement.
ATCCCTTTTTTATATATTTTTAAAAATCACTTCTTTCTTTATTCAAAATCTATCTTCCTAGGTTTGCAGGACAAAAATAATAATCTTCCTAATGGTTTTAAACATTTGTAAACAAAGACCAGAAAGGCAAATAGCTACAGGCAACCCTGTTCTACCAAGACATCTTGCCTGAGGCAAAAAAAAAAAAAAAAAGACAACACACTTGCCCGAATGCTGAAGAGGTAAATAAGAAAAATTTGAAGGAAAACAAAACAACACAACTCTCTCCTATCCCACAGTGTGTTCTAGTGTGTGTGTGTGTGTGTGTGTGTGTGTGTGTATAGCCTATGGGGTATATATATATATGTAGCCTATGGGGTAGTTTTACTCTCTCATATGGGTTGCTATGAGTGGAATTCAACCTGATGATGCCTAACAACATATATGGAAACCCTGTTGGAATAGTGGTTAAGAGCTATGTCTGCTAACCAAAAGATCGGCAGTTCAAATCCACCAGGTGCTCCCTGGAAACTCTATGGGGCAGTTCTACTCTGTCCTATAGGGTTCCTATGAGTTGGAATCGACTCAGCGGCAATGGGTTTGGTTTTTATGGGTTAACAACATATAAATATATACCCTGGACTGCCAAAAGAATGAACAAATCTGTCTTGGGAGAAGCACAGCTAGAATGCTCTTTAGAAGTGAGTATGGTGAGACTTCATCTCATGTACTCTGTACATGTTATCAGGAGGGTTTGGTCCTTATAGAGGGACAGCACGCTTGCTAAAGTACAGGGTCAGCAAAAAAGAGGAAGACCTTCAACAATCTGGATTGATACAGTGACAGCAACAATTGGCTCAGCATAACAAGGATCTTGAGGAAGGTGCAGGACTGGGCAGTGTTTCATTCTGTCGTACATAGGGTTGATATGAGTCGTAACTGACCTGACAGAACCTAACAACAACTATATATATATATATATATATATAAACCAAACCAAACTCATTGCCATTGAATCGATTCTGACTCATAGTGATCCTGTAGGACAGAGTAAAACTGCCCCCTAGGGTTTCCAAACAGCAGCTGGTGGATTCGAAGTGCAGACTTTTCCATTAGCAGCCCAGCTCTTAACCACAATACCACACATACATTTCTCTCTCTAAAATTTAGAAAGTGATAGATAAACCTCTAAGGCCACAAGCCAGGACTACTTCAAGGTTAGTCCTTGAAGCTCTTTCACCTAACTGCCGTCTGTTTTTCACAAATACATCTTCTCCTTCACTGATGAACCTATTGATTCTCCATGACTCCAAATTATCTTCCCAACAGCTCTCGTGGTATCAAGTGAGAAAACTCAGGAGGGGAATTGCATTTCGGTTGCTTCAAATGGGTCATTTTGATTGAGATATATAATGTAAAAATCTTAACAAAATCAAGGGGTATTTTCTAATTAAAGATAAGATACTCTGAAAGAGAAAATTCTTGGCAAATTAAGTTTAAAAAGTTTCATCATTCATTTTTTTAAGTGCCTATACTATGTAGGGTGGATACTTTCGAAAAGCTATGTGGTCATATTTTACCTTAAATTGTTATTAAAGAGCCACTATTCTCAGCCCCACCCCACAACCAGAACCCTAGTGGTCCAAATTGTCCTGCATACCAGTTTGTAGAGCTGTAATTAAATTTAACTGATATATTTAATTAAATGTCATTAATCCATGCTTGTACTCTGAGATTTTTTTTTTTTAAATTACAAGGAGGATGATTTTCTAAATACAAATATCACTAAATGTCTGTTATCTGGGGCTGTTGTAGCAGAAATACACAAGCAGATGGCTTTAACAAAAAGAAATTTATTCTCTCACAGTCTAATAGGCTACAAGTCCAAAGTCAGGGCGTGATCTTCAGGGGAAGGCTTTTTCTCTTTGTCGGCTGTGGGGGAAGGTCCTTGTCTTCAGTCTTCCGCTGGTGGAGGAGCTTATCAGCACAGGAACCTCTGGTCCAAAGGATACACTCTGCTCCCAGCATTGCTTTCTGAGGTCCCCTTAAAGCCCTTAAAATCTCAAGGGACTGACTTAAGACACAGTCTAATCTTGTATATCTCATCAATAAAACTGCCGCTAATCCATCTCATTAACATCAAAGTGATAGGATTTACAACACAAAGGAATAGCACTTCTGATGACAAAATGGTGGACAATCACACAATACTGGGAATCACAGCCTAGACAAATTGACACATATATTTTTGGGGGTGCAATTCAACCCATGACACTAAATATATAAGTAATATAAATAACACCCTGACCTTTCCTCTTTGGAATCAATGCCAGTATCTGGTTTCAATTCTAGACCTTTACTTCTTTCATAAGTTATACTAAAATTCTGGCACTCCAATTTGTCTACCATAGCTTTCTAAATTCACTTAGTACTGAGTAAAATGGAGGATAATCCAGTAATATAACAGTGGGAAACTCTTAGATCACCCAGTAACTTTTCATCATTTCTTAAGTTATGTTGGAATTTGTCCTTTGTTTCCTCTGCACTGTCCTTTCTCAAATATGTAATGTTTTTTCATATCCCTGTTTTTGCAGTTAAGCCCCTATTCAGCACAACTCATGGAGACTTCATGTGTGTCAGAGTAGAGCTGTGCTCTATAAGGATTTCAATGACTGATTTTTCAGATGTAGATGCCAGGTCTTTCTTTGGCGGTGCCTCTGGGGCACTTGAACCTTCAGCCTTTCAGTTAGCAGCCAAGGGCATTAACAGTTTGCACCACCCGGAGATCCCACCTACACACATTAGGTGGGGATTTTTTTCCCAAGAATGAAAAAAAAAAGATAACAAAATAAAAAAGTATATGTGTATGCAAGTATTTTCATGTTACATCTTGCTTTAGTCATGAAATTAGTTTTGACTGGCAAATAATTCAGTCTGGAAGGTCAATGGTCCCCAAAATTGTCTTTTAAATACAGAATATAAAGTATATTCACTATCTGAGTGGAAGCAGCAATAGCTGGGCTGTCTCATAATCATCGTTACAACCAACTCTCAAAAATTACTATATCATATGTGTTATATAAATACTCTACCTCTCATAACTGTTTTGGCTACCAAAGGGTTGGAAAGAAAAACGGACTATCATAGTAGTGGTGGAGTGGGGACTACTACAACAGGGAGAACATTCAAACTATAAGATCAGCAAGTGTCTCAGAGTTAGGGGAAAAGTGGTTTTTCTTTTGGTTTGGCTTATTTATTTATTTAATAGAAACTGAGAGTAAACGAGGACAGAAAAAAAAAAACCCAGATGTGGGGAAGTGGTGAGTAGGTGACATCATCTGATAGTGTAATCTGCTAGAGTCAGACCTCATCCACATCCACGAGGAGGGATGAGAATTGAGATCAGCCCAAAGCTGATTTCTGTAAGGTGGAGGTCAGACTTACCTGTGCTCTCCAACTTCTTTAACCTTTCTGACACCAGCCTCCCTCACCCCCCATGGCACTCTCTACTTCTCTTCTGGGTTTGATAACTCATTGCAATGACCACACAGAACTCACAGACCACACTCAAGATTATGTGGATTATTTGGGAAGTAACAGACTACAATTTAGGATCAGGACTAACTTGAAAATAACAGGATACAACTCAGGAGACAAGATAGAGTTCTTCAATTGAGACAGCTTCCAACCAAGACAGCTCTTAGCTTCTTCTCAGCCATGCCCACAGGCAGGGCGTCTTTCGGTTGGCCCTGACTCTGGGCCTCTTCCATGCTTGGGCAAGTATGACATCTCTAACTCTGCCGAGAAGTGCCTGGAGGCACCCGCTTGGCCAGCAAGCCTCCTGCCCAAGTGCTCTCTATTGCTCCGTGGGTTGGCAAGCCCACTGCAGCTGCCTTGCACTGGTCTCCTGGTCCCTGCCGTGCCAGCTGGTGCCTTGGTTTCTCTGACACTGGACTCTGCTGTGTTTTTGCCACGATTTCTCACCACCTTGTGCCATCTTCAGTATTAACTGCTCTCTCTGCTGTGAGGTCTTCCTCAGGCTCTGAGGAATTGGCTCTTATATTCAATTTCAAGGCAAGGCCCTTCCAGCCAGAGCGTGAATGGACCAGTTCCCACTGGTAGAACACAATTACTCAATTTGTAAAGTAATTGGCCAATTCCTGCAAGGTCACTTGATTCTATGGGGTGGTTTTACATACTCTACATAATAGACTGACCAATTCCTTGTAGATTGTGGCCGAGCCAATAATTTCCAGCAGAATTATAGACTCAAGGCCAAAAAAGACATATATATAAGAGAAACCCATTGTACTGCAGATATTAAAATCAGAAACTTTTCACACCGATGACAGCGTATTCTCCAGGAGGGAACCTTAAACAAGGATATTATGTTAGTTCAGGCTGAGTGTGAGGCAAAGTTCAGGGACCTGGGGGAAGGAGAGAAGCTTGACCAAAGTGTGGTTTATAAGCACTCTGTTTTGGATTGATCAGTGGGGACAAGCAATTCAGTTACTCATTTATAAGGCAAGGAATGGAAATTTGGAGAGTTTGTGTCTGGCTTTGTCATAGGTAGACAAGGTGCCATCTGTGATGTGCCATCTAAGTCATATGGGAAGAGTGTTATTTGCAGTAAACGACTTCCATGAACACAAAAAGGGGGGGGGGATTTCCTTAACCATTGCTGTTTTCCAATATCACAAACTCAGGTAAAATTCAGTATTAACACTGATGACATTCTTTCACTTTTTTATACAATTATAATGGTACATGTGCATTGTACCGCACAGTGTCCCTGTGCTTACTGATCCCTCAGACACCACAGGAGTGTTTTCTTGCATGCAACACATTTGTGACAAAACATTTAAGGGAGAAGGTGAGAGCAAAATATGTTGGATAGCAAATTTTCTTAATATCAAAACAGGCTATTTGGACTTGTCTCCTAATGAAATCACTTACTACATTGGTATCTCCTATGTATTTTCTTTTCTTTTTTTTTACATACACCTTGCCATACACTCCTAATTTCTCTCCCTTTAATAAGATAGCACAGTACTTCCCTCAACTCTCTCTCCTCGTGTCCGTTCTGGTAGCTTCTGGCCCCCTCTGCCCTCTCAACTCCCAACCAGACAGGAGATGCGAGCATAGTCTCACGTGTCCACTTGATCCAAGAAGCTCGTTCTTCACCAGTATCATTTTCCATCCCCTATTCCAGTCCAATCCCTGTCTGAAAAGTTGGCTTTGGGAATGATTCCTGTCCTGGGCTAACAGGACGTCTGGGTTTCATGGCCTCCGGGGTCCCTCCAGTCCCAGTCTGACAATTAAGTCTGGTCTTTTTACAAGACTTTGGGGTCTGCATGCCACTGATCTCCTGCTCCCTCAGGGGTTCTCTGTTGAGTTGCCTGTCAGGGCAGTCGTTGGTTGTGGCCAGGCACCATCTAGCTCCTCCGGTATCAGGCTGCGGTAGTCTCTGGTTTATGTGGTCCTTTCTGTTTCTTAGGCTCATAATTACTTTGTGTCTTTGGTGTTCTTCATCCTTCCTTGTTCCACGTGGGCTGAGACCAATTGATGCATTTTAGATGGCCACTTGCTCACGTTTAAGACCCCAGACATCACCTTCCAAAGTGGGATGCAGAGTGTTTTCTTAATAGGTTTTATTATGCCAATTGACTTAGATGACCCCAGAAACCATGGTCCTCAAACCCCCGCCCCTCCTACACTGGCCTTTGAAGTATTCAGTTTATTCAAGGAAACTTCTTTGTTTTTGGTTTAGTCCATTTGTGTTGACCTCTCCTGTATTGTGTATTGTCTTTCCCTTCACCTAAAATGAAACTTATTTAATATCTAATTAGTGAATACCCCTCTCCCACTTTCCCTCCCTCCCCCCTCTCATAACCATCAAAGAATATTTTTTTCTCTGCTTAAACTGTTTCTCCAGTTCTTATAATAGTGGTCTTATACAATATTTGTCCTTTTGCAACTGACTAATTTCAACTCAACATAATGCCTTACAGATTCCTCCATGTTATGAAATGTTTCACGGATTCATCTTTGTTCTTTATCAATGTGTAGTATTCCATTGTGTGAATATACCATAGTTTATTTATCCATTCATCCATTGATGGGTACCTTAGTTGCTTCCAACTTTTTGATATTGTAAACACTGCTGCAATGAACGTGGGTGTGCATATATCTGTTCGTGTAAAGGCTCTTATTTCTCTAGGATATATTCCAAGGAGTAGAATTGCTAGGTTATATGGTAGTTCTATTTCTAACCTTTTAAAGAAGCAGCAAATCCATTTCCAAAGTGGTTGTACCATTTTACATTCCCACCAGCAGTGTATAAGTGTTCCAGTCTCTCCACAACCTCTCCAACATTTATTATTTTGTGTTTTTTGGATTAATGCCAGCCTTGTTGAAGTGAGATGGAATCTCACTGTAGTTTTGATCTGCATTTCTCTAATGGCTAATGATCGTGAGCATTTCCTCTTGTATCTGTTAGCTGCCTGAATGTCTTCTTTAGTGAAGTGCCTGTTCATATCCTTTGCTCATTTTTTGATTGGGTTATTGTCTTTTTGTAGTTTAGTTTCTGCAGTATCATGTAGATTTTAGAGATCAGGTGCTGGTTGGAAATGTCATAGCTGAAAAGTTTTTCCCAGTCTGTAGGTAGTCTTTTTACTCTTTGGGTGAAGTCTTCAGATGAGCATAGGTGTCTGATTTTTAGGAGCTCCCAGTTATCTGGTTCCTCTTCACCATTTTTAGTAATGTTTTGTATACTGTTTATGCCATGTATTAGGGCTCCTAATGTTGTCCCTATTTTTTCTTCCATGATCTTTATCGTTTTAGATTTTATATTTAAGTCTCTGATCCATTTTGAGTTAGTTTTTGTGCATAGGGTGAGGTATGGGTCTTGTTTCTTTTTTTTTTTTTTCTTTTTGCAGATGGATACCCAGTTATGCCAGCACCATTTGTTAAAAAGACTATATTTTCCCCAATTAACTGACATTGGGCCTTTGTCAAATATCAGCTGCTCATATGTGGATGGATTTATGTCTGGATTTTCAATTCTGTTCCATTGGTCTATGTGTCTGTTGTTGTACCAGTACCACACTGTTTTGGCCCTTATAATAGATTCTAAAATCAGGTAGAGTGAGTCCTCCCGTTTTGTTTTCCTTTTTCAGTAATGCTTTACTTATCTGGGGCCTCTTTCCCTTCCGTATAAAGTTGGTGATTTGTTTCTCCATCTCACTAAAAAATGTCATTGGAATTTGGATCAGAATTGCATTGTATCTATAGATGGCTTTTGGTAGAATAGACACTTTTACTATGTTAAGTCTTCCTATCCATGAACGAGGTATGTTTTTCCACTTATGTAGGTCTCTTTTTTTTTTTTCCTGCTGTACTGCATTCTAGTTTTCTTTGTATAGGTATTTTAGGTCTCTGATTAGGTTTATTCCTAAGTATTTTATATTCTTGGGGAAAAAAAAATTTTCTTGGGGGCCACTGTAAATGGTATTGATTTGGTGATTTCCTCTTCAATGTTCTTTTTGTTGGTGTAGAGGAATCCAACTGATTTTTGTATGTTTATCTTGTATCCTGATATTCTGCTGAACTCTTCTATTAGTTTCAGTAGTTTTTTTGAGGATTCTTTAGGGTTTTCTGTGTATAAGATCATGTCATCTGTGAATAGAGATACTTTTACTTCTTCCTTACCCATCTGGACGCCCTTTATTTCTTTATCTAGCCTAATTGCTCTGACTAGGACCTCCAGCACAATGTTGAATAAGAGTGGTGATAAGGGTCATCCTAGTCTGGTTCCCGTTCTAGAGGGGAATAATTTCAGAATCTCTCCATTTAGGATGATGTTGGCCATTGCCATTGTGTAAATGCCTTTATTATGTTGAGGAATTTTCCTTCTATTCCTATTTTGCTAAGAGTTTTTATCATGAATGGATGTTGGACTTTGTTAAATGCCTTTTCTGCAGCAATTGATAAAATCATGTGGTTCTTGTCTTTTGTTTTATTTATATGGTGGATTACATTAATTATTTTTCTAATGTTGAACCATCCCTGCATACCTGGTATAAATCCCACTTGGTCATGGTGAATTATTTTTTTGATATGTTGTTGAATTCTATTGGCTAGAATTTTGTTGAGGATTTTTGCATCTATGTTCATGAGGGATATAGGTCTGTAATTTTCTTTTTTTGTGGTGTCTTTAGCTGGTTTTGGTATCAGGGATATGCTGGCTTCATAGAATGAGTTAGGGAGTATTCTGCCCTTTTCTATGCTTTGAAATGCCTTTAGTAGTAGTGGTGTTACCTCTTCTCTGAAAGTTTGGTAGAACTCTGCAGTGAAGCCATCAGGGCAAGGGTTTTTTTTTGGGGGGGGAGTTTTTTGATTACTTTTCAATTTCTTTTTTTGTTATGGATCTATTTAGTTGTTCTACTTCTGTTTGTGTTAGTTTAGGTAGCTAGTTTGTCTCTAGGAATTCATCCATTTCTTCTAGGTTTTCAAATTTGGTAGAGTATAATTTTTCTTAGTAATCGTATATGATTCTTTTAGTTTCAGTTGGGTCTGTTGTGATATGGCCCATCTCATTTCTTATTCGGGTCATTTGTTTCCTTTCCTGTATTTCTTCAATCTGGCCAATGGTTTATCAATTTTGTTAATTTTTTCAAAGAATGAGCTTTTGGTCTTGTTAACTCTTTTAATTGTTTTTCTGTTCTCTAATTCATTTAATTCTGCTCTGATTTTTATTATTTGTTTTCTTCTGGTGCCTGACAGTTTCTTTTGTTGCTTTCTTTCTGTTTGTTCAAGTTGTAGGGACAATTCTTTGATTTTGGCCCTTTCTTCTTTTTGTATGTGCATTTATTGATATAAATTGACCTCTGAGCACTGCTTTCACTGTGTCCCAAAAGTTCTGATAGGAAGTGTTTTCATTCTCATTGAATTTCTTTATTCCCTCCTTAATGTCTTCTATAACACGGTCTTTTTTGAGCAGGGTATTATTGAGTTTCCAAGTATTTGATTTCTTTTCCCTGGTTTTTCTGTTATTGATTTCTACTTTTATGGCCTTATGGTCTGAGAAGATGCTTTGTAATATTTTTATGTTTTGGATTCCATTAAGGCGTGCTTTCTGACCTAATATGTGGTCTCTTCTAGAGAGTGTTCCATGTGCGTTAGAAAAGAAAGTGTACTTTGCAACTGTTGGGTGGAGTGTTCTGCATATCTATGAGGTCAAGTTGGTGATTGTGGCAATTAGATCTTCTGTGTCTTTATTGAGCGTCTTACTGGATGTCCTGTCCTTCATTGAAAGTGGTGTGTTGAAGTCTCCTACTATAATTGTGGAAGTGTCTATCTCACTTTTCAATTCTGTTAAAGGTTGCTTTATGTATCTTGCAGCCCTGTCACTGGGTGCAGAAATATTTAATATAGTTATATTTTCCTGGTTAAATTGTCCCTTTAATTATTATGTACTGCCTTTATTTATTCTTTGTGGTGGATTTAACTTTAAAGTCTATTTTGTCAGAAATTAATTTTGCCACTTGCTGCTCTTTTTTGATTGTTGTTTGCTTGATGTATCTTTTTCATCCTTTGAGTTTTAGTTTGTTTGTGTCTCTAATTCTGTGTCTTTTGTAGGCAGCATATAGCTGGATTATGGTTTTTTTTAATCCAATCTGCAACTCTGTCTCTTTATTGATGCATTTAGCCCATTTACATTATGAGTTTAGTGCGTTTAGTGCTGTCTTTTTAATGCCTTTTTCGTGTGTTGTTGAGAATTTCATTTTCCACTTACTTTTTTGTGCTGACAAGTTTCTCTTTGTAAATTGTATGTACCTCTTTTTCATTGTAGTTGAGTTTTTTTTTGCTGAGTCCTTATGTTTAACTTGGTTTTTATTTTGTAGCATGGAATTTTTAGTCTTTTTTGTGGTTATCTTATTATTTACCCCTATTTTTGTAAGTAGAAACTTAACTTGTATCGCCCTATATTGCCTTGATTTCCTCTCCATATGCAGGATCTATGCCTCCTGTATTTAGTCCCTCTTTATGGACTAGTGGAAACCCTGGTGGCATAGTGATTAAGTGCTACAGCTTCTAACCTAAAGTTCGGCAGTTCAAATCCTCCAGGCGCTCCTTGGAAACTCTATGGGGCAGTTCTACTCTGTCCTATAGAGTCCCTATGAGTCAGAATCGACTCAGTGGCAACGGTTTTGGTTTTCTTTTTTATTGATTATTGTCACCTTTTACAAAATGACATCAATGATTCCCTGTTTTGAGAATTTTTTTTTATTAATCTTATTTTTTTTCTGTGATATCTCTATCTGAGTTGATATCAGGATGTTTTGTTCTGTGTCCTTGTGTTGTATTGATATGTGATATTATTGATTTTCTGACCAAAGAATTTCCTTTAGTAATTCTTGTAGCTTTGGTTTGGTTTTTGCAAATTCTCTAGGCTTGTGTTTATCTGTAAATGACTTAATTTCACCTTCATATTTGAGAGAGAGTTTTGCTGGATATATGATTCTTGGGTGGCAGTTTTTCTCCTTTGGCTCTCTCTATATATATCATCCCATTGCCTTCTTGCTTGCACGGTTTCTGCCGAGTAGTCTGAACCTGCTGATTCTCCTTTATCCCTGGCTGCTTTTAAAATTTATCCCTGGCTGCTTTTAAAATTTTCTCTTTATCTTTGGTTTTGGTAAGTTTGATGATAATATGTCTTGGTGATTTTCTTTTGGGATCTATCTTGTGTGAGGTTCGATGAGCATCTTGGATAACTATCTTTTCATGTTTCATGATGTCAGGGAAGTTTTCTGCCAACAGTCTTCAACAATTCTCTCTGTATTTTCTGTTATCCCTCCCTGTTTTGGAATCCCAATCACACACAACTTATTCTTCTTGATAGAGTCCCACATGATTATTAGGCTTTTTCATTTTTTTAAATTTTTTTATCTGATTTTTCTTCAAGTATATTGGTGCCAATTGCCTTATCCTTCAGCTCCCCCACTCTGCATTCCAGTTCCTTGATTCTGCTCCTCTGACTTCCTATTGACTTGTCTAATTCTATAATTTATTGTTAATCTTTTGAATTTCTGAATGCTGTCTCTCTATGGATTCTTTCAGTTTATTAAATTTTTCACTATGTTCTTGAATAAACTTTTTGATTTCTTCAACTGCTTTACAAGTGTGTTCCTTGGCTTTTTCTGTAGATTTCCTTTTTCATTTCTGATGTCATCCCTGATGTCTTTAAGCATTCTGTACATTAGTCTTTTGTAGTCTACATCTGGCACTTACAGGACTATATCTTCATCTGGGAAAAGTCTTGATTCTCTGATTTGGGGTTTGTAGAAGCAATCATGGTCTGCCGTCTCTGAGCCATATATAAGTTATTGTAATGATTTATTTTATATTTGCTCACTGAGTCTTATCTTTTTGTTTTGTTTGTTACAATATAGCCAGATGGGCTTCTCAAGTGCACTGATTTGATTGTTAGAGCCTTTGAATCACTTATGTCCTGTTACCAAATGATTAGAGCTGTACCAGGTATATAAGCCTATGAGTCCATTCACTATTCTTGAATAGAACCAGCTCAGGAGTCCTGAGAGTGGGTCACCTAGTGTGTGGTGTAGGCTTTCACCTATTAGAGGAGTAGTGGTGATGGTTGTATGCTCCGGTTTCTAGTAGCAGTAGGGGGTCACACTCTGAGGAGGGCAGGGTGCTGACAGCCTTCTCCCAAGTGCCAGGGGGAAGGAGTGTCTCTGTTCTCTAGAGCGCTCTGGTGGGTGGGCTCTGCAGCTGTACCTTAGGCATGCAGTGCTTGTACCTCTAAAGACTGGTAGGTAACACTCTTCTCAGGCCCCTTTACCAGGTTGTTAGGTGGTGTGGATGGAGCGTCAGCCCTCAGTTCCCTGCTGTGGGTCAGTGAGGGCTCTGTTTAGTAGGTAGAGTAGTATCAGACCTCCAAAACCTACCTCTCTACTGCTCAGCTGAAACAATTACAATCCAACCACTAACAGAATAGTCTTTGTATTATAATAGCCACCTGGTTCCATGCTGGGGTGAAAGCCACAGCCTGTGGATCTCTTATGCCTGGATGGAGCTGCGTCTGTTCTGTTCTTCCAGTTTAGGAAAGTCAGGAAAGGATTTTTCCCCAGATTGTTAATTTGCTGCTTTTCCCAGGTCAGGAGAATGGGTTAGAGGAAAAAAAAAAAAAAAAAAAAGCAGAGCACTTCTTTCCCTGGACCAGGGAATTAGAATGTTAATGAAGCCAGCTGGGGCAGGGAGAGGAGGGATCAGATAGATAGGAGAGAGTAGTGCAGTAGGATAGACAAAATTACTTATCTTTTGTGGCGAGGGCTGTTTTATCTGAGATTTGAGAGGGGTGTGTAGCCTGTGTGCTGGCTGGGTCCCCGCCAAGATTGCCCCAGGGGTTTCGGACTGCATCCCGTGCTTGTCTTGTCTCAGGAAGCCATCATTAGCCCCACTGCACTTGTTCCAAAGCCCAGCACCAAAGGATCAGGGCTGAGGTGCTGCTTCTGCACAGTTTCTCACTCCTCTGTCACTCAGGTTGATTTGTAGCCTGTGTGCAGCAGCTGGGTCCCCATGGTGATTGCCCCTTGGGGTTAGGGCTACTTCCCATGCTTGCCTTGTCTCAGGAAGCCACCATCAGCCCAACTGCACTTGCTCCAAAGCCCAGCACCAAGGGATCAGGGCTGGGATGCTGAGCACTGGATTCCACAACTAATCGCTGCTTCATCGAGGTCTTTTGCTCCCGTGTCACTCAGGTTGATTCCTTGGTTCCGTGTTTGAAGGTCAGGGTTCGCAGATTGTCATGTATGTAATCAATTGACTTTTTTTTGAGTCTTTGTTTCAATAGGGTTCAGCAGAATCTTCTGCCTAGTCAGCCATCTCGGTCCCACCTTGAGAATCCTATGTATTTTCTTGATAGCTTAATTATAATTTGGATCTAAAATAGAATACGAACTTCAAAAAAGGACTAATTATTTCTAATTATAATGAGGTTTTACCTGGTTTTCAGTTCTTTATGCTCTTAGAAATTGGCTAGATTTGTGTTAGAAATTGAAAACCTGTTGCTGTCAAGTTGATACTGATCATAGAGACCATAACGGACAGGGTTAAACTGCTGCTTAGGGTACCCAAGGCTGTAATCCTTACGGAAGCAGATTGCCACATCTTTCTCCTGAAGAACTGTTGGTGGGTTCAAATAGTTGACCTTTCAGTTAGCACCTGTGTGCTTAACCGCTGTGCCACCAGGGTACCTTAGCAACTGAGAAGGACCAAAATATTTCAGAAATCCCGGGATCATTTTTATGGATGGTTGCTAGCGTTTAGTTAATTCCATTCAACTTTATGATCACAGAGTTAAGGATGGGGGGCAGGGGAAGAAGAAAGGGTGAGGAAGGAAATCAATTGAGCACCTTCTAAAGTCTAGGTCCTTAACACGTATTACATCTTTTAGCACCATCCCCCCAAAAGCAAACTACCTTATATGCTGGTGTTTTGCATTTGATTCTTTAAGCATGATTTGTAGCAGAAACTGTTGGTGCCCCATTCCATATTCTCCAGTACTTACTACTTTAATGCCCACCAACCTGACTTGCAACTCTCAGTTCTATCACTTCTTTGTCTGTGTAATCTATGCTGATGTTGGGCCCTGCTTTGCCACATGCACAGAACACCAACTGTAGTCTTTTCAGTGGGTTTAAGCTTTTGTAAGTAAAATTCAGGAGGCAAGTGAATTCAAGAATCTCTGCCTTCTGCAGAGACAAGAATCTTCCCTGAAGAAAGCAAAGGTACTTTTTAATTTTTTTCAGCAGCCGTCTCTCTCCTGCCAGTTTTCTCTCATGTCCCAAGTAAACTACTTTTGTGAGAATCAATACTTCTGGAAGTATCAAAACAAAAACACTAATGTTGTCACCTAATAATTTATGATGTTACAGCCTTGGTACCAAAGGATACTTAAGGGCAAACCGAAGTATAAATCTTTGTTTTTATCTGTTTCCCTGCTCTACCCTCTTCTACAACAACAAAAAGGTGGAGGAAGAGAAGAGGTGAAGATTAAAAACAAGAATATTTTCTTCTTATTCTTAGCCCAAATATATGACACAAGATGTCAAATTCAAGCAGATGATGTGTCAGGACAAAATATTGCATTAAGCTGTTTTATTTGGTATGACTTGGAGTATTTTAATTCCTCAACAGAGTGTTTTATGACATACAGAATGAAAACCAGGTACCTAGACTATCAATTCCAGATGTCAGGTAATTCACCTCGAATGGAAGTCTGTTCTTCCTCCCATCTACCTATGAAAACTCTTCACTTATTATTTTCTGTGCTATAGCTCCAGGTCATGCCATAGCCTTTTAGTGTTTTCTGTAACTTTTTCAGGATACTGTATCCATACACAATTACTATTATTACAGTATTTTTTATCTTAAAATCTTTTTTTCATAAGCTTTGGCTTTCTACACAAGTTAGTCTATATTTATTATGGCTTAGAAAACACCAGACTTCCCCCATGTTGTATGTGCATACACACATACACGTATTTTACACTAACCTACAAAAATATGTTACCTTTATAAACAGCCTAAGTGAACATTAAGTATGTGTCATCGGAAAAGAGGAAAACCCTCAACAAGTTGGATTGAAACAGTGGCAGCCAGGATGGCCTCAAACATAGCAATGATTATGAGGATGGTGCAGGACTGCGCAGTGTTTTGTTCTGTTGTACATAGGGCAGCTATGAGTCAGAAACAATTTGACAGCACCTAACAACAACAAAGTGAACAATGCTCCTTGCCATGCTCAAAAAACTATGGAATGCATTCGTATCTGTGGAGGTATCTCACAAGGTCGTCCTTTCCTTGATTTGTCCACATTCAAATCAAGTGAGACAGTAAGCAATGTGGTTTAAGAGCTTAAGCTCTATATTGAGACAAAACTAGTAGTGATCTTTGTTCTGCCTGGTGTTAGCTGTATATTTTAGACATGTTACTTATTTGTTCTTCACTTTCTTCATCAGTAAAACAAAGATATTAATTTTGGTGGTATAAGAATTAAATTAAGTACCACAAGAAAATATTTGCTACGATGTCCATGAATAGCATTATCCAATGAAAGTAAGTTGTTAATAATAATAATAGTGATGATAATAAGCATTTTCTATTTAACAGTAAAAGCACTAGTGAAAAACAAATGCACTCGTTTTGTCACTAATTCCCAGATGGCAAGCAAATCCTTCTCTAAAATCTTCATTGAATATTGAAATGCACAATGAACTGCAGGGGGGAAAAATCTAATGTTTAAGCAGTTTGGTTCCCTGGCCTCATCTGTATGAAAACATTGTGTGGCAATCTATCTATTTAAGCTTTCAATTAGCTTTTATGAAGATCCCAAATAAAGCATTTTCTTCAAGTTTGAATGGCCTAGCATACATTTACTAATTTAAGTATGGGAGGCAAATGTTTTAAACAATGGAGTCTTTGCCATTATTCTGATAACAGATACAATGAGCCCTCCTGCAAAAGCCTCCCTCCCCTGCTTCTTCAACAAACATCAACTCTGTAAAATATATTTTTTTAAAGTAGTAATTTGATGCTTTCTAGATACAGTGAGCACAGACAATGAAAATCCTTTTAATTATCTCTACCCTCAACGCCCAAACATTATAAAAATGTAGTGGCAAGGGGAATCGAGCACTAGAAAAGTGATTACTCAAAGACAACATCGACTTTTATTTGCTTATTCCCAAATCATCCGTATTGAGCAAAACACTCGATAGCATAAAGCATTCAGTGGAACCTTTCATAAAAGACTCACAAGTTTCGGGGATTGTTGGCCTCATTAGTAAGTGACAACCAGATGTACTTGTATGTTGCAGCTACCTTTTGGAGACTTCCCTCTTAGGAAGTATTTGTTGAATTACTTATATAATAAGGAATTTTATTCACATATCGATGTACTCAACCTGTGGTCCATCATATTTATATAAAATCAGTGTTAATTGCTTAAATATTAGCCAGCATCCTTTAAAAATGAATCCTGCCTAATATTTAGTTTTTCAGTAATATGCAAATTCCATCCCTCCCTCTGTAATGAGGACAAATTACATGTTCATTTGAGTATACTACATGAACAAGCAACCACAATGTGGAATTATGAGCTGCGGAAGTGAGGTATTGGTTAAATAATTGATGCATATTGAGAAGAAGAGAATACACAGGCGTACCTCATTTATTGCTCTTTGCTTTATTGTGGCTCACAGATATTACTTTCTTTTGCTCTTTGAAGATTTGTGATAGCCTTGTGTCCATACCATCTATTGGAGCCATTTTTCCAACAGCATGTGATCTCTTCTTGTCTTTGTGTCACATTTGGACAATTCTCACACATATTTCAAACTTTTTCATTATAATTATATCCCTGATGGTGATCTGTGCTCAGAGATCTTTGATGTTACTAGTGCAATTGTTTTGGGGAGCCACAAACCTCTCCCATATAAGACGACGTACTTAATCGATAAGTGCTGTGCATACCTTGACTGCTCCACTGACCTGGCGTTTCTCCATCTCTCTCCCTCTCCTTGGGCCTGCTTATTCCCTTAGACATGACAATTTTGAAATTAAGCCAGTTAATAACCATACAATGGCTTCTAAGTGTTCAAGTGAAAGGAAGAGTCTCAAGTCTCTCACTTTAAATCAAAAGCTAGAAATGATTAAGCTTAGTGAGGAAGGCATGTGGAAAACCAAGACAGGCTGAAAACTAGGACTCTTGCACCAAACAGCTGAGTTGTGAATGCAAAGGCAAAGTTCTTGAAGGAATTAAAAGTGCTACTCCAGTGAACACACAAATGATAAGAGAGTGAAACAGACTTACTGTTGATATAAAGTTTTAGAGGTCTGGATAGAAGATCAAACCAGCCCCAACATTCCTTAAACTAAAGCCTAATCCAGAGCAAGGCTCTCTCTTCAATTCTTTGAAGGCTCAGAGAGAGGTGAGAAAGCTGCAGAAGAAAATATTGAAGCTAGCAGAGGTTGGTTCATGAGGTTTAAGGAAAGGTGCCATCTCCATAACATAAAAGTGCAAGGTAAAGCACCAAGTGCTGATGTAGAAGCTGCAGCAAGTTATCCAGAAGATAAAATAGTCAATGAAGGACACTAAACAACAGATTTTCAGTGTTAACGGAATAGCCTGATATTAGAAGAAGATGCCCTCTAAGACTTTCCTAGCTACAGGGGAGAAGTCAATGCCTGGCTACAAAGCTTCAAAGGACAGGCTGGCTCTCTTATTAGGGGTTAATGCAGGTGGTGACTTTAAGTTAAAGCCAATGCTCATTTACCCTTCTGAAAATCCTAGAGCTGTTAAGAATTATGCTAAATAGACTCTGCCGATGCCCTATAAATGGAACGACAAAGCATGGATGACAGCGCATCTGTTTGTAACAAGGTTTACAGAATATTTTAAACCTACTTTTGAGACCTACTGCTTAGAAATAAAAATTCCTTTCAAAATATTACCACTCTTGGACAATGCACCTGGTCACCCAAGAGCTCTGATGTTTTCATATCTGCTAACACAAGATCCCTTCTGCAGCCCATGGGTCGAAGAGTAATTACAACTTTCAAGTCCTACTCTTTAAGAAACACATTTTGTAAGGCTATAGCTGCCATGGAGCCCTGGTGGTGCAGTGGTTACGGGCATGACTGCTAACCAAAAGGTTGGCAGCTCAAATTCACCATGTGTTCCGTAGAAACCCTATGGGAAGTTCTACTTTATTTTATGTGATCGCTATGAGTCAGAATGGACTGGATGGCAACAGGTTTTTTGTTTTTTTTTAATAGCTGCCATAGATAGTGATTACTTTGATCTGGGCACAGTAAATTGCAAATCTTCTGGAATGGATTCACCATTCTAAATGGCATTAAGAACATTCGTGATTCACGGGAGGAGTTCAAAATATCGACATTAATAGGAGTTTGGAGAAGTTGATTCCAACACTCATGGATGACTGTGAGTGCTTCAAGACTTCAATGGAGGAAGTAACTACAGATGTAGTGGAAATAACAAGAGAACTTGAATTGTAAGTGGACTCTGAAGATGTGACTGAATTACTGCAATCTCATGATAAAACATTAACTGTAGAGGAGTTGCTTCCTGTGGGCGAGCAAAGAAACTGTTTATTATTATTATCATTGTACTTTAGATGAAGGCTTACAGAACAAACTACCTTCTCATTAAAAAATTAGTACGCATATTGTATTGTGACAGTGGTTACCAACCCCACAACATGTCAACACTCTCCCTTCTCCACCTTGGGTTCCTTATTACCAGTTTTCCTGTCCTCTCCTGCCTTCTAGTCCTTGTCCCTGGGCTGGTGTGCCCCTTTATTCTCCTTTTGTTTTATGGGCCTGTCTAATCTCTGGCAAGGGTGAATCTCAGGAGTGACTTCATTACTGAGCTAAAGGGTCTCTGGGTGCCATACTCTCAGGGTTTCTTCAGGCTCTGTCAGGCTAATAAGTCTGGTCTTCTGTTGTGAGTTAGAATTTTGTTCTACATTTTTCTCCAGCTCTGTCTGGGACACTGTTGTGATCCCTGTCAGAGCAGTCAGTGGTGGCAGCCAGGCACCATGTAGTTGTGTTGGTCTCAGACTGGTAGAGGATCTAGTAGTTGTGGTTCATTAGTCCTTTGGACTAATCTTGGCCTTGTCCCTTTGGTTTTCTTCATTTTCTCTTGTTCCTGACAGAGTAGAACCAGTGGGGTATCTTAGATGGCCACTCACAAGATTTTAAGACCCTAGATGCCACTCACCAAAGTAGAAATGTAGGACATTTTCTTTATAAACTGTTTTATGACAATTGAGTTAGGTGTTCCCTGAGACCATAGTTCCCACAGGCAGTCCAGTAATTTGGTCCCTCAGAGAGTTTGGATGTGTCTGTGGAGCTTCCATAGCTTTGCCTTGGACAAGTTGTGCTGGCTATTGTGTACTGTCTTACACTTCATCAAAATTACCACTTATCTATTGTCTAGTTAGTGTTTTCTGTCCCCACCTTTCCCCTTCCTTGTACTCATCAAATATTGTTTCTTTTTGTGTGTAAACCTTTTCATGACTTTTTATTGTAGTGGTCTCATACAATATATGTCCTTTTGTGAATGACTTATTGCACTCAGCATAATGCCTTCCAGATTCACCCATGTTGTGAGATGCTTCACAGATTCATCATTGTTCTTTATTGTTGCGTAGTATTCCATTGTGTGTGTGTACCATAGTTTGCTTGTCCACTCACCTGTTCATGGGCATCTAGGTTATTTCCATCTTTTTGCTATCGTGAACAATGCTGCAACGAACATGGGTATGGATATGTTTATTCATGTGACAGCTCTCGTTTCTCTAGGATATATTCCTAGGAGTGGGATTGCTGGATCATAAGGTATTTCTATTTCTAGCTTTCTAAGGAAGCACCGTATCATTCTCCAAAATGGATGTACAAGTTTATATTCCCACCAGCAATGCATGAGAGTTCTAATATCCCTGCAGTCTCTCCGGTATTTGTTTTCTGTTTTTTTAATTAGTGCCAGTTTTTTTTTTTAATGCCAGTGTTAGATGATACCTTATTGTGGTTTCAGTTTACATTTCTCTAATGGCTAGTGATTGGGAGGATTTCCTCCTGTGTCTGTTAGCCCCCTGAATGTCTTCTTTAATAATGCGTCTGTTCAGTTGTCTTTTTGTTGTAGAGGTGTTAGATTTTCCTATAGATTTTAAAGAATAGAACTTTGGGATTTTTCATAACCCAGTTTTTTCCCCCAGTCTGAAGGTTCCCTTTTTACTGTTTTGGTGAGGTCTTTTGATGAGCGTAGTGTTTAATTTTTAGAAGATCCCAGCTACCTAGCTTATCTTCTGGAGTTTATGTTTTGTTAGTTATGGTTCGTATCCTGTTAATGCCATGTATCAAGGCCACTAGTGTTGAACCTATTTTTTCTTCTACGATCTTTCTAGTTTTGGGTTTTATAGTTAGGTATTTGACCCATTTTGAATTAGTTTTGTGTATGGTGTGAGATTGGGCCCAGTTTCATTTTTTTTGCAGATGAACATCCAGTTTAGCTAGCACGATTTGTTAAAAAGACTGTCTTTTCTCATTTGATGGACTTTGAGTTCTTGTCAAAGATCAGGTGACCATAGGTGGATGGATTTACATCTGGATTCTCGATTCTGTTCCATTGATCAACGTATCTGTTATTGTACCATACCAGGTTGTTTTGACTACCATAGCTGTATAGTAGGTTCAGAGGTTAGGTAGTGCAAATCCACCTACTTTCTTCTTCTTCTTCAATAGTGCTTTATTACCTGGAACCTCATCCCTTTCCTTATAAAGTTGATGATATGCTTTTCCATCTCTTTAAAAAATGTTGTTGGTACTGAAACTAATAGAAGAGTTCAGCAGAGTATGAGGATACAAGATGAACACACAAAAATCAGTTGGATTCCTCTACACCAACAAAAAGAACATCGAAGAGGAAGTCACCAAATCAATGCCATTTACAGTAGCCCCCAAGAAGATAAAATACTTAGGAATAAATCTTACCAGAGATGTAAAAGACTTACACCAAGAAAACTACAGTACACTTCTGCAAGAAACCAAAAGAGACTTACATAAGTGGAAAAACATACCTTGCTCGTGGATAGGATGACTTAACATTGTAAAAATGTCTATTCTACCAAAAGCCATCTATACATTTAATGCAAATCCGATCCAAATCCCAAGGACATTCTTTAATGAGATAGAGAAACAAATTACCAATTTCACATGGAAGGGAAAGACGCCCCAGATAAATAAGGCATTACTGAAAAAGAAAAAACAAAGTGGGAGGTCTTACTTTACCTAATTTTAGAACCTATTATACCTCCTCAGTAGTCAAAACAGCCTGGTACTGGTACAACAACAGATACATAGACCAATGGAACAGAATTGAGAATCCAGACATAAACCCATCCACATATGAGCAGTTGATATTTGACAAAGGCCCCAAAACAGTTAACTGGGGAAAAAACAGTCTTTTTAACAAATGTTGCTGGCATAACTGGATATCCATCTGCAAAAAAATGAAATAGGACCCATACCTCACTCCATGCACAAAAATGAGCTCAAAATGGACCAAAGACCTAAATATAAAATCTAAAATGATAAAGGTCATGGAAGAAAAAATAGGGACAACGTTAGGAGCTCTAATACATGGCATAAACAGTATACAAAACATTACTAAGAATGCAGAAGAAAAACTAGATAACTGGGAGCTCCTAAAAATCAAACACCTATGCTTATCTAAAGACTTCACCAAAAGAGTAAAAAGACTACCTGCAGACTGGGAAAAAGTTTTTAGCTATGACATTTCCAATCACTGCCTGATCTCTAAAATCTACATGGTACTGCAAAAACTCAACTACAAAAAGACAAATAACCCAATTAAAAAATGGGCAAAAGATATGAGTAGACACTTCACTAAAGAAGACATTCAGGTAGCTAACAGATACATGAGGAAATGTTCCTGATCATTAGCCATTAGAGAAATGCAGATGAAAAGTACAGTGAGATTTCATCTTGCTCCAACAAGGCTGGCATTAATTTTCAAAGAAACACAAAATAATAAATTTTGGAGAGGCTGTGAAGAGATTGGAACACTTCTACACTGCTGGTAGGAATGTAAAATGGTACAACCACTTTGGAAATCAATTTGGTGCTTCCTTAAAAAGCTAGAAATGGAATTACCATACAATCCAGCAATCCCACTCCTCAGAATATATCGTAGAGAAATAAGAGCCTTTACACGAACAGATATATGCGCACCCATGTTTATGGCAGCACTGTTTACAATAGCAAAAAGATGGAAGCAACCAAGGTGCCCATCAGCAGATGAATAGTTAAATAAATTATGGTATGTTCACACAATGGAATACTACACATCGATAAAGAACAGTGATGAATCTGTGAAACATTTCATAACATGGAGGAACCTGGAAGGCATTATGCTGAGTGAAATTAGTCAGTTGCAAAAAGACAAATATTGTATAAGACCACTATTATAAGAACTTGAGAAATAGTTTAAACTGAGAAGAAAACATTCTTTTGTGGTTTTTTTAAAGGAGGGAGGGGGGGTGGGAGAGGTGTATTCACTAATTAGATGGTAGATAAGAACTACTTTAGGTGAAGGGAAAGACAACACACAATACAGGGGAGGTCAGCACAACTGGACTAAACCAAAAGCAAAGAAGTTTCCTGAATAAACCGAATGCTTTGAAGGCCAGTGTAGCAGCGGCAGGGGTTTGCGGACCATGGTTTTAGGGGACATCTAAGTCAATTGGCAAAATAAACTCTATTAAGAAAACATTCTGCATCCCACTTTGAAGCGTGGCATCTGGGGTCTTAAACGCTAGCAAGCAGCCATCTAAGATGCATCAATTTGTCTCCACCCACTTGGATCAAAGGAGAATGAAAAACACCAAGGACACAAGGTAATTACAAGCCCAAGAGACAGAAAGGTCTACACGAACCAGAGACTACACCACCCTGAGACCAGAAGAATTAGATGGTGCCTGGCTACAACCGATGACTGCCCTGACAGGGAGCACAACAGAGAACCCCTGAGGGAGCAGGAGAACAGTGGGCTGCAGACCCAAAATTCTCATAAAAAGACCAGACTTAATGGTCTGACTGAGACTGGAAGGATCCCGGTGGTCATGGTCCCCAGGCCTTCTGTTTGCCCAGGACAGGAACCATTCCCAAAGCCAAGTCTTCAGACAGGGATTGGACTGGACAATGGATTGGAGAGGAATGCTGGTGAGGAGTGAGCTTCTTGGATCAGGTGGACGCTTGAGACTATGTTGGCCTCTACTACCTGGAAGGTAGATGAGAGGGTAGAGGGGGTTAGAAGCTGGCAAAATGAACATGAAAAGACAGAGTGGAGGGAGAGAGCGGGCTGTCTCATTGGGGGAGAGTAATTGGGAGTATGTAGCAAGGTGTATATAAGTTTTTATGTGAGAGCCTGACTTGATTTGTAAACTTTCACTTAAAGCACAATAAAAATTATATATTAAAAAAAAAGAATGTTTTTGATCTTTAAATTGATAATGCGTTGTATTTGTAGGTTGCTTTGGGTAGAATTGTCATTTTCACAATGTTGAGTCTACCTATCCATGAGCATCGTATGTTTTTCAATTTATGTAGTACTCTTTTGATTTCTTAGTATTTTGTATTTTTCTTTGTATAAGCCTAGGTCTTTTATATCTCTGGTTAGATTTATTCCTAAGTATTTTATTTTTTTAGGGGCTATTATAAATGGTACTTGTTTTCTGATTTCCTTTTCATCGTTCTGTTTATTGGTGTATAGAAATCGAACTAATTTTTGTGTGTTTATTTTGTATCCTGCCACTCTACCAAATCTTTCTATAAGTTCCAATAGGTTTCCCGTGGAGTCTTTTGGGTTTTCAGTGAACAATATCATATTGTCCAAAAATAGAAGCAGTTTTACTCCTTCATTACCAATTTGGACGACCTTTATTTCTTTTCTTGTCTTATTTGTCTAGCGAGAACTTCCAGCACGATGTTAAATAGGAGTGATGATAAAGGGCATTCTTATCTTATTCCTGTTCTCAAGGAGAATATTTTCAGCCTCTCTCCATTAAGAATGATGTTGGCTGTTGGTTTCGTATAACTAAAACTAACTAACCATTTGCCATTGAGTCAATTCTGTAGAACTGCCCCATAGAGTTTCCAAGGAGCAGCTGGTGGATTCAAACTGCCAACCTTTTGGTTAGCAGCCATAGCACTTAACCTTTACACCAGCAGGGTTTCCTGTGTTAGTATAAAAAAAAAAAAAAATTTTTTTTTTTTTTTTATTAGATGCCCTTTATTATGTTAAGGAATTTCCCTTCGATACCTATTTTATTGAGAGTGTTTATCAGGAAATGGTGTTAAGACTTTGTTGAACGCCTTTTCTGTGTTGATTAATATGATCATGTAATTCTTTTATTTATGTGGCGGAATACATTGGTTGATTTTCTAGTGTTGAACCATCCTTGTGTGCCTGGTACAAATCCCGCTTGGTCGTGGTGTATTATTTTTTTGATTTGATGCTGAATTCTATTGGCTAGAATTTTGTTGAGAATTTTGCATCTATATTCATGAGAGATATTGGTCTGTAATTTTCTTTTTTTGTAGTTTCTTTTCCTGGTGTTGGTATCAGGATTATGGTGGCTTCATAGAAAGAATTAGGGAACATCACTTCCTTTTCTACGTTCTGAAAGATTTTGAGTAGTACTGGTGTAAGCTCTTCTCTGAATGTTTGGAAGAATTCCCCAGTGAAGCCATTTAGGTCAGGGCTTTTTTTTTTGTTGGGAGTTTTTTTTTTTTAAAAATTATCTTTCCAATCCCTAATCTTGTTACGGCTCTGTTCAGATTTTCAACTTCAGTTTGTGTTAGCTTGGGTAGGTAGTGTGTTTCTAGAGATTTGTCTATTTCCTCTAGGTTTTCATATTTGTTGAAGTATAGTTTTTCATAGCACTCTGTTATGATCCTTTTTATTTCAGTTGGGTCTGCTGTATTGTCCCTCAATTCATTTTTTATTTGAGTTATTTGTGTTCTTTCTTCTTTTTCTTTTGTCAGTTTGGCCAGTGGTTTGTCTATTTTGTTGATCCTCTCAAAGAACAAACTTTTGGTGTTTTTGTGTCTTTCTATTCTCTGTTTTATTTTTCCGCTCTAATCTTAATTATTTCCTTTCTTCTGGTGACTGGGTGCTTCTTTTGCTGTTCTCTTCCTATTTTTTTGAGTTGTGTAGCTAATGTTTTGATTTTGTTGCTTTCTTCTTTTTGATGTGTGCATCTATTGGTATAAATTGACTTCTGGGCACTGCCTTTGTTGTGTCCCAAAGGTTTTGGTATGATGTGTTTTCATTATTGTTTGATTCTAGGAATTTTTTGATTCCATCTTTGATTTCTTCTATTACCCAGTGATTTTTAAGCAGGGTGTTGTTCAGTTTCCATGTAATTGATTTTTTTTTTCCATGCTTTTCCTATTGTTGATTTCTACCTTGATGGTATTGTGATCAGAGAACATAATTTATATTTTCTCAATGTTTTGGATTTTGTTGAGGGTTGTTTTGCAGACTAACATGTGGTCTGTTTTAGAGACTGTTCCATTTATGTTGGAAAAGAATATGTACTTTGCAGCTGTTGGGTGCAGTGTTCTATATATGTCTATGAAGTCAAATTGGCTGATTGTGCCTTTTAGCTCTTCTGTATCTTTGTTGAATTTGTAGATGCCCTGTCCTTTACTGAGAGTGGTGTGTTGAAGTCTCCTGCTATTATTGTGGAACTGTCAATTTCTCCTTTCAGTGGTGTTGGAGTTCGTTTTATGTATTTTGGAGCACTGTAATTGAGTATGTAGATATTTATTGTGGTTATGAGTTCATGATGGATTGTCTGTTTAATCATTATATAATGCCCTTCATTGTCTTTTATGGTGGATTTTGTTTTAAAGTCTATTTTATCTGAGATTAGTATTGCCATTCCTGCTTTTTTTGGCAGCTGTTTGCTTGATATATTTTTTTCCATCATTTGATTTTTAATAAATTTACACCTTGTTTCTAAGGTATGTCTCTTGTAGGTAGCATATTGATGGATCCTGTTTTCGTGTCCATTTTGTCACTCTGTTTATGGGTGCACTTAGGCCATTTACGTTCATGTAATTATTGATATGTGTGAGTTTATTGCTGTCATTTTGTAGTGCTCACATTTTCTTTGTTCCTCTTACTCTCCTGTGCTGAATTCCTTTGGTTTGTGGATTTCTTTTTCATTTCTTTTGATTTTATACATTTTGTGTTTACTGAAACTTCATGTGTTTTTTCTTTATTTTGATGAGTAGGTTTGTTAACTTTCTTTGTGGTGACCTTGATATTTAGCCTTTTCTTCCTAAGTTGGAACCTGTATGTTATTTCTTGGTATCACATTGCCTTCCTCTCCATTTGAAAGTTCTATACTTACATGCTTTGTTCCCTCTTTTATTGTTCTGATGTTGTTGTCATTTACAGATTAACCTCTCTTGTTCCCTGTTGTAAATCTTTTAGTTTTGATTAATCCTTAAGAGTTCACTACCTAGGTTGGTATCTGGCAAATGCGATCTTGCATCCTAGATTGAGACTGTTTTCTGATGTTGTTTGTTCTCAAACTGATGAACTCTTTCTAATAATTCTTCTAAATTTGTTTTGGTTTTTACATATTCCCTTAATTCCTGTTTATCTGGAAATGTCCTGATTTCACTATCATATATGAGCAAGGATTTTGCAGGATATCTTATTCTTGGTCAGCAATTTTTTCATTCAGGGTTTTATGTATGTCACTCCATTGCCTTCTTATCTGCATGGTTTCTACCAAGTAATCAGAGTTTAGTCTTATTGTTTCCCCGCTGTATGTGACTTTTCATTTCTCTCAAGCTGCTCTCAGAATTCTTTCTTTGTCTTTGGTTTTAGCAAGCTTGATTTTGATATGCACCTATATGGGGTTCACTGAGCTTCTTGGATGATCAGATTTTCATCTTTCATGATATTAAGGATGTTTTCTGTCAGCAAATCTTCAATGATCCTCTCTGTGTTTTCCATTTTCTCCCCCTGTTCTGGAACTCCAATTGCTAGAAATTTTTTGCTTTTGACTGTATGCCACATAATTCTCAGGGTTTCTTCATTTTTCTTTGCTCTTTTCTCTGACTTTTTTCTCAGTTGAAGTGGTAACCAGAGTTTTGTCTTCAATTTCAGTGATCAGACCTTATATGATACTGTTCATTTCTGAAATCTTCTTTATCTTCTGGATTTCTAATTTCTCTTTTTGTGTGATTTCTAGTTTTGAATTTATTTTGATATTTTCTTCCTGTATTATTTTCCTGAAATCTTCCATTGTTTTCTCTGTCTTTCCCATGATTTGTCTATTTTTGCCTGCTTTTTGCTTCAATTCTTGGATAGCTCTGAATATTAGAGATTTGAATTCCCTGTCAGGTAGTTCCAGTGCCTTTTGTTCTGATGGAAAATCATCTGGTGTTTTATTTTGGCTACCTAATGGAACCATCCTCTCTCTTTTTTTATGTTTTGATATTGTCTGCTGTCTCTGGGACAATCAGTAGTTATTTTCTTCATTTATTGATTGTAGATTTGTTTGTTTCATCCTGCTTTTTTGCTTTATTTAGTTATGTCTGAGCAGACTGGCTGTGTGTTCTTTGTTGTTTGGTATTCTGTGGGCATGATACATCTCACACTTTGTCCAATGGGCAAGGACAGTTGCTCAGCTATACCATGGCAGGGCAGATCCATTGTAAGGGGACGGACTGGGATGATTTTTTGTGGCATGTACTGTGGTTAACACTGTGGTGCTGGGGTTCAGTGTAGGGCAGGTTTCAATAGACTGTGTCTGTGCTGCTCAGAGTTGTGATGCGGATAGGCAGGAGACGGGGGCAAGTTGTGATCTGAGGGGGGAGGTGGTGATGTGTGGAGCTAAGTGTGTGGGAAAGAAGAGAGTGAGGAGAAAGAAACAGGGGCAAAAAAAAAAAAGTAGTACCGAGGGAACCTGCCTTTGGAGTGATGCAGACCTGGGGAAGCCATGTTCTGGTGGCTTCCTAGACAGGCAGTGAGGCACAGCCTGTCAAGATAGGATATATATGGTACATGCAGCTAGATGGGTGGGAGAAAGGAAAGGAAGAAAGGGAGAGAGAGATAAGAAATTAGATTTAAAAAAAAAGGAGAGAGAAAGGCACATGTGGCTAGGTGACTGGAAGAAAAGAATAGAAGGAATATAGAGAGAGAGAAACCAAGGGGGGGAAAAAAGATGTCAGGTGGTTGGGAGCAATGAAAAGAAGGGAGGTAGGGAAAGACAAGAAACTGAGGGGGAAAAAAAAAGAAAGAAAAAAATGGCCCAAGGAAGCCCAACAGAAGAGAGTCCCCAGCCAAGCAGCACTGCACAGCCCAACCAGAAGGAGCAGATATGGCATATGGTGCCAGGTGTTCAGCAGAAGGGTAAGGGAGGGAGGAAGAGAGAGACAACAGACCAAGAAAAGAAGAAGAAAAAAAGTAAAAGAGAAAAAAATATCCCCAGGGGAGACCACCAAAAGTGGTTCCCAGCCTAGTGACACTGCGCAGCCTGTTAAGAAACAGCAGAGATGGCACAAGATGCCAGTTGTTCCGGAGAAAGGTAAGGAAGGATGGTAGAAGGAGACAAGAAATGTAGAAAGGAAGAGAAGATAGAAAGAAAAGAAAAATGGTGCCCCAAGGGGGCCCACTTGTGTGGTGGTGTAGACCAGGGACATGGCTCCCATGCTGGTAGGCACTGCACAGCTCACCTGGAAGGTACGGAGATGGTACACAGTGCCAGGCATTCAGGAGACAGGAAAAGAAGGAAAGTACAGAGAGATGAGAAACTGAGAGATGAAGAAAAAGAAAAAGAAAAAAAAATGACTTTACGGATCCCACCGACTTGGAAGTATGGGCCCGGGAAGTAGTTCCCCAGCCAAGCAGTGCTTCTCTACCTGTCAAGAAGAAGCAGAGATGTCACATGGAGCCAGGTGTCTGAGGGAAAGAAAGGAAAAGAGGTGAAAGAGAGAAGAAATCAAAAGAAGGGGAAAAAAGCAACAACAGCAACTAAAAAATGGCACTGAAGAGGCTGGCTGGTGTGGGTGGGGTGAATCCAAGTGGCACAGAGCTGGCATCTGCATGGCCCAGTGATCTCAGCTTGTCAGGAAGCAATGGGGCCGAGCAAGGGGAAGAAGGGTGGAGAGTGGGAAAACATGTATCGCTGGTTACTGGATACGCTGTCTCCTGCTGGGAGCTCCATGAGGCTTCCTTCCCATACTCCTTGTCCATCTATCTGGATGGCTGAGAAGTTCAAGATGGTGAATCCATGGCACGTTAGCTGATAAAGGGGACCTCCACTCCATATCTCTTTTTGCTCTCTGTTCTCTGTCAATTTCCTATTCCATTCAGTGTTTGGTTGAATTCTTCATAAGCTTAGGGTCCCAGGATTGACATTTGTCTCTGTTTTACTTAGTTTTTTGGTGTGGAGGGACTGCATGGTGCTTCGGTCTACAGCATGATGTTGATACCACCTCCTCTAAGAAAGTGGTTTCTTGAGGTGGAATCTACTTCTGGTGAAGATGTGAACATTGTTGAAATGACAACAAAGGATTTAGAATATTACTTAAACTTTGTTGATAAAGCAGGAGCAGATTTGAGAGGGTTGACTCCAATTTTGAAAGAAATTCTGTGGATAAAATACTACAAAACAGCATAGCATGCTACAGAGAAATCTTTCCTGAAAGGAAGAGTCAATTGATTCAGCAAACTTCATCGTCGTCTTATTTTAAGAAATTGCCACAGCCACCCCAACCTTCAGCATCCACCACTCTGATCGGTCAGCTGCCATCAACACTGAAGCAAGACCCTTCACCAGCAAAAGGATTTCAACTTGCTGAAGGCTCACATGATGGTTAGCATTTTTAGCAATAAAGTATTTTTTAATTAAGGTATGTGCATTTTTTTTTTTTTAGACATAATGCTATTGCATATCTAATAGACTACAGTATGGTGTAAATATAACTTTTATATGCACTGGGAACCCAAAAAGTTAGTGTGACTTACTTTGTTACTATATTCACTTTATTGTGATGGTCTGGAACTGAACCTGCAATATCTCCATGGTGCGCCTGTGTTATTTAATTTATGTGAATAAGCTTCTTTGCTCTTGACAAAAAAAAAAAAAAATCACTCATATTATGCTCTGCATTGTTACCTTCTATAAATGTTTTTCTTTCTGGAAAAATAAATTTGTGTTTGTTGTTTCAACTTTTTCATCTTCTTGCTCCTTAGTTCTCACCGGTTTTCCCTTTCTCCCACTATTCCTCTGCCACGGCTTGTAATGTGAGCACCAATTATTTACTGCCTGATTCTAATTCCAGTAGTCAAAAATTTAGGTGGGTAGTCAAAAATTTAGGTGGGTAGTCAAAAATTTAACCCTTCTATTGTTTGACTTGAATGCAGCTTTTAACGTATTAACTACTGTCTTCTTGCAATGATCTCCTCCCCTGCTTTTTGTGATATATTAATTTTCTAGACATTCTCTTCTTTTTTATATCATGCCTTATGCATTTCAGCTCTTGTCTTCATACTCCCATTAAAGCAATGGATCTCAAGTTTTATTATGCATTTTACCACCTGTGATGCCTATTTAAAAAAAAAAAAAAGTAGTTTCCTGGGTTTGTGTCTAATGTCGGTTAGTCAATTGTTTGTGTTAGTGTATAGTGTACCTCTCTATGCATAAAAAAATTACAGAAACACTTCCAGATACATTAAAACATCCTTAACATAATAATACAATAATAATAATAAAGTTTTGATGGCATGTAGTAAAGTAGTGCCCATTTGTTATTAGGAACCTCTGTATGTACCTCAAATTTTTTAATAGGCTTTACAGGGGTTGGTTTGTAACTACAGGTTGTATGTAAGTCATAAGCCAGTGACTGCCTGTAGACAGCTTTGTATGATTATCGCACAGTACCTCCACTAGATATGTCCAAAAGTAAATACATCTCTTTTTAGTCCCAAATCTGTTCATCCTCCTTTGGACTTATTTTCCTTAACTGTACCATTATTCACCAGGTCATTTAAGCCGGATCTCTTGAGTATAATCCTAGCTTCTTCCCTCTCATCCTAGTCCCCACACACCATCAACCCTTACTCCACCTTACCAGTTAACTAGTCATTTATATAAGTCCTTATTCAGAGAAATCAGGAAAAAACAAAACAAAATCCTAAAGTAACCAAGTACTATCTGAACTCTAGATCAAAATTCTGAACATCTTTTTAATTGGAAGATTCAATCTGTGGGAAGATTTGTTCTATTCAATCAACCTTCATTGTTGCCTTTTCCATCCACAAGTCAAGTCAATATTTTACTTAATAGAATAGTATACATATATATCTCAAAGTGATATATTTTCACTTTATTTATTTATGTGAAACAAGGTCTATAAAAGGCTTAACTATTTATCTTCTTTTAGGAAAAAAGAGAGAGAAGAAAGTATCTTTGGCATCATAGTATTTTATTAGAGGTAAGGTTTACTTTCCAACTGTGGAAATAGATAAAGAACACCCAAATGTGAAAAAAGGCAATTTATTCACAGTTTGCTATAGCAAGGGAGTCAGCCACCATCATTTCTGTTTGCCAGAGAATCAAAGGCAGGAAGGGAAGTAGGAAATCTTTATAGTTAAAAAAAAAAAAAAAAAGAAAGGCTTCCCTTATGCTCTAAGTGGAGGCTGCTAGCATCTGAACTGCAGGTGTGCTAACAATAAGTAGGGCATCCTGTGCCATTGGTTAAACCAAAAAAAAACACAATTGCCCTGGAGCAATTCTGGCTCATAATGACCCTATAGGACAGTGTAGAACTTTCCCATAGGGTTTCCAAGGAGCATCTGGTGGATTGGAACTGCCAGCCTTTTGGTTAGCAGCCAAGCTCTTAACCACCGTACCACCAGGCCTCCACACATACATATAAAAAATATAGATACATGTATATATACACATACATAATATACGTCCTTATCCTCCAGTGGTCTTAAAGTGGAAGTGGGGGGAAAAATTAAGGAAGCCATCTATTATTAATAAAATCCTGGCTGTTTTGCACCTAGTGCTACAGGAGTTATTGTTTGGCATCTGAAATGGTAATTGTAGATAGTGGCTTGACTTCCTGTCCTGTTTGCTTCAGGCTGTGGATCAAGAGTTCTATTTTTATGTATGGTTTGACAATATTCTTTCGAATATTCAATTTCTCATAAAAGTATTTCTTTTTATTCATGAAAATAATTAATAATTATTTATCAAAGTAACTGTTTTCCTTACATCCCCATTGCCATTGTTGATTCCTACTCATAGTGACCCTAAAGGACGGAGTAGAACTGCCCCATAGTTTCCAAAGAGCACCTGGTGGATTCAAGCTGCCAAGCTTTTGGTTAGCAATGTAGCTCTAAACCCCTGTACCACCAGGGTTTCCTTTCCTTACATAGGCAACTACAAAACAGTTTCTGCAATTTGCTCGAATACAATCTTCTATGCTAATATTCTAATTTCGATGATGGGATGTATCATAAAATTTAAAGAAAACATATAAAATATTTTGTCTCCTTTTCAGAAAATATATTTTGTGATTGGATACATGCCTAAAAATCCAGTTAGTTTTCACAAAATATATTTGACAACTGAATAAATAATTTAATAAATCTCTTCCATCATTAACCACATGAATTTTAATGGGGTAGAAAAATTCGGTATAGAAACAGCCACATGCACCTTGTTATATTCTTAGTAGTTGTCCCCTCATTGCTATCATAAAATTATCTTCTATTCATTCTTATGTATTAATAATTTTCTGATATTAAGTGGAACAACAGTTAGCAGTGAAGACTATTTATTCAGAATTAATATTTTTAAAATTTGTGTACAGAGAACACGTTTTTCTTCATTTGAAAATGTAGAATCAAGAGCAATCATTATTTCCTGTATCCCACTGTATATTTTAGGCCTCTATTAGGTGCACAATTTCTAATGTTTATTAAAATTACCTTATACATTAGCCTGACAGCAAAAAAAATCAATTGATAATTGGATCATTTTAGTGTAAATGGAGTAGCCACCATGCCACCTGCTTCACATGTCTGAAATGGATATGAGACTGGCCTAGTGCCATCTTCTTGAGTCCCAAGTCTATGTTTATTCACCTGCCAAAAAGAAAACATTTATTCATGTACATATTTTTGTCAATATCAGTTAATTTTATCAATCTTTAATATTTAATCACCTAAAATATTTTATCTTCATTTAATATGAAAAATAAATATTTATATCTCCGGTATCAAATGCCTCCTTTAAGACATTAAGCAGTTAAGAGTTGCATGTTTGCCTTGATTAAAAATACTTTGTACCAGATTCTTTTTATCTATAAACATTAAATTGTGTCATTTCAACATTTTCTTCCTATGTCTCCTTTTCTGTTATCCCATCTGCTTTTGTGTTTACAAAACTTGGCCCTCGTTTTTAACAAGGATATGATCATGATCATGATGTGTCATTAGCCTAACCTAGTATCTTTTTGCCTAACGAATTGCATATGTAATCTGGTCCATACTACCTTGGTTATACGACTTTGGTTTCCAACTTCCTCTGTTGTCTTTGTGTCAAACTGAGGTCCATAGATACATTTTTTGGGTCTCACGAGTTGTGGGTATATATGTACATATGTGTATAATTTTGCATTTTTATTATAAAATACTAAATTTAACATGAGCATATACTCTCTCAGTGACCAATACGATAGCAAAGTACTGCTACCAGATTTCAGTGCCAGTATTTGCCTTTGTGTTTACAATTTCAACATTATAATATGAAACAGATGGTGTCTGGCATGTACCAATAAATAATATACAATGGTTTGAATATACGAAAAAGTGAGAGAATCAAACCATGACATGTTCACAGTAATATAGGAAGCTGAATTCAAAAGAAATTGCAAAGTAGCAATGTCTTAAATGATGATCCATCATACTCAGAGTTAAAACAATCAACTAAAAAAAAAGCATGAATCATATGGTGTCGGCAAAAAATATACTTGTAAAAATTCATTAGTGTTGTCAATCAATTTTAACTTTATACAAATTATTTATATTTAAAATTTTATTTTCTTTATTCCTTTGGCTTCATGTTTGATTAAATTTTATAACCATAAAACATTATAACTAGCTTAGCAGCAGAGGAAATTTTTATATTCTAAAAGTTACTTTTAGTATGTCTGATTTGGAAGCCATTGAAATTTTACTAATGCAGTAAATGAGCTTTCATTGTGCCCTTCAATTATGGCACAGGATTTAAATGATATATAACCAGGAGGAGTAAATGTAATTTGATAAATGCCTCCTGTGTGCTAAGATCAATGCATTATATTACAGGGTTTCTGGGTAGGTAAATCTGGCATCACCCAAAGTTGTAAAGTTAGAGTTAAGAGGGAATGGTTTCCTGAAGAGATTATATAAGAATTTTGGATCAATAAAATCATAATTGCATACTACAGTAAAGAAAAGGGATATCTTGGTATCAAGAATCCTAGCCTGGACAAAAGGTAGAGGGCTGACAACTGGCTACTTTCAAAGAGCCTAAAATCTGATTGATCTCCAAGGAAGGAGAGGGCATTTTTTATTGATTTGTTCCTATCTCAGATTAACAACCATAAATGGGAAAATGAAGGAAGTATATGGGATGCAAAAGTAAAACCCTTCAGCTTCTAATATTTCATAAAAAGATGTAAAACTATGTTGAAGCTAGGGTCCATCCAGACTTAGAAGGTGTATTTTTTTTCTGTACCATACCTCCTTTAAACAGTTTTGATGTATTGATTCAGAAAGAAGTTGTACTAAAACATATGCCCTTACCATATAATTTGCAGACGTCAGAGTTCATCCATTATTCTTGAGCCAAATTCAAAGTCAGCAAGGTCATGTCTTTATCTAAAGGGAGAAGGCAGAATCAATGTCCAGGACTTCCCCAAAAGCATCAATGTCTACAGCTTTCCATCTTAAGGTCTTTATCCCCAGGTCTACCCCTGAATAGACTTAACACTTTACTACATGGTCTGAAGATTACAATCAAAATCCATTGTTCCATAATGACAAAACCAGAACAAACATAAAAATTATTATATCAACAAGAGATTTAATTAACCTATTAAATTTTCATTTAATTAATCTTACTGAAATTCATTACTTTGCTGCATACCACAAACCTTTCTAAAAGAAGACCAAATAAAGCATTTAATAATAAAAGATTAAGCATGTCAAATATAAACAACAATGAAAATAAGCAAGGATGGTCATTATTACCAAAGAATTTGACAGCCTCAAATGAACTCTTACAAATATCATGAGGTCTAACTTGCATGTAATTTAAGTCTAAGAAAGAGAGTTTAGAGAAAGGTTCAGAAAGAATATTTGAAAAATAGAGCCAGATTTTTTCTAAAGTTGATAAAAAGCAATGATGAAAAGGCCCTGGAAAACTCTAAGTGGGATAAAGACAAGGTAAACCATATCTAGGTAAATACTACTCAAATTTCTGAAAAACAAAAAATAAAGAGAAATTCTTAAAAACAGTGCAGGTAGGGACACAATACACTCAGAGAAAGGAAGATTAAAAAATGGCTGATTTTCACCAAAAACAATAGAAGCCAGAAAACAATGGAAAATGGGAAAATGTCCTCAAAAATTGAA
Organism: Elephas maximus indicus; assembly: GCF_024166365.1. Classification (NCBI taxonomy): domain Eukaryota; kingdom Metazoa; phylum Chordata; class Mammalia; order Proboscidea; family Elephantidae; genus Elephas; species Elephas maximus. The sequence continues at coordinate 22,934,599 of NC_064825.1, read as the reverse complement.
AAAGAATTTAAGACGTACTTTTTTTTTGACAGATACACAAAATCTGAGAGAATTTATCATTGATCAGCCATCAATACTAAAAATAATAAAGAAAATCCTTCAGGCTGAAGGGGATAATTACAAATAGAAAATTGGTCCTACAAGAATAAAGAACACTAGAAACAGTAAATAATTGCTGAGTTTCAGTGCCTAAGGAACATCCAGCAAACAAGTAGGTAGTCCCTTGTGCATATATAAGTCTGAAGCTCAAAAGAGTTATGGGAGTAGAGATTGATTTGGAAATTTTAACAGGTAAATAACCATAAGGATAAGATAACCCAGTAAGAGTTCCTAAACATTTAGTACCTCACAGATTTCTTCAGAAAAGGTGATGAAACCAGAGAACTCCTCAGAATACATGTAATGTTTGCCTACAATTTGGGGGAATTCAAAAATCTTCTACAAGTTGTTTATTGTCCTCAGTCTATGAACTCCAGATACATTCTGAGAAAAGTAAGGGGTATAATCTATAGGCCTAGGAAAGAAAACCTTCAAACAAGTCAAAGCAACCCCATGTTTTAATAGAACAAAATACTGACCAGTCCTTCACCATCCTCACAATCTTTGTTATGCTTGAGCACATTGTTGCAGCCACTGTGTCAATACACCTCACTGAGGGTCTTCTTTTTCACTGACCCTTTACCAAGCATAATGTCTTTCTTGAGGGGTAGTCCCTCCTGACAACATGTCCAAAGTACGTGAGACAAAGTCTTACCACCCATGCTTGTAATGTGCGTCTGGCTGTACTTCTTCCAAGACAGATTTGTCTTTCTTAGGGCAGTCTATGGTCTATTCAATACTCTTCGCCAACACCATAACTCACAGACATCAATTCTTCAGTCTTCCTTATTCATTGTCCAGCTTTCACATACATAGGAGGCGATAGAAAGTACCATGGGTTGGGGCAGGAGCACCTTAGTCCTTAAAGTAATATCTTTGCGTTTTAACACTTGCAAAAGGTCTTTTGCAGCAAATTTGCCCAATACAATAGTTCTTCTGATTTCTTGACTGTTGTTTACATAAGTATTGATTGTGGATCCAAGTAAAATGAAATCCCTGACAACTTTGGTCTTCTCTCCATTTGTCATGATGTAGCTTATTGGTCTAGTTGTGAGGTTTTTTGTTTTCTTTATGTTGAGGTGTAACCCATACTGAAGGCTGCAATCTTTGATCTTTATCAGTAAGTGTTTCAAGTCCTCTTCACTTTTAGCAAGCAAGGTTGTGTCACCTGCATAATGTAGATTGTTAAAGAGTCTTCCTCAAAACCTGATGCCATGTTCTTCTTCATATAGTCCAGTTTCTGGGATTATTTGTTCAGCAGATTGAATAAGCATGGTGAAAGGATACAACCCTGATTCATACCTTTCTTGACTTCAAACCACACAGTATCCACTTGTTTTGTTTGAATTACCTCCTCTTAATCTATGTGCTAGTTCCTCGTGAGCACAATTAAGTGTTCTGGAATTTCCATTCTTCACAATGTTATCCAAAATTTGTTATGATCCACACAGTTGAATGCCTTTGCATAGTCACTAAAACACAGATAAACATCTTTTTTGGGATTCTCTGCTTTCAGCCAAGAGCCATCTGACATCAGCAATGATATCCTTTGTGCCAGTGTCCTCTTCTGAAATCACTTCTGAACGATCTTCAGCAAAATTTTCCTTGTGTGTGATATTAATGATACTGTTTGATACTTTCCGCATTCTGTTGGATCATGCTTCTTTGGAATGGGTACAAATATGGATCTCTTCCAGGTAGCTGTCTTCCAAGTTCCTTGACATAGACTAGTGAGCACCTCCAAAGCTGTGTCCGTTTGTTGAAACATCTCTGTTCCGTAAATTCCTGGAGTCTTGTTTATCAGCAATGCCTTCAGTGCAGCTTGGACCTCTTCCTTCAGTGCCATGGGTTCTCAATCCTATGCTACCTCCTGAAGTGGTTAAACATTGGCCATTTCTTTTTGGTACCGTGACTCTGTGTATTCCTTTCACCTTCTTTTGATGTTTCCTACATCATTTAATATTTTCCCCATAGAATCCTTCAATATTGCAACTCGAGGCTTGAATTTTTCCTGCAGTTCCTTCAGCTTGAGAAATGCGGAGCATGTTCTTTCCTTTTTATTTTCTAACTCCAGGTGTTTACACATTTCATTATAACACTTTGCTTCTTTGAGGTGCCCTTTGAAGTTGCCTGTTCAGCTTTTTTACTTCAACATTTCTTCCTTTTGATTTAGCTACTGTGCATTCAAGAGCAAATTTTAGAGTCTTTTCTGATATCCATTTTGTCTTCTCTTCCTATCATGTCTTTTTAATGACCTCTTGCTTTCTTCCTGTATGATATCTTTAATATCATCCCACAACTTGTCTGGTCTTGGATCATTAGCATTCAGTGTGGTAAATCTATTCTTGAGTTTGGCTCTAAATTCAGGTGAGATATACTCTAGGCCCTATTTGGGCTGTTTTGAACTTGTTCTAATTTTCTTCAACTTCAACGTGAAATTGCATATGAGAAATTGATGGTTTCTCCTGCAGCCGACCCGTGGCCTTGTTCTGACTGATAATATTGAGCGTTTCCACTGTTTCTTTCCACAAATGTTGTCTATTTGATTTCTGTGTATTTCACCTGGCAAGGTCCATGCATATAGTCGTTGTTCATGTTGTTGAAAAAAGATATTTGCCTTGAAAAAGTCCTTGGTCTTGCAAAATTTTATCATGCAATTTCTGGTGTCATTTCTATCACCAAGGCCGTATTTTCCAACTACCAATCCTTCTTTGTTTCTAGCTTTCACATTCCACTTGCCACTACCACTAATTACCAATTTGTCTTGATTGCATGTTTTATCATTTTCAGACTGCAGAAGTTGGTAAAAATCTTCAGTTTCTTCACCTTTGGCCTTAGTGGTTAATACACAAATTTGAATAATAGTTGTATTAACTGGTCTTTCATGTAGATATATGATATTAACCTATCACTGACAGAGTTGTACTTCAGGAATGTTCTTTCTGACAATTCCTTTTCAATTTATCATTCCCTGCATAGTAGACCATAAGAATGTCTGATTCGAAATAGACAATACCAGTTCATTTCAGCTCACTAATAGCTAGGTTATCTATTTTTATGTCTTTCATTTCACTTTTGACAACTTCCAATTCTCCTAGATTCATACGTCACACATTCCATCTTCTGACTTTTCTAATAGTTCTGACTATTAATTGGTTGTTTGCAGCTCTTTCTTCTCATTTTGTGTCATGCCACATTAACAAATGAAGACCTGAAATCTTTATCCATGTCAGTAAGTTTGACTCTACTTTGAGGATGCAGTCCTTCCCCAGTTTTTTTATGAATGTCTTCCAACCTGAAGGGCTCATCTTTCTGCACTATATCAAATAATGTTCTGTTGCTATTCATAATGTTTTCACTGGCCCATTTTTTCAAAAGTAGTCTGTCCAGTCCTTCTTCCTAGTCTGTCTAGTCTGGAAGCTCAGCTGAAATCAGCCCATCAAGGGTGACCCTGCTGGTATTTGAAATATGGGTGGCAAAGCTTCCAGTATCATATCAACATGCAAGCCACCATAGCAGGACAAATTGACATGCAAACTGTGTGTGTGTATGCATATGAATGTGTGTTAGAGATTAGAATTTTGGCAGATCATTTTTCCAATATTACTAATCAAGTTCATGACTTCTTGAGAATACCATTTCTTCTTTAAAGAATTCTTGATATTTTGGGATTTAAAAAAATCACATAATTAACTGCAATATAATTTAGAGAGATGAACAATGTAATTTGGATTTATGAATGTCTTATGAAGTATCTTGGTTTTTCATAAATGAAGTAGACATTAATTTATGTTAGCATTTTAGTTACAAAATAAATAACATTCACCATTTTTTATACAAATCTCAGAGAGGAAACTGTGCACTCTGCATTTCTCATGTAATGTTTAATCAATAATTATATAATTTGCTAGGCTGCTAACCTATTTCATATTCTTTCTTGAAAATAAGCACAATATAAAAAATATGTAACATTCAATTCAGGAAACACACATTTAACATTAATTATCAGATTAAAATTAAAATAGGCCCTGTGGAATTCCAAAGAAAGCCTGTTTCAAGGACCATAGAAAATTCAAATGTACTTACATAAAAAATTTAGAAAACAACTTGCTCATAGTCTAGTTTAAGATAATTTTTTAATAAATGCATATTGATTTATTAAAATCAATTTCATGTTCATTGACTATCCGCTAAACAGTGTGTCAGAATCTAGACAGGAGTCAGCGAGCTTTTTTCTATAAAAGGGCCTATACCCACTGCCGTTGAGTCTATTCTGACTTATACCAACCCTATAGAAAAGATTAGAACTCCAAATGGTTTCCATGGCTGTAATTTTGGGGGAAGCAGACTGCCACATCTTTCTCCCACAGAGCAGCTGGTGGTTTCAAACTGCTGACCTTTCAGTTAGCTGCCATGCACTTAATCCTATGTCACTAGGGCTCCTTAGTAAAAGGAAATATAGTAAATATTTTAGGCTATACAGGCCATACTATCTCTGTCACAACTACTCATATCTGCCGTTGTAGTGGGAAAGTAGCCATAAACTACATGTGAATGAATGAATGTGGCCATTCTCTAACAAAAAAACTTGATTTGCAAAACAAGTGGCTAGTTGGATTTGTCCCAAGGGTTCTGCTTAAGAAGATAAAAAACGGACTGGTTACATTCCAAAATTGATCAATTACTTTGAAGAAGAATATAATCTTCTTGAAAATGGTAAAGAGGATTACATTATTTTAGGTGACTATATGCTCTAATATTATATTAATCCAAATATAGATATATAAAGCAATATGATAGAAAAATAAATGTTACTGTAAAACCACAAAAGTAGAAGAGATTTTTTAATTTTTTTAAAATAATATTTTATTGTGTGTTTGGTGAAGGTATACACAGAAGTTCAGATTCCCATTCAACAATTTCTATGCAAATTTTTCAGTGACATCAATCACATTCTTTGCAGTGTGTCAACATTCTTGCTATTTCATTCTGATTCATTTCCATTTATCTAGTTTCCCTGTACCCTTACAGTCTCATCTTAGTTTTAAAGTAATTATTGACCATTTTGTCTCTTATAGATGATTTTTTAAAGACATACAGTACTCAGGAGTGATGTTATTCTTTGAGACAATTTGTTATTTAGCTGAAAGGTAACCTCTGGAGCTAGTTTTGGCTCAAGGGATAAATACTTTCTCAGGTCAGGAAGTTCTCCATTCTCAACCGGTTAAGGAAGTCTGTTTTTTAGGGTCATGGTTTCATGGGGCATCCCAGTTAATAACATTTTAGTGCTTTTGTTCTAGCTCCTAGTTTGTGGCATAATGCCTGGGGTCTTAAAAGCTGGCAAATGGGCATCCAAAGTACAACGATTGGTCTCTATTCACCTGGAACAACAAAGGAACAAGGAGAGTCAGGAATAGCAGGAGGAAATGAAATGTGGCTAATTACCTCCGTGACCAACTGCCTCCTTTGTCATGAGACTGGAAGAACCTGATGATGCCCGGCTACCATTACTGAACTTTTTAATCAAAGATTCCATAGAAGAACCCTGCTCAAAAGGGGGAAAATGCAGAGTAGAATTTCAAATTCTCATGAACTCCAGACTTCCTGTAGCCATGAAGGTTTGATGAACCATGAAACTATTGCCCTGAGATAATCTTTAAACCTTAAACCAAAAATATCCCCCTGGTTTCTTCTTAAAACCAAAAAATAGTTTAGCTTAACTAGTAAAAACTGTGTACTTTGAGTATTACGCTCTTTTAAGAACTCTCTACATGGGATCAAAGTGACAATAGCAACTCAAAAGGTTAGATACAAACCTTAGGAGGAGTGAGTTTATGTTATTGGCAGAGGAACAATTCAGAAAAGGCAGAGGGGAATGGTTTCATAACTCAAAGAATGTAATCAATATCACTGAATTGTATATGTAGAAATGTTTGAATTGATGTATGTTTTGCTGTAAACAAAGGAAAAAAGATGTATTTCAAATAAAATGTTACTTTTTATGTTTAATATTTATCAAGAAATAATTTTTAATTGATACTTGGTGAAGATTTTATCAAGAAATTTTAACATTAGACCTTAGAGTATGAATGGTATCAATGGTAACAATTATATTTCATAATTAAAAAGTGATTCCACATATATTATCTAATTAGATAGAGAGGAATATTTGAAAGTAGAATATTTGAAGCCAAGAGATCAATTTGAATAATGCCAAGATACCAGAAAATACAAGACATGTTTTGGCATAAGTGAATTGTAGGATTTGGCCAAACTACAAGGCTAAGTATTTTGGTGACAAAATAGTCATATAGCAACTCATTTTTGAGAGATTGAAAGTGAGATATACTAGAGGTGGGATTATAAATTAAAATACAATTACAGAAGAATTGTCAACACCCATGGAAACTGCAGTCAAGAAATCAAATGATGGATTGCATTGGGTAAATCTGCTGCAAGACCTCTTTAAAGTGTTAAGAAGCAAAGATGTCACCTTGAAAATTAGGGTAGGCCTGACCCAAGCCACAGTGTTTTCAACTGCCTCATATGCATGTGAAGGCTGGACAATGAGTAAGGAAGACCAGAGAAGAACTGATGCCTTTGAATTGTGCTGTGGCTGAAGAATATTGAATATGCCATGGACCGCCAGAAGAACAAGTCTATCTTGGAAGAAATACAGCCAGAGTGCTCCTTAGAAGCAAGGATGGCTAGATTATGTCTCATATACTTTTGACCTATTATCAGGATGTATCAGTCCCTGGAGAAGGACGTCATGTTTGGTAAAGTAGAGGGTCAGTGAAAAAGAGGAAGACCCTCAATAAGATGGATTGACACAGTGGCTGCAACGATAGGCTCAACCATAACAAAGATTGTGAGGATGTCACAGGGCCGGGCACTGACAAACCCTAAAGGCCACACTTTCTGTTTGAGCCAGAACTTACTTTGAAAGCAGAAAGAAAGCAATGACATTGTAAGAAACACAAATGACCAGGTAATTCTCTCATATCCATCCTTACTTGTGCAAATCACTTATGCTGTAAATGATGACATAAAAGTAAAGGGAAAGATAAAGCAATTTATAGTTCCATTCCTTTCATTCCTTCCTTACACATTAGTACACCAAAGGTAGAGAGTGTTGGGAGAAAGTGCATGTATCAAGAAATAAAATAAAAACAGTTGAGTTAGTTTTGTGAAACATTTCCAATATTCTGGTAAGAACAAAATAAATATGCAGATAGAAGCTACAAAGTATGAATTGTGTCATTTCAGTGATTCTACGTATTAGTCTAACACCCTTGCATTTACATGTGAAACAGGCATTGCAAAATATAAAGATGGGTAGTAAAAGACATACTAATAATTTAAAGCTTGAATTTTCCTTTATTTAGAACAACATGAAGTCACAAATTATAAGCACCATGACAGATTGAAGCAGAAAGCACAAAAGAAAGAAAAGCTTTATACTTTTGTATTTAAGAACCTTTAACAACACTTTTTTCCTGCTCTTTGAACTAAGAGTCTTTCATTTTTATTTTGCACTGGGGCCTGCAAATTATGCAACTGGCATTGAAGTCCACTCTAAAAATGGTAAAGCACATATAGGCACTCCCCTTCATGGCTTGGGGAACTTCACTACCCAGGCCAAGATGGATAGGAAAGGATCAAGGGTGGGGAATGAAGTGACAGAAAAACATGGTGGTGAATAATGAAATAAAGAGGGCATGCAAATGTAAGGGGTGACCAGAATGCCAATGCCAGTGAACCAGTTAAGAGAAATCAGTGGCATATGACCCATAAGGGCACATGACAAAGTTTATATTTCCATGTCCATATGTTTTCATGAGGGCACTTCCATTCCCATCAGGAACCAATTTTGAAGTAATGTTTCTGTTCTCTTTCATTTAGTAGATTTTCTACCATGGAAGGAGTAATTTATTAGATGTTGAGAATCTATCATCCATGTGCCCACCTTTCTCTACTGAGTGGAGCAAAGGTGCTAATTTTGCTGTTATCATAGGCTTTGCTTTTCTTTTCTCTGGGCCATTGCCTGCCCATTCCAATCATACGCCTGTCTCTTGAGTGTGGTAAAATTACCAGGGTAGGCTCTGTTCTTGCCAATGATATGTCTACAATATTACATGCCTATATTCACCATAGGAAACCAGTCTGTGTCTATAAATTCAAGTGTGTCCTGCAGTCCGGAAATATTAATGATAAAAAGAATGGTTTTTCCCCCTTCTTAAGGGTTTTGCATATTTTTGACTGGTTTCAAACTCAAGGGAGATAGCTGGGATAAAGTATTACCAGTGGGAAAATGGTTGCCCTTAAACTGTTTATACACAGATGTCAGAAGTAAGGCATACATCAAGGGATCATAAATGTGATACGGGGGTTGTTGGAAAAAAATACAGGTGTTGCTACCTGAACTTGTTTTTATGTGCTCATATTGTTTTTTTTCTTTTAAGTGGGAAGTGAAACAATAGATTTCAGAGAATTCTAAGACACCTGAGAAGTTGTTGCTATTAGAGTTTTTCAAAATTTAAAACATATCTAAAGTTCATATTTTCATCTAACTATGAACAGAGTCAGACAATCTAATGCCAGTTGGGAGGGATGGGAGGAGCAGAAAAGTAAAAACCTAGTGGAAACACCCCTCTCTGTCCCCAAACTTCCTAAGTGAATCGTTACCAGATGATTTAGACGCAGTTTGAAATGGAGGGATGAGGGATGAGTAAGATACTCAACACTATCATCCATCAGCCATCATGTCTCTTCACTACAAAGCAGTGGTTTTGGAAAAATGCCAGGAAGGAGTCAGAAGAAGCAAGTGAAGCATCAGGGCAGCATAAATCCTTGCATCTGCTCTCTTTTATTATCATCCAGAACATTTTATTAGGAGTCCTGTGGGCCAGCTTCCTTACGACATACAGATGAAGCAATATGAATGACAGGATTTCTGTTTTTGGTCATTTAAGGATTAATAACAATAAATGAAAAATACAGCACTACTTAGAAAGAAATAATTGCTTATTAGCACACAGATGTAAAGCTACAGAGTTTTTTTTTTTTTTTCCATTATAAAAGATGTTCTGTAAAATATGTTTTCCAAATGAGCTAGTTCTTCTGAAACTGTTCTCCTAGGTCTGAATTTTAGGGAACATGTCAAATGCAATCACATAAAATGGAGACCTCACAGCATGAAATACCGCATTGCTGAGGCTGAAGATTGCAATTTCTAAGCAGGTATATCCTGTGCCTATGAAAAATAAGAGTGAGTCTGCTTGAGGAAGCTTGAATTGTGTGGTTATTACTTGCAGATATACAAACGGTCTTATAGGTTTATTTTTTTTTCAGACAGTAAAATTGAAAATGATGGAAGTCTAATTTTGGTATGGATGGTTGTTATAAGAATAAACATTTTTTTTAACTTGACCCATTCCAACCTTGTGACAGATAATTTCTGAAGCAAATCCAAGTCTGTCAAAAAAACAGTATTTATCTCCATTTATGTCAGCTTTGGCAAGGATAAGTTGTCTAAACATTGAGGCATAACATTCATGACAAACCACTAATGTAACAAATAGAGAGTAAGGTGAATTGTTAATTCTTTGTGTATATATCATACTTTTGTGAACTTCTTAAAAGCATTTTAAGATGCACTCTTCTTACATTTAGTTGGAAAGCATACCAAAGCCTTTTATTTCAGTCGGGGAGCTTTGAGTGGGGAAAAGTAAAATTTTAAAGTAACAAATCAAAAAGAAACCAACAAAAAAGCAAGTATGGTTTGATCTAAAAAACTAGTACTGAGGGTTTATTGCCAGAGTGTTTTATATGCAACCAGGATTATATATTGTAGTAGTTAAGCCTGCCCATGTTGAGATATTGAACTTTCTTTTACAGTATGCATGTTTATTCTTAGCATATGTAAGTTATGATTGTTTTATTGTTAAAATATTTTTAATCTGAGTGGTTTAGGGATTCATTGGCTACAATGAAGAAAACCACACAAACTAAACCTCAGAAGCAAAATGGGAGCAATCACCTGGCTTCTGAGACAATCTCAGACACAAGGACTTATGTACCATATTTTCTGTGTGTGCAAGGCTGAACATGGCCACCAGCCCTGAGTCAGCACACCCTAATTGGCACAGCACCCTCTGTCTGACCAGTCTATATCTCACTTCACATCCTTGGGAGAGAGAAAACCTGACTAATCTACTATCATACAGTGGAGTCAGGTTTTCATCCTTAGACGCAATGGCTGTCCTTTTTGTGGAGAGATGTGAGCATAACCATGTGGTACAAACATTATTTGAACTGGTAGGGAATGCCCAAGCCATAGTCTTTTCAATTTCCCCATACATGTGCAAAAATCTGGACATTGGAAAAAGAGGACACAAGAACTGATGCGTTTGATTTGTGATGTTGGTGAAGAATATTGCATTTACCTTGGACTGCCAAAAGAACGTACAAATCAGTCTTAGAAGAAATAGAACCAGAATGCTCCTTAGAAGCATGAATGGAGAAACTTCAGCCAGATTACTTTGGACACACCCTCAGGAAAGACCAATAGCTAGAAAAGGACATCCTGTTTGGTAAGGTAAAAGGTCAGTGACAACAAGAGAAACCCTGAATGAGATGGATTGACACAACTACCACAACAATGAGCTCAAACACACCAACCATCATGAGGATGGCACAGAACCAGGCAACATTTTGTTCTCTGATAAATAAGGTCAGCATGAGTTGGAGACAAACTGACAGCAACTAACAACAACAGTCAGGAAAGTTACCCCAGAAAGGTTTACTCTACTGAAGATTTGAAATGGAGATGATCATGTTACAAAACAGTTGAGAAAGGTCATAAAATTATGTAGAGCTAGTGGGTAGGAGAGAGATGCTGACGAAGAGTGAGCTATTTGTATCAGGTGGACACTTGAGACTGTGTTGGCATCTCCTGTCTGGAGGGGGGATGGGAGGATAGAGAGAGTTGGAAGCTGGCAAAATTGTCACAAAAGGAGAGACTGGAAGGGCTGACTCATTAGGGGGAGAGTAAGTGGGAGTACGGAGTAAGATGTATATAAACTTATATGTGACACTCTGACTTGATTTGTAAACATTCACTTGAAGCTCAATAAAAGTTAATAAAAAAAAATTATGTAGAGCTGAGTAAAACCAATTATCTGTACCAGGAAGTACAGGGACATTCACCACATCCCTTTTCAAATTCTTGCTTATGAATGAGCTTCTGATAATAAAAACAAGTAACATGCCTTGCATGCTTATTATGTTTACCTTCGCCCAGGCAGTACTGGTTTACACGCTTTACTGGCAAGATAACCTGGGGCACACTCTTTCATTCTCGAAAGCATCCTGGTTTTGACAACACATCATACGGCCACTCTGACTGTTTTTCATATGTATGCATTTGATTTGTGATGCTGGAGAAGACTACTGAGTATACCTTGGACTGAATGTAAATCAAATTGTTTAAAATACAACGTTATTATATTTTTAATGTCTGTAGGTTGTGTAATGATGTCCTTTTTTAATTTCTTCTGATTGGTGTTGGTTATTTGTGTCTTCTCTTTCCTTTGATCAGGCTTGCTATAACTTGAGGAGTTTTCTTAATGTTTTTCAAAGAAAATCAGCTTTTGATTTCATTATTTTTTATTCCATTTTTTATCTTTAACATTTTCTTGCTTCTGTTTAATTTGGGTTTAATGTTCTCTTCTAGTATTTTAAAGTTAAAAATTTAGATCAGTCATTTGAGATCTTTCTTCTTTTCTTATATAAGCATCTATTTTTACAAATGTACCTCTAAATCCTATTTCGGAGACATGGTGGCACAGTGGTTAAGAGCTCAGCTGCTAACCATAAAGGTCAGCATTTTGAATCTACCAGCAGCTCCTAGGAAACCCCATGGGGCAGTTCTACTCTATCCTATAGAATCTCTATGTGTCAGAATCTACTAGATGGAAATGGGATAGCTGGAGAGTAAAGGAGCCCCGCTGGTGCTGTGGTTAACTGAAAGGCTGGCAGTTCGAAACCACCAACAGCTCTGTGGGAAAAAGACGTGGCAGTCTGCTTCTGTAGAGATTTACAGCCCTGGAAATCCTGTGGGGTCACGATGAGTCAGTGGGTTTGGTTCTGTTTTTTTTTGGTGGCATTGCTAACCTAAAAATATCAGTGGTTTGAACCCACCCAGCTGCTCTGTGGAAAAGACCTATAGATTTACTCCTGAAAAGATTACAGCCTAAGAAACCCCATGGGGCAGCTTTACTCTGTCATATTTAGGATCACTATGATTGTAATCAACTCAGAGGCACACAACAACAACAGTTAGAGACCATATTTTTTTAGGATATCAATACATTTAAATGTACTAAAATTTGCTTTATGGCCAATAATTCCGCCCATCTTGGTGAATATTCTATGTACACTTGAAAAGAATATGAATTCTGCTCTTATTATTTAGAATTTTCTATAAACATCAACTTCATCAGGTTGGTTGACAGTGTCGATCAAGTCCTCAGCATCCTTACAGATTTTTGTCTATATTTTTTTTCAATTATGCTTAGCATTTTTATTAAATCTGATAAACTGTGGCTTTAATTGGAGTACCCCGACCATTTAAATTTAATGTAATTATCATTATGAGTGTGTGTAAATTACAATTTTACTGCATAAGCTTTATTTTTTAAATGATACTTTATTGTGTTTTCAGTGAGAGTTTACACAGCAGATTAGGTTCCCATTTAACAGTTTCTATAAAAATTTTTCAGGGACATTGGTTACATTTTTCACAATGTGTCAACCTTCTCTTTAACTCTGTTTTGGTTGTTCCATTTCCAGTAATCTAGTTTCCCTGCTCCTTACCTTCTCACCTTTGCTTTAGGGTAATTGTTGACCATTTGGTTTCATATATATATTTTTTAAAGAAGTGCAGCACTCACAGGTTATATTCTTTATGAGCCGCTCTGTTGTTTAGCTAAAAAGGTAAAAGCACATCTGAAGGCAATAGTCTTGGGGAGTCCTATGGTCTCAACCAGTGCACTAAGTCTGGACTTTTTAAGAATTTGAGTTCCTTTCCATATTTTTCCCTCATTTTTTTGGGGGGGGGATCCATCACTTCTTCAAATAGTTGAAAAATGCTCATAAATTTATTATTGCTGATAATATTTTTAAACTTCCATACTTACTCTTTTCCCCCCAAAATTACTGTATTTACTATTTTTAATAGTAATACCTTTTTTCTTTTTTATTGTACTTGTAACTGAAAAGTTTACAATTCACATCAGTTTCTCATACAGAAACTTATACACACATTGTTATGCGACCCTAGTTGCTTTCCTGATAATGGCAGCACACTCCTCCTCTACATCCTGTATTTCCTGTGTCCATTCATCCAGCTCCTGTCCCCCTCTGCCTTCTCATCTCGCCTCCGGACAGGAGCTGTCCACATAGTCTCATTTGTCTACTTGACCTAAGAAGCACACTCCTCACCAGTATCATTTTCTCTCTTATATTCCAGTCTAATCTTTGTCTGAGGAGTTGGCATTGGGAATGATTTTAGTTTTGGGCTAACAGAGAGTCCAGGGGCCATATCCTCTGGGGTTGCTCCAGTCTCAGTCATATCATTAAGTCTGGTATTTTTCAATGGTAACATCTTAGTAATACATACTATTTTTTCATCAATCCCAGTGCCCCCTTTTTGAAATATACTCAGAAAGAAAAGTCACTTTGTGCTCCAGTAGCATTGTTCGCACTCCTGTTTTATATGATAACACAATATAAATAGTTAACAGTAACTCACCCGTACTATACGGAATACTCACCATAGTCTCTACGACCAAAACATTGTTGTATATAATTTCATTTTTCTACTACCTACAGCAGTACCTGTAAAGTAGTAGAAGCTGAAGGAAATGTTTATTTTTGATTGTGATTTGCTAGTGTGCTTAACCCAGTCTTTCCTTATTTCATGCAGGATCAAAAACCTAAAATACACTGCCATCGAGTTGATCCTGACTCATAGCGACCCTATAGGACAGAGTAGAACTGCCCTATTAGGTTTCCAAGGAGCACCTTGTGAATTCAAACTGCCGGCATTTTGGTTAACAGCCAAACTCTTAAGCACTACACCATCGGGGCTTCTTCATGCAGAAATGAGCCCTTTATTCTACTTCAAATTTTCTTCCTTCAAAGTTTTCTTTCTTTCACAGCCCCAGATATAAGCCTGTTATATTCTGTGAATACAAACAAAGAAGAACTAAACTTATAAATAATAATTTTGTCTTTGGTTTTTATGTAAGTGAAAATATTATTCCACTAAAAATAGATATTTTTCATAATACTATTTATACTTCTTAATACACATCATCATACATATGTTTTACACAGAAACACCTAAAGCTTTGGAACAGAGGCAGAACATGTTACCATGTTATTGGTATGAAAACTAAAAGCTCCAAATTTTAAAACATCTGTACTGTTACAAATATTTGTGTGAATACTACATGACGATTCCGGTTATTTTATTATTATTATATTCTTTCTATATAATAGTTTAAAACAAAATAAAATAGCTCTGTGTAAGAATGACAACTTACAGGAAAACTGTCAGTTTTCCTTTACCGTTATAAGTTTCCCGACGAGGTCACAAGTCTCACTTAAAAATGAGCAAATTTAAGCAATTTAATTCTTTGATAGTGAAGTGTGATAAAAAAAACCAAACAAACTAATAATAGTAGGAAAATATTTTATTCTGTATCCTCACTTTATGCAAAGAGATAAAGCTATTAGCAAATCTTGAAAATCTGAAAGTCAGTACAAAATAGAATCCTACTTTGAATTCAGAAGTTAAAGGACGATTAACTGACTTATTCATGCTACCACCCACTCTGCTGTTATTTCATCCTTCAGTCAATCCTCAGTGATTATTATGTACGTAACACTTGTAGAACTTTAGAGATTTTAGAAATGAGGCAGTAATACAGCCCCCAAAATTTATGTTATCAGAAATGTTTGCAAAATTAGGAGTTCCTTGGCGATGCAAATGGTTAAGCTTGGACTATTATCAGAGAGTCTGGTGATTCAAACCCACACAGAGGTGTTTCAAAAGTAAGGCCGGGAAATCTGCTTTTGAAAAGTCACAACCTTGAAAAACTTATGGAGCCCACTTCTACTCTGCCCACATGGGTTCACCATGATCATCCAGAATCAACTGTATGTCAACAACAACAAAAATAATTTGCAAAATTAGCTATTGTGCAATACACAGTGCAGTAAGGACCATTTCTTTGTATGCGTGTGTGTGCATGTGTGTTTTAAATTTTTATTGTGCTTTCAGTGGAAGTTTACAAATCAAATCAGTCTCTCATATAAAAATTTATATGCACCTTGCTATATACTTCTAGCTTCTCTCCCCCTAATGAGACACCACACTCCTTCTCTCCACCCTCTATTTTTGCGTCCATTCAGCTAGGTTCTGATCCCTTCTGACTTCTCATCTCACCTTCAGGCAGGATGTGTCTACTTGATCCGAGAAGGTCACTCCTCATCAGTATCATTTTCTATCCTATATAGTCCAGTCTAATCCCTGTCTCAAGAGTTGGCTTTGGGAATGGTTCCTGTCTTGGGCTAACAGAAGGTCTGGGGACCATGACCTCCGGGGTCCTTCTAATCTCAGTCAGACCATTAAGTCTGGTCTTTTTATGAGAATTTGAGGTCTGCATCCCACTGATCTCCTGCTCCCTCAGGGGTTCTCTGTTGTCTTTCCTGTCAGGGCAGTCATCAGTTGTGGCCAGGCACCATCTAGTTCTTTTGGTCTCAGGCTGGTGTAGTCTCTGGTTTATGTGGCCCTTTCTGTCTCTTGGGCTCATAATTACCTTGTGTCTTTGGTGTTCTTCATTCTCCTTTGCTTCAGGTGGGTTGAGACCAACTGATTCATCTTAGATGGCCACTTGCTATTGTTTAAGACCCCAGACTCCACTCTCCAAAGTGGGATGCAGAATATTATTTAATAGATTATATTATGCCAATTGACCTGGATGTCCCCTGAAACCATGGTCCCCAAGCCCCTACCCCTGCTATGCTGGACTTCAAAGAGTTCAGTTTATTCAGGAAACTTCTTTGCTTTTGGTTTAGTCCAGTTGTGTTGACCTCTCCTGTATTGCGTGTTATCTTTCCCTTCACCTAAAATAGTTCTTGTCTACTATCTAATTAGTGACTATCCCTCTCCCTCCCTCCCCCATCTTGTAACCATCAAAGAATATTTTCTTCTCTGTTTAAACTATTTCTCGAGTTCTTATAATAGTGGTCTCATACAATATTTGTCCTTTTGCAACTGATTAATTTCACTCAGCGTAATGCATTCCAGATTCCTCCATGTTATGAAATGTTTTGCAGAATCATCATTGTTCTTTATCAATGTGTTACATTCCATTGTGTGAATGTACCATAATTTATTTATCCATTCATCTGCTGATGGGCACCTTGGTTGCTTCCATCTTTTTCCTATTGTAAACAGTGCTGCAGTGAACATGGGTATGCATATATCTGTTTGTGTAAAGGCTCTTATTTCTCTAGGATGTATTCCAAGGAGTGGAATTGCTAGGTCGTATGGTAGTTCTATTTCTAGCTTTTTAAGGAAGTGCCAAATCCATTTCCAAAGTGTTTGTACCATTTTACATTCCCACCAGCAGTGTAGAAGTGTTCCAGTCTCTCCACAATCTCTCCAACATTTATTATTTTGTGTTTTTTGGGTTAATGCCAGCCTTATTGGAGTGAGATGGAAAAGGAATCTCATTGTAGTTTTGATTTGCATTTCTCTAATGGCTAATGATCGTGAGCATTTCCTCATATATCTGTTAGCTACCTGAATGTTTTCTTTAGTGAAGTGCCTGTTGATACCTTTGTCCATTTTTTAATTGGGTTATTTGTCTTTTTGTTGTTGAGTTTCTGCAGTATCATGTAGATTTTAGAAGTCAGGTGCTGATCGGAAGCGTCATGGCTAAAAACTTTTTCCAGTCTATAGGTAATCTTTTTACTTTTTGGTGAAGTCTTTGGATGAGCATAAACCAATCCAGTGCCATCGAGTCGATTCCGACTCATAGCGAGCATAGGTGTTTGATTTTTAGGAGCTACCAGTTATCTAGTTTCTCCTCCCATGTTTAAACATTGTTAGTAATGTTCTGTATTCTGTTTATGCCATGTATTAGGGCTCCTAACATTGTCTCTATTTTTTCATCTGTAATCTTTACCTTTTTAGATTTTATATTTAGGTCTTTGATCCCTTTTGAGTTAGTTTTTGAGCATAATGTGAGCTATGGGTTTTGTTTCATTTTTTTGCAGATGGATATCTAGTTATGCCAGCACCATTTGTGAAAAAGACTGTCTTTTCCCCATTTAATGGACTTTGGGCCTTTGTCAAATATCAGCTGTTCATATGTGGATGGATTTACGTCTGGATTCTCAACTCTGTTCCATTGGTCTGTGTATCTATTGTTGTACTATTACCAGGCTGTTTTGACTACTGTGGCAGTAAAATAGGCTCTAAATCAGGTACTGTAAGGCCTCCCACTTTGTTCTTTTTCAGTATCCAGGGCCTCTTTCCCTTCCATCTGAAGTTGGTGATTTGTTTCTCCATCTCATTAAAAAATGTCAGAATTTGGATTGGAATTGCATTGTCACTATAGGTCACTTTTTTATAGAATAGACATTTCTTCCTATCCATGAACAAGGTATATTTTTCTTCTTATGTAGCTCTCTTTTGGTTTCTTGCAGTAGTGTGTTGTAGTTTTCTTTGTATAGGTCTTTTACGTCTCTGGTAAGATTTATTCCTAAGTATTTTATCTTTGTGAGGGCTACTGTAACTGGTATTTATTTGGTGATTTCCTCTTAGATGTTCTTTCTGTTGGTGTAGAGGAATCCAAGTGATTTTTGTATGTTTATCTTGTAACCTGATACTCTGGTGAACTATTCGTTTCAGTATTTTTCTTGAGGATTCTTTAGGGTTTTCTGTGAGGGCCGTTTCTAAGAAGTGAGCTTTAAAATAACATAATTTCTTTTTACTAGAAATGGAAGGATCTAGCACAATGATGTGGAAGAATCAGGAAATGTTCAGTGAGAAGGTGAGGCACTTGAGCTGAGTTAAAAGCAAACCAAACCAAACCAAACCCACTGTCCTCTAGTTAAATCCAGACCCGCTCATAGCAAGACTATAGAACTGAGTAGAACTGCCCTATAGGGATTTCAAGGCTGTAAATCATTATAGGAGAAACTGCCACATCCTTCTCCCAGGAAGCAGCTGGTGTGCTGAAACCACCAACCTTTTGGTTAGCAGCTGAGCACTTTAACCACTGCACCACCAAGGCTCTGTGATCTGAGTTATGATGGTATATATGGGGTAACACATTTAAATATGCAAACACAGCCTGAAGAATAAATGAATGCAGCTAATGACTCAAAGTAACAGGACTCAAAACATAAGGAATAATTATGTAAAGCTAAAGTGATTGATAAAACGGAGAAAGAATGAGTTTGGGAAGCATGGTTGCACCCAGATTTTATTAACTGAGAAAATTCCTTAATATTTTTATTATTAATTTCCCAACATGAAAAATGCATTGTTTTTATGAAGATTAAATGTGATAATTAATATAAATCACATGGTAGGTGATAAGTATTTAATAATCAGTATTTAGATCCCTAAAGAATAGGTTCATAAAGACAATGACACTCTTTCTCCTCAAGAAAAGCAGTGTAAACAGAACCTACCATGGTTCTTCTCTCCTTTCATGCATCCCTCCTTCTCCTCTTTCACCTACTCCACCTCTGCTGGCTCCTCCACCTTCTCCTCCTTTTCTGTCTCTCTGTGTTCATCACTTTATAGTTGTCAAAACAGAGGCTCAAACCTAATTCTTTCTGATTCTCTCCGCTGAAGTAATTATTTGAAAGTTATTTTTAGTACAGTACCACATTAAATGCTAGGGAACTTTAGCCCTCATCAAATGTGCTTTCAAGCAGCAATGTGCATGTTGGTAAGTATTTGTTGATAACACATGGCATTGCCTTGAAAGAAAAATAAGCATCACAGGTTCATCGTTTTGCACCCAAATCAAAACAACTGTATATCATACTTATTTCTTATCCAACCAGCTAATCAGAGTTATTCTCGTCTCGTGGGTACTTAAATTCCCTTTTCAGGATGTCCTGTTTGAAAACAACCTTTAGGAGTGATATGGAGGAAGATATTCAAACTAACTTTGTGGCATACTGAGGGACTGAATTAGGTAGAAAAGCTGCATGAAACATTTCACATGCACATAAAAATAGATACCTTTTTCAATTAAAGAGGAGCATTTTTGTCCTTGAATATTCTTGAGGACTTCAAGTGGAACAAAAGTTTACAAGAAAACCAATTTTTGCCTTCCGGGAATAGATTTATGGCACAGGCTCAAAGTAACATTTTACAAAAGTCCAAGTTTAACATTTATGTTTTTTTTTTAATATATATATGTTAAATAATAAAAATCTTCAAGGTGCAAATTCGTTGCGTTCCACCATAGATGTTTAAACACAGATGAACCCGGAGGAAGGCCTCAAAATTCATATCTGATAATGTAAGTATAATTTATTTAATTCAGTAATAAAATAGTTTGTTCTGTAGTTGTTGTTTTTAACCCATAAAAGCCTATCTGAGTACTTTATTTAGTTCCATAATAAATATGACTATTTTGCATATTTTTAGAAGATAAACAATGCTTATGCAATTGAGCATTGCTTGAATTTATTTTAAGCAATGTTGGTGTGTTTTGAAAGCAGTGTTCTAATTCATGAATAATCAAGTTCTTTGTAATTTTACATAAAATATGCCATTTAAGGAAAAAGTGGAGCAAAGTAATTTTGGTTAAAAAGAGATTAGATCAATAATTCATGAACATCTGCAGAGAGTGATAGCTAAACTATTTACATGTCATGAAAACACTGAAGTGAAACCATAATAAGAAATTATGTTAATTATACAACATTGAAAGGTTTTATCAAACTGAAAATGTTTTAACCTGCATTTACTTGAAATTTACCCTTAATCAATAATCTAAAAGTCATTTTCTTCCAAACAGATGGTGTTTTTTTGAGATAAATATAAAGTGCATAGCATAGCATTTGTTAAGACAATTGTGGCTAATGAAGTCACTCTTGAGGTTCACCCTTCAGCCAAAGTTGAGAGAGGCCCATAAAACATGAGACTAAAGGGGCACACTAGCCCAAGGGCAAGGATATGAATGCAGGAGGGGACAGGAAAGCTGGTAATGGGGAGCCCAAGATTGAGAAGGGGAGAACGTTGATGTGTCATGGGGTTGGTAACCAATGTCACAAAACAATGCGTACTAATTGTTTAACGAGAAGCCAGTTTGCTCTATAAAGCTTCATCTAAAGTACAACTAAAAAAAAAAAGAAAAAAAGATGATTGCAGCATCATAATAGGGTAAAAATAAATTATTAGGGAAAAATTTTGTGTAAAGAATTTAAACTGTATGTAAGAATAATTCATAATAATTTTAAACAAAGAGTTTCAAGTTAGATTAATGTAACTTGGCATGATGATTCTGCCCACTTATTCTTTTTTGACCCTTGGCACAATGATCCTTAGGTCTCATTTTCCCCTCATGGAACATGAGGATCATATGTGCCATGTGGGGCTGTTTTGAGGATTAAGCGAGGAAATGCATCTAAATTTTCTTGCATGGGGTCTAGTAATATTAGACTCTCAAGTTAGTTTCTGCTAAACTGGAAAAACAAAGATTGAATGTTGAATATTTTATCAATCATATGAATACATCTTTAGCAATATTTTATATTAGCATATGACATACGAATGGAAAATATAGCAAACAACACTGATTGCTGATATTAGGACCAATTCTTTTTTGTAAGTGGCTTTAATAGAGAGCATTTTTAGTGTAAGACAGTGGTCTGATATGGCTGACAAAACTCTAATCAAACTACAGGATCTTTTCTTCAAGAAAGTCCACTGTCTACCTTTGCATGGCCAAAACTCATTGCTGTGGAGTCAATTCCAACTCACAGTGACCCTATAGGACAGAATAGAACTGCCCCATATAGTTTCCAAGGAGTGGGTGGTGGAATCAAATTGCCAAAATTTTGGTTAGCAGCAGAGTTCTTAACCACTGGAATACAAGGGCTCCACAACGGGTTGGCATGGTCAGAGAAGAGGAAACTTGGTGTGCTGCTTCCCCTGTTCATTTCTCACAGCATGGAAGCAAAGGAGAATTTGGAATAGATGTTATCTGAACAGTTTAAGTTGTATTATAAAGTCAGCTCTACACCTTTAGGACAACTCTCTTAGTCTAACTGGACCTTTATTGGGAAGTTTAGGATTTATTTAGCATGATATAACTTCAGAGTAAAGATTCTATCAAGTCGTGTGCCTTCTTCCTCGTCCACCTCCCAGTCATTAGTAAAGCTAGGGTTTTACCAGGGTACTCAGAAGTACATGATTTGGTGGTTCTTTAATCATCTTTTGCCTCTATACTAGAGAGAGAGAGGAAAAAAAAAACAAACACTGTCCTGGAGTCCCTGAAGGACGATTTAGTCTTCAAAGATTAGGACATAAGCATGGAATTATTTTAACATGGTTTTCTATCATCATCTACTTATTAGTAGAATTCCACTCTTGGGAGAAATATTTTTTCAGTGTTTTCATGAAAGTATTGGCTCTATTTTTTTGTTTTATCTGCTGTTTTGCATTTCTCAGGCACTCTCACAAGTTGATATCTATCTTAGCCTTCTCTTGGTTTTCAGATTGGACTATATTCATGGACACGTGTTTCCAAACTGCACATCTCAAATGAGACTTCTTGGGAATTTCCTACATGTGGCTGCTTCACCAATAATCCTTCCTCCATCTTTGATGAACTTTCCCCACAGACTCTCATATTTCTAGGCACTCACAAAACCAACCCAAACCCACTGCCGTTGAGTCGATTCCAACTCATAGTAACCCTATAGAACAGAGTAGAACTGCCCCATAGAGTTTCCACGTAGTGCCTGGTGGATTTGAACTGCCATCCTTTTGGTTAGCATCCGTAGCTATTAGCCACTATGCCACTAGGGTTTCGTTTCTGGGGGCTAGTGGCTAAATAAGCCCTAACTTGGATTGGCAGAGGTTGAGTGCCAGATTTAGGCCAAATAGTAAGTAAAATTGCACCCTATTTTGTAAAAGGAGTTAAACCAAATAACAAGGACATTTATATGTTTCTTCTAATCTAGTAAACTTTCCAAAACATGTCTCTGCATTCATTAGATTGGAATAGTGCCAATAAATTTGGAAGAGCTCCAGTTGATAACCAAAAATAAAAATTGCATTGTTGTGACTTTAGGTGAGCTCCACAACTCATATGACAGAAATTTCTGCTAGTCCTAACTCAATTCCCCAACAAGATGGAAAAAAAAAAAAAAAAAAAATGGAGGCTATTTGTTAATAGAAACATGTGCCTTTCAAGTCTCTGGCTGTCCAAAAATACTTGCACAGACATGAATGCCTAAATCTTACCAGAAAATGGTGTCATTATTCTAGAGGGAAGTACCTGTGCTAATCTAACTGGGAAAATAATGATAAAAGTGTAAAACTATTTGGTGTTTAATGATATATTTTACCAATATCCTTATACTAAGTGTATGTGGGGGATTGGTTTGAGCTGATAATCTAAGCCTTTAGGGTTTTAATAGGACCTTTGGACTTGGTCAAGTTACTTAAATTTCTGTGCTTGTTTTCATCGTCTTTAAGATGAGAACAACAATTATAAATCCTTAAAGGGCTATATATTGAGAATTACAAGGATTAACAGCATATAAAACCCCTTGCTGTCAAGTTGATTCTGACTCATACATAAAGCACTTGAAACAGTGCTTGGCACATTATAAGTGCTATAGGGGTTTTAGATATTTTTATTGTTACTTTGGGGCCTAGGATTTAGGATATCATAATAACAGCCTGCGTGTTTACTCTATTGTTAGGATAATTTTCCTGAGCGAGGAAAAGCAGTCATGTTCCATATGTTGTCCCTCTCTTCTCTCATTATTAAAAAAAAAAAATTTTTAAAGAGGACTGAAAGTAATAATACGGGCTCAGAGATTTTTAAAGCTTTCTTTATGACATTTTGCTTCGAACTCACCTCATGACATTTAAAAGCTGCCTCAGGTGCTTACTTCAGAAGAAGTTTCTGCTCTTACATTATTTAGATGAATTGATGATAATTAAAAATCACTGTCATGTGCCATGATTATATTGTTAAGGCAGAAAAAAAGCAAGCCTCTTGAATGTCAATTAAGACTAAAGACATTCAACCTCACTTACCAAATTCAGTCCATAGGCAAACACACACTTAAATCTGTCCATATTACAAATCCACAAATAATATTTGTTTATTATTTTGAGGTAATAATCTGCTAATAGTAAATTAATTTTATAAGATCGTGAAATACCTGTTCTGATTTGTGGGTTTGCATTTTGTCTCACTAATGTGGACAAGGGGAGTTCTGGTGGCACAGTCCTTAAGCACTCAGCTGCTAACTGAAAGGTCTGCAGTTCAAACCCACCAGCCTTTCCATGGGAGAAAGATGTGGCAGTCTTGGAAAAAGATTTCCAGGCTTGGAAACCCTATGGGACAGCTCTACTCTGTCCTGTAGGGTTGCCTTGAGTCAGAATCAATATGATGGCAGTGGATTTGGTTTGATTTGGTTGTAAACTACATTTTAACACTGACTTCGTTATTGCCACTGCTCTAGGATAATATACTGAAGCCACAGGTAATTGATAGTAGTTCCCGGGTGGAACAAATGGTAAAGTGCTCAACTACTAGGTGAAAGTTTGGATGTTTGAGACTACCCAGAGCTGCCACAGAAGACAGGCCTGGTAGTCTGCTTCTGAAAGGTCCCAGTCTTGAACACCCTGTGGAGTAGTTCTACTACGCACATGTGGGGCCATCATGTGCATCATGTGAGGTCATTGTATATCAGTATCAACTTGAGGAGCACTGTGACTTAGTCAGTTGATAGAACTTCTCACTTTTTTTACGGCCATGAAGGGTCTTGTATGCAAACATCAGATCAATTAACTCAGTGTTCTGCACATGCTGGATGTTAAAAGCATATATTTGATAAATAACTAAATGAAGAAATCAATGCATTTTTGGTGATAAATCTTTGGTCTTTTAAAGTGATTGTCCCTGGATAACAACTATTAAGCTTCGGCAAAAACTGCCTTACTGTGCTGGTCAGAAGAAGAATATTCAGGCCTCCCTAGACTCTATAATTTGTTTTTAAATCATTGTGGCATTTTCAATTTCCTCTAGAGTTTCCCCATTCCTATTTTCATTTAGCTAAAAGTGTATTAACAGAGAGTTGGGGCTGAGTTATCTAATTACATCAGAACTCCAAACTGTAGATCAGACAATCCTTTCTAAGCACAGATTTTTCAATGAAATGTTTCATACTTAGTGATTCTGTATCTACCAGATACTTTCTCTGCTGTGAATGGCAACATAAGTAAAACAAATGAATATTGACACCAACAGCCTTGGACTTATTCACTAAACTTCACTTGAGAAAATATATTTTCATTATATAGTAAATTTCCTCCAAAGTAAAATTTCCATGTTTTGTGGGAGGTAAATATACATAAAAATATAAGCTACTAATTCATGTACTCTTCTATGTTATACACCCACTCCTCACTTATCCACATGGTTAGCTTCCAAATATCAAGTCATTATGAAAAAACTGGCATTATACAAAAATAGAGGAAGACTACATCAGATCACAAAATGGAGGATGATTGCATCATTACATGCTGGTAAATTACATCACTACATAACTGCCAGATTTCATCATTACATGATCGCCAAACCACTAAGAATTATTGCCCAGTCAAGTTGACACATAACCTTAAGCATCACAGCTAATGTTACTCTCCCTTTGACCTTTTCATTCATTACTGCCAGACATACGTCATTAATGTGCAAAATAGATAGTGGATTTTTCACTATGGTTGTAAATGCGAAATGTAGGACAACGAGATAACCAATAAGTCAGGAGTAGGCGTAACGTCAAATAGAAATTCCATTATGCTTTCAAAGTCTATACATTCACTGACATAGGTACTAAAATAAAATTTGTTATATTTTTAGTTCAAATCCACCCAAGTAGCAGAACATTTTACCCTTCTTTCATTCAATATTCAAAACATAACATTGGTGTTCAAAATATATGTAAGAATTATCTAATTAAGACACCTAACACAGTGGTGGTTAAGAGCTAGGGCTGCTAACCAAAAGGTCAACAGTTCAAATCCACCAGGCACTCCTTGGAAACTCTATGGAGCAGTTCTTCCCTGTGCTATAAGGTCACTATGAGTCGGAATTGACTCGACAGCAGTGAGTTTGGTTTTGGGTTTAACATAGTATAGTGCTTTGTACATAGTGCATGTTTGAGGAATAAATACTTAAAGAATGAATACATGTAAGACGGAAAGAAAGATACATTCCATATATTTTGGCATTTCACCTTAAGAGCCTATCCATTATACTGTAAATACAAATAACATTGTTTTCCATATTAGTTAACATCAAAGCAGTGACTGTTATGCACATAGACCCCATCACCAATACACCTGAAACATCAAAGACTAACACAAAACCAAGGCAAATCAAATAACATTTTTTTCTGAAAAAAATAGGCATTTAATTTACTTCATTGTCTATAGTTAACAGTTCAAGAAGATATATATACATACATGTATATGTGAATGTATATATATGCATATGTAAAAAAAATTTTTTTTTTTTTTTTTAATATATATATACAGTGCCCTGTTAGCAGCTACGGCTGCTAACCAAAAGGTCAGCAGTTTGAATCCACCAGCTGCTCCTTGGAAACCTTATGGGGCAGTTTTACTCCGTCCTGTAGGGTCACTAGGAGTCACTCAATGGCACCAGGTTTGGTTTTGGTATATATATGTACAACGTAGCAGGCAATTCTAAAACACAATTGAAAATTTATCTGATTAAAATTACAGGTGATCTCCCATGTGCTTAGTGAGAAGAGGGAAGCACAGAAAATTAAAGGGAGAGAAAATCAGCCTAACTGCTAATGTTCCCAAGCCGTAGAGATAATACAGCATGTGGAAACTGTGCAGCCTAGTGGGCTGTTTGCCATCATCTAAGCACTATAAATCAATACATTTATCAAAGTCTCTGCACCTGGCAAAGAAAGGAAAACTAAAAGCATAATTTCAGTGAAGCAGAGTTATCTACAGAGATACCAATGTTTAACTATACTTGGAAAACTTTAAGTGATTTAGTGTAAAAGGCTACTGGAGGCTGAAGTGGAACAAGAAATATCAATCAAGTCTTGTAGATATCATGATGGAAAGGGTGTAGTGGAGAGTAAAAGCACAACAGAAATAAACACACTTCTACTTGAAAAGGCTTCATAGTTCAGGTGGCATTTGACACTGCGGATAGTTTCCATTCTTACATCAAGGTATGTATCCTCATTGTCTGCTTTCCTGGGATTAGCTACACTTACTTTTGGGGGTAGCTACACAACACTCACACACACGCACACACAAACATATGTGTATGTGTGCATGTATGCATGTATATATATATGAATACATGTATATAAAAACCAAAACCAAACCCGTTGCCATCAAGTTGATTCTGGCTCATAGTGACTCTGCAAGACAGTAGAAGTGTTCCATAGGGCTTATAAGGAGCGGCTGGTGGATTTGAAGTATGAACATTTTGGTTAGCAGTCAAGCTAACCAGCTAGCCACCAGGGTATTTATATATATCTTAACCAGTTGCCCATGAGTTGATTCTGACTCATGGTGATCCCATGTGTGTGAGAGTAGAATTGTGCTCCATAGCGTGTTCAATTGCTGATTTTTAAAAAGTAGGTTGGTCAGGTCTGTCTTTTGAGGCACCTCTGTGGGGACTTGAATCTCCAAACTTTTGATTATCAGCCTAATGTGTTAACCAATTACACCACCCAGTCTCTCTCCCTCTCTGTCTCTATATATAATGGGATATTCATATGGACTATATTTTTTTATTATATAGGTGTGAAAAATAAGAAAAACTCCCAGAACTGATATAGAGTTATAGAGTGATTTCCAGTATGTGTCTGGGTGTTTTTTTTTGTGTGTGTGTGTGTGTTTGTGTGTGCTTTGTGTGTCTAAGTAGAAAAGCAAAGTGATATACATAGATAGGCAGATAGAGAGAAAGAAAGATAGATAGAGAGACTGAAGGGGGAATGCTGTTTATTTTTGCAATAAGGAAATAATAGGAAGGATGAAACATAAACCAGTGAAATCAATTGCCTAGAGGAGACGGGTGGTAACAGATAGTGGAGGGAGGGTCACTTTTCTGAGAATCTTTTCATGTAGTATTAACTTTTAGAAATAAATTAATCTTTTACAAAATCAAAAATAAAATTCAATCAATGAAGATCATCAGAAAACTAAAGTTGAATATGAGTGGAAACAACTGAAAGAACTGTATGCTAAATTAGTAGCATATCCAAGGAGAAGGGGAAACTTAGAAATAATGCAAATTTAATTTTCAGTACATATACTGTCCATAAAAAATAGAAAGAACTACAAAGAAATCATAAATTTTAATTAGTAGTTTTGATCTTTTTTGAGGTTTGTATGTATCAATTTTATAACTTTTGTGTATATGAAAGACAGAGAAAATGCATAAATAGATTAATATTGGCAGCTGGAATTCTCAGTTTGGAGAAGGGAATACAAAAGCGGAATGAGAAGATGAAAGAATCTTGGGTACTGAAATGAAATTTAAAGTTTAATTATGAACTCAGAATTAAAAAAAAAAAGTATATATTTCTTTTTTTTTAATATATATTTCTTAGCTCTGTCTGCTGAAAGGACCAAGAAATAATGATAGCCCTGTAAAAGCAAGCCTAATCTTGGTTTCTAAATATTGTCCACATCAATAGAATCAGGACTTCTTATAGAAATGACTGATTTCAGGGGTGGTGAGGAGAGTACAAAAGTGAGCCTGGAATATCTTCTTGTGCCAGAAATTAAGTGCGTGCTTAAAAATTGATAGAGACGTCAAAAACATAGGCCACTTCGGAGGACCACACTGTGGCCCTTCCCACTGCACATTTCTCTAATGTGGGTGATCTGGCTCTGGCTTGACCTCCTCTAATTACTGTCAACCCCCACCCCTAGGACTGCACCACAAAACTTTTGCTGCCAGAGTCTCTGAGCATCGGCCAAGCTTCTTGAATTGCTCAAAGTGAATACTTAACCCACAGGAAACCCATGCTTTCCTATCAAGCCAACAAACTGGAGTGTAGGAAGATCTAGGTGGATCTAATGCAGCCCTTATCCTTTCTGCTGTACATCACAGAAAATGTACAATCAGAGAAAGCAAAGCCCATTTTCTGTCTTTGCTGCCATTCCCTATGATTACCACTAATTCTTGTGGAGCCCCTCTCCTTCCTTGTTTTCCTTCCCCAGATAGAATGAGTCGATATTTGGGGTACTTAAGAAATGTGGCATCCCTTAATAAGCATTTGGAAGGTTTTCTATCACCAATTTTTGGCAGCTTTCTCTCTGTCTCTCGTATAACACGCACACACACATGAGTACACATACGTGTATGTGTGTATATATATATACAAATGTACTCTGTCATACAAAAATGTATGCACATATGCATATTTTTCATTATTTTGCATTTAAAATTATTTCATGAGTGTTTTACATATTATTAAATTATCACAGAAAACTTGAATTCAAAGAGTGTATGGTATTCTGGTTCTGTATACTGGCTATACAGTATACATGGTCATGGTAGATATTCTGGATAATAAATCAATCCATGGTGCATTATTTGACATGCAGATTGTTTCTAATATTCATTAAAATGAATTAATTGTCATGATCATACCTTAGCATAAATATTTGATACATTTCTAATTGTATCATTAGGATAGCTTCTAAGACATGGAATTAGGACAAAGGATTTAGACAGTTTTTTTCCCTAAGAGGGCTAATTCCACCTATATCATTTCTGCAAATGATCTTCTGAATTATATGCAAGCAATACAAATTATTGTTAATTAAGGATTCTTTAATTATTAAGGTATTTCTCATGTTATATTGAGAAAAGACACATCCGTAATAGAGAGAGATGATTAACTTTACAATTTTTAGAGGTAGAGTACAGTTTCTGAGAAACAGTATGACCAGACTGTGACCAAAAGCTTTTATAGTCAGCATTTTGTGGAAATAGTACATGAAGAAAGAAGGAAAAAAACAGGTTGATTAATCACAAGTAATTTATTTTATATAATGGGAGACTCCCCTATTTGTTGTTCCTAAATTATCTAATTTCCACCTTCTCTGCAAAAGCCAATTACAGCAGGTCTCTCTGTTTTTTCCTCCCTGTTTCCTCCACAGGGTCCACATGGTGCTTTCCTTGGTGTTCATTCAATAAATGCTTTTTGAGTTGAAATGAGTATAATTCCCTTTGTCTTAAGCCTATAAAACTCTCTTAAGACTTCAGTTTTATAAGTATGGACCATTATTTTCAAAACATCTCTAAGACAATTTTTTTCCCTACTAAACAAAATAAATAAAAATATATTCTCTTGCAAATACTAGTACCGTACTTAGTTTCAGATAGCTTTGCCCTTGTGCTGTGGCAGTTTTAAATTTTACATTTAGTACCAGATAATATCTAAAATGTTTTTATTGCAATACTTTTAAAAGTGAAGTTTTACAACATAAATAGTGTTCTTTAATGGGAAAACTGCTCTTTGCTGGGAAATCAGGAAGTTACTTCATTGGCTTAGTCATCGTATGGGATACATACTCAGTTTTTAAACCATAGAGATAAAATATTTAAATGTAACATGGATTCATGTATTGGATGTTTGCTTATTTCAGACTATTTTAACAAATATCCTATTATTTTTGAAATAAAAGCATAGAAAAGACACAATTGCAAGATTTCCATATGGTCAATAAATTAAACTATGTTTTTAACAGTCAATCAAGGCTGACAATTTTATTATGGAGAGTTTCATGATCTTTATCAGTGTTGAAGACTCAGTCAAGAGTAGTATGGCATGCATTAATAGTTTAAGAGAGAAAAATAAATAATTATTTATTATGGTTTATTTCTTCTGTAATTATATACTTAAACCAGTCATACTTTATTTTTATCTATTTTTTATTGTGCTTTAAGTGAAAGTTTACAATTTAGACAATTTCTCATACAAAAACTTATACACATGTGGTTATGTAACCCTGGTTTCTCTCCCTATAATGTGACAGCATGCTCCTCCTTTCCATCCTCATTTTCTGTATCCATTCAATCAGCTCCTGTCCACCCCCTCCCCCCGCCTTCTCGTCTCGCCTCTGGACAGGAGCTGCTCACTTAGTCTCCTGTGTCTACTTGAGCTAAGAAGCACTCTCCTCGCTAGTGTCATTTTATGTCTTATAGTCCAGTCTAATCTTTGTCTGAAGAGTTGGCATTGGGAATGATCTTAGTTTTGGGCTAACAGAGAGTCCAGGGCTCATGTCCTTTGGGGTCTCTCCAGTCTCAGTCAGACCATTACTGGAATTTGAGTTCTACATCCCACTTTTCTTTCGCTCCCTCAGGAACTCTCTGTTGTGTTCCCTGTTTGGGCAATCATTGGTGGTAGCTGGGCACCATCTAGTTCTTCCAGTCTCAGGCTGATGGAGTGTCTGGTTTATGTAGCCCTTTCTGTCTCTTGGGCTTATATTTTCCTTGTGTCTTTAGCGTTCCTTTTTTTTTTTTTTTCTCCTTTGCTCCAGGTGGGTTGGGACCAACTGATGTACCTTAGACGGCTGCTTGTTAGCTTCTAAGATCCCAGGCACCACTCACCAAAGTGGGATGCAGAACATTTTCTCAATAAACTTTGTTATGCCAATTGACCTAGATGTCCCCTGAAAGTGAAACCATGGTGCCCAGACTTTCGGATCTGCTACTCTGTCCCTTGAAATATTTTTTTGTATTCAGGAAACCTCTTAGCTTTTGGTTTAGTCCTGTTGTGCTGACTTCTCTTGTATTGCGTGTTGTCCTTCCCTTCACCTAAAATAATTCTTGTCTACTATCTAGTTAGTGAATAACCCTCTCCCTCCCTTCCCACCCTTGTAAAAGGTGTTTCCACCTTTCAAAGAATGTTTTCTTCTTGTTTAAACCTTTTCTTGAGTTCTCATAGCAGTGGTCTTACGCAATACTTTTCCTTTTGCAACTGACTGATTTCACTCAGCATAATGTCTTCCAGATTCATCCAGTTATTAGATGTTTCACAAATTCATCACTGTTCTTTATCATTGTGTAGTATTCTATTGTGTGAATATGCATAATTTGTTTATCCATTCATCTGTTGATGGGTGTCTAAGTTGTTTACATCTTTTTGCTATTGTAAACAGTGGTGCAATGAACGTGGGTGTGCATATATCTATTTGCCTGAGGGCTCTTATTTCTCTAGGATATATTCCAAAGGGTGGAATTGCTGGATTGTATGGTAGTTCTATTTCTAGCATTTAAAAAAAAAAAAAAGGAAGTGCTAATTCAATTTCCAAAGTGGTTGTACCATTTTACATTCCCGCCAGCAGTGCATAAATGTTCCAGTCTCTCCACATTTATTATTTTGTGTGTTTTGGATTAATGCCAGCTTTGTTGGGGTGAGATGGCCTCTCATTGTAGTTTTGATTTGCATTTCTCTAATAGTGAATGATCGTGAGCATTTCCTCATGTATCTGTTAGCCACCTGAATGTCTTTTTTGATGATGTGTCTGTTCATCTCCTTTGCACATTTTTTAATTGGGTTGTTTTTTTGTTGTTGAGGTTTTGCCGTGTCTTGTAGATTTTAGAGGTTAGACACTGATCAAATTAATGTAGCCAAATTTTTTTTCCCAGCCTGTGGGTTGTCTTTTTACTTTTCTGGTGGAGTCTTTGGATGAGCATGCATTTTATTTTGGGAGCTCCCAGTTATCTAGTTTCTCTTCTGTTGTTTGTGCATTGTTAGTAGTGTTTTGTGTACTGTTTATGCCATGTATTATGGCTTCTTGCATTGTTCCTATTTTTTCTTCCTTGATCTTTATCGTTTTAGATTTTATATTTAGGTTTTTGATCCATTTTGAGTTTGTTTTTGTGCATGGCGTGAGGTATGGGTCTTGTTCATTTTTTTGCAGATGAATATCTGCTTATGCCAGCACCTTTTGTTGAAGAGACTGTCTTTTCCCCCTTTAACTGACTTTGTGCCTTTGTCAAATATCAGCTGTTCATAGGTGAATAATTTTATGTCTGGATTCTCAATTCTGTTCCACTGTCTATGCATCTGTTGTTGTACCAGTACCAGGCTGTTTTGACTACCGTGGTGGTATAACAAGTTCTGATGTCAGGTAGTGTGAGGCCTTCCACCTTGTACTTCTTCTCCAGTAATGCTTTACTTATCTGAGGCCTCTTCCCTTTTCATATCAAGTTGGTGATTTGATTCTCCACCTTATTAAAAGATGCCATTGGAATTTAGATCAGGATTGCATTGTCCCTGTAGATCACTTTGGGTAGATATTTTTACAATGTTGAGTCTGCCTATGATAAAATGATAAATGGTATTAATTTGGTGATTTTCTCCTCAACATTCTCTTTTTTGGTATAGAGGATTCCAACCGATTTTTGTATGTTTATCTTGTATCCTGATGCTTTGCTAAACTCTTCTATTAGTTCCAGTAGTTTTCTTGTGGATTTTTTAGGATTTTGTGTGTATAGTAGTGGTGATAAAGGGCATCCTTGTCTGGTTCCCATTTTCAAAAACCAGTCATACTTTAGATTGACTTGATTTGTCTAATGCCAAAATATTTATCACAATATAAGGATTTTTTCATTTGAATGGAAAAAAAATGCACATTTTACTTCATTTTTATCAACCCCTAGAAAAAATATAATAAAATTAGGGTCAGAATATATACTTGAATCTAAGAAACATATTTTCTTCTACAGGATAAATGGAATATAGATATGTTATTCATTAAGTGGTGAAAACCTTATAGCTTTTTACGGGGAGGTTATAAGAAACATCTATTTTGACACTTAAAAAGTAGACACTTCCCAATGATTCATTTTAAAAAATAAGCTTCTACCACAGATGGGTTTATAGACTCTCAAATTCACATTTTCAGCTGCAGAAAAAATGATTTCAACTTCACACAAATGAAATTTCTAGGTATTAATCACGTATCTAAAGAACAATATCCATGGGACATCCTTTCAGTGATATAGACATGACAGTCTTTTAGTGAAACATGAATTAATTATATGATATTAAAAAAGTTACTTCTTTTTATAAAGATCAGGTGTTCAGACAGGTATTTAGGCAGATGTTAATATTTTTATCACTTCACTTTACTAAAACTTTTGTTTATATCTTGATATCAATAAAATGGTCTTAATAACTATAACAAACTTAGTTATAATAATCTCTTTCCTGTCTGTCTAAAATGGCCCTATCAACTAACATTTTTAAAGCTGGATGAATATTTTCTTTGTTCCTGAACATGTCAGAAAACTTGAGGGATTTAGTTTTTTATACTAGCAGTATTTCTGCTTCTGGTAATGGTAGAATAGGCAATTTAAACTAATCATTTTCCCACCGAGGACAATAAAAATCTGATCAAATTTTGTTGCTGTTGTTTGTTTTTTAATATGTCTGAGGAGAGAGAAGAAAATAGAGAATATTTACCAGGTCAAGAACAAAGGATTGCTATAGTCTACGGAAGTGATCTCTGTTTTTGGGACCACTTTCTCTCCTAAGGATCACACTGATTTCAGAGATGGCTGAGAGCTGAGAGGATGAGGGGAGCTTTTGATATCTTGCAGGGCTAACAAGCCAAAATTCTGTACTGGGTCCTCACAGGTGGAGGACCCTAGTGAACCTTTCTCTCCTTCTTGGAACTCCAAAAAACGTCACATTAGAAGTAAGGGTAAACTGGAAGTAGAGAAGTTCTATAAAGACTGCTGTTCAGTTTTAAATATTCCCAATTCCTAAAACTATAGTTTTCAAACTACAATAATGCCCCCAAAACATCTCAAAATGAATGCAGTCCAAGAAACAAATAATAATCTGTTCTGGAAAGATATGAGGTAATTTCAAATCTCAAATTGTTTCTTTAAATAATTTCATAAATACAATGATAAGCACACAATAAAAATATAGCTAGATATTATAAGAACAGACAATCAGCAAAAATTATAGCCAATAAAAATAGAAGGATGGTGGTTCAAATTATCGGGGTAATCAGAAAAAGACCTTAAAATAACTATGTATGCTATGTTCAAAAAGATAAAACATGAAACTGAAAGACTTTCCGAACAATAGAAACTTCCAAAAAAGACAAAGGGAAACTTGTAGTTCTAAAATATGGTAAGAAAATTAAGAACTCAGTAGATGAAATGAAAAATAGATTGGTCATAGGTGAAAATAGGTGAGTAGACAGTAAATGAAGTGAGAGATATACCAAAACAATGACAATGAAACACAGAGATCAAAAAATTATTTAAAATACAAAATAAAGATAAGAGATATAGAAGATAGATTAAGAAAGTTTGGCTGGGGTGGGGAATATGTGTTTAACTGGAGTCTCAGAAAAAGAGAAAGAATGTAGAAAAGCAATGCATTAAGACATAATAGCTGGAGAAAAAATACCAAAAAGATTTTAAAAATAAGCTACAAATTGAACAGGCCATAAAAATCCCGAGGAAGATCAATAAAGTAGAATTTATATCTAGATGTATCAGAGTAAAACCATTAAAATCCAAAAACAAAGAAAAATAAATTAGAGAAAAAGATACACTATTTTTAAAAAAGCAAAAAAAAAAAAAAAAAAAAAAATTATTAAGTTCCTCCAAAAGAAGATTCCGAGGCAAGGTTTTGAGTACACGTAGTTTATTTGGGTGATGATGAAGGAACCATTGGTAGGACAGTCAACAAGTTATAAGAAGCTAATATGAGGTGCGTTAACTGAGCAACTGGAGCTCAGTCCTGCCAGGAATCTGTGTGGACTGGAGCTCAGTCCTGCTGGAAGACTGCCTTAGACGGATGCATCACCAGAGGGTTGAGGAAGCTCAGGTATTTATTCATCAATGCCTGTCTATCATTTGTTGAGGTCTGCTCATCGGTCATTAACTTCCTGGCACTACCAGCCTGCACTACATGTGGGCTAAATATGCTTCTGCAGCTAGAAAAATTATTTTGGCAGTGATTTGCAAGGTCTTGTAGTAAGAAGCCATTAGGGCATACAGAAACGATCAGAGCTTAGGAGATACAGGGGAAACATTGACAGCATGTGCTATATACTTCTCAAAAGAAAAGAAGTTTAAAAAAAAAAAGTTAGAATGGTGTTATTCAAATGCCAAGAGAAAATATTATCAATCTCAAATTCTATAATCAGGGAAAATACTCTTCAGAACGCTGCCATAAACATATCTCAAAAAACTACCTGAAAGAATTAGTCATCATCATTCTAAAGACAATAATAAAGACTACTGCTCAGGAAAGTATCTCATATGGAAAGACTGAGACTCAAAAAGACTAAAAAACAGCTAAAATGTTAAATAAGAGGGTATATCTAACAATACCAAAATGACTACATCAAACAATAAAAATGGTAAAAATGAAATAAAAAGCACGTAGACTGAGAGAGGTTAACTTCACTTAAAATGAACATTCTAAAAAAAGAAAAAAATGAACATTCTAAGGACATCCCTTTATCAAGCAAGAGGCAAAGGGAGAAGATAAAAGTGATGATTAATATTAGATTTCAGCAGTCAGAACTTATGTTTTAGTCTCAATAACCCTTAAAGGTTAATAGAAGAGTGTATAATTTCAGAGTTAAAAAGAATGGAATTGTAAGAAATGAATTGCTGCAAAGAAGGCAAGAAAAGAGAAAATGATAGGCACATAGAATGCATATGAAAAAAAAAGCACCTCCTGTTATGGTAGATTTAAATCTAATAGTATTTGGAACTTCATCAAATGTAAATGAAGTAGATGACCTAGTTAATAGAAAAAAGATTATCAGATTGAATAAATAATCTAAACCCAACTATATGCTTTTTATAGACAACACACATAAAGCATATGGATACAAGACAGTTTTTTGCCCATTCACTATATGAATATTCAGAGAAAGGACACTTCCTAAGCTTATTGGCCCATCATATAATACATGCTAATACAAACCTGGAGTCCCTGGATGGTGCAAATGGTTAAGTGCTCAACTACTAGCCTAAAGGTTGGTGGTTTGAACCCACCCAGAGGCATTTCAGAAGACACCTGGCAATTGACTACCAAAATGTCACAGCCTTGAAAACCTTCTGGATCAGTTG
Source organism: Elephas maximus indicus (assembly GCF_024166365.1). Taxonomy (NCBI): domain Eukaryota; kingdom Metazoa; phylum Chordata; class Mammalia; order Proboscidea; family Elephantidae; genus Elephas; species Elephas maximus. Next base: position 22,898,018 of record NC_064825.1, on the reverse strand, counting down.
TACCCTGCACATGAGGTCACCATGATTGGGAATCGATTTGACAGCAACTCTCAACAACAATACAGGCCTGAATTATTAGTACAAGTATGATTGAAAATGACAAAATTTGGACCTTGAAATAGTTAAGCAGTATACCAAGGTTCCAAAGTGTCCAGAGAAGGAAGGAAAATTAAAGGTTATGGAATCTCTGAAAATCTGCATCTTATTTTTGTGAGTTCTTGAATCAATATAATGTACACGCAGAGAAATGGGAGAAGAAGAAAAACTATTGCTTCATCCTGAGAACTTGCCATTTACTGTTTAGAGGGTTGTGTGTCCTACCCATATGAGGGACATTTCAGCCTAGCTCAGCTGAAAAATTAGTCTTGGTTCTTATAACTTCTGTGATAATGTTCTTTCTCCAGTAAGTACTTGTTTATTTAGGAATTCTTTGCCTACAGTGTCTCAACATTGATACAACCTTTTACTTCACCAATACTTTTCTACTTATTCCTCATTCACACAAACTGACATGTGTTCAAATTTCATCTTATCAGCAAAGCCTTCTCTGATCTAATTACTTAAAATAGGACTCTCTCATCACTCCTTACTCCTTTTACACAGTTTTATTTTTTTTTTTCATTGCACTTATCACTTCCTGATATAGGATACAATTTTTTGTTTCTTCTTAGTCTCCCCCTATGGAATATAAACTTCATGAGGAAAGAAAATTCACTATTGGCTAATTTCTATATCCACGGTGCCTAGTACAGTGCCAGGAACCCTGAAGTCCCTCAAGAAATACTGAATGAATGAATAAATGAACAATCCAGTTTGATAATAGAGCCATGTTAATACCTCACAGAATGATTTTAGTCTAATGTGTTTTCTTTATTATTATCATTTACATTTCTAGTGGGTTTTCCAAAAATTGGTCTCTTAGCTCATGCAGGGAAAAGCTAAGAAGGGCAATTTAGTATTCCTCAAATAATGTGTGCACTTAGTGGGTGAGCACACCCTCAGTTAATAAGTTATATTTTCCTTCTCTGAAAATTATATATTATGTACAAAGAACTCATGATATTGTGTGCAGAGCCCTGGCTTAGAAACAGAACAACCTGGAATTTATGACTCTGCTCAGTCCTCAGTAGTTCTGTGACCTTGGACAAATACACTACTTTTTGAGCCTCTGTCATTTTATTTGTAAAATGAGAATAAAAGTATGACCCAAACTAGTTCAAAAGATTGTCACAAAGATAAAATATGGTAAATATATGAATAACATTTATTGGTGGTAAAAGATGTAATATTTTTATTCCTATAAGTTCCCTAGTGTCCAAGGAAGTTAGTCAGAAAGTAACTTTAAGTTTACTCCTTTATATATGCCTTCTATATCTTATACCTTGTACTTTTCGTCAATTTTTTTTAAATTATTGAATAAATAGCTAGTCCCAGAGGCAAGTGATATGTTCAGGTAAACTAAGAGGGGTCGTTAGACATAGTCTTGTTATAAGAAATCCATTTAAAGGAATTCTGAGCTACAAAGAGTCCCCAGATACCAGTTGCACAGATCAATTACAGTATAGGGGAAGGAATATGCCTGGGCAAATTCAGTCTTTACAGTTACTAACAAAAAATAGAAATAACCGTTATAATAGTCTTCTAAAAAGCAGTTGAGTAGAGGGAAAAGTAGTGTCCTCTGTCAAACAGTCCTCTGCTTTGAGAAAGAACAATGACTTTGTATACCTCTGCTACCCATTGTTACATGAAGCCTCCAGACCTTTGAGTATTTAGATAAATTTATTTTAGTCCTTGGGTCCTGAAAATGGTTAATGAGCTTGGCTGTTAACAGAAAGTTTGGAGGTTTCAATCCACCCAGAGGCATCTTTGAAGAAATCCTGGTGATCTGCTTCTTGAAAAATTGCCCCTGAAAACCCTACGGAATATAGTTCTACATGACGCACATGGGTTGCCATGAGTTGGAATGGACGTGAGGGCAACTGTTTTGTTGTTGTTTTGCTTTTTTTAAACTGATTTATTTGAAATTAGAGCCTCCTTTCTAGTTCTGCTGACGCTGCCAACTTCCCTCCTTGTACTCCCTTCTCTCTGCTCCATACAGGAGAGGTATCGAATCTCATCTGCCTTCTGCTTTCCTTTTCTGCTATTTTTTTTTCACACAAAAAAACCTCTAACACCAATGATTCATGAGTTTGTAATTTTCCTGAAAAGTTTAAAGGTCAAGAGAAAGAATCACTCTTTACTAAGCCCAAGCCTTTGATATATAGTTCAGTTGCAGTCTCTTCTGACTTTTAAGAATTAGTAACACATCTTCTCCACACGCAACCTCTTATCTCATCTGAGGCAGATAAATCCACACCCAGGTCAGTGTCTAATCCAAGCATGCCTATCTTGGAATTTCCGTGTTGAAGTCTATCAGCTCTTCTTTTGCTAGGAGGAATTCCTTACTTACTGGTAAGAGAACAGCATTTTCTCCAATGGGTTTTTATTTTCCGTCAATCTTTTCCTTAGTAGAGACATACAGACATTTTTAAAGGAGATATTAGAAATACATAATGTGTTTTCTAAATGAGTGCATAACTACAAATATTTAATGAGTATGAAGTGGATATTTAATTCAATATCATAAACCTGGTTCTCTCTTTAAACATGCTTAAGTTCTAATTGCTCTCTTCATACAACCCTAAGCAGATACCATCTGATTTAACTTTCAGGAAATCAAGAGGGATTAGCATTCTATGTACCAATTAGGACTAGGGATTCTACATGAATAATTTAATCCTAGCAATTATACTGTTACCAGTTTATTAATGAAAAATCAGGTTTAGTAATTTTGAAAAGATCAAACCACTATTAAATGGAAAAACCTGGAGTACAAGCTCAGACTGATGTTAAGGTGAACAAATGCCTTTTCCAGATAATGTTGTCTTGGGAAATGGAAACTCTTAAGGGACCACCATATAATATGAAAGTTTTAATTTTTGTAGCAAAAATATAAGTGAGTAAAGTGAATCATAATAAAGAGTTTAATTCTATAAATTCAAGTTTTTATCTAAACATAACAGTATTTTGAAGGCCGTGATTTAATAATTGGGTTCTAGTTACTTACATGTTAGTTTATTTTAAGGCACATTAAGTTATTCCAAAATTCACCAACTTTATTTTGTAAGGAATTTAAATCTGTTTTTATATTTCAACATTTTATGCAACACAAATGTTAATCTAAAAAGAACGTGTAAGGGAGGCTCTAATTTAAATTCATGACCCGTCTTTCCTATGGAAAATTCAAGAATCTCATCATGACCTACCTCCAGTCACTAGCAGAAGTCTAAACCTACAAGAAATATCTCGTCACTGGAAATCATCCCCAAAGACTCCTCCCTACATTCCCTAACATAACGCCATCTTTTACCACTCTTCCTCTGCCTCTCAAATCTTCTCACTGTTTCCTTCGTTAACACCATCTGTCAGTAGGAACCTATCCCCACCTTCAACTTCTTCCCTGAATTCTCCTTTTACCACCCTATTTTGATAAAATATGGCAGTAAATGGAGTCTTCGTAGTGCACGCTGCTGTTGTTGCCATTTTTCTTCTAACACTCCTTGCATTTACAAAGCCTGAAGATGGTATATTTTCTTGTATCTTATTTCAGCCTCCAGACTATTTATTATATCTCAAACATCAAGACTTCTTTCAAGTTGATGCCATTAGACTTGACTGTCTACTAGCTTTCTTTGATGAACTATTAGCCTTTCCTAGTTTTTCTCATGCTTAAATTCTTCTCATTCTTTCACTTAGTTTACATCTTGCTCTGCATCATCATTTTTGTCACTATTCTTGACATGTCAAAATTCACATTGCTGACCTATTCAATTCCCTAGTCATTCAAATTCTGGCATCTGTACTTCCAATAATCTCTTTCTTAATCCCTTTTTAGTCACTTCTTATGTCCTAGACATTTTCATTCTCAATTACTACATTAACTCTGAAGCCTGAATATTAAGAGTCAAGTCTCTCAAAAATCTACTATCTTCTCTGTTCCGTTATTTCAGTAAAAAAAAAAAAAACACTACACAAATTCTTTTGCTCTTCCTAGAATTCCAACTGTTCTGTATGTCCACTTCTGTATGTCCACTCCTCATGTTTTCATTTTCCTTCTCTCCAGGTCAGATTTTATGCCTCCTCACTAGAACCATTTCCTTCCATATACCTTTTCCTCTCTTGTCCCTCACTCCATACACAATTACCTTGCTTGGATAATTTGAAATCTCAGTTATTCACAACTTCCACTTTCTCTGCATATGCACATAAGCAGCTAAACATGAGTGATAAAATAAGCAACTTACCATGACTAGTGGAAATCACAAGTCCCTAGCAACTGGGCTTCATTTAAATTGTTACCATAAATCCAAGGTGGCACTCAGCACTTTCTGGCAAATGTGCTACATTTTCCTAAGTAATTTATTCTCCCACTCTCCAAGAGGACTATTTTATACTTACTCTTCTATTAACAAGCCTACTGTCTTCCACTCCTAACTCTGAGTTGATGAAGACATCTCTTAATTCTTTGAGAAAGTATACCAGTTTACTTATCTGTCACTGGATGTATTAATTTAATCTCCCTTCTGTCCTGATAGGAGCCCTGGTGGTGCAATGATTAAGAGCTACAGCTGTTAACCAAAAGGTTGACAGTTCAAGTCCACCAGCTGCTACCTGGAAACCTTATGGGGCAGTTTTACTCTGTCCTGTAGTGCCGTTATGAGTTGGAAACAACAGCAATGGGTTTAGTTATTTTTTTTTTTCTGTCCTGATAAAAGGGATGTGTTTACCTATCACACTGTGAATAGTTTGCATGTCATTCTTATTCCACATTATGTTTCTGAAATGTATTCATAATGGAGCTGGTTTATTCTTTTTAACTGAAATAACCCTTTCACTGAATAAATATACATTTGTTATTCCACACCCTTGCTGCTTTGCTCTGTTTCTACATTTTCCACACTGTTAATAGTGCTGAGGTCAATAATCTTGTAGTTGTCTCCTTATCTACCTGCAGGAAAGCTTCTCTGTGTGTAGATTTCTCGAAGTGGGATTGCTGTGTTCTAGAATATGTGCATTTTTTGAACTTTAACTAGGTGGAGGCAAATTGCTCTCCAAAGTGGTTTTATCAATTTACAAACCCAATAGCAATGTAAATGACTTCTGTTTTTTTATACATTATCCTCAACATTGGTAAAGAGATATGTTATCAGACTTTAATGTTTCAGACCTGACAGGTGTCAAAAGCTATTCCTAGTTCTAATTTTAATTTCTCTGATTATTTGTGACATTGAGTATCTTCTCATATGTTTATTAGCTATTCAGACTTCCTCTTCTTTGAATTGCCTATGATTTTTTTGTCAATTTTCCTCCTTGAAATCTTAAATTTTAAACTATTTAAACTGTAAAGCATATCACACAGAAAACAGATACACATCATAACAAATTATTGTAAAAAAAATCTTTCATGCAATCACTCTGCAATTTAGTCTCGCCTGATTTTGTATTTTTTTAAATAAATAAAATTACTTAGTAGGAATTATTTTTGTTTCTATTTCCTCTCAGCATAATATTTCAAAAATTAATCCTAGTTATGGTATGTAGATGCAGTTTATACATTTTTGTTGCTGTGAGATATTCCCCTGTATGAAAGTACCATTATGTGTTCATTTTATTCCTGATTTCATTTTTTTTGGTTTTATTTATCGTGAACAATTATATTATAAATGGCCTTATACACGTATCTGGGTAAAAATAAGCACATTTCTGCAGAATAAATGTTTAGGGTGCAACTGCTGAATCAGAGTATATGAATTCTCAACTATACAATTTTTTTTCTTTTCTGTTTTTATTTGTTTTTGCTGTTGGTGGCTTTCGAAGTATAACTCATCTGCTAGCGTAGGTTCACATTACTCCAAGTTCTTCCCAACTCAGTATTGTCAGACTTTGTACTTTTCAATTTTAGTCTGTTGGATTTGTAGTGGTATCTAATTGTTATATTTTGAACCTCATTAATTAATAATTAGGTTGAATATATACATGCCATTAGTATATCCTTTTTTCTAGCATGTTTTCTGACTTTTTTATATGAACATTTTTCAATTCTAAAAATGTTATGAGTGTAATCCCTTTACCAGTTATGGGTAGTTTAGATGACATGAAGTTAGACTGCAATGAAGGATTGTTTCTTTCCAATTCAGTCTTAGCCTAGGTGTGCTCCTTCTCTGTTCCCACCCAAAGCAAGGTCCCTGATCGTGGTGAGACCAGGACTCTGGCTTTCTTCCTTCAGCCTTAAAAAGCTACTAAATCTGACTCTTCAAATTGGTAAATGTACAGGGAAAAAATGTCCAAAGTGCTAAGCTCCACTAGTTCCTGGTTTTTGACCTGGTGATTCTTCATTATGCTATTAAAAATTTGATGCTTTTAAAGAAGATGCTAGTTTATTTTTGTAATTGCCTTAAGCAGGAGTGTTAGGTCAAAGACCAAACCCTAATCATTGCTAGCAGAAATCAGTTTTCTTTATTTTTATTGTTATTTTTGGTAATGTTTAGGAACATTTTCAGTTTTTGCATACTAACTTTTGGTTAACTATGTTCCTACAGATATCTTTTCCAGACCATTTATCTCATTTCACTTTGTTTATGGTGATTTTTTTCATTTGTATTTAGTAAACTTATCCATCTACCTTCATAATTATTTTTGTGTGTGCTTTGTTAAAGTATTTTTTGTGCGTAGCTTGCTTGTGTGTACCTAGAAGAAAAAGTTACTTTTCTATTCTCCATAAAAGTTTAAAATGTTTGTTTTTAACCATTTCATTTTTGATTACCAATTTGATTTTGTCTAAAAAAATGAATAATTTTCCTTAAGTTTAAATTATTTTAAAATTTATTAATGTTTGAGGGAATACCAACCAGTTGCTGTCAAGTATATTCCAATTTGTAGTGACATCATGTGTGTCAGAGTAGAATGGTGCTCCATCGTGTTCTCAATGGCTGGTTTTTCGGAAGTAGATCAGTAGGCTTTCCTTCCAAGGTGTCCTTGTGTGGACTTGAATCTCTCACCATTCAGTTAGCAGCTGAGTGTGTTAATAGCTTGCAACCCCCAGGGACTCCATCGAGGGAGTATTTTCAGATAAAATCTAGATAAAGGGAGTAAGAGAAACAGAAAAGGCAAGGGATGCCACATCTCTTAGGGATTTCTGAAACATTAAAAGTAGTTCTGAGGAAAGTGGTTCCAGTTACCTGCTGGCAATTTTAAGGAGATGTTTGCAGTCATGAGTTATTAATAGTCAAAATTTAGAGTAGAGTAGGAATGAACACACCAGCCTGGTAAAGGGTATGCCAGACTGAGGGTAAATGGCATTTACTACTCTGCTATGAATGATATTATACTGAATAATTTCATAGATTATTATGCTATATTTCTTTATATTTGTTCAATAATTAAATATATATATATAAACGATAAAGATTCACATCTCTTTTGTAACCCCTCATCTCAGAGTTTTTTTTTTTTTACATTAGGAATGTATTTTTAATTAATTTATAGTATCTATAATTTTAATGCATTAGAATTCTATTTATTTTTGTATATTGATGTTATATCCAGCAACTCGATTGATTATATGTCTTACATCATATTAACCAAAACAAAAAAACCAAACCCAGTGCTGTCGAGTTGCTATGAGTGCATCATATTATCTCTGAAAAATAACCAGGTATTTCTTTTTGTCTAATGTTTATGAATTTTAATCCTTTAAAATATTATTATCATTGGCTAAAATTTTCAGAATTCTTATTGAAAGCACTTGCTATCTATTTTTAAAGGAATGTTTCTAGTTCTTTTTTTAATTTATGAATATGATGCATATAGGTTTCTAGCAAATGTTCTTTATCAAATTATAAAAGTTATGCTTTATTTCTAGTTTGCTAACAGTGTCTTTCATAGATGGAATATTAAATTTTACTTAATATATTTTGTGCCTTGAATGAGATTATCATGTTTTTCTCCCAGAATCTGTTAAAGTAATAGAATATAGCAATAGATTTTCTCATGTGATGCTACCATGTATTTCTGGAATAAATTCTTTTTTGCACCCTCTCTCTCTCTCTTTCTATATACTTTGTTGTTGGTGATGTTAGCATAAGACATTCAATTTGGGATTTTCTTTTACATATATTGTAATAACTAACCTTTTTTTTCCTGTCTTATACTGTCTATCTGCTTTTCATATTGCAATAGCATGAAGGGTTGAATTTTCAAGAACCACTCAAACAAGTAGTCATAGAGCTAGAGTGCCTACCTCACTAGTAACCATTTTCCATTCAGTTGAGTTCCATAAGACCATACATTCCAGATTTAGTTACAATATTCTATCTAGACATACCAGAGGTATCCATAGACAACAACATCCTAGGCCATGTGATTGCCCATAAATTCCATGATAGTGTTACCAAAAAAGTCTTAATAAGGTGGACTGCACTTTGTGCATCCCAAGGACAAAGGCAAATAGTTATAGACTCATTGTCAATTCTTTCTTTTCTAAGAGTCTTGGTTATGCTACCCTCAAAATAAGAGTGGAGTATCCTTAGTTTTTTATTCCTTTCTGATTTTTATTGCACCTTATAAGAATTATAATTTTTAGTCTACAGTTTGGCTAAAATATAATTACCTGTTTCCTCTTATAAATACAATTCTAAATATAATTTTATTTTTTAAAATTATAAAAAATTGTAATCTTTTAATTTTATAATTTGTTTGAAAGTTTGGTAAAATTCACTTAAAATACACCCGATACTAACCATTTATCATAACACCACTTCAATTCAAGCATTCTTTTTTACTTTTAGTTTTCTTTAAATAACTTAAGTTATATGCATATTTTCTGTTTCTTATTGAGTCCCATATTCATAGGCTGGTCAACAAGTATAGGTTTCTTATTTTATAAACTGTCATTGTCATCAAGTCAGCTCAGGGTCATGGCGACCCAATGTAACAGGATGAAACACTGCCCGGCTCTGCATTATTGTTATGATCATTGGTATCCTTGAGTCCATTGTTGCAGTGTTACTCTGAGTACCTTCTAATCTAGTGGGCTCATCTTCCAAAACTATATCTAAAAATATCCTTTTGCGATCCACAGGGTTTTCATTGACTAATTTTTGGAAGTAGATCCATAGGCCTTTCTTTTCTTTGTCTTAGTCTGGAAGTAGGAATCCCTGGGTGGTGCAAGTGGTTAACTGTCCCACTACTAGACGAAGGATTGACTGCTCAAAACCACCCAGAGCTGCCTTGGAAAACAGGCCTGGCACACAGCTTCTGAAAGGTCACAGCCTTGAAATTTCTATGAGCAGTTCTACTGTGCACACATGGGTTCGGCAAGAGTTGGAACCCACTAAAAGGCAATTAACAATAAAAAGTCTGTAAGTTCTGCTGAAACCTACCCACCATATATGACCCTGCTGGTATTTGAAATATGGGTGGCATAGCTTCCAGAATCATAGCAACATGCAAGCCACTGCATTAGGACAAACTGATGGATGAGTGGTGACCCTTATAAAGTTTAAAAAAAAAAAAAAATCTTTTTCCATCGAGTTGATTCCAATTCATAGTGACTGTATAACACAGAGTAGAAATGCCCCATAGGGTTTCCAAGGCTATAAATCTTTTTGAAAGTAGACTACCACATCTTTCTCCTGCAGAGCTACTAGTGGGTTCGTACCACCTACCTTTTGTCTAGCAGCCTAGTGCTTAACCACTGACCCACCAAGGTGCCTTCCTTAGAAAAACAAACCAAACCCATTGCCATCGAGTTGTTTCCAACACATAGTGCACCCATAGGAGAGAGTAGAACTGCCTAATACGGTTTCCAAGGAGCGGCTGGTGGATTTGAACTGCCAGTCTTTTGGTTAGCAGCCAAGTGCTTAACCACTGTACCACCAAGTCTCCTTCCTTATAAAGTAGTGTCTATATAAAGGTCAGATCCCTGGTGGCACAGTGGTTAAGAGCTATGGTATGCTATAGCTACTAGCCAAAAAGGTCAGCAGTTCCAGTCTACCAGCTGCTCCTTGGAAACCCCATTGAGCAGCTCTACTCTGTCCTACAGGGTCACTATGAGTCAGAATTGACTCATTGGCAACTAGTATATAAGGGTCAGAATACTTGTTGGCTAGAAAAGCATCAGTGTTTTGCTTATTCTGACTTTGATTTTTTTCATTGTGTTTCCATTTGTACTTGGAAGCTTCAGAATAATATTATTATTTTTTTCTTTCAAGCTCAGCTACTTATCAATACTTATTTTGGAGGAATGTATTAATCCAGCCTATGTTTTTTATTAAGTGGGTAATGCACTTTTTGTATGATATTATCGGAAGTTATACATTCTCTTTTTAACCTATTCCAACACGTTCTGTATGTGTACCTGTCCATTAAAACCCTTCCTAATAATGTGAGAGTCTGTCTTCATCTTAACCATATCCAATTCTCAAGTTTCTTTCTATTTCTCTGGAGCTTTATACACAGTGGCCACTCCTTCATTTTAGATATTTTTTTCACTTAACTCGCAGGACATAATTCTCTTCCTTCGATCCTCTTACCTCACTGACCATTTCTTTTTGATTCCTTTTGTTGATTACACTTCCTCTTTTCTTCCCCTCTCTAGATTCCAATTTGTCTGAAATTCAGTCCTATGCCTTAGATAGCTTATGATTGCTGATTTGTCCCAAATTTTGTCTTCTGTCTTACATCTTCAATCTCCAGAGTCTATATCCAATTTCTTACTTCTCTGGCCTTTGGTATTTAGGAGCCATATCAACTTGACATGTCTCAAACACAATTCTTCAATTCCATCCTCTCGCCAATCTGCTCCCTTCTAATGGAACTGCCATTCACATGATTATTCAGGACAAAAAGCTAGGAGACATATTTTCTTTCTTTTTTTTCCATATTCTATAGAAACATACTTCAGAATATATCTTCAATAAAAATTACTTCTCCTTACTTCTCTCATCTCAACTTCTACTACACTTGACTTCAGTCACTGTCCCTTAGCTACACTTGCTTTTTTAATGTTTTGTAAAAAGGCAATCATGTTTCTATACCCAGCACCCATTGCCCTGAAATCTTCACAAATATGTCTACATCTGACTATTTAACTCCCTTTTGTCAAATGTTTTTATTTGACTTCCTATCCTAAAACATTTTCCCCAAATTTCCTATTATGTTTTATGGCCTTATTTTTCTTTGTTTTTGTGTAATACTAAGATCAGAAATTATTTTAGTCATTATTTTTAAATTATATCTCACTGTTATCACACATAAGAGTAACTCCTCCTCTGTTGTTCACCACAAAATTCTCATTGCCTATTACTCTTCCTGGAATAAACCAGATTCTCTCTCTCTGTATGTACGTTTATATATACTGTTGTGTGCTGTTGAGTTGATTCCAACTCATAGTGACCCTATAGGACAGAGTAGAACTGCTCCATAGGGTTTCCAAGGAACTGCTGGTAGATTCGAACTGCCAACCTTTTTGTTAGCAGCCTGAGCTGTTAACCACTTCACCACCAGGCCTCCATATATATATATATATATAAATACATAAAATGAATGAATGAATGCAAGATAGAGAATAAGTACATCTAAAGTGAAATGCTGACCATTATGTGAAGAGTGTATATTTGAAATATTGTAAGAGGGAAATAAACATTTCCTTATTTTAAAGTTAAAATAAAAGCAGCTTTAATTAAAAAAAATTAAATCTATAAAATAGTGCTTCTTAAAATATGATCTATGGTCAGTCCTTATTATAATTACTGAAGAACTTTTTAAAATGTTGAATCCTGTATCCGCCTTTTTACTCAATTAGAATCTCCTGTTATAAGAATCACCACCCTATTTGCAAAAACTAATTATGCATTCATTTATTTTGCATAGCCTACAAGCAAAAGAGTATTTTTTTGTAGTTCATAAACCTTAAATATTTCATTGAATTTTATTAGATGGAGGCTAACAAATTCAAATTGTCAAATATTTAATTGCTTGCTTTAAATACTTGTCCCAGAAAATTGTGTAATACTCTCACATCCCATCCCAACTTCTTGGAAAAATGAGGTATTCTTCCAATCTTTCTATCTCAATGTCTCTTATTTAGAAGTTGGAAACTTGATTTTTTGAATAATGCTGAAAACAGGCTTAATCCTGAGGATTGAAATATAGGTAATCCCAATTCAAGGCAAGGTTTCATTCTGATGACTGTTGTAAATTGATTCTGACCCAAGTCGAATACCTCACTTCTTTTTAGTTTTCATTATTATTGCATTTTATTATCAGTATCTTTATAAATCATGACGTTGAACTGCTGCAAATGAGAGCAGTTTTGAGGATCTGAGAGTGATAACATCAGCAAATTACATACTTCAACATTGTATGTAGTACATATAACTAATGATAAAATGTACAAAAAAAAAAAAAGATGGCCGTAAGTGCAGTTTGTCAGTACTTGAATATGTTATAAGTAGGGGATTACCTGTACTGCTGTTTAGGAGCTACAAATAAACTCACACTCCCCTGGGCTGTTCTGCTCTTCTTTTCAACTTGTAGGAGAAACACTGACATTTCAGCTAATCTTCATACCTCCTTTTTTCAGATTATGATAGGTCTACATGCCTAGCTGGAATTCAACAATGAAACTACACACTGTGACTTCTTCCTTGCAACTTCTTTTATTTAGAGACAGATAAAAATAAACCTGACATTTTCTCTTATGGCTTTGCTAAGATTTCCCACTGATGTTTTGGTTTGTTTGCCCGATTTTCGTAGTGAATCCCTGAACAAAATACATTCTAACTGTAACATTTGGATTACTTAGACAGCTCCCTGCTGCTGTGACTTTCCAGTGATGTGGCTTTCCTCTGGAAATTGTGTTTTCTTTATATTAATTGAATGACTTGAGTGATTGGCTATGTACAAACCTCACTCTTTTGTTCCTGTGGGCTTGTATCTCTTCAGGTAGTGTGGACAGGGGGAGGCTAAGGGTCATTCTCACTTTGTTTAAAATGATCTATTTGCTTCTGACATTTTATGATTAAAGTTCATGTTAGTCTGTCTTTCATAGAGTTTAGAATGGGCATAAAATTATTAACTGCCCCAATTACCTTATGAGTTCTAAAATTTTATAAGTAGCCTCACCCCAATTATAAGAAGAAACATTTCTTGGTTTATTTATAGTCTTGTTTCCCAGGCCCTTGCTACCAATGTCATTTAGAAGGAAACCAACTTTTCCAGGGAAGGGCCAACCTGCTCTCCTGGTTCCCAGAGGTTCGAGCTAAGCAACTGCAATAATCATTGAAATTGTTGGCACATAGTAGGTGATTAATAACAAGATGTGAGCTGTTAATAACCATTACCGCCAGGAACAAGGAGCATAGCACAGATCCCTAAGGGGTCTGTGTGAGATTCTGGAGCCTTCGGGGCATATACCCTAGACTCAGTAAAGAAGCAATGACTGCTGTACCTATTCTACTTGGAGCACATGTCCTTGCTCTTCTCCTTTGCCAGAAATGATGAAATCTGCATAGCAAGAAAATAAATAAGCCCCAAACTGCAACAAAATCACAGGGATTCTTCAAGGTACCTAAATATCCCACATTTTCTTGCATTATTTTCTATTTTCGTATTATCTCATATTGTTCACACAAAATCGCCGTTCATCAAGCAGTTCCAAATTTGAATACAGACAAAGAGCTTGTGTGAATATTATATCAACTATGGCATTTTGAAATTATAAATGTCATGTTAGATGGAATAGGAAAATCATAATCTTTACTGTGGTAAAACCTAATTTTATTCATGGGTTAAATTCATATAAAATTGGCAGAAAGAAATAATAACTATTAAAAGTAAAGTATCATAATAAAATATGCAAAGACCTGAGACAGAAAACCAAAAGGGACGAAAACGTTAAGCATTTTTCAAACTGAAAGAACTGGAGGAAAAAATTCAAGCCTTGAGTTGCAATATTGAAGATTTCTAAGGGCAAAAAATTGAACAACTCAGAAAGCATCAAAAGAAGATGGAGGGAATACACAGAATCACTGTACCAAAAAGAATTGGTCGATGTTAAACCATTTCAAGAGGTAGCATATGATGAGGAACTAATGGTACTGAAGGAAGAAGTCCAGGCTGCACTGAAGGCACTGGTGAAAAATAAGGTTCCAAGAATTGACAGGATACTAACTGAGATGTTTCAACAAACAGTTGCAACACTGGAAGTGCTTGATTGTCTACGCCAAGAGTTTTGGAAAACAGCTACCTGGCAAGTGACTAGAAGAGATCCACATACACCCCCATTCCAAAGAAAAGTGATCCAATGGAATGTGGAAATTATTGAACAATATCATTAACATAATATGGAAGTAAAATTTTGCTAAAGATAATTTAAAAATGATTGCAGCAATACATCCACAGGGGGCTGCCAGCAATTCAAGCTGATTCAGAAGAGGACTTTGAATGAGGGATATCATTGTTGATGTCAGGTGGATCTTGGCTGAAAGTAGAGAATATGAGAAAGATGTTACCTGTGCTTTATTGACTATGCAAAGGAATTAAACTGTGTGGACCATAACAAATTGTGGATAATATTGTGTAGAATAGGAATTCCAGAACACTTATTTGTGCTCATGTGACACCTGTACATAGATCAAGAGGCAGTTGTTCAAAGAGAACAAGGGGATATTGCATGTTTTTAAATTAGAAAGGATAGTTTTCTTTTACCATACTTATTCAATCTGTATTCTGAGCGAATAATCTAAGAAACTGGACTGTATGAAGAAGAATGGGGCATCAGGATTGGAAGAATAATTAACAACCTGTGATATGCAAATGACCCAAGTCATGGTATTTTCAATCATCTCATATGTACGCAAAAGGAAGACTGAGAAGAACTGAGATGTTTGAATTATGGTGTTGGTGAATAATATCGAGTATACCATTAACTCCCAGGAGACTGAACAAATCTGTCTTAGAAGAAGTACAGACAGAATGCCCCATTGTAGTAAGGATGGTGAGACTTTGTCTCACATACTTTGGACATTCCTATGTTATCATGAGGAGCCAGACTGGAGAAGAACATCATGCTTGGTAAAGTAGCGGGTAAGCAAAAAATGGAAAGACCCTCAAAGAGATGGATTGACAAAGTGGCTGCGACAATGGGCTCAAACATAGCAAAACTGTGAGGATGGTACAGGACCAGGCAGCATTTATAATTTTTAGACAACCTTTAACTGGATGTAGAAAATTTAGTATATAATTTTAAGATTCTTATATACAGTTAATAACAATACCAAATACAGTAACAGGCAAAGTCTTTCCCTATTTAATATAAAAAATGATGGTCGTAATAATGGGCAGCACTTATATAGTGCTTAGTATGTATCAGGCATGTTCCAAGTATTTTATAAACATTAACTGAAATAATGCTCACAAAATAATATTAAAAATATTAGTAATTGTTCTTGTTAGGTGCCATTGAGTCAGTTCCGACTCAGTGACCCCATGCACAACACAATTAAATATTGCCCAGTCCTGTGCCAACTTCACAATCATCGTTTCATTTGAGCCATTGTTGCAGCCACTGTGTCAGTCTATCTCACTGAGGGTCTGCCTTTTTTCACTGATGGTCTGCTTTACCAAACATGATGTCCTTCTTCAGGGACTTGTCCCTCCTGATAACCTTCCAAAGTATGTGAGATGAAGTCTTGCCCTCTTTGCTTCCAAGGAGTACTCTGGCTGCATTTCTTCCAAGACAGGCTTGTTGTTCTTATGGTAGTTCATGGTATATTTGATATTCTTTGCCAATACCATAATTCAAAGGCATCAATTCTTCTTTGGTCTTCCTTATTCATCACCCAGCTTTTGAATGCATATGAGGCAGTTGAAAATATCATGGCTTGGGTCAGGCACACCTTAATCCTCAAAGTGACGTCTTTGATTTTTAATATTTTAAAGAGGTCTTTTGCAGCAGATTTGCCCAATGCAATACGTCATTTGCTTTCCTGATTGCTGCTTCCACAGGTGTTAATTATGGATTCGGGTAAATAAAAATTAGTAATGCATATAATGATTAAGAAGAAACCCTGGTGGTGTAGTGGTTAAGTGCTAAGGCTGCTTACCAAAGGGTCGGCAGTTCGAATTCGCCAGGCGCTCCTTGGAAACTCTATGGGGCAGTTGTACTCTGTCCTATAGGGTTGCTATGAGTCAGAATTGACTCGATGGCACTGGGTTTATAATGATTAAGTAGCATTTTTGTAAAAGCTACTTGTCTAAAACAGCCTTAAAATTGCAGTATATGTCCAGGTTCTGGAGGCTAGGATTATATAATTTTCAACTATTTAAAAGGGCAATACTGTATTTGGGTGCCAGAGGATTCTTTTTGTATGTGAAATGTGAAGGACATTCTGTTTTCAAAAAAAGTATCTGATGTAGACACATGAGACTACGTGGGCACCTCCTGTCCAGGGGTGAAATGAGAAGGCACAGGGGGACAGGAGCTAGTTGAATGGACGCGAGGAATACAGGGTGGAGGAGTGTGCTGTTGCATTACATGGAGAGCAACTAAGGTAACATAACAAGGTATGTATAAGTTTTTGTATGAGAGACTGATGTGAATAGTAAACTTTCACTTAAAGCACAATAAAAAAAATCTGAAAATGTGATGACCTTATGATTAAAAAATATATATTAAAGTTGGTGCTATATTTATTTATACACATAAGTAATCATATAAAATTTATTATAAACATCACTTACTATTTAATGATCTAGTTCTAATGTTTATGATGTACATTAATGTATAAAATATAATAAAATGTGAAATTCCATAATAACTAGTGTTCACCAATTATATATGTGTACATCTCATTCCTCAGATCTCCATTACATGAATTGTTGCCAGAATCAATGATACTCTGCAATGCCTCAGATGTCTTCTATATAGAATTAAAATATGTAAATCCAGCCTTTACCACACTATGAATAACCGGTTTATTCTCTCTTCTCTGTCACTAGAATCATCCATAGTTTTCTCGTGGTCTGTCTCCCTGGCTCTCTTTCTGTATCTCTATTTCTGTCTATGTCTCTCTGTCATTCCTCTCTCTCTCTAACACACCCACATTATGCAGTTATATAATTTATGAGTTGGAAGGAATAGGAAAGTCTTCTTCTTCAAACCTCTAATTGGTGTTCAAATCTTCTTAAAATACACTTCATAACAAATCCGGGCTACTTATTGCTCTCAACCGTGTCTATGTAAGTATGTTATTTTTCATCCAGAATTTCCACCTATTATCCCCAAGACTCCTGCCCACCTGATAAAAGTGATCAAAAACAATGTTGGCATGTACTCACAATATTAAATTTCTTTTGTGATTTTTAATCCAAAAATTATTTTTAAAATCTTATATCCTAGAGATAACTTGTCTCTACAGAATAGTTCGTACCCCTTAGGTTGCAATTGTTCCTTCACACTAATACCTTTTTCCTCCATCACTGATTTGTCAGATTTGTTAAACGTCATTTACTACGCTTAATCAATTGCCTTTTCTTAGTTCCCTGATACTCTTCTATTTAGCAATAATCTAGAGAGAAACATAGCCTGAAACTGACCTGATACAAGGCAAAACATAACATTCATGATTTTTAATTACTCTATAACTGTAAAGTCATGGGATTTATAAATAAGCTTCTTACTATGTTTTTTTGGGAAGATTTAGCTAAGATCATTTTGATTTTTTTCTCCAATCTGAAAATTCCAAAATCCAATGTCACAGTCATTTTGAAATAATAAATAGAAGAATTCATTTTTCTTTTCACCCGAGAATAATGTAAACTCGATTTCAAATACAGCCACCTACAGGATTTCATTACCAACAATCACAAATGACATTCATCATTTTGTTTTAATATATAGTCCTTTATCCAGGTGTCAGTTCAGGTGACAATTTTACAATTAACATCAATTTAAACATTTTTCTTCTGTGAGAAAAGGGTTGTGAAAATTAAATCAACTAAACTTTATAGGCTTTCACACCCCCGCAGCTGCACTCTAGATGGCTAATTCTCACTGATTTCAGAAAGAGGTCCATTTACGGAAATGCTCTGCAGGCATGCAGTGACCGAATGAGTGCAAAATGCCCGTGAAATACTCATTTTAGGAAAGAAAATGTTAGAAGAAGATATATAGGGGGACCATAGAAATGGCGCGTTTTTGAACACTGCTTAAAAGCCAAAAAATAATGTAAAAACCAACCAACGCACAAACAACACAAAACAAAACAAAAAAACCTCAAACAATGACAAAAACAACTACATTCAAGGTTTTTGCTTGTAAAACTTATATACAAGTGATTGTTTCTGGCACAGTAGAGTAAGTCCTATCCCAATCACGTCTACTGAAAACAAAATTATTTTTGTTAGATAGTTTTGCATAGAATTTTAAGGTAGAAACAATGCATTTGATGTCATCACTCAGAAATAACTTATTAATTACTGATTTTAAAGAAGTTTTTTCTCTATAATTTCTCATATTTAAAAACCCATCCCTGTAATGTCACTACTCCTCCAGCAAATGTTGCATTGTTTTTCTCCTATTCTTCACCTCACTATTTATTCCCATTATTCTTTACTGCCTCTACTCCTTTACTACTTTTTCCTTAACCCTTAGTAGTACGACTTAAGTCTTTACTCTTCAACTATATCTTGTGATTACCAGTAAGAGGGTAGGATCAACTTCTTCCCCAAATTGGCTCAGATGTCGAGACTGAGGACACCATAAAGACACCATACACACACCTAAATGTACAAAAAAGGATAATTTCTGGGAAGGACAGTGCAAGCACCTGAGCCAATCCCTTTGGCTTGAGTGAAATGAGGGGACTAACGGCTTTGGTTTTTCTTGTGGTTAAGGTTTAAGAGTTTCACTTCCCAGCTGGGCTAGAGTTTGTGTGGTTTGATTTTCTCCATGGCACCAAAAGAGGGAGCTACAGGGCTTTCTTATAGGCTTGCCCAGTTGAGGGTCAAGAGGAGAAGGCAGAAGAGGGAGGCCCGAATGCTGTCAGCTGTCAAGCATAAAAAATGGAGTCAGACATTTTATTATATTCAGAAGTGTTATGTCTGTTGAACTGATGTATTTCTAATTGACAAATCCACATGCTGACGAACATTCCTCATCATTCCTTCAGGGCATGCATTTCTGTGTTAAATAGTTCTTTTTGTTGGCTAGGCTCTAGCAACCACAGGAAAGGGTCATTGGAAGATACTATCATTGTTCTTGGGGCAGCGGTAGTTCAGTAGTAGAATTCTTTTGCCTTTCATGTGGGAGACCCTGGTTAGGTTCTGGCTAAAGCAATCAAGTGTAGCTATAACCTGTCTTTCAGAGGAGCTTGCCTGTTACTGTGATGCTGAACAGGTTTCACTGAAGCTTCCAGACTAAGAAGGCCTAGGAAGAAAGGCCTGGCAATCTACTTCTGAAAAATCAGCTGATGAAAACTCTATGAATCAAAACAGCCTGACATAATTGGTCTAAACTGGATTAGATGCCAATGACTGTAGCAATCACCTATAGCTAGGTGGTGAGGAACCATATAATCACATGAACACTTTTGATGAACATGTGGCTACAAAGAAAGATGTAAAGGGATTAAAATTTCAGGAGGAGGGCTGGAGGAAGAGTGTTAAGTAGACAAAGAAATGACTCTCTGCCAGCAATCCTTGAATCTGTCTCCTGCACTGACTCTCATAAGAGGAAGTATTCAGCCACTAATCTCATGTCTTTGGTTTAGGTTCTTTCATAAAGTCCCTAAAATTAGATATTTTTCAGTTATAACATTTATTTTAATACATTATCCCTGTATTGAATCTTGGGACAGAATGCAACCACAAACATTTTCTGGTTCTCAGGTTTCCTGGGAAGCTACTTTTCCCACTAAAAGTATATGCTGCCCTCCCGGGGGGGTCCTGTGTAATTTTGAAAAGTGAAAGAAATGTTCTTTGACAAAAATTCACTAAGGAAGAAGGCTTAAGTATGAGGCAGTACATCCAGGATGTGTGATTGGGTCAAACTTTTATCTCTTGGTTTTTGTACAGCTAGATAAGCCTTGTAAGCATATTTATGGTTGCCTGCCCCAGTGGCGCAGTGGTTAAGAGCTGAGGTGAGCTATGGCTGCTAACCAAAAAGTTGGCAGTTCAAATCCACTAGCCACTTCTTGGAAACCCTATGGGGCAGTTCTACTCTGTCCTATAGGGCTGCTAGGAGTTGGAATCAATTCGATGGCAACAGGTTTGATTTTGGTTTGGTGTGGTAGCTGGAGCCCTAGTGGCACAGTGGTTAAAAGCTTGGCTGTGAACCAAAAGATCAGCAGTTTGAATCTATAGGCTGCTCCTTGGAAACCCTGTGGGGCAGGTCTACTCTATCCTGTAGGGTTGCTATGAGCCAGCATCAACTCAATGGCAGTGGTTTTGGTTTTTTTGTTTTGGTGTGATAATTATGGAGCACTGGTGGGTTTGAGTTTTTTTTTGTATGTGTGTGTCATATTTGGAAAGCAAAAGGGTCCCAATGTAACCAAATGGAAGGTACCTTTATGTATCAATCCATGTTTGAAAAGATTAATGGTATTTGGGACATATGTGCCCCAAATAATATGTATCACATTCCATATGTCATAACATACATTCAGGCTCTTTGATTCAGCATGCCTTCCATTACCAAAAACACACAGTGTCAAAAATTTTTTTTAAAGGCGAAAATAACAAGGACTTGGAAGAATTATATTTACTATTGTTTTTTAGTGTTTTACAAAGTATCCTCTCATATTGAAGTGAGATAACTCTCCAGGAGTCTCCTATCTCTGCACATCTTGTGAGTAAAGTGGCAGGCGTGCTGTCTATTAAAAAAGATTCAGATTCCCTAGGTTCAGAATTCCCGTCTGTAACATAATTTACTGCATGCTCAGGTATCACCTAGTTTTCTTTACATTGCCAAGTGGGAATTGGGGCTTGGGGAACTAATGGAAAAATGCTAAAACTCTGGGTATTGCTATTGCTGTAAGTAATAAGCTGTCCATCATCTTTGACCTAGATGTTTCATACTGGTAGGAAAAAAATGTCCATCACCTTGTGGGTGAAGGTCAAAAATGAAGAAGCAGAGAAGAAAAAGAGAAAAATAATTAAAGTTTATTTTCCTTCTAGGGTGTGAAATAAAGGGCAGTGCAGAATTAAATATTAATAATACTACCTTCTTACTATCAATATTGCAATAAAATAGCCACGTTAACGTCATATTCCGATCTGATTGCCAAATGATACATAACTTACATTTATGGGTTCATTTCTCATTTATTTTCCCACTGTAATTTATTTTCAATGACTATTCTCAGTTTCAACTGACCCCCACTTTCACTTTCACATTCTGTAAAAACGACAGCAAATAGGTGTATTCTACTTTTTAAATTTTAGATTTCTATTTTCTGTTCAAAAGTCATTATCCTATTTAGAGACATTATCTGTGGTCAAACACTCAAAGCACAATTCCCAGTGAGGGAAACTACTGAGGCCTTTGAATACATGTTGTGTGATAAGACATTACACCTGTGTTTGGCCCTTGATTGTTACAGGATTTTAAAAAGTCTTTATCAAATTTGTTTATTCTTGCATTATTTTGTGATTTTTTTTTTCTTGAAATATGACTTATAATGAACAGGGTTTTGTTTTTGTTGTTATTGTCAATAGCAAACAAAAAAACTTATAGGAAAACACTTTAAACACTTAATTTAATGGTCCAAAAATTCTTGGGCCATAAAATTCCAAATGATCAGAATTAGGAAGCTACCACCCACTGTGGCCGATGCCACAGTCAACATTTTCCAATTACAATTTTGTTTGCAAATTTTTTACTTTCAAATTCCTTAGATCTTTCCTAGAGCTTGTTACCTTTATTGAACCTCACTCTTTTCAAAGCAGTAGTCAGAGCTGGGGTATTTGGAAGCTGGCTGTATTTCAAAGTCAAAGCGACATATGTAACAGTAGAACAAAAGGAGCAACAGTTGTCTGGGATAGCGTGTCAATGAATCATCATGGCTTGAAGGTAGCTATCACGTTCTATCCTTTCTCAAAAGTATAAGATCTACATTTTAAGAGTTTCCAAAGAAAGTTTGAAAGGTTATTATGTATGGAAGGAAACCCTGGTGGCATTTTGGTTAAGTGCTACGGCTGCTAACCAAAACATCAGCAGTTCAAATCCACCAGGCACTCCTTGGAAACTCTGTGGGGCAGCTCTACTCTGTCCTATAGGGTCACTATAAGTGGAATTGACTTGACAGCAGTGGGTTTGGTTTTGGTTTTTATGTATGGAAACCCTGGTGGCTTAGTGGTTAACAGCTACTCTGATAACCAAAAAGGTTGGCATTTAGAATCCACCAGGTGCTCCTTGGAAACCCTATGGGAGCAGTTCTACTCTGTCCTATAGGGTTGCTATGAGTTGGAATCTACTTGACTGCAATAGGGTTTTTTTTTTTTAATTATTATGTGTGTGTGTGTGTGTATATATATATTGCCTGTTTCTACTTCTTTTATTTATTTTTTATTTTATCTTTTTATTGTGCTTTAGGTGAAAATTTCCGGGGCAAATTGTTTCTCCTTAAACAGTTAATACACAAATTGTTTAGTGACATTGGTTGCCAACCCCCCCATGTGTCAACACTCTCCCCTTCTCCGCCCCATACGCCCTGTTTCCATTCGTCTAGTTTTCCTGTCCTTTCCTGCCTTCTCGCCTTTGCTTTGGGCTGATGTGCCCATTAGTCTTGTGTGCATGATTCAACTATGAAGCACATTCCTCAGGTGTGTTATTGTTGGCCTATCAAACCAAAATTCATTGCCATGGAGTTGATTCTGACTCTAGATCTGTCTAATCTTTGGCTGAAGGGTGAACCTCAGGAGTGACTTCAGTACTGACTGAAAAGGGTGTCCAGGGGCCATACTTTTGCAGTTTCTTCAATCTCTGTCAGATTGGCAAGCCTGGTCCTTTAGTGTGTGTGTGTGAATTTGAATTTCGTTCTATGTTTTTCTCCTGCTCTGTCCAGGGCCCTCTATGGTGATCCTGGCCAGAGCAATCAGTGGTGGTACCTGGGTACCATCTAGTTGTTCTGGGCTGTCTGGTGGAGGTTGTGGTAATTGTAGTCCATTAGCCCTTTGGACTAATCTTTCCCTTGTGTCTTTGGTTTTCTTCATTCTCCGTTACTCCAGCTGGGATGGGACCACTAGCTGTATCTTAGATGGACGCTTGGAGACTTTTAAGACCCCAGATGCTGCTCACCACGGTTGGATATAGAACATTTTCTTAATAGACTATGTTATGCCACTTGAGCTAGATGTCCCCTGAGACCATGGTCCCCAGCCCTCAGCCCAGTAGCTCAGTCCTTTGGGTGTTTGGGTGTGTCTATGAAGTTTCTATGACTTTGCCCTAATTAAGTTGTGCTGACTTCCCCAGTATTGTGTACTGTCTTACCCTCACCAAAATTAACACTTATCTTTTTACTCTCTAGTTAATGTTTTTTCCTCCTCACCCCTCTCCTCCCTCGTAACCATCAAAGATTGTTTCTTTCTGTGTGGAAACATTCTCATGTGTTGTTGTAATAGTGGTCTCATACAGTATTTGTCCTTTTGTGACTGTCTTATTTCACTCAGCATAATGTCCTCCAGATTCACTTATCTAGTGAGATATTTCACACATTCATCATTGTTCTTTATCGTTGCATAGTATTCCATAGCGTGTATGTACCGTAGCTCGTTTATCCATTCATCTATTGATGGGCATTTAGTTTGTTTCTATCTTTTTGCTGTTATGAATAATGCTGCAGTGATCATGGGTGTGCGAATATGTCTATTTTTGTGACTGCTTTATCTAGGATATATTCCTAAGAGTGAGATTGCTGGATCCTATGGTATTTCTATTTCTAGCTTTTTAAGGAAGCACTGTATAATTTTCCAAAATGGCTGTATGATTTTGCATTCCCACCACCATTGCATAGCATATTTTATTGCATTTTTAAGATACATTCTGTTGTGTTGTTATAGCTTTGATAATCATTTCAACATAAGCCTTCACTAAGTTTTCAGCATATTACAGTGCACACAAAACCGAACTTAAGTGAGGTGGTTAGGGGATATGGATTTTAGTCCAATTTAGGTCTGTAGCACTCTCTCACTGACTTGTGATCTCTCTTTTTCTTATCTATTTACCTATCTTCTATCTATAATATAGGCACACACACACTCACAAACCCAGTTGCCATTAAGTTGACTCCAACCCATGGCAACCCCATCACATACTGGGTTGTAATTTCTTTCTTTGCAAAATAGAAGAATTGTACTAAAAATTTAGCTAAGGTCCTTTACTGCTTTAATAGTCCATGCGCACATAGGATAGGAATAAAAAATAAAAAGGAACACTGAGTATCAGTGATGTCCAATGAATATTGTATAACTTATCATTTCCATTTCCAGTTGAGAAAACTGAGCCTCATATCATGTCCCTCGGGTAACACAATTAGTAAGTAGGATAGGTAAGATAGAGACCCATGCCTATCATTCTGCAACATCAATGTGCTTTTTATTATACTATCCCCTTTTCTCTTCGCCAAGAATTTGCTTTTAATAACACCCATTTATCATTGATTAAATATTTATTTATCACCTATTATGAGCCAGGAATTATACAGTAGCAAAGGAAATAGTCTTAGTCCCTTCCCTCATGGAACTTACAGAAGATTTGTTTGAGAAATAGATATGTATTTATCTAGTTAGCTAGCTATATTGCTATCTATGTATCTGTGCAAGTATTGATGGGTTTAATCTTTAATTACAACTCAATAAATGTTATGTAAACAAAAAAACAAGAAAAAAATACAGTTGCCACCAAATCAGTTCCAACTCATGGTGACCCCGTATGTGTTAAAGTAGGACTGTGTTCCATAGGGTTTTCAGTGGCTGATTTTTTAAAAGTGGATCACCAGGCCTTTCTTCTGAGATGCCTCTGGGTGGGTGCCATAAAAATGAATGACTGGGTGGTGGTTTGGTAGTTTACAGTAGATAGTCAATTAAGACCTATCAAAAATGGTATTTCTGATGAGATTGAAAAGATGAATAAAAAAAAGTTACACCTGTAATTGAGGAATGTGCTTTCAGGTAGTGGTATAAAAGCCAAGACAGAAAATGTATTTGAGGGTGTTAAAAGAACTGAAAGAAGCACAGAGTGCTACAACATAGTGATTAGGAGGTAGAATGATGTTAGAGGTTAAGAGAGGTGGTAGAGCAGAGGCTGCTAGTTACCTTCAGACATTCTCTCATTCTCTTGTAGTGACAGAACACTAGAACATCACTCCATTCTGCTACATTGTAAATAGTGAATTTCAACCCCCATTTTAGGACATTAGACTGAGGGTCACACACAAGAGATGGCAGAGGGCTAATCTGGAGGGAGCGTGAGTTGCTGATAAATTCATATGGCTACCATGTAAATCCTGCACTGCCTATCTTGGGTTACTTAAGCGACAGCCAGATAGGTTTCCCTCATTATAGCCACTGTTACTGTGGGATTCTTCTGTTATATGTGCACAAAGCTGAGCCCAATTAATAAAAATAGGTAGGAGTTAGAAAATGAAGAATTTGTAGGTCATATTAAGGGGTTTAGATTTTATTCTAACTAAGGTAGAATGATATTGAAGGAATTTTAGTGTGTGTGTTTGCAGCATTGATGATTGACATCTTCTACATTTTTAAAAGATCGTTATCATTCCGCATCCCACTTTGGAAAGTGGCATCTGGGGTCTTAAACGCTGGCAAGTGTCCATCTAAGATGCATCAATTGATCTCAACTCACCTGGAGCAAAGGAGAATGAAGAACACCAAAGACAGGTAATTATGAGCCCAAGAGACAGAAAGGGCCACATAAACCAGAGACTACATCAGCCTGAGACCAGAAGAACTAGATGGTGCCCAGCCACAACCGATGACTGCCCTGACAGGGAACACAAGAGAGAATCTCGAGGGAGCAGGAGAGCAATGGGGTTCAGACCTCAAATTCTCATAAAAAGACCAGACTTCATGGCCTGACTGAGGCTAAAAGGACCATGGAGGTCATGGTCCCCAAGCCTTCTGTTAGCCCAAGCTAACTCTTCAGACAGGAATTGGACTGGACTATGGGATTTTTTTTTATGGGATAGAAAACGATACTGATGAGGAATGAGATTCTTGGATCAAGCAGACACATGAGACTATGTGGGCACCTTCTGTCTGGAGGGGAGATGAGAGGGCAGAGGGGGTCAGAAGATGGCTGGACACGAAAATAGAGAGTGGAGGGAAGGAGTGTGGTTTCTCGTTACCCAGTGCTGTCTCATTAGGGGGAGAGAAACTAGGAGTGTATAGCAAGGTGTTTATAAATTTTTATATGAGACTGACTTGATTTGTAAACTTTCACTTAAAGCACAATAAAAATAAAAAAAAAGATCGTTATCCCTCATGTGTGAATAAATAACTACTAATGTGATATATGCCCAATCTTCCCCTAGATAATTTTATTAGAGAAAATAATTTAAAAATTATAATCAAAGAAGCCAGACATTTACTATAATTTTGGCTCACCGTAATTCTGCTTTGTGGAACCAGAAGACTAGATTTCCAGTTTTGGTGTTACCATTCATTAATAAAGACGGCCGGCAAGTTTCTTAAACTTACTGGCTCTCAGCGTGTTTATCTTTTTTAAAAAGGTAAAAATATCCAGCCAATATGTAAGGCTATTGAGAGATTAATGGCTTTGTGTGCATGAAAATGCTTTCTCTAGTGCAATCCTCTCTACAAATGGCCCACGTAAAAAATGTGGTCATAAAGGATTAAATATCATCCTTTTAATTTTGACCTTTCAAATAATCTACCCTGACAATGAGTAAATTCAGAAATCATACTAAATATCTGAAATGTGTAGATGACTAAAGTCACAAAAAGGATTTAAATTTCCTATCAGTTTAACAAATTATGGAGAGTTTTGGGCAACTGCCACAGAATTTAATAGTGATTATGATATAATAACCTTTGATGTTTACAATATTAAAGGGTATTGTCAAAATGGATTTTACTCTGTGAATATAATTAAAGTTAAAATAATACAATGGTTTGAATTCACTAATCTACTACATGCTGCCAACTGGCTTCAGTTCCATGTTTTTCTTTCCAGCCAATATTGTATTTAAAATCAATCCACTTCACGTGTCTGCTTTATTCTGCCACAAGTTAAACATTATAACTACAATGAAAATCATTTATGAAAGATGTAAATTAGAGGTAAAAATAAGAAACTGGGGGGAAAATGCAACGTAAACCAGAGAAGGGCAGTGAAAGCCATCTGGGAAGGGGTGAAATTGCTGGAATGGGAGACAATTTAGAGAATACGATTTGAGTGGTTTCAAATGTTGTCTTTGATCTCCACTACTTCTCTCACTGATTAACAATCAGAACCAAAATAATTATTAGACCCACTGTTTTAGTAATATTCTAAAGAAAGCTACAATTAAAATTCTAATGGTATTGGATTTATTAATCCATGAACACTTGTTAAAATTAATTTATTCAATATTCTATCTTTTCGCAGCTTTACATTACTCTTTATGGCTTCTCTGACCTGTATTTTGAACATTCCCCTCTCTTTTGTAGCTTTCCTATTGGTATTTAACTGTGTTTGTCTGCTTGCTGTACTGTGGTAGCTTGTGTGTTGCTATGATGCTGGAAGTTATGCTCCTAGTATTTCAAATACCAGTATGGGTCACACATGATACACAGCTTTCAGTGGAGATTCCAGAGTAAGGCAGACTAGGAAAACAGGCTTGGTGTTCTACTTCTAAAACTTAGTCAATGAAAATCAAATGGACTTAAACATGCCAACAATCCTAAAGATGTTGCAGGGCTGAGCAGTTTTTCTTCTGTTATGCATAAGGTCACCATGTGTCAGAGCCAACTTCTTAGCAACTATCAGTAGCAGCATGTGTCCTCCAACTAACTATTTAGAGATTAAATGCGTCTCCTTTAATATGTCTTTTCCCCTCAGTAAAACCCAAACCAAAGTAGAAGCATAACTAGGGTATGGCAGATATGGCCGGTATTGCACGGGCCCTGGTCATGGGGCACTACTGAGTAGTTTGTATTAACCCAGTACCTCCAGAGGCGTATCTACAGAAAATGGCGCCTATGGCAAGCACTGAAATTGTGCTCTTGTCCAAACATCTGACATCCTACTTTAAGATAACATTACCATAATTTCAACTCAAAAATACAAGTCAAGCTCATTAATCTTTTTATGAACATATTACCGTGCTTGAGGAAGGATACTGGGCCACACCAGGTTAACAGAAACTGCTCAGTAACACCACGCACCCAGGGCTGGCTCGATACTCTAGATATGCCATTGGTAGCCATTGCTGTCAAGTTGATTCTGACTCACAATGACCCTATGGGACAGAGTTGACCAGCCCCATAGGGTTTCCAAGGCTGTAAATCTTTATGGAAGCAGACTGCTCCATCTTCCTCCCGCGGAGCAGCTGGTGGGTTCAAACAGCCTATCTTTCGGTTAGCAGCAGAGCTTTTTAACCACTGTCCCACCTCTTCTTCGGAGGAAAACTTAAAAAAAAAAAATCAAGATCATCTATACTTAGAATTTTCATAATAAACCAACCCCCAGTCCCTAAAACTGTATCCGAGTGAAATTTATGATTACCTAGTGAAAATTAGTGTTGTCAAAGAATATAAAAGAATCTCAATGATTTCTAAGAAAGGGAAGTTAGATGGAGAAATTATACTTGTTTAGCCTCACCAGTTTGGTCAACGCTAGGTGTCCAGTTTTCACAATTTACAAAGTTAAACAAAATCTGTAGAAACGTCCCAGCAAGAGGTTAAGGTTGTTAATATAATTTACCCATATAGGTGGTGAGCAAATCTAGGAGTATTATCTTTCATCTTATTGTAAGTAAAATCTCTTAATTTTCATTTCTCTCTGAACTGTATGTTTTTAGCACCCTGGTGCTCTTTTGAGTGTGGCCCTATCTAATGTCATATATCCTCTCTTTTGAACGGGCATTTTTTTATACTGTGCCGCAGTGGCTGGTTTCACACCTTTAGCTATGAAATTACTTAGACCGGTGAAACTTGCCTGTAGTGTAAATCTCTGTGCCCTGAGGCCTCACCGTTGTTCAAAGAAACTGAAGCTACCTTTACTGTTAATGAAGCCTGTACATCAGCAGTTCTGTTTAGGAGCCATCAGTCTGCTACCCTCTCCAAAGGGCATTATCCTTCCTTGGCTCCACGTCTGTCAACCTTTTACGTCACTAGTGAGATAAGACTGTAGGTTTATTTACTTCTTTTCTTAGGAGAGCTACATTAAGTTTGTAACAGCTTAACCACCTTCTTCATACAATGTTCACTTGCCATCTATAACATATTGAGTTAGTGTCTTTTGTTAGAATGGGCCATGTTTCGTTTTCCTTTTAATTTTCATTTGCTTTCTTTGCAAACATTTCCCTTCTTAACATAACTTCTAGATTTTGTCTTTTTGGTTTTCTCATTATGAGTTCCAGGAATTTAAGAAATTCTGCGTGCCCCCCAAATTGTTGTACATCTTCACAATTCTGAGTTGCATAATCCCACTTGGGTTTTATTTGACCATTTAATTAGCATCTAATTCAGGCTTCTCAGATTATTTGTTCAGCATGCTGAGCAAATAATCTGAGAAGCTGGACTATATGAAGAAGAAAGGGGCATCAGGATTGGAGGAAGACTCATTAACAACCTGCGTTATACAGATGACACAACCTTGCTTGCTGAAAGGGAAGAGGACTTGAAGCACTTACTAATGAAGATCAAAGACCACAGCCTTCAGTATGGATTACATCTCAACATAAAGGAAACAAAAATCCTAACAACTGGACCAATGAGCAACATCATGATACACGGAGAAAAGATTGAAGTTGTCAAAGATTTCGTTTTACTTGGATCCACAATCAACAGCTATGGAAGCAGCAGTCGAGAAATCAAACCATGCATTGCGTTGGGTAAATCTGCTGCAAAGGACTTCTTTAAAGTGTTGAAAAGCAGGGACATCACCTTGAAGCCTAAGGTACGCCTGACCCAAGCCATGGTATTTTCAATTGCATCATACACGTGTGAAAGCTGGACAATGAGTAAGGAAGACCAAAGAAGAATTGACGCCTTTGAATTGTGTTGGCAACGAAATTTGAATATACCATGGACTGCCAAAAGAACAAACAAATCTGTCTTGGAAGAAGTACAACCAGAATGCTCCTTAGAAGTGAGGATGGCAAGACTGTGTCTTACATACTTTGGATAGTTGTCAGAAGGGATCAGTCCCTGGAGAAGGACATCATTCTTGGCAACGTGCAGGGTCAGTGGAGAAGAGGAAGCCCCTCAATGAGGTGAATTGACACAGTGGCTGCAACAATAAGCTCAAGCACAGCAACAATTGTAAGGATGGCGCAGGACCGGGCAGTGTTTCGTTCTGTTGTACGTAGGGTCACTATGAGTCGGAACTGACTCTACGGCGCCTAACAACAACCACAATAATTCAGGCTTACTGCCTGTTTGATCTCCTATTTGCTTTGCGTTTAATTAGAACCTTAATTCCATAAACTTTTGGTACATGCTCCCTCAAAGACCATATTCCCTGATCTATAATAACTGTGTCACCTTCTAACTCACCCAGAATTTTTTTGGAGCATTTATTAATCCCAAAGCTATCCAGTGCCATTAACTTCATGGAGTGACTCCTCAGCTGCTCTCAGAATGGATGCTGTCCACAGCTTTAAAGGTCACATCTCAAAGTTCCCAGAATATTGGCTTCCTCTGCGGGACCTTTCAGTTTTCTTTCTATGATCGTTGTCAGTCCTGTCAGGTTTCTGTTAGCATCACTGTGATCTAATAATAAAGTGTCTCCCACTTTTCTAATGTCTATTTTATGAACAATTTGACCTGGTACATTTCTCTTCCCTTTTATATCTACTTATTCTGTTTTTTAAAATTTCATTTCACCTTCACATATATTTAATCTCTCATACAATATCTCAACATTTTTCCTGAGAAAATCTTTCTTCTTATCCACCTTGACTAGTCTGTCTTGGTTTATTTTGCTTTCATTTGCCAGTGCTTTTCACTTGATAGGAAAACTAAAGCATGTATTCAAACCACTCCAATTCTTCCTTGTTTTCTTAGTAGGCAGTGGTCTTGTTTCTCAGAGATGCAGTGTTCCAATTACAAAACAATTTCTTTTTGCTTTTTGGTCTTTGTCATACAGTAATTCATTATTTTTTTTTTCCCCTGTGCCTCTTCAATTGCATAATCTTTTCATAATAGAGGCCCAAACTTTCTAATTTGAATATTAATAAATATCTACAATTCTTTTGTTGTTGTATCACAATTTTGATCTTTGAAATCTTAGATCTTGTTAAAACACTATGTATTTAATAAATTCTAGGTCAAATCCTCTTTGCAATACTAATACAAAGAATTTGTACAAATGTACTGGACCCAAGACAATGGCTATGAATCGAAACAAGGATGTGCAGTCATTATCAATGTTGCTTAATGAGTGACATGTCAGTGATGAGTAACGTGTAATTGGTTAGGTGTAGCTACATTAGAATTTGGGAGATATCCTTGAGGGGGCTTCCCAGCTAGCAAGGAATATAGGTTGGTAAGACCCTGGAACTGATACTGGTCCATGCCCATTCATCCTGCTCTTTGGTAAACATGCATTCCAGGTGAGAAATGACTTGAAGATATTCAGGAGCTGCTCTCATGGCCTTTACTATGCTATCATCATGCATACTGTGTGTTACCTGCCTGTTTCTTATATTAACGATACATATACTTGTCACTGGTGAAGCCTATTGTGCTTTGTAAGTTTGACTGCCAGTTTGAAATCAAGATTATGTTTGCTGATTGAGCAGAATAGGCATTGTAATTCAAAACAACAAAAAAGAGAACAGAAGCTGAAGAAGCTGATCTTACACTGCCTGCCCATACTTACCTTAACAATTTAAAACTAGGCACTAACTAGGCCTCTATATCACATATAAAAGGCAACTGTCTTTAAAAATTAAAAAAAACAAGTCCTATTCTCCCAGTTTGTAGCACTGGCTGAAAAACAGAATAGAAGGAAAAAAGAAGTTACAGAATTCTGTTTTGTTCAAGCTGAGACTTCATTGGTTGTATACCAAAAACTAAACCCATTATCATTGTCAATTTAGACTCATAGTGACCCCATAAGACAGAGTTGAACTGCTTCATAGGGTTTCCAAGGAGCACCTGGTGGCTTTGAACTGCTGACCTTTTGGTTAGCAGCCGTAGCATTTAATCACTATGCCACCAGGGTTTCCTTTTTGGTTGTGTAGCTAACTTAAATTTCCTTGATGTTGCAGACTGTTTGCACTTGACTGCTAGCTTAAAGGTTAGAGGTTCCAACCCACTCAGTGATAGTGCAAATGAAAAGGCCTTTGCTTGCATTAAGATTATTGCCAAGTATGGTTACATAGATAGATATGTATGCATATATATGTACAAGAAGACATATATAAATATACAGATGTGGGTGTATAGGTGTATCTGTAGGCATATATATATATATATATATACATGTTTATGTGTGTTGCATATGTGTGTGTGTATAAAATAAAACTCATAGGGACACAGGTATGGATACTTCCTAGACATAACCAAATACCTCACGAGATTGGTTTACTGAATTTAAGGGTTTAGGACCATAGTTTCTTGGGGCACCTTAGTCAATTGGCACAAAACTGAAAAACCCAGTGCTGTCAAGTCGATTCCGATTCCAGTGACCCTATAGGACAGAGGAGAACTGCCCCAAAGAGTTTCCAAGGAATGCCTGGCGGATTTGAACTGCCAACCCTATGGTTAGCTGCCATAGCACTTAACCAGTATGCCACCAGGGTTTCCAGATTGGCACAATATAGTCCACAAAGACAATATTCTCCATTCTAGTTTGGTGAGTAGCCTCTAGAGTATTAAAAGCTTGCAAGCAGCCATCTAAGATGTAATTATTGGTCTATACTAGTCCCAAACAAAAGAAAAAGAAGGAAACCAAAGACTCAAAGAAAAACTAGTCTATAGAACTAAAAGTCTGCTCAAACAATGGCCTCACCTATCCTGAGACCAGAAGAACTAGATGGTGCCTGGCTACCATTACCAATCGTTCATCCAGGGATTTCACAGGTGGTCCCAGAAAGAATGGGAGAAAAATGTAGGACAAAACTCAAATTCCTAAAAACGGCCAGATTTACTGGACTGACAGAGATCAGGTGAAACCCTAAGATTATCACCCTGGGACACCCTTTAAACTTGGAACTAAAACCACTCCCAGAGGTCACCTTCCAGCCAAATGACAAGTTGGCTTATGAGATAAATACTATCACTTCTGAGTACTATGTTCCTCTAAATAATCATCTAAATGAAACCAAATGGTAAAGATATACCCTAGAATAAAGATAATAAGGTAAGGACGGACAGGGAAGCTAGATTAATAAAAAATGAACAACTAGAATGGAAATAATGAAAATGCTAATATATTGTGAAAAATGTAACCAATGTCACTGAACAATATATACAGAAATCGTAAATGAGAACCTAATTTGCTATGTAAACTTTCATCAAAATATTTATTAAAAAAAAAAATTACAGACAAGAAAACCCTATGGAATGGTTCTACACTGTAACACAAGAAGTCACCATGAGTTGGAATTGGCTTGAAAGCAACTAACAACAACAATCTAATCCTTGTTACATTCATATATAGTTTAAAGTCGAACTGCAATTGTTTCTTAGCAAAGTTCTACGCAACCTCCTTTCTTATTAAGGGCACACATAGTTCACCTGCTTTGGAAAACCTAGCGACAATGTCATCCAACTTTGTCTTTCTATTTATTTTTTCTACAAGTTCCATTACTTGAACATTTCTTAAAGCTTATAGCTTATGTAACTTAAGTTGGGCACTCAAAGTTTTAAATAATGATGCAACTCTTCCTTTATCCAGTATAAAACCAATTGAGAAATAAACCCAGGAGGCAGACAGATGTATATCAAAATGTCAGCATTAGTGTTGTAAAAGCTAGATCAAAAAGGCAATTAAGATCTGTGGACAAGAAGGTGTGCTAACATTTTGCTCCTAAGTTAGATAGAATCACTCATAGGGTCATAGGCCACACTGGGCTATTACGGGCCTCTCCCTTGAGAATCTACCTCTGCAAAACCAATTTTATGTAGGAGCAGAGATTCTGTGGTTGTTATAGATAATCAAATACCCCCCCCGCCAAAGAAAGAAGATACTGATTTAAACATGCCATGTGTTCTCCTAAACTCACCAGTCACATTAGCCAGAGAAAAAGGATTTAATTCCCATGGAATTGGAAAGGAATGAGTGCTTCCTTTAAATAATATTTCCTAGTCCCCCTGTAGCACTATGAGGGCAAGAACTGTGTGCATTTTCCTCATCGCTTCCTACCTGACACTTACCAAGTGCCTACATATATTAGATACTTAACACATTCTTGATAAATAAAGAAATGAATCAAGCAAATAAGATGAATAGAAATATTAGAGGAATTTTTTGGGGGGAATTAATTTAATAATAATAGGGAAATTTTTAAATAAAAGATTAAAAAATGATTTGTATTGTGGACCTTCCTTATCAGAGTTCCTCAAAGGAAAGTTGACATTTCCTGACTACCGTTTATAAAATAACCTCTGCTTAGGGTGCTACTGCCTTCACTACCATTTACTGTTGATCATAAAAACCATAAACCAAACCCAGTGCTGTGGAGTCGATTCCGACTCATAGCGACCCTATAGGACAGAGTAGAACTGCCTCATAGGGTTTCCAAGGAGCGCCTGGTGGGTTCGAACTGCTGACCCTTTGGTTAGCAGCCGTAGCACTTAACCACTACGCCACCCTGTTGATCATATTAACCTTTTATTTCCTTCATATACGGGCCACACACAGCCCGTAACTTGTTACAGCATATTTACAACACAGTGTCTGGTAAATAAAAGCTACTTAAAAGAAATTGACATTAAAACACCAACTTTTATTTGTTCTCACATATTAAGCCCAGAAATAATACGAAAAATTAATTTAGACCTAGTAGTCTTCTCTGGTGGTGTAGTGGTTAAGTGTTACGGCTGCTAACCAAGAGGTTGGCAGTTCAAATCCGCCAGGCGCTCCTTGGAAACTCTGTGGGGCAGTTCTACTCTGTCCTATGGGGTCGCTATGAGTCGGAATTGACTCGATGGCAGTGGGTTTAGTCTTGTCTTCTTACTGTCCTCTCTTAAGATGTTATTCTCATTAGTGTGATCTAAGGGAACTCCAATGCACATCTCCATTTCATCCAGGAAAATGGTAAAAAAAAAAAAAAAAGAGAAAATGTTTTCCTAACATTAAAGTCACTTCTTAGAAGTTGCCCAGATAATTTGGGCTTCTAAGTCATTGGCCATGCCTTGCCATTAGAGATGCTGGGAAATATCACTTTTTCTGGGCAGAGATGTGACAAACTAACATATGGCGGGCTTAATAGCTGGAGAAAACAGTGCAGTTGAAAAGTCATGTATTAATTGAGAAAGTGGTATCTTGGATGTGACTTATCAGAGTTAAATTTTCTTTTCCTGGATGTTTGAAAATTGGCAGATTGGCCCACAGTGATTACACTAAAAGTTTTTGTAAAAATAAAAAAAGGACTCATTGAAGGTAGCGTGAGATGGCAATAGTACAGATTTTAAGATTAGCTAATTAGAGAAAAATTCGATATAAAATTGTCTATTTGATGTCCCTAAAAAAGCAACAGTCTTTTGTAACCAAGGGAAGAAAGGAATTTGTAAGTTTTTTAATGAGTAGTATAAATTATAAGACTTTAGTTCTTAAAGTCTTCTTATTCAAACTGTTTACAAAATGAAGACATAAAGCATAGATTTTAAATGTGATTCACAATGCTAGCTAGTAATAGAGATGGGAGTGGATTTCAGTCACCTGTCTACCTAGGCTCTTTATTTTATACCATGATGTCAGGTTAGGTTTTTAATAAGAATACCATTTAATTAAGAGGGATCAGCTAATGTCTGGTCTGTATTCCTACAGTAATATGAATGTGGACAAAAAGATATTATTGATTGAATGCCGTTCTTTGCCCAGACTCCATTATCAAAAGTGGTACCCAAAGTTTATATCTTCTCGGAGGAGACAAATGATGTGGAGAAAATGGTGAGACTGAATCAGCGGGGAGGAAAAGCAGGTTCATCTTGGGAATATGGAAAGTAGAGGATTGATCTCTATGTTCCTAGTATACTTTGAGCTGATTCTTTCAATATTGGGCTGAAGAAGCAACTGGCCAATAACAGCAAGATTCTGGGAGTAATGCCACTTTCCCTCAAGTCCCAGAAACTAATATAGAGCTCATTCCCACCCATATAAACCAAAGAAGCTGACTGTTATAAGACGGTATCGAACTAAGACGAGACAGATGGAGTACAGATAGATCCTATAAACACCTGGCTAGCTAACCGTGTAGGTCCCCCCCAATTTCATTAATCTTGCAAAATGTGCTTGTGTAATATATACCATTTAATTTTCGATCCCCATTTACTGTGTCATGTCAAAGCTCTCCTGTCATTGCCATAAGCAATTTTGTTACTCATTCTGTAAACATTCGTTACAACCCTACAAGCTATTGAAATAATAAAATTTGTTTATGCCAGTTGGTAAACAGCCACAGTCCCAATCTTTGACCCCTTTTGAGATCCACTAGATTTGTTCATATCTAGAAATTAAAATGGTAATGCCTGGAAAAACAACAACGACCACAAAAAAGCCTCATGGATCCTGCTTTGTTGCTATGGTCTGCCTCCATTCTGATTGACCTGTGCCTGTGTCTTTCCAAGTGTTAAATATTTTGAAAATTATTCCTAATTATAACCAAACTAAATTAAACTTTGTGAACTTTCTTTTCCTCTAACTCTTCTTAATTGTGTCCTCTCTGTTTTCAAACCAACCTCATAATTTCTCTATCTCCATTTATCTTAATATCTTGGCTGTAGCAATGCCCCTAAGAATATTTATTCTTCCTGAAATAAGAACTCTAGTAAAGGCAACATACTTTTAAAGAAGAAATATAAATAAGTTAAGTTATAAAGTTAATAGGCAAATATTTAAATAATTGAAAAATAATTTTATTTCAAAACAGGCATATTCTGAATTAGAGTCTTTGGTATAACATACTTATTAGCAAGCAAAACAAAACAAATTATTTCCTCACCATCACTAAAGCTTTCTCTGGATGAGTAAAATAGCACAGCAATATATTTAGATGCCATGTATAGTTATTAGCAAATTTATTGGTTTATCAATCTGCTCAATTAACATTTAACATACAACTAGAATGTTTAAGCCATTGTGCAGGATGAATATTTCAGGCACCATCCCTTCTTTAAGAAGATTACTATCCAGTAATTGAGAATACATAGAGCCAAATGATTGCGATTCATTTAATAATATGAAATATGTCTTAAGAGAATTTTCTAAAATTGCAATTCGAATTGAAAGGTGGGAACTATCACTTTCAAATCAGGGAAATTCAAGAAGAATTTATGGAGGAGGTTGATGTAATCAACTAATGAGTTGAAAGCTGAATTTTCTGGAGATGTGATCTGCCTCTAGAATATAAATGGATGGTCTGGCAGAGCTTTCTTTCTTTTGATCCTGCACACTTCTCATCACCTGACCTACAGATCTGGAAGTCTCCAGCCTGCCATCTGACCTGTAGATTTTGGATTTGCCAGGTCTCCACAATCCTGTGAGTCAGCAGAGGTCTCCAGCCTGCTGCCTGGCCCATGTGTTTGGGACTTGCCAGCCCCCATAATTATGTGAGCTAATTTCTTGAAATGAATCTTTCTTTCTCTCTCTCTCCCTCCCCCATGTATATGTGTGTGTGTGTATGTCCATTCCTCACTTATGGACCTGGTTAGGTTCCAAAGACCAGGTCATTATACAAAAATGGAGGATGACCACATCAGATCACTAAATGGAGGATGACTACATCATTACATAAGTGTCAAATTACATCATTACTTAACTCCAAGACCATTGAGAATCATGGCCCAGCCAAGTTGACACATAACCTTAACCACCACAGCCAGCGTTACTCTCACCACTCACCTCAGCCCTCAGCGTTCATTACTGACAGACATACATCATTAATGTGCAAAACAGTTGGATAGTAGATTTCTTCCTGTTGTTGTAAGTGTGAAATGCTGGATAACAAGATAGTTGGTAAGTGAGGAATTGTGTTTATATATAATATCACTGGCTTTACTCCTCTAGAGAACCCAAACTAGACCCAAACTCATTGCCATTGAGATGGACTCATCGCCATCCCACAGGACAAAGTTGAACTGCCCCATTGGGTTTCCAAGGAATGGCTG
Organism: Elephas maximus indicus; assembly: GCF_024166365.1. Lineage (NCBI taxonomy): Eukaryota > Metazoa > Chordata > Mammalia > Proboscidea > Elephantidae > Elephas > Elephas maximus. The sequence goes on along the minus strand of NC_064825.1, from coordinate 22,859,396 downwards.
GTGGATTTGAACTGTTGACCTTTTGATTGACAGCCAAATGTTTAACCACTGTGCCACCAGGACTCCTCCCCAAACTAGACACATATCTTAAAAGTTAATGTTCAAAGACATTAACATGCAAAAAATTAAAGGCCAAGTAAATGTTATTTTATCCTCCTGAGTTAAAAGTCTTTTCATAATTTGTCTTTAATGCCTTTACTTAAATTTAAAAGCCATTCCCCAAATCTCATATTCTACTCAGTCTCAATGAGAAACTTCCCTGATGCCCTACTAAAAACCAAAACCAAACCCAGTGCCATGGAGTCGATTCCGACTCATAGCTACTCTACAGGACAAAGTAGAACTGCCCCATAGAGTTTCCAAGGAGCGCCTGGGGGATTCAAACTGCCAACCTTTTAGGTTAGCAGTCATAGCACTTAACCTCTACTCCACCAGATTTTCCAGTGCCTTACTAGATGGAGTAAAATTTCTCTCTTCATTTGCCTTTTCCTGAAAACAATATCCTTCCTTCAAGGTTTAGCATGGTGTGTGGAACTCACTTCTAAATTGTCCAAATGAAGGTTCTAAAGAGTTATAAAAAGTAAATTAAAAAAAAAAGTAAATAGGGCAGAAAAATTCATACCTATCAATATGCACAGATTATAGAGTTGTCATACCAGGGAATGTTTATGTTTCCAAAACACTTTTTTTTTTTTTTTTAATTCTCCACTGACCCTATCAGAAATTTAATAGTATCCACATTCAGGAGGATAGATGGGAAAAATCATATTGCCAATCGCCTCAAAATGCTAGTCATAAAAACCAGTTGTCTAGGATCTACACTCTGTGGACTTTAACTATAAAACACCCCAAGAAAATGGCTAATTTTGGCACTGGGCATTTTTTCTTAATCTACTCTTACCCAAGGGGTGTATCATTTTTCTATTGTCACTGTAACACATTACCACAAATTATCACTTAGTGGCTTAAAACAACAATTCTGAAGTTCAGAAGGCTAAAATGGGTTAACAGACTGAGTTCCTTCTGGAGGCTCTAGGGAAGAATCCATTTACATACCTTAACCATGTTTTAGAGCCTGTTCACATTCCTTGGATCATGGTTCCACACGACTCTTATCTCTGTTCCATGGTCACAGCTTCTCTCCACTCTAATCTTACTGCCTCCCTCTTGTAAGGATCCTTGTTATTAAATTAGGCACACCTAGATTTTTTTTTCTTTTTTTTAGATAATCCATGATAATCTCTCCATCTGAAGATCCTTAAATAAATTTTATCTGCATATTTCCTTTTAACATATAAGGTAAAATATCCACAGTTTTCAGGTATTTGGATGTGGACATCTTTGGGGTGGAGGGCATTATTCTGCCCACTACCATTTGATATTAAGTGGATATGCTCAAGAAAACACAAACACAGGTTTAGAAATTGAACATTACAGAAGCATCTGAAGTCTCCCACAGCTACCTCTGGATCCTTGTCACTTCCTTCCTCCCCAAGGGAAACATTCTATAGAATCTCAGTAGCATAAATTAGCTCGCCACTTTGGGAAATTTTTAAAAAATGATATTATGTAAAGTGTTTTTTTTTGGTCTCTGGCTTTTTTATTCATTCACCATTTTTTTTGTGTGTGATATCCATCCGTGTTTTTATTGGTATATGTTTATTTTTACTGCTATATATTATTTTATTTCACGAATAAAGCAAAATATGTTCATTAAAATGCTAGTGGACATTTGTATTGCTTCCGGTTTAGGATTATTGCGAATAGTACAGTCAAAAATATTTTACAGATGTATTCTATTGCTCATGTGCTTGTATGTCAAGCATAAATCTAGGAATAAAAATTCTGGGTCATTAGATAGGCATATGCGCAAATTTACCAGACAGTATCAAAATAGTTTTCCTCAGTGGCTATACAAGTTTTTATGCCAAACAAAATTTTAGGAAAATTACAGTTTGCTAAGGCAGTTTATCATGAATGGATGTTAAGTTTTATTTTTTTTTCTGCATCTATTAAACTGATTAAATTGTTTTTCTCCATATCTTGTTGTCTTAGTTTTCCAGTACTGTCATGACAAAAATATCACAAGTGAGTCACTTTAAAGAACAGACTTTCTTGCCTCACAGTTTTGGAAGCTAGGCGTCCACAGGGTTATGCTCTATCAACTCTAGGAAAAGATCTTTCCTTGTCTGTTTCAGCTTCTGGCAGCCCTGGGTGTTTCTTGGTGTCCCATGGCTTGTAGATAGAGTCTGACAAGGAGTCCTCCTTGTGTGTGTCTCTCCTTGCCTGTTTTCCCTTTTTACAAGACACGGCTCAGAGATATTAGGTTTAGGACCCACCTATTTTATCAAGATCTCATTAACATAATAAAGAACAATACTACAGACAGTCCCTGGGTTACAAATGAGATCCATTCCTAAATCCATCTTTATGTTAAATTTGTACATAAGTAGAACAGGTACAAACAGTTTTTATTTAGTGCCAGTTAATCAAATGTTTGTCTCAGTACACAGTATATGTTTTACCTTTCTATGCATATAAAACACTTAAGAAACACTTCCAAACTGTGCGATGTTTTCATGAGTGTCACAAAGTAATGCGTGTGTTCGTTATTACAAAACATTGTATTTAACTCAATTTTTTAATATAATAGGCTTTATGGCTGTCCATTCTTAAGTATGAGTTGCCTGTAAATCAGATGTTCTTGATCTGGGGACTTACTGTAATAGGCTTTATGACAGTCCATTCTTAAGTATGAGGTGTTCATAAATTGGACCTTCATAACCGGTGGACAACCTGTCTTTCTAAACAGAGTCACATTTACAGGTACAGGTGTTAGAACTTCAACATATCTTTTTGGCGGACACGAATCAATGCAAGTTTTATCAACTGATTTTCAAATGTTAAAATAATGTTGCACTCCTTGAGGGGGAAAAAGCAGTTTGTTCATGTTACATTATTCTTTTGTGTATATCACTAGATACAGTTTAATATATTGATAAGGAATTTAGTATCCCTGATCATAAGTACCCTTTTCACATTTTTATCACAAAGTTAGGCTGACATCATGAGCAATATAAAAATGTGTTCCCTTTATTCTGATCCCTGGAAGTGTTTGCATATTTTCTTTCTTAAAATGTTGGTAGAATTTACCTCTGAATCCATCTCTGCCAGAAGTTGTGGAAATATGTACGTTTGTGAAGGTTTTTAATTACAAATTTGATTACTGTTCCATTTATCAACTGCTGCATAACAAAATACCCTAAAATTTAGTGGATCTAAACAATTTTATTTTGTGGATCAGTAATTTGGCAAGACCTCAGCTGGGAAGTTCTTGACAGGGTTCTTTTGTGAGATAATAACCAAATATTGGCTCGAGCTGCAATCACCTGAAGGTTCACTTGGGTCGACATCTAATATGGTTCACACAGATAGCTGTGAGCTGATGCCGTCTGTTGAGAACACATCTGGAGCTTTCAAATGGAGTGCCTACACTTGGCCTGTCCAGATGGTAGTCTCAGGGTATTCACACTTCTTCCATGGTGACTGGTTTCCCCAGAGCAAGTGACCCATGAAAAACAGAGGAAAGCTGCAAAGTCTTCCTTTTTTGTCTTGTTTATCTGCTACTTAGTTAGAGAGATATGTTGAAATATGTTTCAATGTGACTATATATTTGGCTGTTTCTTTGGAAAAATTTAATCCTTACTTCTTAGAATATGTTTTTCTGTCTCCACTTTCTTGCTTCTCATTTTGAGACTCCAATGGAAGATTCTAATTTATATAAGTTAGATCACTTCTTGTTCTTTGGGAGTTGCGCATAGGTTTTTTCTTGTTGTTGCTTGTTTTTTCTTTAAATTAGTTGTTGTTGAATTTCCACATAGTTTCTCTTTTTCTTTAAGTTTTACTTATTTTGTTGTTGTTATTGAGAATATATAGACAACAAAACATATACCAATTCAACAGTTTCTACCTGTACAATTTAGTGAGAATGATTACATTCTTCAAGTTTTGCAACCATTCTCCTCCTCCTTTTCTGAGTCATTCCTGCTTCATTAACATAAACTGACTGCCCCCTAAGGTTCCCATCCAATGTTTCGAGTTACTGTTGTCAATTTGATTCCATACGGATAGTTCTTAAAGGAGTATAATACACAAAGAAGAACTTTTTTACTAGTTAAGCTAAACTACTGCTCAGGTTTGAGAAAACTTCAGGAGATGTTTTTGGTTCAAGGTTCAAAGATTATCTTAGAAAGATTATTCAAAGATAGTTTCAGGGGTTCATCCACCTTCCATGGCTTCAGAAACTCAAGAATCCATGAGAATTTGAAATTCTGTTCTACATCTTTCCCCTTTGGATCAGGATTCTTCTATGGGAACTCTGATCAAAATGTTCTGTAATGGAACCTGGGCACCGTCCAGTTTTTCTGGTCTCATGGCAAAGGAGGCAGTTGTTTGCAGAGGCATTTAGCCACACATTCCATATCCTTCTCCTATTCCTGACTCTCCTTCTTCCGCTGTTGTTCTAAGTGAATAGAGACCAATTGTTGTGCCTTAGATGGCCTCTTGCAAGCTTTTTAGACCCCAGGCACTATGTAATAATCTAGGAGGTAGAACAGAAACACTAAATATGCTATTAGGACAATTAACTGGGATGTCCCATGAAACCATGACCCTAAATTTCCAAACCAAGAAACCAAATCCCATTTGGTGTTTGGTTGTACATGAGCAGCCTCAGCAGCTACACTTTTTTTTTTTTGTCATTGTTGTAAAGATTATCACACAATTTTTGCCAATGCAACTTTTTACAGGTGTGCAATTTACTGACAATAGCTGGCTCTGCAATTCTACCCTTAACCAATGTGATTTTTCCATCACTGTTAACTCTCCATTTTCCCCTCCCTCCCACCTATGGTAACCACTAATAAACTTTAATCTCTATATATTTGCCTTTTTTTTTTTAATTTTTATATAAGTGAGGTCATACAATATTTGTTCTTTTGTGATTAGCTTATTTTGCTTAGCATAATGTCTTCAAACTACATCCACACAGTAGCATGTATCAAGAATTCATTTCTCCTGCTGGTTGAGTAGTATTCCATTGTGTGTATATACCACATTTTGTTTATCCATTCATCTGTTGACAGGCATTTAGATTGTTTCCACCTTTTGGCTATTGTGAATAATGCTGAGATGAACATTGGTGTACTAGTCTCTTTTCGAGTCTCTGCTTTCAGGTCTTTTGGATATACACCTTGGAGTGGAATTGCTGGGTCATATGGTAGTTCTATTTTTAGTTTTTTGAGGAACCACCACACTGTTTTACATAGTGGCTGTACCATTTTGCATTTCCACCAGCAATGGAAAAGTGTTTGAATTTCCCCACATCCTCACCAATGTTTTTATTTTATTTTTAATCTTTGCCATCTTAGTGGGAGCACGATAGTATCTCATTAATGCCTGTTGACTCTGAGTATCTTTTCCTGTGTTTGGTGGCTCCATTTCAGGGTTTTTTTTTGTCTCCCATTTTTTACTTATTCTGTTTATATTTTTCTTTAAGTCTGTGAGGATATTTATAACAGTTGCCAAAGTCCATGTGTACTAATCTCATCATTTCTAAGTTTCCTTTTAGTGATTTTTCTCCTGGTTGCAGGTCACATTTAGCTCCTGCTGATATGTCCAATAACTTTTTATCAAAGCTGCACATTGTGTATTTTACATTTTTGCATGTTACATTTTGTTGTTTTGCATTAATGAGCATTTGGCCGTGTCCTAGCAGAAAGTTTATTTGCAGATCATTTTGATTTTTTTTTTGTGACTTATTATTTTTTTCTTGACAACATAGTTGCTTTTATTTCAGAACTATTTTAGCCATATTTTTAATATGACACTTTGAGATCTCTACTGAATGCTGTTAGTTTATATGAGAATTTTTCATACTCGCTGCTTGAAACTTGAATTCCTCCCCACCCTGTGTGTGGGCTCCTCAATTTACAGACGCCTGATTATTCTTTACCAGACTAATGGAGTTTCTCCCTAAACCATGCATGACTTGGTACTCTACAAAAATCTCAAAGGTCTTCTTTGCAGGTTTATGGAGATCTTTATCTATGTATCTCCCTCCTCACCAATACTCTAGCTTCCACCGTCTAGTCTCCTTGAACTCTGATCTCTGCCTCCTCACAATGGCAAGATGAACATCATCATGAGGGTGTAAACGATTCTATGCAAACTAATTAATTTGGGAATAAAAAAAATCATAAATAGAAACAGATCTATGATAAAATTTACACTTGCCATTGTCCAATTGTATCATTTTCATTTACAATACAATTGTTAAGATTTTTGTAGTGAACTTTAAACTTCACAATCCAAAAATATAAAGCAAACAATATTTTGTAAACCAAAGACATCGATTTAAACAGAAATTATTTTAAATAATGTCTTAGTTATCTAGTGCTGCTATAACGGAAATACCACCAGTGAATGGCTTTAACAAAGGGAAATTTATCCTCTCATAGTCTAGGAGGCTAGAAGTTTGAATTCAGGGTACCAGTGACAGGGAACGCTTTCAGTTTCTGTCATCTCTGGAGGAAGGTGCCTGTCAACAGTCTTTCCCTAGACTAGGAGCTTCTCAGCGTAGGGATCCCTGGTGCAAAAGACATACTCTTCTTCTAGCACTAATTTCTTGATGGTCTGAGGTCCCCATGTCTCTCTGATAGCCTCTCTCTTTTATATCTCAAAAGAGATTGACTTAAAATACAACTTAATCCTGTACATTGAGTCCTGCCTTATTAACATGACTGCTACTAGTCCCATCTCATTAACATCATAGAGGTAGGATTTACAACACATAGGAAAATCACATCAGATGACAGAATGGTGGACAATCACACAATACTGGGAATCATGGCCTCGCCAATTTGACACAACTTTTTTGGGGGGACACTATTCAATCCATAACAGGTATATTTCATTTAATAAATACATAAATATTATTAATTTATCAGCTTATCTAAGTAACAAGTATAAACACTATTAGACTCATTAGTGAGCCATAAGTATTACCTTGAAATAAAATGATGGTTGTGGTCTCCCATTACTGTGAATATTATAACTATGTTTATTGATTTTTCTACTGTTTAAGGCTTACTAGGTACTTTGCCTTCTAAACCTCATTAAGTCAGGATAAAAAATTAAAATGCACAGTGTTAATCTTTTATAATCTATTATTTCATGCCAAATGCTTTTTCAGAACAAAGGATAAAAGCTGGGCAGTATCCGGTTAGTGTTAAGAAAAGAGGTATACTGCCATGATTAAGGAAATACCGTACATTCATTTAGGACTAAAGGCTCAGAAGCCATTATAACTGGGTTTAAGTCCTGGCTTTGCTATTTCAGTTATTTAACTTTTCAAAAACTCAGTTCCTCCATCTAAAATGAGGATAGTAGTTATACCAAACACTGAGTGTTGTTGTAAAGATTAAAATGAGATAATGCACGTAAAGCTATTAGCATAGTGAACAGTACATAAGTAAATGCTGAAAATGGTTATATAATGTTGCTATTCATTGTATTACAGGGTAGAAATGACTGAGAAGCAGATTCTGTGCTCAAGAAAGTTTGACCTATGCAAAGTTTCACTGAATTTGAGTCATGAATTAGCAAGATTTCCAGAATAACTCTGGAACCCTGTGTCTTCCTGCTCATCTTTCTCAAATTCTCAAATTTTGTGTGATAAGTGCTTCATAAAATAATAATTTGAGGAACAGAATATTAATGCAGATATAAGAAGTTTTCAGAAAAAAAAAACTGAAATAATTTACAAAGACTTGCATCTTAGAAATTATAAAATGAATTATCTATCAAAATATTTCTGCTGTCTTCACCACAGAGTTCACAATCTCCAACAAATACCAATTTTCTAGCATGTCTGTATGTTGTTGTTGTTAGGTGCCATGGAATTTGCTCCTACTCAAAGCAACCTACACATATACAACAGAATGAAACACTGCCTGATCTGAGCCAGCCTCATGATCGTTGTTATGCTTGAGCCTATTGTTACAGCCACTGTGTCAATCCATCTCATTGAGGATCTTCCTGTTTTTGCTGACCCTCTACTTTACCAAGCATGATGTCTTTCTCCAGGGACTGATCCCTCCTAATAAAATGCCCAAAGTATGTGAGAAGAAGTCTTACCATCCTTGCTTCTAAGGAGCACTCTGGCTATACTTTTTCCAAGACAGATTTGTTTGTTTTTTTGGCAGTCCAAGGTAAATTCAATATTTTTCACCGGCACCATAATTCAAAGACTTCAATTCTTCTTCAGTCATCCTTAGAAATGCAGATGAGGAGATTCAAAACACCATGGCTTGGGTCAGATGCAGCTTAGTCCTTTAAATGACATCTTTTCTTTTTAACACTTCCAAGAGTTCTTTTGCATCAGCTTTGCCCAATGCCACGTCTTTTGATTTCTTGACTGCTGCTTCCATGGGTGTTGATTGTGTACCCAAGTAAAATGAAATCATTGTCAACTTCAATCTTTTCTCCATTTATCATGATGTTGCTTATTGGTCCAGTTGTGGGGATTTTTGTTTTCTTTATGTTGAGGTGTAATCCACATTTAAGCCTGTAGTCTTTGATCTTCATCATAAAGTCCTCTTCGCTTTCAGCAGGCAAGGTTGTGTCATTTGCATATCTCAGGTTGTTAATGAGTCTTTCTCCAATCCTAATTCCCCTTCCTTCTTCACATAGTCTCAGATTATTTCCTCAGCATACAGATTGAATAAGTATGATGACAGGATACAACCCTGACACACAGCTTTCCTGACTTTAAACCAGCAGTATCCCCTTGTTCTGTTGAAAGGACTGCCTCTTGATCTATTTACAGGTTCCTTATGAGCACAATTAGGTGTCCTGGAAATCCCAGTGTTATCCATAATTTTTTATGATCCACACAGTAAAATGCCTTTGCATAGTCAATAAAACACAGGTAAATGTCTTTCTGGTATTCTCTGCTTTCAGCCAGGATCCATCTGACATCAGCAATGATATCCCTCATTTCACGTCCTTTTCTGAATCTGGCTTGAATTTCTGGCAGTTCCCTGTTGGTGTACTGCTACAATCACTTTTGAATGATCTTTAGCAAAATTTTACTTGTGTGTGATATCGATAACATTGTTTGATAATTTCTGCATTGAGTTGGTCCACCTTTCTTTGGAATAGGCATAAATATGGATCTCTTCCCATCAGTTGACCAGGAAAATATCTTCCAAATTCCTTGGCATAGATGAGTGAACACCTCCAGCTCTGCATCCCTTTGTTGAAACATGTGAATTGGTATACCATCAATTTCTGGAGACTTGTCTTTCTCCAGTGCCTTCAGTGCAGCTTGGACCTCTTCCTTCAGAAGCGTCAGTTCTTGATCATACACTGCCTCCTGAAATAGTTGAACATTGACCAACTCTTTTTGGTACAGTGGCTCTGTGTATTTCTTCCATCTTCTTTTGATGCTTCCTGCATTGAATCCTTCACTATTGCAACTTGAAGCTTGAATTTTTTCTTCAGGTATTTCAACTTGAGAAATGGTGAGCATGTTCTTCCCTTCTGGTTTTCTAACTCGAGGTCTTTGCACACGTCAGTATAACACTCCGTCTTCTCAAGTCATCCTTTGAAATCTTCTGTTCAGCTCTTTTACTTCATCATTTCTCCCATTTGTTCTAGCTACTCGATGTTCAAGAGCAAGTTTCATAGTCTCTTCTGACACCCATTTTGGTCTTTTCTTTCTTTCCTGTCTCCATAATGACCTTTGCCTTTCTTCATGTATGATATCCTAGATGTCATCCCATGACTCTTCTGGTCTTCGATCATTGGTGTTCAATGCTTCAAATCTATTCTTGAGATTTTCTCTGAAATCAGGTGGAATATACTCAAGGTCACACTTTTGCTCTCATGGATTTATTTTAATTTTCTTCAACTTCAATTTGAACTTCCACATAACCAGTTAATGATGTGTCCCACAGTCAGCACCCGGCCTTGTTTTGACTGATAATATTGAGCTTTTCCATCATCTCTTTTCACAGATGTAGTCTATTTGATTCCTGTGCATTTCATCTGGTGAGGTCCGCATGTATAGTCACCATTTATGTCAGTAAAAAAGGTATTTGCAATGAAGAAGTCATTGGTCTTGCAAAATTCTATCATGCAATCTCCAGCATGATTTCTATCACCAAGGCCATATTTTCCCACTACATATCCTTCTGTGTTTCCAACTTTTGCATTCCAATCCCCAGGAAGTATCAATGCACCTTGATTGCATGTTCCTTCAATTTCAGACTGCAGATGTGGGTAAAAAATTCTTCAAATTCCTATAGTGGCTGGTGCATAAATTTGAATAATAGTGGTATTAACTGGTCTTCCTTGTAGGCATATGGATATTTTCCTATCACTGACAGCATCGTACTTCAGAATAGATCTTGAATTATTCTTTTTGACAATGAATGCAACACCGTTCCTCTTCAGTTTGTCATTCCTGGTGTAGTAGACTGTATGGTTTTCTGATTCAAAATGGCCAAACCAGTCCATTTCAGCTCATTAATGCCTGGGATATTGATGTTTATACAGCCCATTTCATTTTTAACTACTTCCAGTTTTCCTAGATTCATATTTTGTGCATTCCGTGCTCTGATTACTAATGGATGTTTGCAGCTGTTTCTCCTCATTTTGAGTTGTGCCACTTCAGCAAATGAAGGTCCCAAAAGCTTGACTCCATCTATGTCATTCAGGGTGATTCTACTTTGAGGAAGCAGCTCTTCCCCAGTCATCTTTTACGTGCCTCCCAACCTGGGGGGTTCATCTTCCAGCACTGTATCAGTCAATGTTCTGCTAGTATTCATAATGTTTTCACTGGTTAATTTTTTTCAGAACTAGACTGCCAGGTCTTTCTTCCTAATCTGTCTTAGTCTGGAAACTCACCTGAACCCTGTCCACCATGGGTGACCATATTCGTATTTGCATACCAGTGGCTTAGCTTCCACCATCACAGCAACACATAAGCACCCACAGTATAGCAAACTGACAGATGTGTAGGGATGTCTGAATAGAGGATGTTTACTTTACAAGGGCAATAAAAGATACTGTAAAAAATATTAAAGTGAAAAAAGAAATGTAAGCTAATTTTTATTAATGTTAGTCTTCAAATGCCTCTAAATAGAGAGAATTGTACGTATTGGTAAATTTTTGTGTCTTCTGATATTTTAAATGCAGAGAAATCTGAAATCCATTCAAATTGTCACTTTTGAGCTCTCTGTAAGTATACACATGCATACACACATACGCTTAAGCACATAGAGATTGTGATTAATTCTCAAACAAGGTAGCAAGATCTGGGTTTCACAGATAAAAAGATATCGTAAAGTGAAAGCTGGGAAATTACCTCAGAACCATTTTCAGGGCTTTGCTAACTGAAAGAGAGCAATTAAAATATTATTGAGGATATCAAATGTGTCAAAATATAGTATTTATATATAATACCCAAAACTGTTATACTCTTGATTTCCAAAGATCAGTAATTTGATGTGTGAAAGTCAATTACACTAGAGAAGAAAGTTTGGTTAAAAGAACACTGGACTAGGAGTCAAAAGTCCTGAGTTCAAGCACAATGTTAAGCAATTTATAACTGTGTGATCTCAGGCATATCGTTCATTTGCCATACACATTTTCATAAATTTTTGAAGCTCTAAGGCACTTAATTGGGAAACCCTGCTGGCGTAGTAGTTAAGTGCTACGGCTGCTAACCAAGAGATCGGCAGTTCAAATCTGCCAGGTGCTCCTTGGAAACTCTATGGGGGCAGTTCTACTCTGTTCTATGGGGTCGGTGTGAGTTGGATTCAACTCGACGGCAATGGGTTTTTTTTTGGTTTTTGGTAAGGCACTTAACTAAAAAAAAAGTCTACGTGGAGAAATTGGTGAACGACGAGATGTAAAATTAACATTACAACCAGATAGTAAAAGTAGTCTACATTGATTGATTTTAAGCGGTTTATTGTAAAACTCTGGGCTACTTCCCTCAAGTCATTCATGGTAAGAGCTGAAACATCATGAGAGAATCATCCTGACTCAATCTGACATTTTTGCTCCTTTCTTCCATGAAGGAGAGGAATATGACCCCCTCTTCACATAGCCACTCTGGGCAGAGCAGGACGTAATGTGCTTCCCTAATCCAATATGTGGAAACCCTGGTGGTGTAATGGTTAAGAGCTATGGCTGCTAACCAAAAGGCCTGCAGTTCGAATCCACCAGGGGCACCTTGGGAGCCCTATGGAGCAGTTCTACTCTCTTCTATAGGGTCAATATGAGAATTGACTTTACGGCAGTCGGTTTTGTTTAGTTTTAATCCAATTGTACATAAATAAATGCCTTTCAAGAGCAAACTACAACAATCTATTTCTTTTTCTGATTCCCTTCACTAGAATGGGAACTCCATGTTACACAGGAGAAGTCTTACTCAGTTTTTATTACCGTGACTAGCAGAGAGGCTGCCCTTGTAGATAAATGCAGTTAAAGAATGTTGATAACATATTCTTGATATGCATATTGTTTATGTATACAGTAAGAAAAGAGTTATATAAATTGTTGATAATTGCTCTCTTATAAAAAATTTGAACTTTGAAAACTGGTAAATACAGTTTTCATAATTCTTAATGACCAAAACCCTAAATAGAGAGAAGTGACCATTCCAGCATATATCAAATTTGGATTCATTGAAGCGAGGAAAGAAAATTAAAAAAATTATCAAATTAAACTCATTTTTCTTGCATAACCAGTGCAAAGATTTTATCTTTTTATGAGTTCTAAACTGTTTAATTTTGTAACAGAATCATTCTCTATGATTTTTGTAACTTTTTGTGTATATGCGTGTTCTTGTGCACGTGTGTTTAACTGTTTGTTAGGTGCCGTCAATTTCGTTCTGACTAATAGTGACCTTATGTACAACAGAATGAAACACTATCTGGTCCTCCACCACCATCCTCACAATCATTGTAATGCTTGAGCCCATTTTTGCAACCACTGTGTCAACCCAGCTTTTTAAGGGTCTTCATCTTTTTCCCTAACCCTCTAGTTTAACAAGCATGATGTCCTTCTCCAGGAATTGGCCCCTCCTGATACCATGTCCAAAATATGTGATATGAAGTCTCACTGTTCTTGCATCTAATGAGCATTCTATCAGTAGTTCTTCCAAAACAGATTTGTTCATTCTTCTGGCAGTCCATGGTATATTCAATATTCTTCGCCAACACCGTAATTCAAAGACATCAATTCTTCTTAGGTCTTCCTTATTCATTGCCCGGCTTAGAACTCCATATGAGGAGATTTGAAAACACTATGTCTTGGGTCAGAGGTAACTTAGTCCTTAAAGTGACATCTTTGTTTTTAAACACTCCAAAGAGGTCTTCTGCAGCAGATTTGCCCAATGCAATGAATTGTTTGAATTCTTGACCACTGCTTCCATGGGCATTGATTGTAAGATTCAAGTAAAATGAAATCCTTTACAACTTCAATATTTTCTCTTTTTGTCACTATTTTGCTTACTGGTCCAGTTGTGAAGTTTTTTGTTTTTTTTTTTACTTTATGTTAAGATGTAATCCATACTGAAGGCTGTAGTCTTTGATCTTCATCAGTAAGTGCTTCAAGTCCTCTTCACTTTCAGCAAGCAAGGTTGTGCCAACTGCATATGATAGGTTGTTAATAAGTCTTCCTCGAATCCTGATGCCCTGTTCTTCTTCATATAATCCGGCTTTTTGGATTATTTGCTCAGCATACATATTGAATAAGCCTTTCCTGACTTTGAATCATGTAGTACACCCTTGTTATGTTTGAACTACTGCCTGTTGATCTATGTACAGCTTCCACATGAGAACAATTAAGTTTTCTGTGATTACCATTCTTCTCTATGTTATCCATAATTTGTTATGATCCACACGGTTGAATAGCTTTGCATAGTTAATAAAACACAGGTAAACACCTTTCTGGTATTCTCAGCTTTCAGCCAGGATCTATGTGATGTCAGCAATGATATCCCTTGTTCCACTTCCTCTTTTGAATCAGCCTTGAATTTGTAGCAGTTCCCTGTCAATGTACTGCTGCAACCACTTTTGAATAATCTTCAGCAAAATTTTGATTATGTCTTATATTAATGATAATGTTTGATAATTTCCACATTCTGTTGGATCACCTTTCTTTGAAATGGGTGCAAATATGGATGCTTTCCAGTCAGTTGGCCAAATTTTTTGACATAGATGAGTGAGCTGTTCCAGCACTGCATTCGTTTGTTGAAACATATCAACTGGTATTCCATCAATTCCTGGAGATTTGTTTTTCTGCCAATGGCTTCAGTGCAGCGTGGACCTCTTTCTTCAGTACCATTGGTTCTTAATCATATGCTACCGCCTGAAATAGTTGAACATTGACCAACTCTTTTGGTACAGTGACTCTGTGTGATCTTTTCATCTTCTTTTGAAGCTTCCTGTGTCATTTAATATTTCCCCGTAGAATCCTTCACTATTGCAACTGAAAGCCTGAATTTTTTCTTCAGGTCTTTCAGCTTGAGGATTGTCGAGTGAGCTCTTTCCTTTTTGTTTTCTATCTCTGTGTGTTTACACATGTCATTGTAATACTTAATTTGTCTTCTTGAGTCACCCTGTGAAATCTTCTGTTCAGCTTTTTTATTTCATCATTTTTTTTTTCCATTCTTTTTAGATACTGGAGGTTCAGGAGCAAGTTTCAGAGTCTCTTCTGTCATCCATTTTGGTCTTTTCTTTCTTTCCTGTCTTTTTAATGACCTTTTGCTTTCTTCATGCATGATATACTTGATGCCATTCCACAGCTCTTCTGGCCTTCGATCATTAGTGTTTAATGCTTCAAATCTATTCTTGGGATCTTCTCTAAATTCACATGGGATATACTCAAGGTCATACTTTTGCTTTTGCGGTCTTGATCTATTTTTTTCAACTTAAATTTGAACTTGTACATGAGCAATTGATGGTCTGTTCCACAATCAGCCTCTGGCTTTGTTCTGACTTGTGATATTGAGCTTTTCCTTTGTCTCTTTCCGCAGATGTAATTGATTTGATTCCTGTGTATTACACCTGTTGAGGTCCACACATATAGTGGCCATTTATGTTGGTGAAAAATGGTATTTACAATGAAGAAGTCGTTGGTTTTGCAAAATTCTATCATGTGATTTCCGTCTGGTGTTGTTTTTATCACCAAGGCCATATTTTCCCACTACCAATCTTTCTTCTTTGTTTCCAGTTTTCACATTCTAATCACCAGTAATTAACAATGCATATTGATTGCATGTTTGGTCAATTCGGACTGCAGAAGTTGGTAAAAATCTTCAATTTTTCTTCATCTTTGTCCTTAGTGGTTGGTGTGTAAATGTGAATAATAGTGTTATTAACTGCTCTTCCTTGTAGGTGTATGGATATTATCTTATCACTGCCAGTGTTGTACTTCAGAATAGGTCACGAAATGGTCTTTAGGCAATGAATGCAAAGCTATTCCTCTTCAATTTGTCGTTCCTGGCATAGTAGACCACATGATTGTCCAATTAAAATGGCCAATACCAGTCTATTTCAGCTCACTAATGCCTAGGATATCAATGTTTATGTGTTCCATTCCATTTTTGAGGACTTCCAATTTTCCTAAATTCATACTTTGTACATTCCATGCTTTGATTATTAATGCTTGTTTGCAGTATTTTTTTCGCATTTTGAGTTGTGCCACATTGGCAAATGAACGTCCCAAAAGTTTGAATCTATCCACGTCATTAAGGTCGACTCTACTCTGAGGAGGCAAATTTCCCTAGTTGTCTTTTCAGTGCTTTCCAACCTGAGGGTCTCATCTTCTGGCACTATATCAGACAATGTTTCAGTGCTATTTTTAAGTTTTTCCTTGGCCAATTTTTTCAGAAGTAAACTGCCAGGCCCTTCTTTCTCATCTGTCTTTGTCCGGAAGCTCCACTGAAACCTGTCCACCAAGGGTGACCCTGCTGGCATTTGAAATACCAGTGAAAAACTTCCAGTGTCACTGCAACACAGAAACTACCACAGTATGACAAACTGACAGTTAGTGTATGATATATTCCTCTCATTCCGTAGTGGTTTCAGTAATGTTTCCTTAATTCCTTTACAAAGATTCACACAAAAGTAATTATTAAAACAAGATTATAAAGCAATGGCTGAACTAGATGAATCTTAAAAAAAAAATCTTAAATGATTCTAAATTCTCATGCTTACAAGTAGCAGACTAAATGAGCAGTAACTTGCACTCTAGAGTCATAGAGAACTTTGGTGTCAGTCCTGGCTTTGCCACTTATTAATTGTGTGCTATAGAATACTATTTAAACCTTCTAAGTTTCAGTTCCTTCAGCTATAAAAGAGGGGGTAATGAAAAATAAAAATGTTTTTAGTGCTTCGTGTGTATCAAGCATGTTCTAAGTACTTTAAATGCATTTTCTAATTTAATCCTCACCACACACAGCCCTGTTAGTCAGGCTGTATTATTTTCATCTTCATTTTACGGCTGTGGAAACTTAAAGAAATTAAGTGAATGGACCAAGTTAAAAAAAAAAAACTATTAAGTGATAGAAGTGACATTTCAAATTTCTATTAGTTTCCAGAGGCACTCCATTATTCTACATCTCTAGTGGCTTCTAAATGAAATGAAGTAAGGACACTGCTGCCATGGAAGGCACCCCACACTGACAACCTATCATCAATTACAATATCTTAAAAGAATAGGAAAAATAATTGTTCCGGTTCCTGCTGCTGTTGCTACTGCGATTAGTACTATTACTACCCCTAGCAATGATTCTTCTTTTCTGCCAAGGCATCTACAGATTACAACAGCTTCTTCTGGACGCCCCCCTTTTCTTCTCTAAAGATAAAAGTACTTCGAAGAGAAGCTTTAAAGCTAAAAATAACAAAGGCTACCATGTCCACATTATAACATTTTACTACCTATAGCAGTAACTGAAGGGAGTTATCTCCCAAAGTGTACTCACCTTAAAACTATCATTTGAGCTCAGACCTGTATTATTTGTTTCTATAACACCACACTGTCACAAAAGAATTGAGCGCTCACCTCCTCATTTTGGTTCTTTTTGGCTCAGAAAGGTAGATATTGCCAAGCTACATACTGCTTCTAGATTACGATTTATTTTCATCCAGAAGAGATAAAATAGAAGCCATCTTGGTATCCCTAGTGAATTCAGTATGGCAGGAAGATCTATTTCAGAGGCCATCACATTATCTTTTTCCACTTGCAGAAGCCACATCATAGGAAATTCAAAGTCCTAACAGTGTCTCTGACTTGGAAAAATTTGTTCCATGATATTAGCCTGGGACAAGCATTTCGTACAAAGATTGCAACTGGTTTATCTCTAGTATAGGGGTTAAAATACTTCCTGTACTTTGGAAAATTTTCAGTTGGTCTGCAATAAATATCCTCAAATTGTACTAGACTGCTGTGCTCTTCCTGGCAGTCACGGCCACTTTTAGTAATTATATTCTTGAGGTTGGAACTGTTCAACATTTTCTGAACTCCCACCGATCCTACTCTGTTCAATAAGTTATAAACATAATTCAGATTCACATTTGTACAATAGGGATGGAAATAGAGATCTCCAACTATAGGTTCTTGCTCATATTTTTAAGATTTCTAATGGTTTTATCTTCATACCATAATACCCATTTTTTGATTTAATTTGTGCTTCCTACAGTAATGCTTTTTAGTAGACCCTGTATTTTTCTTTCTTAAATCTTAATCTCTTCTCTAATTCTTTAAAATGCAAATTCTAAATGACCGTTTCTTAGTCAGTTGGAGATGTCAAGTTTGCAAGGCTAAAGAAGAAATGCAATAACTTGAAAAGCTCTTATTTCTCATAAATGTTGTTGTAAAAATCACATATCCTTTTAGAAGTCAGCAAGCAGCCTGTGGCATATTTGAATATGTCAATCATAATGCATCCAAATTGCTGTTGCCCTTAACGTTTCCATGAAAACTAACCAAGAAAACAACTTTTTTTTGTGTGTGTGGTCATTTTAGAATTGACACAAAATAAACACAGTGCAACATTTAATTGAAATTTCTTGCAAAATGTAACAATATCAAAATTTTCCCATTGAAAAAATTACTAAATGAATAGTGAAGAATTTATACTCTTAAATGAGTTTTCTAGTTTAATCATCACCACATCTAATTTAATAACCCACAGCCATTATCAGTCAGGTTGTACTATTTCTGTCTTCATTTTATAGCTGTGGAAACTTAAAGGATTTAAATGAATGGACCATGTTAAAAAAAAAAAAATTACTCTCTCTTACTGTCAATAAAATCATACTAAAATGAGTAATCTACCACCACCTGTTGCCATTAAGTTGATTCTGATGCATGGTGACCCCATGTATGTCAGAGTAGAATTGTGCTCTATAGAGTTTCAGTAGTTGGTTTTTCAGAAGTAGATCACCAGGCCTTTCTTTCACGGTGCCTGTGGGTGGACTTGAACTTCCAACCCTTCAGTTAGCATCTGAGTGCATTAACTCTTTACACCACCAGGGACTCCAAAATTACTAATTTGCCTTTACAGTACTATCTATACACACATCAGTTCTTTTAAAAAGCCTTCTTGGTTAAATTAATTATGAGCAACTCAACATAGTCTTCACTTAGCCACAAAGACACAATTTTAAAATGTAAGAGGATTTTGACAAATGAATGTTTAAGTTTGGAACACAAGCAACTCAATTTTCTGCACAGATAGAGGGTAATATTCCCTAGAATAATACACTGTATACTTTCTTACATTTGCTGTTTTTTTCTTTTAAAAAAGTGAATAAATTCAGGGGAAAACACTTGAAATATATATGACTTAATGATATATTTATTATATAAAAGACTTAAAATCAATGAAATAAATTTTAAAATAGAAGAAAGTAAATTCCCCTATAGAACTTTTCGACACATGACATTGGTATTTATTTGAATATTAGCAACAACTTTTCTAATTCTTCAATAAAAAGGTCATTGGTATTACATTTAGGGATTCCATTGGCTCTGTAGATTAATTTGAAATGTACTGCCATTTTAACAATATTCAATCCTCCAATTTATGAACACATGATGTCTTCCTATTTATTTAGATCTTTTAAAAAAATTTTTGACAGTGCTTTATGGTTCTTAGAGTACAAGTCCTGCAATTCTTTGGTTGGGACTTAAATTTAAATTAAATTCATTCCCAAATATTTTATACTTTGATTCTGTTGTAACTGGAATTGTTATTCAGATTTTTCGTTGCTTTATATAGAAATGCAAATGAATTTGTATGTTAATGGAGTATCTCGCAACTTTGCTGATACCATGTAAACTCTGATATAAATATCGGAATCAATTCGACAGCAATAAATTTGTGTTTTTTAATATATTATGTGTACATATAATCTATAAAATACATTATATATACATTTATACGTACATATATTGCATTTATATACATTATATATACATTTATATATATATAGGATATGTGATATGCTACATGTTACATATTACATGATACAAGCTGTATGTGTATACGTATATATACATATCCATATATATGTATAAAAAAAAACCTGTTGCCATCGAGTAGATTCTCACTAATAGCGAAGCTATAGAGTAGAACTGCCACATGTGGTTTCCAAGAAGCACCTGGTTAGCAGCCAGATCTCTTTTTTTCTTACCCAATTGCCTTAGCTAGAACCTTCCAGTGCAGTGTACAATAAAAGTGTTGAGTGCAGACATCTTTGCCTTGTTGCTCTATTATAGGGGAAAAACTTTCAGTCTTTCATAATTAAGTACGATGCTAGCTGTGTGTTTTTCATAAAAGCATTGCCTTTGAGTTGATTCCAACTCATATCAACCTTATAGGACAGGGTATAACTTCCCCATTGGGTTTCCAAGGCTCTAATCTTTAGGGAAGCAGACTTCTACACCTTTCTGCTGAGCAACTGGTGGGTTTGAACCAACAACCTTTTGGTTTAACCCCTGCACAACCAATGCTTCTTGGGTTTTTCATAGATGACCTTTATCAGACTAAGAAAGATAGATAGACAACTGCCCTCAAGTTGGCTCCAAATTATGGAGACCCCAAATACAACAGAATGAAATGCTACCTGGTCCTGTGTCATCCTCATAATTGTTGGCATGTTCAAGTCCATCTCTGCAGTTATTGTGCCAGTCTATCTCACAGGGGGTCTCTTTGGTGCTTGCCGGCTCTCTACCAAATATGACGTCCTCCAGCAATCAATAGTGAGTCTGACAATGTTATGTTGTGATAAATAAGATTTTCATTGACTAATTTTCAGAAGTTGGTCACCAGGCCTTTCTTCCTAGTCTGTCTAGATCTGGAAGCTTTGCTGATACCTGTCCACTATGTGTGACCCTGCTGGTAGTTGAAATACCTGTGGCGCTATTTCCAGTGTCACAGAAATATGCAAACCACCACAGTTCAACAAAGTGATATGCTAATAACTGTCAGATTAAGATGGTTCCTCATAATCCTATTTTGTTGAGGGTTTTTATCACGAAAGTATGTTGAATTTTGCCAAGTACTTTATCTGCATCTATTGTGATGATCATTTTTTTCTCCTTCTATTAAAATGTATTACCATGATTCAGTGTTCTATGTTGAATTGTTCTTGCATTTCTGGCTTAAAATCTACTTGGTGATGGCATATAATCCTTTTAATATGCTTCTGGATTCTATCTACCAGTATTTCTTTTCAGAATTTTTTTCACCTTTATTCATAAGGACATTGGTTTATAGTTATCTTTTCTTGTGTCTTTGGCTGATTTTAGAATCGAGGTAAATTATGACCTCATAAAATGAGTTAGAAGTGTTCCCTCTTTAAAGATTTTGGGATATTTTGTGAATGATTGATACTAATTATTTAAATTATTGTACAAATGACTTATTTATCTGGTCCTGGGAATTTTTATTGTTATTGTTAGAAGTTTTTTTTTTTTTTAATTATAAACTTAATCTGTTTACCTGTCTATTTAGATTTCCTATTTCTTCTTAAGTAAATTTTGGTAGTTTGTGCGTTTCTAGAAATGTGTCCATTTCATCTAGGTTATCTAATTTAATGGTATACATTTGTTTATAGTATTCCCAAATAATCCTTTTTATTTCTGTGAAGTTATTTGCAATTTCTCCTCTAACGTTCCTGATTTTAGTAATTTAAGTCCTTTTTCTTTTTTTCTTTGTCAGTTAAACTAAACATTTGTTAATTTGAGAACTGTCTGGTAAATTAATGATAACCTTAATAAAAACATTAAAAGACTGAATTGTGTCATGGGACAATCAATCAGAATGGTGAGGTTTTATGCATTAAATGTAGGTTATACATTATATTCCTTTTTAAAGATTATATCACTAGTATTGGCAAAGAATTATACAAAAAGGGGGAGGGAGGCTTCAGAAACAGTGGATTGAGATTTCCGCATGGAAGTCATGATAGGACTTGAAAAGCAGCCAGTTGAATTATTTATATTGTCATTGACATTGAACTCTACTTTTATGTGAGAGCCCACACACTAGGGAAAATAGGGGAAAATACAATGAAACACTAGTCACAGAGAAACTGTCTGATATTTCACTAGACTAGATTTTTCTTTTCTCGTGATTCCTGTTTTTAATCCCTCTATTTTTTTTTAAGTCTACTAGCCTTTTTACTTTCATAGCTCTGTCATGATACATGACATATTTTTTTGCAATTACTAAATAGCTTTTATTTTTTTAAGTGAATTAAAATAAAAACGAAATATATATTTTTAATCATCTGCTTAGCTTTTTCCTTGTACTGAAAAATAATTTTGCAAAATCTATTGTTTAGCTTAGAGAGTTTTCCAGATGTCCTGTTCGAAGCCACAAATTCAATGAGGACAGTATTATGCAACATTTTATTTTTCTCAATAAAAGTCACATCTGCAGCACATTCTATTAAATGTGTTTATATGGTAAAAAGGATTTAAATAAAATAAGCTTCTGGTGGAAGGTTAAGTATCTGGTGGGTGTATAGTAAATGATATTTGATGGAATGACTGGCAGCAAATTCGATTTAACCCAACTGACTTTTATTGAGAGTCTAAGCTATTATAGATGCTAAGAGTATGAAAATGGATGAAAAAGATTGCCTTCAGTCTAAAGAAGTTTAAGGTCTTTTGCTGGAGAGAAATATTTTCATAACTATAGAAAAGGCTATTTTTTAAAATAAGTCATTAGTCAAGGTTTATTATATTCTAAGTAATATGCTAGGCGAATATTATAAAACCCTGGTCCTCTACCTTCTTGTTCTAAAAACTCAAAGTGAATTTTAAAGTATAAAATACAACAACAAAAGATTCACTCTTTCTACATATACCTATTTTGTGCAAAGTAAAATAAGATATTTTCCTGAGATCGAGAAATTTATAGTAGAGTACGAATTCGGGCAAAAAATATGTCTTTGCGTGTCTTTCAGGTAAGATTTCACTGACAGCCATAACTGTAACTATGAGTAGGACTTGCACGAGGAGAGGTTAGAGATAAGTTGGCCTTTCACCACTGGGAAAAACACCCAGATCTATGACTTGGTCCTTGAGTGTGAAGTTTGTGACAAAGCAGGATTCAGGGAGGGTCGTGGGGAGACATGTATGCTATTACAAAGAACCTGTTTCTTTACTTGTCTTTTTTTTTTTTTTTTTTCTAGATGACAGGAATCCTCAAAATCACAGTATGTACATGTTATAAATATTCTTCTGATTGTGTCTAGAGTGTATAGGCTAAAAAGATAGGAAAATATAATGTGGATGTGGTTGAACTGGGTCATCATATCTGAGACCAATTTCAATAGCCAGGAAGAGGTCACAAGACAAAACTGAACTTCCAATAGATGAATAATAAAAAGAAATAGAAGTTTACAAACAAATTAACAAACACCAGCCCTCTTTATCTTTGTTATTCTGTGTCTCTTTAGAAAGTAAAATGTGTACTATTCACAGGAGCCTATTACTGAAGTAGCCATGGTCTCGTGAAGGCGATGATGGTGTCAGTCTGGGCACCATTGTAGTTGTATGTAATAACTCTGGCTTATCCTAGAATTAATAAGATCTCTGCCTGGCTGAACTTTAGTAATATTTCTCTTCACTGTTGTTGCTGATGGGGGCTCATGGTGTTGAGACTGGGAGTTGAAGTTGCAAATACTGTAAATAACATTCTGCTTCTAAGACTTCAATATTAAAGATATGTTCAAGTTCTAACCTCCAGTCCCTGTGAATGTGACCTTACTGAAAGGAGAATAAGGAGAAAGAAACAGTATGTGTTCATCTGTTTTGTGAATCAGAAAGTACTTCACAAATATTATTTGCCATTATGATTATTAACTAGAATAAAGACTTTTCTTTGATCAAAGTGACCAGCATTTTCTCACTCTGAACTTCTTCCTATTTCTAGCTTTAAGCTCCAATTTGTGTCTACTTAAATTCATTCTCTCAGTAAACCAAGAGGTCCAAAAATATTATACACGTAAAGTATCTAAATATATGTATCACATAAATCATGTATACTATGATTAACCTAGTTATATATAATATGCAGCTATAAAAAAAAATTTTTTTTTTTTGCAGTTATAGGTGTTTATAAATGCACAAAATTAGTGTATCCAGGAAAGCACATTCTTCAAACTCTGATTTTAATGTGGAACTTTATGACACAAAGATAAGTATTAATGATGACATTTTAGGGGTTAATGGCAAAATATGGCACATTAATATGTTTGGGAGCAAAACTTGTCCTTGCACTACAGCTTTTCCAATTACTAAATATCACAAGGAACTTCCTTAACCACATGTAACTCTCACTTCCTAACATATAAGACATGAACTGGCTCTTGAATATGTAAAACAAGTGTAAATATTTGTAAAGTCCAGACACCCTGAAAGTTTCCATAAACATTAACTTCCTTTCTATACACCCCACTTCCCGGCAGCTATTCAAATCTATATTATTAGACAGAGAATTTTGAGAGGAGGATATCTGCCCTAACGGTCTTTGATTCTCCAAAAACTGAACCCATTGCCGTCAAGTCAGTAACAACTCACAGCAACCCTATGGCAAAATGGCTGACTTAGAGCGAATGTAAAATGATATTATTGGTTGAAGGAAAGAAATACTAAATTGATAGATGAAAGAAGGACGGAAGGAAAGAATGAGGCAGAGAGAAAATGCCACAGCAAGAATACCCCATTATACTTTAGTATCTTCTTCTTGTTATTATCACACTTCAGGACATACTGTGGGTGCCGATAACTTTTGGGGGATAGGCAAGGAGTTCACTAGAGAAAGGAGCCTCTGAAAAGAAAATTTAAGTAACAAAGCATTTCAAGAGAAGGGAGTAGCTAAAACGTGAGTCCTTCAAGGAGAATGCAGTGACTTGGGACATAGTGAGAAAAGTAGATTAAAAATAAAAGATGAGTATAAGTAGGTATGCTAGTGACAGAGCTAGTTTTTCAAAATGCAAAATTAACATCTTGAATAAGTATTAAGTAGAAAGGGATGCGATCTCATGCTTTGATAGGAGGAGCACACTAATGCTTTACAATGAAAATCAAAAGAAAGCTGATACCTTTTTTCTCTTTATTAATTGCTCTCTTAAGCAAATAGAATTTTTGAAAAATTGCCCTTTTACCATCCACTTACAAAAAACTATTAGAATACATTAGTGAAACACCAGTCTAGGAGGTAAAAGTCTTCTATTTTAGTGCTGTCTTGTTAATTAATAAATATTTGTGTAAATCTAAGCAGATCCTTGAATTTCATTAAGCCTTAGTTTGCTCTTGCGGTTGTGGCTAGATGCAGCCTTAATTGATTCAAGTACGGTAAGGAACCAAAAACACATATATTACTATATTTTATTCTCACTCAAAAAAGTATGTATTAATACTTTCATTTGACAAATAAAGAAACTGAGGTTACGTTTTCACTCAAGATCATTCAACTAGTGGCTTGTTGTTGCTGTTAGGGCCGGTTCCGACTCATAGCAACCCTATGTAACAGAACAAAACACAGCCTGGCCCCGTGCCATCCTTACAATCCTTGTTATGCTTGAGCCCATTGTTGCAGCCAATGTGTCAATGCATCTTGTTGAGAGGGTCGTCTTCTTCTTTCACTGACCCTCTGCTTTACCAAGCGTGATGTCCTTCCCCAGGGACTGATGCCTCCTGACAACATGTCCAAAATACGTAAGCTGTAGTCTCACCATCTTTGTGGCTTATACAGTTGGAATTTGAATTTAAGTTTGTCCAGCTTTGGGGATTCTCCATCAGCTACAGCTTGTCCTGGCTTAGCCCAGACATAAACACAAAGAGTTTTGCTACAAAGGCTGTGCTATTTTTATTATAAAATACATTCCAATTAATCTCAAGGGATTTTTAATTTAATTTTTATTGTGCTTTAAGTGAAAGATTACTAACCAAGTCAGTCTCTCATCTAAAAATTTATATACGTCTTTTTACTATATACTCCTAGTTGCCCTCCCCTAATGAGACAGCACACTCCTTCCCTCCATTCTATATTTTTGTGTCCATTTGGCCAGCTTCTGACCTGCTCTACCCTCTCATCTCCCCTCCAGACAGGAGCTGCCACATAGTCTCATGTGTCTACTTGATCCAAGAAGCTCACTCCTCACCAGTATCGTTTTGTATCCCATAGTTCAGTCCAATTCCTGTCTGAAGAGTTTGATTTGGGAATGGTTCCTGTCTTGGGTTAACAGAAGATCTGGGGACCATGACCTCTGGAGTCCTAGTCTCCATCAGACCATTAATTCTGGTCTTTTTATGAGAATTTGAGGTCTGCATTCCACTACCTTCCTGCTCCTTCAGGGGTTCTTGGTTGCGTTCCCTGTCAGGGCACTCATTGTTTGTAGCCGGACACCATCTAGTTCGTCTGGTCTCAGGCTGATGTAGTCTCTGGTTTATGTAGACCCTTCTGTCTCTTGAGCTCATAATACCTTGTGTCTTTGGTGTTGTTCTTCATTCTCCTTTGCTCCTGGTGGGTTGAGACCAATTGATGCATCTTAGACGGCAGCGTGCTAGCGCTTAAGACCCCATCCCACTCTCCAAAGTGGGATGCAGAATGTTTTCTTAATAGGTTTTATTATGCCAATTGACTTAGATGTCCCCTGAAACCATGGTCCCCAAACCCCTGCCCCTGCTACACTGGCCTTTGAAGTGTTCAGTTTTTTCAGGAAACATCTTTGCTTTTGGTTTAGTCCACTTGTGCTGACCTCTCCTATACTGTGTGTTGTCATTCCCTTCACTTAAAATAGTTCTTGTCTACTATCTGATTAGTGAATACCCCCTCCCTTTCCACCCCCATAACCATCAAAGAATATTTTCTTCTCTGTTTAAATTATTTCTTGAGTTCTTATAAGAGTGGTCTCATACAATATTAGTCCTTTTGCAACTGAATAATTTCACTCAGGGTAATGTCTTCCAGATTCCTCCTGGTTATGAAATGTTTCACAGATTCATCATTGTTCTTTATCAATGCATAGTATTCCATTGTGTGAATATACCATAATTTATTTATCCATTCATCTGTTGGCAGGCACCTTGGTTGCTTCCATCTTTTTGCTATTGTTAACAGTGCTGCAGTGAACATGGGTGAGCACATGTCTGTTCGTGTAAAGGCTCTCATTTCTCTAGGATATATTCCAAGGAGTGGGGTTGCTGATTCTTATGGTAGTTCTGTTTCTAGCTTTTTAAGGAAGTGCCAAATTGATTTCCAAAGTGGTTGTACCATTTTACATCCCCACCAGCAGTGTATAAGTGTTCCAGCCTCTCCACAACCTCTCCAACATTTATTATTTTGTGTTTTTTGGATTAATGCCAGCCTTGTTAGAGTGAGATGAAATCTCATTGTAGTTTGGATTTGCATTTCTCTAATGGCTGATGATCGTGAGCATTTCCTCATGTATCTGTTAGCTACCTGAATGTCTTCCTTAGTGAACTGCCTGTTCATATCCTTTGCCCATTTTTTAATTGGGTTATTTGTCTTTCTGTAGTTGAGTTTTTGCTGTATCTTGTAGAATTTAGAGATCAGACACTGATTGGAAATGTCATAGCCAAACCCTTTTTCCTAGTCTGTAGGTAGTTTTTTACTCTTTTGGAGAAGTCTTTGGATAGCATAGGTTTTTGATTTTTAGGAGCTCCCAGTTATCTGGTTTCTCTTCTGGTGTTTGTGCATTGTTAGTGATGCTTTGTATACTGTTTATGCCGTGAATTAGGGCTCCTAGCATTGTCCCTATTTTTTCATTTTAGATTTTATATTTAGGTCTTTGACACATTTGAATTCATTTTTGTGCATCACGAGAGGTATGGTTGTGTTTCATTTTTTTTGCAGATGGATATCCAGTTACGCCAGCACCATTTGTTAAAGAGGATGTTTTTTCCCATTTAATGGACTTAGGGCCTTTGTCAAATATCCGCTGCTCACATGTGGATGGATTTGTGTCTGCTCTGTTCCATTGGTCTATGTATCTGTTGTTGTACCAGTACCAGGCTGTTTTGACTACTGTGGTGGTATAATAGGTTCTAAAATCAGGTACAGGAAGGCTTCCCACTTTGTTCTTCTTTTTCAGTAATGCTTTGCTTAACTGGGGTCTCTTGCCTTTCTATATGAAATTGGTGATTTGTTTCTCCATCTCATTAAAAAATGTCATTGGAATTTGGATTGGAATTCCATTGTATGTATAGATGGCTTTTGGTAGAATAGATGTTTTTTACAATGTTAAGTCTTCCTGTCCATGAGCAAGGTATTTTTTCCACTTACGCAGGTCTCTTTCGGTTTCTTGGAGTAGTGTCTTCTAGTTTTCTTTGTATAGGTCTTTTACATCTCCGGTAAGATTTATTCCTAAGTATTTTACCTTCTTGGGGGCTATTGTGAATGGTATTGATTTGGTGATTTCTTCTTCGATGTCCTTTTTGTTGGTGTAGAGGAATTCTACCGATTTTCGTATGTTTACCTTGTATCCTAACACTCTGCTGAACTATTAGTTTCAGTAGTTTTCTTGAGGATTCTTTAGAGTTTTCTGTGTATATGATCATGTCATCTGCAAAAAGAGATGCTTTTACTTCTTCCTTACCAATCTGGATGACCTTTATTTCTTTGTCTAACCTAATTGCTCTGGCTGGGACCTCCAGCACGATGTTGAATAAGAGTGGTGATAAAGCGCATCCTTGTCTGGTTCCCATTCTCGAGTGGAATGCTTTCAGACTCTCTCCATTTAAGATGATGTCAGCTGTTGGCTTTGTATAAATGCCCTTTATTATGTTGAAGAATTTTCCTTCTTTTCCTATTCTGCTGAGAGTTTTTATCATGAATGGATGTTGGGCTTTGTCAAATGCCTTTTCTGCATCAATTGATAAGATCATGTGGTTCTTATCTTTTGTGTTATTGAAATAATGGATTACATTAATTGTTTTTCTAATGTTGAACAATCCCTGCATACCTAGTATGAATCCCACTTGGTCATGGAGAATTTTTTTTTTTTTTTTTTGATCTGTTGTTGAATTCTATTGGCTAGCATTTTGCTGAGGATTTTTGCATGATAGGTATAAAAGAAAAAAAGTATAGGTCTGTCATTATTTTTTTTGGTGGCTCCTTTACCTGGTTTTGGTATCAGGGATATGCTGGCTTCATAGAATGAGTTTGGACCTATTCTGTCCTTTTCTATGCTCTGAAATACCTTTAGTAGTAGTGGTTTTAACTGTTCCCTGAAAATATGGTAGAACTCTGCAGTGAAACTGTCTGGTCCAGGGCTTTTTTTTGGGGGGGGGGAGGGGTGAATTTTTTAATTACATTTTCAAGCTCTTCTTTTGTTATGGGTTTATTTAGTTGTTCTACCTCTGTGTTAGTTTAGGTAGGTCCTGTGTTTCTAGAAATTCATCCATTTCTTCTAAGTTTTCTCATTTGTTAGAGTACAATTTTTCATAGTAATCTGATATGATTCTTTAATTTCAATTGGGTCTGTTGTAATATTGCCCATCTCATTTCTTATTCAGGTTATTTGCTTCCTCTCCAGTTTTTCTTTTGTCAGTTTGGCCAACTGTTTATCAATTTTGTTAATTTTTTCAAAGAACCAGCTTTTGATTTTTTTAACTCTTTCAATTGTTTTCCTGTTGTTTATTTCATTTAATTCTGCTGTAATTATTTGCTTTCATCTGGTGCCTGAGAGTTTCTTTTATTTCTCTCTTTCTATTTGTTCACGTTGTAGGGATAATTCTTTTATTTTGTGCTGCTTCTTCTTTTCAAATGTGTGCATTTATTGCTATACATGACCTCTGAGAACTGCTTTATCTGTGTCCCAAAGGTTCTGATTGAAAGTGTTTTCATTCTCTTTGGATTGTATAAATTTCTTTATTCCATCCTTAATGTGTTGTATAACCCAGTCATTTTTGAGCAGACTATTGTTCAGTTTCCAAGTATTTGATTTTTTCCCTGCTTTTTCTGTTGCTGATTTCTACTTTATAGCCTTATAGTCAGAGAAGATGCTTTGTAATATTTCTATGTTTTGGATTCTGCTGAGGCTTGCTTTTTGACCTAGTATGTGGTCTATTCTAGAGAATGTTCAATGTGCACTAAAAAAGAAAGTATAATTGGCTCCTGTTGGGTGGAATGTTCTTCATGTGTCTATGAGGTCAAGTAGGTGGATTGTGGCTTTTAGATCTTCCGTGTCTTTATTGAGCTTTTTTCTGGATGTCCTGTGCGTCACAAAAGTGGTGTGTTGAAGTCTTCTACTATAATTGTGGTGCAGTCTATCTCACTTTTCAATGCTGTTAGAGTTTGTTTTATGTATCTTGCAGGCCTGTCATTGGGTGCATAAATATTTAATACGGTTTTAACCTCCTGGTATATTGTCCCTTTAGTCATTATATAGTGTCCTTCCTTATCCTTTGTGATGGATTTAACCTTAAAGTCTATTTTGTCAGAAATTAATATTGCCACTCCTGCTTTTTTCTGGTTGTTGTTTGCTTGATAAATTTTTCTCCATCCTTTGAGTTTTAGTTTGTTTGTGTCTCTAAGTGTAAGGTGTGTCTCTTGTAGGCAGCATATACATGGATCATGTTTTTTAATCCATTCTGCCACTCTCTGTCTCTTTACTGGTGCATTTAGTCCATTTACATTCAACGTAATTATGGATAGGTAAGAGTTTGGTGCTGTCATTTTGGTGTCTTTTTTTGTGTGTTGTTGCCAGTTTCTTTGTCCCACTTAGTTTTTGGTGCTGAGTAGTTTATTCTTATATATTGTCTTTTCCTCTCATTCATTAGTTTAAACCTAACTTTTATTTCCTTATATTGCCTTGTCTTCCTCTCCATATGAAAGATCTATGACTACGTTTCTTAGTTCCTCTTTATTCTTATAATGTTGTCTTCTTTTACATGATGACATTGCTGTTTCCATTTTGAACTTTTTTTATCTTGATTTATTTTTGCAATTTCCCTATCTGGGTTGACATCTGGTTGCTCTGCCCTGTGTTCCAGGGTTGGGTTGATATCTGATATTACTGATTTTCTAACCAAAGAACTCCCTTTAGTAATTTTAGTAGTTTTAATATTGTTTTTTATGAATTCCCTCAACTTCTGTTTATCTGGAAATGTTCCAATTTCACCTTCATATTTGAGGGATAGTTTTGCTGGATATATGGCTCTTGGCTAGTAATTTTTTTCCTTCAATTCTTTATATAAGTCATCCCATCGCCTTCTTGCTTGCATGGTTTCTGCCAAGTATTCCGAGCTTATTCTTATTGACCGTCCTTTAGGTGACTTTTCGTTTATCCCTTGCCACTCTTAAAATTCTCTCTTTATCTTTGGTTTTGGCAAGTTTGATTATAATATGTCTCGGTGACTTTTTTTTAAGATCTAACTTATATGGAGTTTGATGAGCATCTTGGATAGAATTCTTCTCATCTTTCACAATATCAGGGAAGTTTTCTGTCAACACATCTTCAACAATTCTCTCTGTATTTTCTTTTATCCCTCCCTATAAAAGAAAATACAGAGAGAATTGTCTGGTACTCCAATCACTCGTAGGCTATTTCTCTTGATAGAGTCCCACATGATTCTTAAGGTATCTTTATTTTTTAAAATTCTTTTATCTGATTTCTCTTCAAATATATTGGTTCCAAGTGTTTTGTCTTCAATCTCACTAATTCTGGCTTCTACTTCCACAATTCTGCTCCTCTGACTTTCTATTGAGTTGCCTAATTCTGGAATTTCATTGTTAATCTTCTGATTTTCTGATCGCTGTCTCTATGGATTCTTGCAGCTTATTCAATTTTTCATTATGTTCTTGAATGGCGTTTTTAATTTCTTTAATTCCTTTACCTGTTTGTTCCTTGGCTTGTTCTGCGTATTGCCTGATCTCCTTCCTGATTTCGTTCCTGATGTCTTGCAGAGTTCTGTGTATTAATCTTTTGTATTCTGCTTCTGGTAATTCCAGGAAGGCACCTTTATCAAAAGATCCCTTGATTATTTGTTTTGAGAGCTTATTGAAGAGATCATGGTCTGCTTCTTTATGTGATTTGATATTTACTGTTGTCTCTGAGATATCTGTAAGTTATTGTATTGTTTTATGTTTGCTTACTCTTTTCTAGCTTTTTGCTTTGTTGTGTTTTCACGTGCCCAAAAAAGTTGCTTGAGTGAGCTAGCTTCATTATTTTTGCCTTGAAGCTCTAACTTCCTTTTACCAGATGGCTAGAGCTGTTATCAGGCATATGAACCTAGGAATCCATTCACTTTTCCTGTATGGATTAACCTCTGGTGTCCAGGTAGTTCATCATCAAGTGTGTGGTGCAGGCTCTGTCCTACAGTATTAGAGGTGCAGGAGTGATTTGTGTATGCACAGGTACCTGGTTGCAGTAGGTGGTCATGCTCTGCACAAGGCAGGGGGCTGACAACCATCCCCTGAGTACCTGTGAGGAAAGCACTTCCCTGTTCCCTAGAGCACATAGGTGGGTGGGTTCTGCAGACGGACTTTGGGCACCCAGTGCTTTTGGTTGTAAGGACTGGGAGGTATCAGTTATCCTTGGACCCCTGTTGTGGGTGGCTGGGTGACCTGAGTGGAACCATCAGTCCTTAGGTCTTGAGTAGGTGAGGACCGTGTTTAATAGGCAAAACGATGTCAAACATCCAACACCCACCTCTCCTCTCCACCGCACAGCTGAAACAGTTGCAGTGTGCCAACAAGGGCCTATTTCCTGAAATAGGCCCATACAGGCCCATGCAGGGGGGAAAGTTATTCAAAGTCCAAGGACCATTTATGCCTGGGCAGAATCCTGTTTGTGTCCTGAGCTCCCCAGGTTAGTGGAGCTGGCAGATTATTTCTCCCCCAACTATGAATTTATTCCTTCTCCAAGGCCAGGAGAATGGCTTAGAGAGTTCATCAGAACCTAGCTCAGGCCCAGGGAAATCAACAGCCACTGAAGCGGGCTTGGGGGTGGGGGGCACGGTAAAATATACTCAAGTACTTGGCTTTTGCGAGAATGCCATTCTTCTCTGGTTCTGGCGGTGTGAGTAAGCTGTGTGGCTGGCTGCTTCTCCCTGAGGAAACTCTGGCCGAAACATTGCCATTAGTCTGCCACTGTCACTCCCAGGAATGTTGCCTCAGTGTTTCTGGTGATGCAGGTCTGGCAATTCCTCTCCACTTTTGAACTGTCTTGCCCTTCCCCTGACACTCAGTTCATTTTCTAACTTTGCCTTTGATGTTCAGAGCTCCTAGCTTGTCATAAATATAATTGTTTCACTTGTCTCTTCAGGTCTTTGCTGTAAGAAGGAGCACCAGAAGCTTCTGACTACTCTGCCATATTGGCCCCACCCTCCAATCTCAGGGATTTTTAATTACAAATTACTTTGAAATACTAATATTAAATTGGCTTAAATAAACATTAGTTTTGTGAAACTCGTTGCCGTCAAGTTGATTCCAGCTCATAGCGGCCCTATAGGACAGAGTAAAACTGCCTCATAGGGTTTTCAAGGAGTAGCTAGTGCATTCCAACTTCTGACCATTTTGGTTAGCAGCTGAGCTGTTAACCACTGTGCCACCAGGGTTCTTGTTTTGTCAAAAAAGCTAAAAAAGCATTTTTATCAGAGATGAAATTAATTAAATAAATAATAATGACTGTATTGTCATATAAATGCAAAGATTCAAGAGGAAAAATAATCCTGAAGTTTGATTATAAAACTGCATATAAAAGAATGTATCTCATAAAGCAGTTTTAAAATGCATTCCTTTCTAAAAGCAGATAAAAGCAGACATATTGTCATATTGAAAAATATTTAAAACTGTTGGAGCACATCTTAGTAATCGCCAAGAAATCTTTGGAGAGTGAAAAAAATCTCAAATACTACATTGATTATCATAGGAAGGCAATTACATTAAATATCAATGTTGCAGGGTAGGTAATTTTGATTATGCTGGTAAAAATTTTAATTTCAATGAACTCAAATAGAAAATACATTAGTTATAATGGCACAGTTGAGTTTATAACCTGTAGAATTAGAGGACTATTTTGAAAGTTCTAAATTATTAAACCAAAGTGATCCATTCCAGATAAGAGTGGCTAAAATACAGTAAAATGAGGAAAAAATGCTCAAGTAGAAGAAATCCTGCTTTAGCTTATTTTATATTTTAAAATGGCACTTTGATTCTTCCCCCACCATTTTACTAAAAAACAAAAACAGATTAGCTCTGAGAGACCTCGTATGAAGTACGTAGTCAGCACCATGGCTTTCTGCACAAAGAAAGGGAAAAGTAAGTTATTTCTTGTTAGGCTAAAAATGCAACTGAAAAAATTTAAGCAGCTTCACAGTGTTCTGACTCCTCAGTATGTCACAGTGGTTTAGACTTCTCTTTCACAAGTTGGTTCCCATCTACTTGACTGAAACATGTCAAAAGAAACAACAAAGGGTATTTCTGAATCCCTCCTATAATTTAGAGGGCGAAGTCATCCATTCTGATGCGAGTAGAGTAAAGCTGACGTCTCAGACCTGGCTCGTAGGTTATTTCTCATGGAATGACCTGGAGAAAAAAAAAAAAAAAACCCTGAGAAATATTCCAGGTTTTCAGAGTGGCCATATATATTCTAAGAAAGAGCCCTAGTGGCACATTTGTTAAGCATTCCACTGCTAACAGAAAGGTCTTTGGTCCTAACTGACCAGCCACTCCACGGGAGAAATCTGCTTCCATAAGATTAAGGCCTTGGAAAACCTATGAGGCCATTAGACCCCGTCCTATGGGGTTGCTATGAGTGAATTGACTCAATGGCAACAGGTTTGGTTTTGGCTTTATATTCATTCTAGGGTCTCCAAACTGCAAGTTAAAATTCTAAGATTCCATATGATATGACCGATTTCAAGAGGTAGTTTGATAAACTTTTTTGGAAAACTGGCTATGCAGGAAGGCATTGCTTATCTTCCCATATTTGGGATTGAAATTGTCCTTGTAGTTGCACTTAGGTGAAGAAGAAAATGTAGTATTTCCTCTCTGAGCCAGTATCTGTTCTGATTTAAGGTTATAAATAGATGAAAAAGAGATAATAAGATACTTTAATTGCTCCCCAAGTGATTGAACTTGAATTGAAATAAGAATGAAATTAAACTCATCCTAACATAGCCCAGATTAAGATCACATTAAACCCACAGGTTTCATTGTAGAGGACACTAGGAGAAAAATATTCCCTGTATATGATGTCAAAGTTCAGAGATGGATGAAACCAGGTTTAGATTGCAGCTCTGCCACTTAATTGCTGTGTGACTGTGGTCAAGTTATATAACATCTCTGAAATTCTGCTTTTTCCCCTGAAACATAACGGTAATGACATATGGCTTGCAATGTTGTTGAGAAGACAGTAGAGAATGAATCTAATCTACTTAGCACAATGATAAACAGTAGGTAGATAATAAATGACAATTTCAAGATGAGATTAAGTTTTATTATGAGACTGTGGTTTATTCATTTCCTTCATCCTTCGAGCTACTATAAGGCAAAATCCCTGCCTTCAAGGCTGGGTAACAATACCGGATAATAAAGTCTATGATGACTTAACTAAAAAGTGAGTTCAAGATACAACAACAAAAAAGTAAAATAAATTATATAAAAAGTGGGTGTTAGATATAATGTGATGGTTAAGGGTTAAGGGTGTTTGTCAGTTTGGCTGGGCCATGATTCTCAGTGGTTTAGCAGTTATGTAATGATATAATTTGGTAGTTATGTAATGATGTAGTTATCCTCCATTTTGTGATATAATCTTCTCTGTGACATGATCAGCCAATCAGTTGTAAGGGGAATATCCTTGAGGGTGAGGCTTACATACAGCATGTGAAGATGTTCTGGCAAATCTCACTGGTTTTTTCTTGCTCTGAATCCTACATCCAGCTTATCATCATCTGACCTCTGGTTATTGGGACTTGATCCTGCAGCTTGCTGTATTGTCTTTCAATCTTGGGATTCACTGACCTATGCATCTTATGAGCCAGTGGCCTGCTGTTTACCTGCCATTCTTGAGTCAGAAAAAGCCTCCAGCCTGATGCCTGACCTACAGACTTGAGACTTGCCAACCTCTACAATCATGTGAACCATTTCCTTGAGATAATTTTCTCCCTTCCTCTCTCTCTGTATATATAAGCTTCACTGGTTTTGCTTCTTTAGAAAACCTAGCCTAAGACGTTTGGTATCAAGGGTGAATCAAGAGAAACAAAATTGTAAGGATGAGTTTTCTAAATTGGTTCTCAAGTCTGGTCAGTCTTAAAGATGTTGGTGACTCTGCTTCCAGTAGTAAAGAAAAAAAACAAAAAAACGTTAATCCATGGCATGAGGTGGCAATAGAAGTACACAAAATATTACCACCTATAGATCAAGTGTTGGTGACAGGTTCTGGGTGATCACATGTTCAATACCATTCTACAATTTTGTCATAATGAAAACTGTAAGGAGCTTTCCTACTTTCACTAGGCAAAATCGTGAAAGAATGAGATGAGCTCAGGGCCTCAGAGTCAAAGTTCAAGCACAGCATAAATGACCACAAAGTTGTGGGAAATGCCCTAACTGAATTAAGACACCTAACTACAAGGGGACTGATTAGACTCTGTGGGGATAGGTGCCAAGAGGTGTCATTCAGTTGACAAAGGCAAAGTTGGTCTTGTTTACCATAATGGAGACAAGAGTCAAAACAGTAATTAGAATAGTCTGCTTGTATGGACTTCTGGCATTGAGTACTTAGTCATGGTGTTCCTAGGAGTGAATAGACAGGAAATCTACTAAATATTTACTTGATCTGTGAAAGTGGAAGAATTCTGGTCCAAGTGAATGAATGGCAGTCTAACTCATATTGCCAGAATAGAGAGTCACAGCCCCTCAATCAACTCTCAGACTTAAGCCAGTTTACAGATCCACAACCCCTTGAATGAAGGGGAGCCTGGGTCCTCTTGAGAAACAAGCCTATTACACTGCCAAACATTTATACTGTTAGTCTTTCTTCCAGCCTTCCCCAAAGGAATTTATGGACTTTTACAAGAGTGACTGTTCACTGAGGAAAAGGAAGTAATCAGACTTTTTGGGTATTACCAGATACTGGCTCTGAACTGACACTAATCCAAGAGACCCAAAATGTCACTGTGGCCCACCAGTCAGAGTGGGGGCATATGGTGGTCAGGTTATTAATGGAGACTTAGCCCAGGTTTTCTCATAGTGAGTCCAGTAGATCCCTGAGCCCAATCTGTAGTGAAATCTCCAGTTCCAGAATGCCTAGTTGGAATAGAAGCACTCAGCAACTGGCAGAACGCCCACACAGCATCCCTAACAAGTGGAGTAGAGGTCATTATGGTAGGAAAAGCCAAGCTGAGGCCATTAGAATTGCCCTTACCTAGGAAAATAGCAAACCAAAAGCAATACCACTTTCCTGCAGGAATTGCAGCGATTACTGCCACCATCAAGGCCTTGAAGGATGCAGTGGTGATGATTCCCACCACATTTCCGTTCAACTCTCCTTTTTGGTCCGTGCAGAAAACCGATGGATCTTGGAGAATGACAGTGGATTATCAAAAATTTAATCAGGTGATGACTCCAATTTCAGCTGCTTTTCCAGATGTGCTTTCATTGCTTGAGCAAATTAATACATCTCCTAGTACGTGGTATACAGCTATTGATCTGGCCAATGACTTTTTCTCAATTCCAGTTTCAAAGGAATATCCGAAGCAGTTTATTTGCAACTGACAAGGTCAGCAATACATCTTCAGTGTCCTACCTTAGGGGCATATCATCTCTCCAGTCCTATGTTATAATTTAGTTCTCAGGGAATATGGTCACCTTTGTCTTCTACAACACATCACACTAGTCCATTACATTGATGATATTATTCTGCTTGAACCTAGTAAAGAAGAGGTGACAATAACTCTAGACTTACAGGCAAAATATTTGTGTGCTATGGAGTGAGAAACTAATCCCTCAAAATTTCAGTGTCTTCTACTCTGGTGAAATTTCTAGGGGTCCAATGGTGGGGGCATGTCAAGATATTCCTTCTAAAGTGAAGGATAAGTTATTGCAACTGGCTCCTCCCACAACTAAAAAAGGACATGCCTGGTGGGCTTCTTTGGATTTTGGAGGCAATGTATCCCTCATTTGGGTGTGCTACTCTGGCCTAATTACCAGATAACTCAAAAAGCTGCTAGTTTTGAGTGGGGACCAGAACAAGAGAAGGCTTTGCAATAGGTTCAGGGTGCTGTACAAGCTGGTGTGCTATTTAGGCCATATGATTAGGTTGAACCGAAGGTGCTTGATGTGGCAAAGTGTCCGTGACAGATATACATGCCGTTTGGAGTCTTTGGCAGGCTCCTATTGGTGAATCACAGCACAGACCCATAGGATTTTGGAGCAAAGCCCTGTCACCCTCTGCAGATAATTACTCTCCTTTTTAGTAACAACTTTTGGTGTGTTACTGGGCCATAAAAAAAATAGTAGAGATCAAATGTTTAAACATGGTCCACTATGTCACCATGTGGCCTGAGATGCTCATCATGACCTGGGTGTTGCCTGATTCACAGAGCCATAAAGTTGATATGCACAGTAGCACTCCATCATTAAATGGATGTGGCATATATGAGATTGGGCGTGAGCAGGACCTGAAAGCACAGGTAGGCTGCATGAGGAAGTGAAGCAAATGCCCATGGTATCCACTTCTGTCCCGTCTCCGTCCATCTACCAGTCAGCACCTATGGCCTCATGGGGAGTTCCTTGTGAACAGTTGACTGAGGAAAAGGAAACTTGTGCCTGGTTTACAGATAGCTCTGCACAATATGCACGCACCACTTGAGAGTCGACAGCTCAGCATTACAACCCTTTTTCCGAGACCTCCTGGAAGAAGAGTGGTGAAGCGAAATCTGCCCAATGGGCAGAACTTCAAGCAATGCACCTGGTTTTTAACTTAAAAAAAAGAATGACAAGATGTGCGATTGGATGGTCAGAAACTTGGAAAGAATGTGATTGGAAAATTGGAGACAAAGGTTAAGGGGAAGAGGTATGTTCTAGACCTCTCTGAACAGCCCAAGAAAATGCAGATATTTTTGTCTCATGTGAATGCTCACCAAAGAATGGCATCAACAGAGGAGGATTTTAACAGTCAAGTTGATAAGATGATGTGTTCAGTGGAAACCAGTCATCTTTCTCCAGCCACTCCCATCAGTGCCCAGTGGGCTCATGAAAAAAGTGGCCATGGTGGCAGGGATGGAGGTTATGTATGGGCTCAGCAACATGGACTTCCACTCATCAGTGGCCACAGCCACTGCTGAGTGCCCAATCTGCCAGCTGCAGAGACCAACACTGAGTCCCTGATATGGCACCATTCCTCAAGGTGATCAGCCAGCAACCTGGTGGGTGTTGATTATATTAGACAACTTCCAAAATAGGAAGGGCAGCATTTTGGTGTTACTGGAATAGACACTTACTCTGGATATGGATTTGCCTTCTCTGCACACGATACTTCTGCCAAAACAACTATTTGTGGACTTACAGAATGCCTTATCCACCATCATGGTATGCCACACAGCATCACATCAAATCAACGGACTCCCTTCACAACAAATGAAGTGTGGCAATGGTCCCATGCTCATGAAATTCACTGGTCTTGTGTTCCCCATCATTGTGACAGCTTTGTGTGTGCAACAAATATTTTTGTTTTCTTCACTTATAAAATATCAGATGTAGGTAGGGCTAGTTCATTTTTGTTTGTATGCATGTTAGTTGTATCACGTTAGGCACAAATATGACTTTGTAATTATCCTTATTAAGAGACTGTGTTTGGTTTAAAGAGATGTGTACATGTGCCAAGTTGACAAGCGGTGGACTCTGATGTTTAAGGTTGTGTGTCAGCTTGAATGGGCTATGATTCACAATGGTTTGGCAGTTATGTAATGTAATTTGGCAGTTATGTAATGATGTAACTATCCTCCATTTTGAGATAAATGTAATCACCTCCATGATGTGATCAGTCAATCAGTTGTAAGGGGAGTTTCCTTGGGGATGTGGGCTTCATCCAATATATATGGATGTTCTTGCAGAGTTTATTGGCTTTTGCTCCCTCTTTACCCTGCATCCAGCTCATCATCATCTGACCTACCTGTATTGAGACTTGATCCAATGGCCTACCATATTGCCTGCTGATTTTGGTTTTCATTAGCCTCCTTAGCCTCTGAGCCAGCACCCTGCCACCTCACCTGCTGTCTTACCTGCAGATCTTGAGTTTGTCAGCCCCTGCAGCTACGTAAGTCAGCAGAAGCCTCCAGCCTGATGCCTGAGACCTGACCCACAGACTTGGGACTTACCAGCCTCTACAACTGCGCGAGCTTTTCCTTGAGATAAATCTCTCTCCGTTGTTGTGAAGTCGATTCCAGTTCATAGTGGTCCTATAAGACAGTTTAGAACTGCTCTTTTCATTAGCGGTCACACTCTTAACCACTGCACCATGTATATAAATTTATAAAATATATATATATTTATACACTTCACTGGTTTTGCTTCTCTAGAGAACCCAGCCTAAGACAAATGATAAGTAACGAAACACTAAAATGTGAAATATTGGATTTGGCTTCCCAGAATAGGTTATGCTTGAGCTAAATCATATGCAATCCACTGATTAAATATTGTTTAGTAATCTTTTTTTTGGTAAATGCATAGAAATACTGTGTAATTAGCAAGGAATACCAATAAGGCAAGCAGCTGGAAAACTAACAGTATTTGTGCAACTGAAATGTAAAGAAGGGTAAAAATGCATCATTATTGCAACCGGAAAATTGCCACATATTAGTAGTGCATATCCATCCAGATTTATTCTCAGTTTGTGACTTTTTCTATAGGTTTACAATTTCTACTTTGAAAAAGAATATTGCTTTAGTTTTATTCTTAATAAATTAATTAGATATTACACTGTAACTATCAAGTTTACTATACATTTTACAATGAACACATATGCAGTGTAATTTTATGTAAACACTAATCATCCTCTTGTAGCATTTGACTATAATCAATGACCATAGTCAACAAAAGAAATAAGCTATAAATGGAAAGGAAGCATACTGCATAAAACCAAGGTGCCGGAGGCACACATCCTAGTTTTGAATCCAGCCTTTGCTACTTATTAACCGTGTGATGTTAAGTAATTACTTAATCTCTCTGTGCCTCAGTTCCCTTACATTCAGTACATTCATTGTAAGGCTCTTACGATGATTAAATGAGTCAATGTTTGCACACACTTAAAACAATGCTTGGCAGAGGGTAAGCTCTATATTTCTGTTTGTTAAAAAAAAAAAAAAAAAAACCCAGTGCCGTGGAGTCTAATGAAAAGAATATTTTGATTTGTAAGCCTCTTGAAGTTTTAAAGCAACAACACAGAGTATTTTTGTTGGGGTATGCTGGGAATGAAAGGAATGCTTTTTTCCTATTCCAATGTGTTCTTGAATAGGAAAAGAGACCCTCTGGCAACAATAGCCTTGACTTTCTCTATCCCCTCACTTCTTATTCAGTTTGGCCAATTGGGAAGGAGAAAGTGAGCATGCATTAAGTAGCCTCTGTCTGTCCTGTTCCTCTTGGAGCAAACATTCCACAAAACCCAAAAACCAAACCCACTGCCTTCTAGTCGATTCCATCTCATAGCGACCAGGTGGGCATAATCTGCTCTTCCCCTACCCTTTACAATTTTACAGGGGCAGTCCCTACACAGGGGAACTTGTAAGACTGCCTGTTTATCACTATGACTCTGGGTTTAGTATTAGAAAGCTGACTTGTTCACACATATATAAAACATTTTCCAAAGTTAGTATTTTGGCTTCTACCTGCCTGATAGACCTGTTAATCTTCCAATTAGTTTTCAACTCTGGCAGAAAAAATGGGTGGTGCTTATTTGGCAACCTCAAATCTCAATAAACCACACACAAGAATAAATAAATTTAAAAATGCATGTGGCTGAAGGAATACACCCATACTTAAGTTTTTTATACACACATGCATATACAAAAAGAGAGCTAGGTAAATAGATAAATTTTGTATGTACTATCAAGTAGGTATATATGGCGGTATTATACCCATTGCCATTGGATGACTTTTATCTTAGTAAACACAGCGTTCACCAAAGTAAATTTCTGTCAAAATTCTTGCAGAGTTTAACAAAAGTCCTTATTTTAGAGCTGAGACCAAATTGCCTGTTCCTATTAAGAAAGACCTTTATAGCCTTTCTACATTTCCTTCTACAAAACTAAAAGGAGACTAAGCATGTGTGACAGCACTTGGTAAAAGTGATTGTAGTGACATTTTAGATCTGTCAAGTTGTTCTGTAACTACTGCGCTGTAGGTAGCCTAATGAGACACAGTGCATAGTAACATAGTGAGAAAAACCCTTTAGAACTCGTGTTACAGGCATTTGAAAGGGGTTATAACTCTGAAGGCTATCATTTCCTGCTGGGCGGTGGAATCTTTTGGTAGCTGCTGAATTGCAGCAAAATGTCTTGAAAGCAATTCCCTTTCAGTCATAACCACACCAAGATTTAGGTACACTGGGTTTCGCTGATGATAGATGCAGGCAGGGCATCTCTGGAACTGGAATTCATATCCAGGAGGACACTTTCTGAAATTTAAAGATTTACTTAAATAACTCATAACGCCTATGCATACAAAGTATACAGGGACAATGAATGGACTGAGACTAGTTCTTAAATTATTGAGCCTTTTGACAGCTTCTATTTTTCTGTTACAACAATAAGATTCCAACTGTTGAGAATGGTGCTGATGTTTCAATACATCCTTTAGAGACATGATTGCAAAATGATTTTTTTATCCAGAATAACTGAAAATACAAACATAATATTTATGTAGAAATAAAAACTATGTATGCTACTTCAATAAATATTTAATTTTTTAGTAAAGCAAAAAGAAAGTTTTTTTTTTATTAACTTTTATTAAGCTTCAAGTGAACGTTTACAAATCCAATCAGTCTGTCACATATAAGTTTCCATACATCTCACTCCCTACTCCCACTTGCTCTCCCCCTCTTGAGTCAGCCCTTTCAGTCTCTCCTTTCGTGACAATTTTGCCAGCTTCCCTCTCTCTCTATCCTCCCATTCCCCCTCCAGACAAGAGCTGCCAACACAATCTCAAGTGTCCACCTGATATAATTAGCTCACTCTTCATCAGCGTCTCTCTCCAACCGGTTAACCAGTCCCTTTCATGCCTGATGAGTTGTCTTCGGGGATGGTTCCTGTCCTGTGCCAACAGAAGGTCTGGGGACCATGGCCGCCGGGATTCCTCTAGTCTCAGTCAGACCATTATGTATGGTCTTTTAATGAGAATTTGGGGTCTGCATCTCACTGATCTCCTGCTCCCTCAGGAGTTCTCTGTTGTGCTCCCTGTCAGGGCAGTCATCGATTGTGGCCGGGCACCATCTAGTTCTTCTGGTCTCAGG
This sequence comes from Elephas maximus indicus, assembly GCF_024166365.1. Classification (NCBI taxonomy): domain Eukaryota; kingdom Metazoa; phylum Chordata; class Mammalia; order Proboscidea; family Elephantidae; genus Elephas; species Elephas maximus. The sequence continues at coordinate 22,816,320 of NC_064825.1, read as the reverse complement.
ATGATGTAAGTCTCTGGTTCATGTGGCCCTTTCTGTCTCTTGGGCTCTTAGTTGTCGTGTAACCTTGGTGTTCTTCATTTTCCTTTGCTCCAGGTGGGTTAAGACCAATTGATGCATCTTAGATGGCCACTTGTTAGCCTTTAAGACCCCAGACGCCACATTTCAAAGTGGGATGCAGAATGTTTTCATAATAGAATTATTTTGCCAATTGACTTAGAAGTCCCCCGAAACCATTTTCCCCAGACCCCTGCCCCTGCTCCGCTGACCTTTGAAGCATTCATTTTATTCCGGAAACTTCTTTGCTTTTGGTCCAGTCCAATTGAGCTGACCTTCCATGTATTGAGTGTTGTCTTTCCCTTCACCCAAAGCAGTTCTTATCTACAGATTGATCAATAAAAAGCCCTCTCCCTCCCTCCCTCCCTCCCTCCCCCCTTTGTAACCACAAAAGTATGTGTTCTTCTCAGTTTTTACTATTTCTCAAGGTCTTATAATAGTGGTCTTATACAATATTTGTCCTTTTGCCTCTGACTAATTTCGCTCAGCATAATGCCTTCCAGGTTCCTCCATGTTATGAAATGTTTCAGAGATTCGTCCCTGTTCTTTATCGATGCGTAGTATTCCATTGTGTGAATATACCACAATTTATTTACCCATTCATCCATTGATGGACACCTTGGTTGCTTCCAGCTTTTTGCTATTGTAAACAGAGCTACAATAAACATGGGTGTGCATATATCTGTTTGCATGAAGGCTCTTATTTCTCTGGGGTATATTCCAAGGAGTGGGATTTCTGGGTTGTATAGTAGTTCCATTTCTAACTTTTTAAGATAATGCCAGATAGATTTCCAAAGTGGTTGTACCATTTTACATTCCCACCAGCAGTGAATAAGAGTTCCAATCTCTCCACAGCCTCTCTAACATTTATTATTTTGTGTTTTTTGGATTAATGCCAGCCTTGTTGGTCTGAGATGGAATCTCATCGTAGTTTTAATTTGCATTTCTCTAATGGCTAATGATCCAGAGCATTTTCTCATGTATCTGTTAGCTGCCTGAATATCTTCTTTAGTGAAATGTGTGTTCATATCCTTTGCCCACTTCTTGATTGGGTTGTTTGTCTTTTTGTGGTTGAGTTTTGAAAGAATCATGTAGATTTTAGAGATCAGGCGCTGGTCGGAGATGTCATAGCTGAAAATTCTTTTCCAGTCTGTAGGTGGTCTTTTTACTCTTTTGGTGAAGTCTTTAGATGAGCATAGGTGTTTGATTTTTAGGAGTTCCCAGTTATCGGGTTTCTCTTCATCATTTTTGGTAATGTTTTGTATTCTGTTTATGCCTTGTATTAGGGTTCCTAGGGTTGTCCCTATTTTTTCTCCCATGATCTTTATCGTTTTAGTCTTTATGTTTAGGTCTTTGATCCACTTGGAGTTAGTTTTTGTGCATGGTGTGAGGTATGGGTCCTGTTTCATTCTATTGCAAATGGATATCCAGCTATGCCAGCACCATTTGTTGAAAAGACTATCTTTTCCCCAATTTACTGACACTGGTCCTTTGTCAAATATCAGCTGCTCATATGTGGATGGATTTATATCTGGGTTCTCAATTCTGTTCCATTAGTCTGTGTGCCTGTTGTTGTACCAGTACCAGGCTGTTTTGACTACTGTGGCTGTATAATAGATTCTGAAATCTGGTAGAGTGAGGCCTCCCACTTTCTTCTTCTTTTTCAGTAATGCTTTGCTTATCCGGGGCTTCTTTCCCTTCCATATGAAATTGGTAATTTGTTTCTCTATCCCCTTAAAATATGACATTGGAATTTGGATCGGAAGTGCGTTATATGTATAGATGGCTTTTGGTAGAATAGACATTTTTACTATGCTAAGTCTTCCTATCCATGAGCAAGGTATGTTTTTCCACTTAAGTATGTCCTTTTGAATTTCTTGTAGTAGAGCTTTGTAGTTTTCTTTGTATAGGTCTTTTACATCTTTGGTAAGATTTATTCCTAAGTATCTTATCTTCTTGGGGGCTTCTGTGAATGGTATTGATTTGGTGATTTCCTCTTCGGTGTTCTTTTTGTTGATGTAGAGGAATCCAAGTGATTTTTGTATGTTTATTTTATAACCTGAGACTCTGCCAAACTCTTCTATTAGTTTCAGTAGTTTTCTGGAGGATTCCTTAGGGTTTTCTGTGTATAAGATCATGTCATCTGCTAATAGTGATAGCTTTACTTCCTCCTTGCCAATCCGGATACCCTTTATTTCTTTGTCTAGCCTAATTGCCCTGGCTAGGACTTCAAGTACGATGTTGAATAAGAGCGGTGATAAAGGGCATCCTTGTCTGGTTCCCGTTCTCAAGGGAAATGCTTTCAGGTTCTCTCCATTTAGAGTGATATTGGCTGTTGGCTTTGCATAGATGCCCTTTATTATGTTGAGGAATTTTCCTTCAATTCCTATTTTGGTTAGAGTTTTTATCATAAATGGGTGTTGAACTTTGTCAAATGCCTTTTCTGCATCTATTGATAAGATCATGTGGTTTTTATCTTTTGTTTTATTTATGTGATGGATTACATTAATGGTTTTTCTGATATTAAACCAGCCTTGCATACCTGGTATAAATCCCACTTGATCAGGGTGTATTATTTTTTTGATGTGTTGTTGGATTCTATTGGCTAGAATTTTGTTGAGGATTTTTGCATCTATGTTCATGAGGGATGTAGGTCTATAATTTTCTTTTTTTGTAATGTCTTTACCTGGTTTTGGTATCAGGGAGATGGTAGCTTCAAAGAATGAGTTGGGTAGTATTCCGTCTTTTTCTATGCTTTGAAATACCTTCAGTAGTAGTGGTGTTAAGTGTTCTTTGAAGGTTTGGTAGAACTCTGCAGTGAAGCCGTCCGGGCCAGGGCTTTTTTTTTGTTGGAAGTTTTTTGATTACCGTTTCAATCTCTTTTTTTGTTATGGGTCTATTTAGTTGTTCTACTTCTGAATGTGTTAGTTTAGGTAGGTAGTATTGTTCCAAGAATTTATCCATTTCTTCTAGGTTTTCAAATTTGTTAGAGTACAATTTTTCGTAGTAATCTGAAATGATTCTTTTAATTTCATTTGGCTCTGTTGTGATGTGGTCCTTCTCGTTTCTTATTTGGGTTATTTGTTTCCTTTCCTGTTTTTCTTTAGTCAGTCTAGCCAGTGGTTTATCAATTTTGTTAATTTTTTCAAAGAACCAGCTTTTTGGCTTTGTTAATTCTTTCAATTGTTTTTCTTTTCTCTAATTCATTTAGTTCAGCTCTAATTTTTATTCTTTGTTTTCTTCTGGTGCCTGATGGGTTCTTTTGTTGCTCACTTTCTATTTGTTCAAGTTGTCGGGACAGTTCTCTGATTTTGGCTCTTTCTTCTTTTTGTATGTGTGCATTTATCAATATAAATTGGCCTCTGAGCACTGTTTTTGCTGTGTCCCAGAGGTTTTGATAGGAAGTATTTTCATTCTCGTTGCTTTCTAAGAATTTCCTTATTCCCTCCTTGATGTCTTCTATAACCCAGTCTTTTTTCAGGAGGGCATTGTTCATTTTCCAAGTATTTGATTTCTTTTCCCTAGTTTTTCTGTTATTGATTTCTAGCTTCATTACCCTGTGGTCTGAGAAGATGCTTTGTAATATTTCGATGTTTTGGATTCTGCAAAGATTTGTTTTATGACCTAATATGTGGTCTATTCTAGAGAATGTTCCATGTATGCTAGAAAAAATTATACTTTGTAGCAGTTGGGTGGAGAGTTCTGTATAAGTCAATGAGGTCAAGTCGGTTGATTGTTGTAAGTAGGTCTTCCGTGTCTCTATTGAGCTTCTTACTGGATGTCCTTTCCTTCTCCGAAAGTGGTGTGTTGAAGTCTCCTACTATAATTGTGGAGGTGTCTATCTCACTTTTCAATTCTGTTAAAATTTGATTTATGTATCTTGCAACCCTGTCACTGGGCGCATAAATATTTAATATGGTTATGTCTTCCTGATCAATTGTCCCTTTTATCATTATATCTTTATCCTTTGTGGTGGATTTAAGTCTAAAGTCTATTTTGTCAGAAATTAATATTGCTACTCCTTTTCTTTTTTGCTTATAATTTGCTTGATATATTTTTTTCCATCCTTTGAGTTTTAGTTTGTTTGTGTCTCTAAGTCTAAGGTGTGTCTCTTATAGGCAGCATATAGATGGATCGTGTTTCTTTATCCAGTCAGTGACTCTCTGTCTCTTTATTGGTGCATTTAGTCCATTTACATTCAGCATAATTATAGATAAATAAGTTTTTAGTGTTGTCATTTTGATGCCTTTTCATGTGAGTTGTTGGCCATTTCATTTTTCCACATACTTTTTTGTGCTGAGACGTTTTTCTTAGTAGATTGTGAGATCCTCATTTTCATAATGTTTAACTTTATGTTAGTTGAGTCGTTACGTTTTTCTTGGCTTTTTTCTTGAGTTATGGAATTGCTATTCCTTTTTGTGGTTACCTTATTATTTACCCCTATTTTTCTAAGTAAAAACCTAACTTGTATCCTTCTATATTGCCTTGTATCACTCTCCATCTGGCAGTTCAATGCCTCCTATATTTAGTCCCTCTTTTTGATTATTGTGATCGTTTATCTATTGATTTCCATGATTCCCTGTTGTGTGTATTATTTTGTTTATTTATTTATTTTTTAGAATTAATCTTACTTTGTTTGTTTTTGTGCTTTCCCTATTTGAGTTGCGTTGATATCAGGACGTTCTGTTTTGTGACCTTGTATTGTGCTGGTACCTGATATTATTGGTCATCCGGCCAAACAATCACCTTTAGCATTTCTTGAAGTCTTGATTTAGTTTTTGCAAATTCTCTAAACTTGTGTTTATCTGTAAATATCTTAATTTCTCCTTCATGTTTCAGAGAGTTTTGCTGGATATGTGATCCTTGGTTGGCAGTTTTTCTCGTTCAGTGCTCTGTATACGTCGTCCCATTCCCTTCTTGCCTGCATGGTTTCTGCTGAGTAGTCTGAACTTATTCTTATTGATTCTCCCTTGAAGGAAACCTTTCTTTTCTCCCTGGCTGCTTTTAAAATTTTCTGTTTGTCTTTGGTTTTGGCAAGTTTGATGATAATATGTCTTGGTGTTTTTCTTTTTGGATGAATCTTAAATGGGGTTCGATGAGCATCTTGGATAGATATCCTTTCGTCTTTCATGATGTCAGGGAAGTTTTGTGTCAGGAGTTCTTCAACTATTTTCTCTGTGTTTTCTGTCCCCCCTCCCTGTTCTGGGACTCCGATCACTCGCAAGTTATCCTTCTTGATAGAGTCCCACATGATTCTTAGGGTTTCTTCATTTTTTTTAATTCTTTTATCTGATTTTTTTTCAGCTATGTTGGTGTTGATTCCCTGGTCCTCCAGAAGTCCCAGTCTACATTCTAATTGCTCGAGTTTGCTCCTGTGACTTCCTATTGCGTTGTCAAATTCTGTAATTTTATTGTTAATCTTTTGGATTTCTACATGCTGTCTCTCTATGGATTCTTGCAACTTATTAATTTTTCCTCTATGTTTTTGAATAATCTTTTTGAGTTCTTCAACAGTTTTAACAGTGTGTTCCTTGGCTTTTTCTGCAGCTAGCCTAATTTCATTTGTGATATCTTTAAGCATTCTGTAAATTAGTTTTTTATATTCTGTATCTGATAATTCCAGGATTGTATCTTCATTTGGGAAAGATTTTGATTCTTTTGTTTGGGGGGTTGGAGAAGCTGTCATGGTCTGTTTCTTTATGTGGTTTGATATGGACTGCTGTCTCTGAGCCATCACTGGGAAACTAGTTTTTCCAGGTAATCAGCTAAAAAATAATGCATTCAGATCCCTATCTGAATTCTCCCTCTGGCTCAGGGTATCCGGATGTTAATGGAGCCACCTGGGGAGGGTGGGGGACGGATCAGAGAGCTAGGAGTGTAGCACCTCAGAATATAGAGCTGATCCCCGCATTCACGCTCTGCCCATGTCCGCCAAAATCCCGGCGGCATGGCTCCCCGGCTGGGATCCTGCTCTCCCCGTTCCAAGACCAGTCACTTCCTCTCGGGGACTTTTCCCTCTGGCGTGCTGCTCCGCTCGCGTGAACTGGGTGGGCGTCGCCCCCGCGAACGGCTGGGCCCGCCCCCGGGGTCAATTCAGGGAAGTATAACTGGTCCCCACACTCACGCCCCGCCCACGCCCGCCAAAATCCCAGCGGGACGGCTCCCCCGCTGGGACGCTGCTCTCCCCGCTCGGAGACCAGTCACTTCCTCCCGGGGACTTGTTCCTCTGGCGCACCGCGCCGCATGCGCGAACTGGGTGGGCGTTGCCCGCATGAACGTCTGGGCCGGCCCCTGGGGTCACTTTAGGGAAATATAGCTGATCCCCATGCTCGCGCCATGCCCGCTTCCCCCCAAACTCCCGGCGGGACGGCTCCCCGGCTGGGACACTGCTCTCCCCGCTCCAAGATCAGTCACTGCCTCCCGGGTGCTTCTCCCACTGGCTGTGCCGCTACGCCACCCGCGCCAACCAGCTAGGCTCTCTCCTGGGATGAGTTCGGGGGTAGGGCTGGGCCCCTTGTCTGAGCTGTCTGCCCCCCTGGGCTCTGCCCCAGATCGGGCTCCGAAGGTCACCTGCCTGGTACGCTGGCTCCTGGTTCTGAAAACGATCACTGTCTGCCCGTATTTGTTCATTCTTCATCTCTAAGTCTGTGTTTGTTGTTCAGAGTTCGTAGATTGTTATGTATGTGATCGATTCCCTTGTTTTTCCGAGTCTTTGTTGGAAGAGGGATCCGCGGTAACGTCCACCTACTCCGTCATCTTGGCCCCCCCCTTTCTTTTTTTTTAAATAGCCTTAAGAAAATGTGAGATAACTTTCCAAATACAGGCTCAGAAAATATAACCTTCCTTGTTATTTTTTTCCATGTCTTTTTTTTTTTTTTTTGCTTTCTATGCTATTAAATTGAAGATGAAGTATGCAAAAAAAAACCTCTTTAAGAGTTAAAAAGCAAAGATGTCACTTCGATGACTAAGGTGCACCTGACCCAAGCCATGGTTTTTCAATTGCTTCATACACATGCGAAAACTGGACAATGAAAAAGGATCATAGGAAAATTGGTGCATTTGAATCGTGGAACTTGCAAAGAACCATGGACTGCCAGAAGAATGAAAAAAATCCACCTTGGAGGAAGAACAGCCAGAATGCTCCTTAGAAACAAGGATGGGACAATTCATCTCGCTTACTTTGAACTCATCATCAGGGAAGACCAATTGCTGCAAAAGGATATAAGATTTGGTAAAGTGGATTGAACCACTCCATCAAATGGATTTATATGGTGGCTGCAACAAATGGGTTCAAACACACCAACTATTGCGAGGATGGTGCAGGACTGGGCAATATTTTGTTCTGTTGTACTTAAGGGCACCGTGAGTCAGAGCCAACTAGACAGCAACTAACAACAACATGTATAATTGAGTATATATATATACATATGTATATATGTTCACCAAAAGACAGGCAAAATGTTCACTGAAATGCTTTTATAAAAGTCAAAAACAAGGATTAAAAAAATTATGAACAACAGAATAAGTAGTGATATATTCAAAAAGTGGTATATATTAAAATGAACAAACTATAACTACATAGTTTAACATGAGAAACACTCATAAGATAATGAGAGGAGAATCCAGGCACAAAATATTCTATATTATATAATTTCATTCATTTAAAGTTTAAAAACATGAACAATTAATTTATGGAATTAGAAGTAAAGCCAATGATCACACTTAGTTGAATCAGAGACAGTGAAGGGACAAGATGGATTAAGGAATGCTGGTTGTTATCTGGAAACCCTGGTGGTGTAGTGGTTAAGAGCTATGGCTGCCAACCAAAATGTTGGCAGTTCAAATTCACCAGGTGCTCCTTGGAAACCGTACAGGGCAGTTCTACTCTGTCTTACAGGATCACCATATGACAGAATTGACTTGACCAAACCCAGTTGAGCAATGGGTTTGGTTTTTTTGGTTTGTTTTCTGTTTAATTATCTGGATGATAGTTACAAAGGTGTATAACAAGCTTTATTAAAATGTACATTTTACCTCAAGGTTTATGAACTTTTTGAGTTCACAGGAAACATGACTGCCTTTCCATTCCAATCTGATATACAATTTCACTTGGTAGGCAGGAAAGAGCAACTCCTCTAGACACAATAATAAAGCACAGGGAGACAGCAGGTGAGAAATAAGTCCTACAAAAATGCAAGGGCCTACTATCTTGGTGAAATTTCAAGGGCGGGTGGTGTAGTGATATGGAGAATTTTTAGGGATCCCTTATAAAATGAATGACACATTGCTGTTACCCAAAGCAGGTCCTGCTCGGTGTGGATTCTTGTCAATAAAGACACACAGAGGTGAGGAGGAAGAAAGAACGTTTACCGCAAGCAGGGAACAAGGAGGAGTATACCTCAAATCAAGCTCCCCAAACAAAGGGAGGCAGAACATTTTGTGCTGTCTCTCACAGGGAAAAAAAGGAAGTACATACAAATAGTACGGACCACATAAGTTATCATGGTGCCCAGATGCAGTAAGACAAGTTGCATTGTTTTCTTTGGCATACAGGCTAGTAAATTGGGTTTGACTGGCTTGAGCCACACCCAGCGCTTTGAGGACAATGGACAGGAGGGGGCAGGCTCCCCTTGGTCTGAGCAACTCCCAGCTGAGCCACATCCTGTGCTATCACTTTAGGCTTTGTTTGATAATAGCTAAGTACCTCCTGGCTGTGTTGGCTATCATTGCCACATATGATCCCTACTACCACAATGCCTTTTTGGATTTTAAAGACAAAGTAAGTCTCACTTGGTCAGGCTACTCTGTTCTATTTACAGAATGATCCGAAAAGTTGCCAGCTTTGAGGGAGACCAAGAATAAGAGAAAACTCCGCAAAAGCTCCAGGCTGCAATACAAACTGATCTGCTGCCTGGGTCATATGAAATAGCAGTTTTGATGGTGCTTAAAGTACCCATGGCCTATAGACATGCCATATGGAACGTGTGGTAGGTCCCTAGAGGAGAATCAAATCATTGATTCTGAGGATTTTGGAGCAAGCTGTATCATCCTTTGCAGATAACTAATATCATATTGGAAACCCTGGTGGCATAGTGGTTAAGTGCTACAGCTGCTAACAAAAGGGTCAGCAGTTCGAATCCACCAGGCGCTCCTTGGAAACTCTATGGGGCAGTTCTACTCTGTCCTATAGGGTTGATATGAGTCAGAATCAACTCGACAGCACTGGGTATAATATCATATTATGAAACTGCTTCTATTTTGCCATTAGACTTTAGTAGAGACTGAATGTTTGAAAATGAGCTACCAACTTTCCATGCACCCTAAAGTGACCATTAACTGAGTGTTGTCTGACTGACCAAGACATAAAGTTGAGCAGTATTTGATTAAGAACTATAAGAGTGGTGAGTAATTTTCCAGACAGTTGCTGCTTGCAGGGTATGTAGGTACTGTGAGTTCTGGAAGCCTGAGGTCAATCCTACAGTATAGAGGTGCTGATTGTTGGTATTGAACCCACGTTGAAGGTGGTGTATGCAAAAGTGGTAAAGGGATCTCCAGGGGGATATGGGTAGAAAATTACCATTTCTGATCGATGATCTAAATCTGTTGCATGTGGCTACTGAGCACTTGAAATGTGGCTAGTCTAAATGGGGATGTGGTGTAACAGTAAAACATCAATGAATTTTGAACCAGGGTAGTATATAATATAAAAATATCAGAGGGCGGGGCCAAGATGGCGGACTAGGTGGACGCTACCGCGGATCCCTCTTGCAACAAAGACTCGGAAAAACAAGGGAATCGATCACATACATAACAATCTACGAACTCTGAACAACAAGCACAGACTTAGAGACGGAAAATGAACAAATACGGGCAGACAGCGACCTTTTTCAGAACCAGGAGCCAGCGTACCAGGCAGGTGACCTTCGGAGCCTGATCTGGGGCAGAGCCCAGGGGGGCAGACGGCACAGAAAGGGGGCCCACCCCTTCCCCCCCGAACCCATCCCGGGAGGAAGTCTAGCTGGTTGGTTCGGGCAGCGTAGAGGCGCAGCCGGAGGGAGAAGCACCCGGGAGGCAGTGACTGATCTGGGAGTGGGAAGAACAGCGTCCCAGCTGGGGTGCCGTCCCGCTGGGAGTTAAGTGAGAAGCCGACGGGGCGCGAGCGGGGGGGGTCAACTATATTTCCCTAAAGTGACCCCGGGGCGGGGCCCACACATTCGTGTGGGAGGACACACATCCAGTCCGCGTGTGTGGTGCGGCACACCGGAGGGAGAAATCCCCAGAAGTGTCTGGTCTCAAAGCGGGAAAAGCAGCATCCCAGACGGGGAGCCATTCCGCTGGGATCTGGGCACGCGCGCGGGTGGGGCATGAGCGTGGGGTCCATTTTTATTACCCTGAATTGACCCAGGGGGCGGGCCCACCTGGTCGTGCAAGTGACGCCCACCCAGTTCGCGCAAGAGGTGTGGAGCACCGGAAGGAGAAGTCCCCGGGAGGAAGCGATTGGTCCCGAAGTGGGGAAAGCAGCGTCCCAGACGGGGTGCCATCCTGCTGGGATTTGGGTGCGCGCGGGGGCGGGGCGTGAGCACGGGGTCCATTTTTATTACCCTGAATTGACCCAGGGGGCGGGCCCACCTGGCCCTGCGGGTGACGCCCACCCAGTTCGCGCGAGAGGTGTGGCGCACCGGAAGGAGAAGTCCCCGAGAGGAAGTGACTGGTTCCGGAACGGGGAAAGCAGCGTCCCAACCCGGAAGTCATCCCGCTGGGATTTGGGCACGCGCACGGGGAGGGCGTGACTGCGGGGCCCAGTTATAATCGCCTGAATAGACCCTGGGGGCAGGCCCACCCGTTCGTGCGGGAAACGCCCACCCAGTGCCCGCAAGCGGTGCCGCGCACCGGAGGGAGAAGTCCCCAGGAGGAAGTGACTGGTATCCGAGCAAGGAGGCAGCGTCCTAGCCGGGGACCTGTCCCTCCCGGATTTTGGTGAACGGGGGCGGAGCGTGAACGCTGTGTTCAGCTCTATGTTCTGTGGTGCTACACTCCTTTTTTTTTACACTCCTAGCTCTCAGATCCCTCCCCCACCCTCCCCAGGTGGCCCCATTAACATCCGAATACCAGGAGCCAGAGGGAGAATTCAGATAGGGATCCGAATGCATTTTTTTTTTAGCCGACTACCTGGAAAATCTAGTTTCCCAGTGATGGCTCAGAGACAGCAGTCCATATCAGACCACATAAAGAAACAGACCATGACAGCTTCTCCAACCCCCCAAACAAAAGAATCAAAATCTTTCCCAAATGAAGATACAATCCTGGAATTATCAGGTACAGAATATAAAAAACTAATTTACAGAATGCTTAAAGATATCACAAATGAAATTAGGATAAATGCAGAAAAAGCCAAGGAACACACTGATAAAACTGTTGAAGAACTCAAAAAGATTATTCAAGAACATAGAGGAAAAATTAATAAGTTGCAAGAATCCATAGAGAGACAGCATGTAGAAATCCAAAAGATTAACAATAAAATTACAGAATTTGACAACGCAATAGAAAGTCAGAAGAGCAGACTCGAGCAATTAGAATGCAGACTGGGACTTCTGGAGGACCAGGGAAACAACACCAACATAGCTGAAAAAAAATCAGATAAAAGAATTAAAAAAAATGAAGAAGCCCTAAGAATCATGTGGGACTCTATCAAGAAGGATAACTTGCGAGTGATCGGAGTCCCAGAACAGGGAGGGGGGACAGAAAACACAGAGAAAATAGTTGAAGAACTCCTGACAGAAAACTTCCCTGACATCATGAAAGACGAAAGGATATCTATCCAAGATGCTCATCGAACCCCATTTAAGATTCATCCAAAAAGAAAAACACCAAGACATATTATCATCAAACTTGCCAAAACCAAAGACAAACAGAAAATTTTAAAAGCAGCCAGGGAGAAAAGAAAGGTTTCCTTCAAGGGAGAATCAATAAGAATAAGTTCAGACTACTCAGCAGAAACCATGCAGGCAAGAAGGGAATGGGACGACGTATACAGAGCACTGAACGAGAAAAACTGCCAACCAAGGATCATATATCCAGCAAAACTCTCTCTGAAATATGAAGGAGAAATTAAGATATTTACAGATAAACACAAGTTTAGAGAATTTGCAAAAACTAAACCAAGACTTTAAGAAATGCTAAAGGTGATTGTTTGGCCGGATGACCAATAATATCAGGTACCAGCACAATACAAGATCACAAAACAGAACGTCCTGATATCAACGCAACTCAAATAGGGAAAGCACAAAAACAAACAAATTAAGACTAATTCTAAAAAATAAATAAATAAACAAAATAATACACACAACAGGAAATCATGGAAATCAATAGATAAACGATCACAATAATCAAAAAGAGGGACTAAATATAGGAGGCATTGAACTGCCAGATGGAGAGTGATACAAGGCGATATAGAAGGATACAAGTTAGGTTTTTACTTAGAAAAATAGGGGTAAATAAAAAGGTAACCACAAAAAGCAATATCAATTCCATAACTCAAGAAAAACATAACGACTCAACTAACACAAAGTTAAACATTATGAAAATGAGGATCTCACAATCTACTAAGAAAAACGTCTCAACACAAAAAAGTATGTGGAAAAATGAAATGGCCAACAACACACATGAAAAGGCATCAAAATGACAGCACTAAAAACTTATTTATCTATAATTACACTGAATGTAAATGGATTAAATGCACCAATAAAGAGACAGAGAGTCACGGACTGGATAAAAAAACACGATCCATCTATATGCTGCCTACAAGAGACACACCTTAGACTTAGAGACACAAACAAACTAAACTCAAAGGATGGAAAAAAATATATCAAGCAAACAATAAGCAAAAAAGAAGAGGAGTAGCAATATTAATTTCTGACAAAATAGACTTTAGACTTAAATCCGCCACAAAGGATAAAGAAGGACACTATATAATGATAAAAGGGACAATTGATCAGGAAGACATAACCATATTAAATATTTACGCACCTAATGACAGGGCTGCAAGATACATAAATCAAATTTTAACAGAACTGAAAAGTGAGATAGACACCTCCACATATATAGTAGGAGACTTCAACACACCACTTTCGGAGAAGGACAGGACATCCAGTAAGAAGCTCAATAGAGACACGGAAGACCTAATTACAACAATCAACCAACTTGACCTCATTGACTTATACAGAACTCTCCACTCAACTGCTGCAAAATATACTTGTTTTTCTAGTGCACATGGAACATTCTCTAGAATAGACCACATATTAGGTCATAAAACAAATCTTTGCAAAATCCAAAACATCGAAATATTACAAAGCATCTTCTCAGACCACAGGGTAATGAAGCTAGAAATCAATAACAGAAAAACTAGGGAAAAGAAATCAAATACTTGGAAAATGAACAATGCCCTCCTGAAAAAAGACTGGGTTATAGAAGACATCAAGGAGGGAATAAGGAAATTCTTAGAAAGCAACGAGAATGAAAATACTTCCTATCAAAACCTCTGGGACACAGCAAAAGCAGTGCTCAGAGGCCAATTTATATCGATAAATGCACACATACAAAAAGAAGAAAGAGCCAAAATCAGAGAACTGTCCCGACAACTTGAACAAATAGAAAGTGAGCAACAAAAGAACCTATCAGGCACCAGAAGAAAACAAAGAATAAAAATCAGAGCTGAACTAAATGAATTAGTGAACAGAAAAACAATAGAAAGAATTAACAAAGCCAAAAGCTGGTTCTTTGAAAAAATTAACAAAATTGATAAACCACTGGCTAGACTGACTAAAGAAAAACAGGAAAGGAAATAAATAACCCGAATAAGAAACGAGAAGGACCACATCAAAACAGAACCAAATGAAATCAAAAGAATCATATCAGATTACTACATAAAATTGTACTCTAACAAATTTGAAAACCTAGAAGAAATGGATAAATTCTTGGAACAATACTACCTACCTAAACTAACACATTCAGAAGTATAACAACTAAATAGACCCATAACAAAAAAAGAGATTGAAACGGTAATCAAAAAACTCCCAACAAAAAAAAGTCCTGGCCCAGATGGCTTCACTGCAGAGTTCTATCAAACCTTCAGAGAAGACTTAACACCATTACTATTGAAGGTATTTCAAAGTATAGAAAAAGACGGAATACTACCCAACTCATTCTATGAAGCTACCATCTCCCTGATACCAAAACCAGGTAAAGACATTACAAAAAAAGAAAATTTTAGACCTACATCCCTCATGAACATAGATGCAAAAATCCTCAACAAAATTCCAGCCAATAGAATCCAACAACACATCAAAAAAATAATACACCCTGATCAAGTGGGATTTATACCAGGTATGCAAGGCTGGTTTAATATCAGAAAAACCATTAATGTAATCCATCACATAAATAAAACAAAAGACAAAAACCACATGATCTTATCAATAGATGCAGAAAAGGCATTTGACAAAGTTCAACACCCATTTATGATAAAAACTCTAACCAAAATAGGAATTGAAGGAAAATTCCTCAACATAATAAAGGGCATCTATGCAAAGCCAACAGCCAATATCACTCTAAATGGAGAGAACCTGAAAGCATTTCCCTTGAGAACGGGAACCAGACAAGGATGCCCTTTATCACCGCTCTTATTCAACATCGTACTTGAAGTCCTAGCCAGGGCAATTAGGCTAGACAAAGAAATAAAGGGTACCAGATTGGTAAGGAGGAAGTAAAACTATCACTATTTGCAGATGACATGATCGTATACATGGAAAACCCTAAGGAATCCTCCAGAAAACTACTGAAACTAATAGAAGAGTTTGGAAGAGTCTCAGGATATAAAATAAACATACAAAAATCACTTGGATTCCTCTACATCAACGAAAAGAACACTGAAGAGGAAATAACCAAATCAATACCATTCACAGTAGCCCCCAAGAAGATAAAATACTTAGGAATAAATCTTACCAAAGATGTAAAAGACCTATACAAAGAAAATTATAAAACTCTGCTACAAGAAATTCAAAAGGACATACTTAAGTGGAAAAACATACCGTGCTCATGGATAGGAAGACTTAACATAGTAAAAATGTCTATTCTACCAAAAGCCATTTATACATACAACGCACTTCCAATCCAAATACCAATGTCATACTTTAAGGGGATAGAGAAACAAATCACTAATTTCATATGGAAAGGAAAGAACCCCCAGATAAGCAAAACATTACTGAAAAAGAAGAAGAAAGTGGGAGGCCTCACTCTACCTGATTTCAGAACCTGTTATACAGCCACAGTAGTCAAAACAGCCTGGTATTGGTACAACAACAGGCACATAGACCAATGGAACAGAATTGAGAACCCAGATATAAATCCATCCACATATGAGCACCTGATATTTGACAAAGGCCCAGTGTCAGTTAATTGGGGAAAAGATAGTCTTTTTAACAAATGGTGCTGGCATAACTGGATATCCATTTGCAAAAAAATGAAACAGGACCCATACCTCACACCATGCACAAAAACTAACTCCAAGTGGATCAAAGACCTAAACATAAAGACTAAAACGATAAAGATCATGGAAGAAAAAATAGGATCTACCCTAGGAGCCCTAATACAGGGCATAAACAGAATACAAAACATTACCAAAAATGATGAAGAGAAACCAGATAACTGGGAGCTCCTAAAAATCAAACACCTATGCTCATCTAAAGACTTCACCGAAAGAGTAAAAAGACCACCTACAGACTGGGAAAGAATATTCAGCTATGACATCTCAGACCAGCGCCTGATCCCTAAAATCTACATGATTCTGTCAAAACTCAACCACAAAAAGACAAACAACCCAATCAAGAAGTGGGCAAAGGATATGAACACACATTTCACTAAGGAAGATATTCAGGCAGCCAACAGATACATGAGAAAATGCTCTCGATCATTAGCCATTAGAGAAATGCAAATTAAAACTACGATGAGATTCCATCTGACACCAACTAGACTGGCATTAATTCAAAAAACACAAAATAATAAATGTTGGAGAGGCTACAGAGAGATTGGAACTCTCATACACTGCTGGTGGGATTGTAAAATGGTACAACCACTATGGAAATCCATCTGGCGTTATCTTAAACAGTTAGAAATAGAACTACCATACAACCCAGAAATCCCACTCCTCGGAATATACCCTAAAGATACAAGAGCCTTCACACAAACAGATATATGCACACCCATGTTTATTGCAGCTCTGTTTACAATAGCAAAAAGCTGGAAGCAACCAAGATGTCCATCAACGGACGAATGGGTAAATAAATTGTGGTATATTCACACAATGGAATACTACGCATCGATAAAGAACAGTGACGAATCTCTGAAACATTTCATAACATGGAGGAATCTGGAAGGCATTATGCTGAGCGAAATGAGTCAGTTGCAAAAGGA
Source organism: Elephas maximus indicus (assembly GCF_024166365.1). NCBI lineage: Eukaryota > Metazoa > Chordata > Mammalia > Proboscidea > Elephantidae > Elephas > Elephas maximus. The sequence goes on along the minus strand of NC_064825.1, from coordinate 22,799,802 downwards.
CAAATATTGTATAAGACCACTATTATAAGATCTTGAGAAATAGAAAAAACGGAGAAGAACACAGACTTATGTGGTTACAAAGGGGGGAGGGAGGGAGGGAGGGAGAGGGCTTTTTATTGATCAATCTGTAGATAAGAACTGCTTTGGGTGAAGGGAAAGACAACACTCAAAACAAGGAAGGTTAGCCTAATTGGACTGGAGTAAAGGTAAAGAGGTTTCCGGGATAAAATGAAAGCTTCAAAGGTCAGCGAAGCAGGGGCTGGGGTCTGGGGAACTTGGTTTGAGGGGACTTCTAAGTCAATGGGCAAAACAATTCTATTATGAAAACACTCTGCATCCCATTTTGAATTGTGGCGCCTGGGGTCCTAAATGCCAACAAGCGGCCATCTGAAATACATTAATTGGTCTCAACCCACCTGGAGCAAAGGCAAAGGAAGAACACCAAGGTCACACGACAACTAAGAACCCAAGAGACAGAAAGGGCCATATGAACCAGAGACCTACATTATCCTGAGACCAGAAGAACTAGTTGGTGCCCAGCCACAATCGATGTCTGCCCTGTCAGGGAGCACAACAGACAACTCCTGAGGGAGCAGGATACCAATGGGATACAGACCCCAAATTCTCACTAAAAGACCACACCTAATGGTATGATTGCGACTAGAGGAATCCCAGAGACAATGCTCCCCAGAACTTCTGATGGCGCAGGACAGGAACCATCCCTGGAGACAAATCATCAGGCATGAAAAGGACTGGTCAGTGTGGGGGAGAGAGATGCTGATGAAGAGTGAGCTAATTAAATCAGGTGGACAAAGGGAGAGTGTGTAGGCAACTCTTGACTGGAGGGGGGATGGGAAAATAGAGAGAGAGGGAAGATGGCAAAATTGGCACGAAACGAGAGACTGTAAGGGCTGACTCAATAGGGGGAGAGCAAGTGGGAGAAGGGAGTAAGATGTATGTAAACCTACATGTGACAGACTGATTGGAATGGTAAATGTTCACTTGAAGCTTAGTAAAAATTAAAAAAAAAAAACCAAACCAAAAAAAAAAATCTCCGTAATATTTCTAATATCGGTTGAAATGACAATATTATGGCTAAATTGGGTTAAGTAAAAAAATTATTAAAATTAATATTTTTTTTAATGTGCCTACTTAGTAAAATTTCATACATGTCTTTCTTTACATTTTTGTTGGGAAATGCTGACCTAAAGTGCCTTGCCTTTCATGTCCTGGGGCTGAATGGATATGAATCTAATCATAATTCCCTACTATGTAGAGAAAGCCATATTCAATAGTAGAAGCCAATACAGGGAAAAGCAAGTTGTGAAAAAAACAAAAGAGAGGGAACTATTGATGGGTAAAATTAGATGTTTTTGAAGCCAAGTCTTCATCCCTTCACTTTGTACAGATGGCTCTCATCCATACTTGCTGACATGTTTATATTTAATACAAGAACAAAATAAGAAGTTTACATGACAGGAAAATTCATCAGGTTTTTTCTCCATTAATACGTAGTGTTTGTTTTCTCCTGATTAAAATAATAAACTTTATTTAACCTGTAGTGTTTTGTTTTGTAGCACAGTTAACTTGATTCTATAGGTCTGAATGAAAAGGCATGAAGTTTTATTCTCTTATTTTCAAATCTGAAAAAAGTTATTTAAAATAATAAATGGACAGTATTTCTTTTTTCCTATTGTTTGCAAATTGTAGGCATTTTTCTTTAGAATTTTTCTTTTTTATTGCAAATTATTTCTATAATTATATTGCTTTTTATTTTAAGCCTAACAGTGAGTCTTCTGAGGTAAGAATGGCACTTCTAACTATTCCTTATGAACATATATAACTATGTAATGAAAAGGCACTAACATTTTATACGTAATTTGAGAATACTGATTATATCAAGGTTCAAAACTTGAGAGTGCGTGTTTAAGATTTTCATTTTGTACTTTTGGTGGACCTCTACTCTTAAACAAAAAAAAAATAAGAAGCAATATGTCAAGAATTGTTTGAGAGTATAAGTTTATGAAAGAGCTGTCAGGGATGTCTAAAATTATTAGCTTTCCTAAAAGAAAAAGAATTATGGAAAACAAAACTAAATACAGAATAAGATTGGCCAAAATATTCAAAAAGAAGTAATTTCACAATTGTTTAAAATATGATCCTAAAACTAAAAATTGGAAAATACTGAGAATAAATGTTATCAATAAATCATTATTTTTATGAATGTACTTGAACAAGTACGGAAAGTTGTATTTATTTCCATTAAAAATGTTGAAATTGCTTTTAACACCAGCTTAGGACATGCAAGTGCATTAGGGTAAATCACAAAGATTACACTGAATGAAGTATATACCGTTTCACAAATTTACAAACTGGATTAGGTGAACGTGGATAAAAATGTGTGAAGTTAAATTTTAAGTTAATTTCAAAATTATTACTAATAATTGCTAAAATGGAGGAAAGTTTTCTGTTCTTTACATGTGAAAGAGCACAATTAGAGATAAAGAGAAATGACAGTCTTAATATTGTAATCAAAGATCTGACCCACAAATAGGTACATTAGTTAAAGAGTTCTATGGTCTCTCTATTCTCAGCCCTAAAAAAAAAAAAAAAATTGTTGGCAGTTATGCAAGATAACTGGAATATTTTCAACATTTAAAGTCATACACAGGTTGTAATATAATTAAATAAGTTCATACTTTTCACCAGCTCCTCCCATGAGAGATTTTTCAATCTAGTTGGTGATAAAAATAAATGAATTATTAAATGAAAGAAAATGCTAATCTATGAAACATGTGACACTCACCAAAACCAACATTAAAAATTCCATCACCCAAGAGAATTTGTGTGTGTGTTATTTTCTCTTCCCTTGACTTCATGATGGGAAGCACTTCTCCACTCCCCTTCCTCTACAAGTATGACTGCTTTCTTTCATTCTAGCTGTATTACTTTGCCTTGGGGATGGTTTATTTCTGCTTTTCTTGTTTCTTTATTTATGAGGTATCTTGATTTTGACTAGCTAAGAATTTATTGTAGAGTGTCTGCCATCCCATGGAATATTCCTTAGTAGGCTTTAAAATATTCTGAATCTTGGATGCATTTATAACTAAGAAAACTTTGTCTTTAGCTTCAACTTGACACTAGAATGATAAAAATGTTACTTAAATGGCGGGTCTCTTAAACTTGTAGGATTTATCTCCCACCCTCTGCAGTGTATGTATCTTACCAAAGCCTGTGTTATCTTAGCCACTTTTTGCATATTTTGCCTGATAGGCATGATGCCATAGATGTAATGGATCGATATAACATTCTGAAGGAAGTACAAATGGTCCAGATCTTTTTGGACTCTATTTTGACAGAGCAAGAGAGTTAACAGCCTTGGACCAAAATTTTGCACTTCCATTTTGTCATAATGAGAATTGTTTTTGATCCTGTTTCTGGATTAGGATAGAGAAGAACAAATTTGCTGAATCAATAACTGCATATTCTGTATCTGAGGCCATATTTACCTTCTCTAACAAGAATAATACAACGTAAGCCTCAGTTTACATTCAGAATACAATTTTATTGAGCCTTTATTCAGCCATTCTCAAGGATCCATCTCGTTCTCCAAAAGCCAACCAGGCAAATTAAATGAGCATATGTGGGGACCACCATTCCTATATCCCTTAGATCTGTAAACGTGGCATGAGACTCCACCACACCCCATTCCATGTGTGATATTTTTAAATTTACTATCTTGGTCAGGGAGAGGCAGTTTCATAGTCTCCCAGTTTCAGAGGGCTTCCAGCTGAGGAACTCTTACTCCACAGGTCAAGGGCCCAGTATGAAGGTTACTCCAATTGCCAAGTATGTCCATCTCAATCGTACATTTTAAAGGCTGTGGAAATGAAAGCTAAGTGGACCCTAGAACACAATGGATCCAGTGTATGCTGGATTTTGGGTCAGAACTCCATTTATCACCCAGCACCAATCTGCTCTCACACAAAGATTTCATCCATGATGATGTTTCAGGTTTGGAGTATCACCAGCAACTCAGATCCTTTGTCCAGTGATCTTCAAATTGCCTGGTTGTTTACCCTTCTTCAGCGTTGAATTTTCCAAATTAAGGACTGCAGGCAATATCAGCATCATGGGCACGTGACCTATGTGGTTGCACAGGTAACATGTTACAAAGGGTCTTGCACTTTGCTAAAGATCTGTTGTCACTGTTTTAAAATGTTAATAGTTTTTAAACAAATTATTGAAAAATTGCATTTTTACTTTGCAATGGGTCCCCCAAGATTATGTACACAGTTTTGTCTGTAGGTTCCTTTAGTGATGAACTAGAGGAACCATTACTTTGTATACTTCCCATGATGTTACAGAAATTTCACTCCTGGGAATTCAGCCAGTTTTGTAATATCTAAAAACTGATTCATATAGGAGAACTGGAGAGTAGATCCTGCATTTTATAGGGTACAATACATTCAAGGAGTCTTTGTCTTTGTGTGGTGCTCATGATTAACATGCTCGGCTGCTAACTGAAAGATTGGAGGTTTGAATCCAACCAGAGGTGCCTCAGAAGAAAGGCCTGGCAATCTACTTCCAAAAAGTTAGCCATTGAAAATCCTACACAGCACAGTTCTGTTCTGACACACATGGGTTCACCACGAGTTGGAACTGATTTGACAGCAACTGGTTGGTGGTATTACCCTCAAATCACGGCTTATATGTTATTAGACACAGATATAGATGTACTTATAGGTATACATATAAACCCACTGCCGTCGAGTTGATTCCGACTCATAGCGACCCTATAGGACAGAGTAGAACTGCCCCATAGAGTTTCCAAGGAGCACCTGGTGGATTCGAACTGCTGACCTCTTGGTTAGCAGCCGTAGCACTTAGCCACTACGCCACCAGGGTTTCCTGGATAGCTATTATAAATCCATATCCCTATTGGCCTTTAAGAATATTGTGCCCTATTATCGTTATCAAACCAAAACTCTGCAGACCAAGCCACTTGTTTGCTAGTAATTAAAATAACTTCAATTCCCTGGATTCTGCCAGCAAGCTATGTCAACTGGCCTCTATTGTATAATGGGCCCTTCATCTCGTATTATTAAAAAAAAAAAAATAATAATCGTAATCAATAAGCCACTTTCTATGATCACTTCTTTTTACCTTAATGCTAGCCCTCAGAAGAGAATCACCACTGAACTTTTATTGTTCCTTCCACCTCTTCCTCCCATTCCCCGCTTCGCTTACTTTTCCAATGCCTGTGTCTGTGTGTTTCCCTTTATTGAGATATTCTCCCAAGTTTTAGCAGCTGGGCTGCCACTTTATTCCCAAGAGTATGCCTACACTATATAACACCCAGTATGGAGTCCTCATTGCCAGCCAAGTTGAAAGCCCCACAATTCCAACTTACCTCCTGCTTCCTCTGACTACTCTTGAAACAGCTGTGTCCATGTTGTTCTCCAGTAAGCAGAAGCTGAAATTAAGAATAGCTGAAAGTTAAGAAAGCTGAAGCCAAGAATATAGAAGTGTTATTGGGGAATAATAACACCCCCCTCCATAAAAGGGGAGGGAGAAAACAAGTTTGGGCAGAAGAAGCTGTCAGACTCTGAAGCAGATCTGACAAAGCCTCTTCCAGCTCAAAAAAGTGCTCTGCAGAAGAGATTGCCACGAAGCGTGTGACATAGGTTCAAATGACCAGATGCTTGAACCCCAGTCTTGTTCAGTCATCAGCTGAGGCCACTCCGAGACGAGAGTAACAGTCACGCAATACCTGAGTTAAACCTGAAGGAGTTTAGAGGTAGGGGTTGTTGGCTAACCACACGCCTCCCAGCTCTTCCTAGTCCCTTCTTGAAGAAGAATTTCAGCAATGAATTTCTGTATCTACTACAAGTAAATTGCCAATGTTCATATGGCTGGAAAGTATAGTAGCCAAGAGTTGAATAAAGTGTACGATAATTGTGATATTCATATACATGAATTACCAAATCAAAACAATTATCTCATCATTCAGCAAAGCATAAAGTAAGCCTGGTTTGACACTTCTGTTCAAATTCCAATATCCATTTCATCTATGGCTGCTTTTAACCAATTAGATTCTGTCAACCTGACAAAATTATAACTGCGGCTTGTTTTTATTTTTCCCTAAGAGTACATTTAACATTTTTTATTCTACATGTATAAGAACATATTGTGGGTTTAGAAAATAAACCAAAAGAATGTAGCCTCAGAATGGTTGCATTTTCTGATAATTGACTGCCATGCATTGTTATAAATCATCTGTGTTTTTCAACAGGAAGACATTTTTAAGACACTATGTCAGCTTTTGGAAAAAATTATTTATTTCTGATGAACTTAAATACGCAATTCCCTTTGCTGCGATTGGTTTCTTTGGAGGCTCACTTATTCCATGTATTTCCACAATGTGTGCATTTACACAAATTTATAAATGTGTATGCTCCAAGATTTTTTTATGCTCTAAGATATAATATGATTTAATGGAGATTTGAATTATGTTTGAGTCTTTGGATTATTATCTATTGGTTGAAAGTTTTTATATACATTACATATACTCCTCTATGCTTCAGTTTTCTCATCTATAAAGTGAAGGTAATAACCCTCCCTCTCCGTATTGCCAAGTCTCTAAACTGGGATCGTTATGACCTATATATTACTTTTTTTAAATGTCAGTTTTCCTTTCTTTTCATATAAGTATGTATATAAGTAGGCCTGACAGCATAAATTTGAGAGAATGAAGTCAGTTTAAGAAACTTTGTGGCATTGCTCTTCACTTCTTTTCTGTCCTCCGCCTATCCACGTCATATGGTCACCTAGGGTAGAAATGCAAGAAAAATGAAGTTTAAAGACATCATAGCAATTTTTGATATAGCATTATTTTTCTATCTGTAATACTATTGTACCATTTCTGGATAACCAAGTAAAGAAGTTTCATCCTGTTATACACCAGATGACTATGGCATGGAAAAAAAAACCTCAAAGGAAATTTGACTTTCTCTATCAATTTTATAACAACCTTGACATTATTTTAAGATTTTTTTTTTTTTTGTAAATACAAGATATCCCTGTCTTCTGCCATCACTTCATTAAGATTTGGATGACAGCCTACTAGCTATCTAGTATAAAAAGATTTTTTTTTTTTTTTAAGGCAACATACAGGATAAGGCAGGCAAGAAAGAAAGAAAGAAAGAAAACAGAAACTAGCATTCTTCAAGATATTTTCTATAGACAGGTGTTGTAGTTAGCTGTCATCCAGTAGACTCTGACTCATAACGACCATACGTACAATAGAATGAAACATTGCCTGGTCCTGCACCATCCTCACAATCGTTGCTACATTTGAGCCAATTGTTGCAGCCACTGTGACAATCCATTTCAATGAGGGACTCCTCCTTTTTCAATGAATTTCCTCTTTACCAAGTATGATATAAACTGACGTTGAATCTATTTCTTTATTAAAAAAACTATTTTTTCTTTATTACCTGCTTAAAAATAAGATTTAGCTTGCTGGTAAAAGTCCTAGTTATTTCTTAGCAGATATAGTATAAAACAACATATAATAAATAACCCTCGGTCTTTGTAAATGTCCCTATTTAAAAATAAGAAATGTGAAATTTACAAATTTAATGTAATGTATCTTTTTTTCTAATCTTCATTTATTTCCTGTATTTTCTGTGTTCACACTGTTTATCTATGTCCCATGCTGACCTATAATCTTCAACAGCATGCTAATAAAATTGCTTTTCTGTTAGAAAATATATGTCACTTAATGTAGCAGCAACATATATTTATTCATTACTATGTTTAATTATAGAACCAAATGATTTATAAATTCTTACAGATATTTCAGTAATTAAATCACTCATTCGTCCATTTTTTGTTTTTTGATTACAATTAAAATATTCAGGGTCCTAGGTCAGGGGCTGAGAATATAAAGACGAAGGCAGAACCTCTGTCCTAGTCTGACCTGTAATTAATCAGGGGAGGCAGATAAGAACTAGGAGGGCAGAGTGTAGAATGCGTAGGCTTTGGAGGCATCAAATGCTTGCTCCACCATTTGCCAGGTCTGTGACTTTCCACAGGTCATTTTCACACTCCAAGCCTCAATTTTGTCATCTGCAAAATTGGAATAATACATTTTTCCATATTTACAGAATTACCACAGACTTAAATGAGATTATTTATATAAGATGGTTAGTAGCTGCCTGGCACAATTGTAGGCTCTCAACAAGTCCTGTAGGCTCTCAACAAGTCCTATGTTGTATTCCCTTTCTCTAAACTACGTCATGATCTGTGTGAGCTTTATAGCATAGGATTTCAGAATGCTGCTGAAGCTCAGAAAAGTAAGCAAGTAATTGATGAAGAATATTGACTATACCATGGACTGCCAGAAGAATGAACAAATCTGTCTGGGAAGAAATATAGCCAGAATGCTTCTTGGAAGCAAGGACAGTGAGACTACAGCTCACGTACTTTGAACATGTTCTTAAGAGGGATCAGTCCTTGGAGAAGGACATCATACTTGGTAAAGTAGAGGGTCAGCGAAAGAGAGGAAGAGCCTTGGAGAGATGGACTGACACAGTGGCTGCAACAATGGGCTCAAACATAGCAATGATTGTGAGGATGGCGCTGGACCAGGCAGTGTTCGGTTCTGTTATACATAGGGTCACTATGAGTCAGAACCGACTTGAGGGTACCTAAAAACGACATCAATTCATCTTCAGTGTGATAGGGAAGTCTTCAGAGTGGAAGTAAAACTTGACTTGAAAGCTAGACAAGGGGTTAAAGAGGTTCCAGAAATAGAACAGCACGCGTGAAAGTAAAGAGGCAGGAAGTGAATAAAATATTCTGGAAACAACGTGATGCAATTGGTAGGCAGGCAATGAGAGACAAGACAGAAAAAGCTGGGTTGCTGACTAGGCTATCAACAGTGAGGGTCTCTTGAATTGTCTCTGAGCAGATAAGTATGAAAACATTTTTATGCCATAATTCTGGTGAGAATTTTGAATTTGATTAATATAGTTATGACTCCCATTCATTTCCATGATTGAGAATTTAACATCCTCTAAATATCAGTTGTCCTTAGTTCTCTTGAATAAGTCAAACTTGGTCTGCATTTTTTTTCTCCAACTTCATCCTCGCTCCACTTCTTTCTATGGAAATTTCCTCCAAACCAAAGACCAAAGAACAGCATGCGTGAAAGTAAAGAGGCAGGAAGTGGATAAAATATTCTGGAAACAAAGTGGTGCAATTGGTAGGCAGGCAATGAGAGACAAGACAGAAAAAGCTGGATTGCTGATAGGCTATCAACAGCGAGGGTCTCTTGAATTGTCATTGAGTGGATTCCAACTCCTAGTGACGCTAAAGGACAGAGTAGAACTGCCCCATAGGGCTTCCAATGAGCTGCTGGTAGATTCTGAAATCCAGTTGGAAGTTGGAAGACATGCTATCTGATTTTATCATTTTTTTAAAACCTATAGTTGCACTTAAATAAATTACGTTTATCCTCTTAACAGACACTGAGACCTCTAATTCCCGTGCCTCTTAATTACTTGTATAAAGAGCTTTAGTGTTCTTTACTTTCATTTTAAACGATCAGTATAATAGTGGACGCACCCTAGGCATGATCATACTGGTAATAAAGAAACCCTAAGCTACATGTGAATGTGTTAACTGTGTTGCTTTGTATGCTTAGTAAATAACACATGCTAAAACATATAATTACCACAAAGAGTTCAGATAATACCAAAAATGTTGAGAATAGAAAAATAACCAAAAATTACACCACTAACTGGTGAAATTCCTTCCAGATATTTTTTGTAAACTTCTTTAATATAACCTAATCTAAATAATATAAAGTAATATGTTATACGATAGTTTTATTCATGTAAATTTAATTTTAATATGTTTTATATTATAATTTTGTTAAAAATTATTTATATGATACACCCAGGTTTGTTATCTGATTTTCCACTTAAGAATAGTTCATAGACACATTTCTATTTCAATGAGTATAGATTACACCATCATTTTAAAGGCAACCTAATTTCCCATTCAATGTATGTGCTGTCATATGCTGTAATTTTTTCTGCTTCTACTTGAGGCATGAGCATTGTATCCTTTTACCATACTTATTCAATCTGTACTGAGCAAACAATCCAAGAAACTGGGTCATATGAAGAAGAATGGAGCATCAGGATTGGAGGAAGACTCATTAACAGCCTGCAATATGCAGATGACACAACCTTGCTTGCAGAAAGTGAAGAGGACTTGAAGCACTTACCGATGAAGATTGAAAACTACAGCCTTCAGTATGGATTGCACCCTCACACAAAGAAAACAAAAACCCTCATAACTGGGCCAATAAACAACATAATGATACATGGGGGAAACATTGAAGTTGTCAAGGATTTCATTTTATTTGGATCCACAATCATCATGGAAGCAGCAGTCAAGAAATCAGATGACACATTGTATTGGGCAAATCTGCTGCAAAAGACCTCTTTAAAGTTTTGAAAAGCAAGATGTTACTTTGAGGACTAAGATGGGCCTGACCCAAGCCATAGTATTTTCAATCACCTCATATGCATGTGGATAAGGAAGACTGAAGAAGAACTGATGCCTTTGAATTATGCTGTTGGTGAAGAATATTGAATATACCATATACTACCAGAAGAACAAAGAGATCTGTCTTAGAATTACACCCAGAATGCTCCTTATATGCAAGGATGGCTTGACTTCATCTCACATACTTTAGGCTTGTTATCAGGAGGGACCAGTCCCTGGAGAAAGACATCATGCTGGGAAAAGTGAAGCGTCAGTGGAAAAGAGGAAGACCCTCAATGAGATGAACTGACACGTTGACTGCAACAATGGGATCGAGCATAGCAAGGATAGTGAGGATGGTGCAGGACCAGGCAGTGTTTCCTTCTGTGGTACATTGTGTATCTAAGTGTTGGAGCCAACTTGGTGGCAACTAACAATGACAACAACAGAAAAATATTCCTCATGAAAACATATGTTAACAAATTTTACAGATAAAATACAATATATAAATATATTGACCAATTTGAATTGATAAACAAAAAAGCAGATTGGAAAAGAAGTAAGTCTATCTTTATTCACATATGACACAATTGTCTACATAAAAATTCTGTGATATAAATGTGTAATAACCACTAGGCCTATTAGGTGAGTTTATCAAGGTTACAAACGCAAGACCATCCTACAGAATTCTACTGTATTTCTGTATTCTAACAATAATACCAGGAGTCCCTGAATGATGAAAAAGGCTAAATACTCCACTACTAGCCAAAGGTTGGCAGTTCAAACCCACTCAGAGGTGACTCAGAAGATAGGCCTGGAAATATGCTTCTGAAAGGTCGCAGCCTGGAAAACTCCATGGAACAATTCTACTCCGCACACATGGGGCCACCATGAGTCAGAATTGACTCAATGGCAACTAACAACAACTGTAACAATAATCTCAGAAAAGAAGACAATTAGACTGATAGGTTAGTTTACATCTTCAAGTCAATAGAGACAAAAAACTGAAATGAAAGAATATGTTTATATTTGTGTGTGTGTAACCAAATCTGTTGTTGTTGAATCAATTCTGACTTACAGTAACCCTATCGGACAGAGTGGAACTGCCTCATAGGGTTTCCTAGGAGTGGCTGGTGAATTCCAACTGCTGACCTTTTGGTTAGCAGCCAAGCTCTTAACCACTATGCCACCAGGGCTCCAAGTATACAGATATAGATAGATAGATGCTAAACAGATAAGGCTCAAACATAACGACGATTGTGAGGATGGCACAGGACCAGACAGTGTCTTGTTCTGTTGTACACAGGGTCCCTATAAGTCAGAACTGACTCAATAGGACCTAACAACAGCAGCAACAGTGGAAAAAGTTAACATACTTCTAATTGATAGATTAGTAATCAAAACATCAATTTGTTCATCCATTTACTTGTTGATAGACATTTGAGTTGTCTCCAGTTTGGGGCTATTATGAATAAAATTGCTAACAACAATCACATACAAGTCTTTGAGTGAAACATTGTCTCTGTTGTTTTCTCATGCTGTCAGGTCAGTTCCGACTCATATCTTTTCATTATTAATAGAAATTCTGTAATTTCAGTTTTCATTTCCCCTTCTACCCAAGTGGTGTTTGATAGAAGATGTTTAAGTTTTCAGTGGAAGGGCCTTTGTCTTTTTTTTTTTTTTTTTAAATAAATCCTTGTTTTATTGACACAGTGGCTGCAACAATGGGCTCAAGCTAACGATTTTGAAGAGGGCTCAGGACGCAGCAGCTTTCCGTTCTGCTGTACATTGGGTAGCTATGAGTCAGAACAAACTCGATGGCACCTAACAACAACAGTTTTGTTGAGTGGTGATCAAAATGTATTTTTGTAATATTTCTACTTTAAGTAACTTACTGATGCTTACTTTGTAAACTAATATATGATCATTATTTGTGAATATTTCATCTCAGCTTAAAAAGAAGGTGATTTATTATTAACTTGTAAAGTTTCATAGGCATTCATAAAATATACTTAGTTATATGGTTAGGTAAGGGTATGTCTCCTACTTCCTTAGGTATTGTGTATTTGTGCTGTCGTATACCAAAATGCATAAATTAATATGTTTAAAGTGTTTGGAATAGGTTTTTCTTTCCTCTCGGATATCTGGCCAACTAGATACAAAGTTATACTCTTTTTTTCATTTATTTTCTATTTTTTAAGGATTTGTGCTACCAGTTTTGAACCATTTCTTCAGAACATGATAGCAAAATTGGCTTCATTTTGTTTTTAATTTTTTAAATGTATGTGTTTCATTATCTTGAAGAGCTAACCATTTTTCTTTGCTTTTAGAAAAATGTATTCTTCATTATTTATAGGTAAATCTTATATTCTTGTAGAAAACAGACAAAAATCTTATAAAACAAAAAATGTTTCCACCCATTGCCCACTTGTTGTTGACTTGAATTAAGTTGAACCTAAATGTTGATTTCAGAAGAGAAAGCAGTTTTCCTGCAGTTGGATCATTCCCTGAAAAAAATGGATTCTCCCCATTTGAACAATTCTTTTCCTGTGTTTTCAAAACCTCATATTTTTCCATTGATGTGCATTTAAAAAAGTTATTTTGAGCCTTAAAAATGTTCTTTATTTTTATAAACTTTCATACTGTTTAATCAATTTCTTTTTTTTCTTGATAGCAAATCAATCTCAATTATTTTCAATTATAAAAATAATTATGGATAATTCCCTTTTGAAGTTTTAAAACAGTGACCAGAAATTTGAGTATAATCTAAGTTAGTGAAACTGAGTATTCCTTTTACTCCTAATTTTCATGAGAACACTTTGCTTGTTCAAAATGCCAGGAAGTTTGAAACACATGCTTCTTTCAAAAAAATCTAGGCTTACTGATTTCTGGGCTAATAAGTTCTAGGAGAAATTGAACTAAATTCTTTTAGAGTTTAGACTAAGACCGACCCGAATATTTCTGGACATATTATTTTCATTTAGTAAAGAATCGGATATTAGCTAACGTCTTATAACTCTAGATTTATTGGTACAAACTATATTACAAATATTTTCAGTTTATACTTTGAAGTAAATTATTTTGCCTTCTCTTATGAATCCTTCAGCATTTCCTTTTATAATTCTTGATATTATTAACTATTTTTGTCCAGAGAAGTTTCTTTCATTTCAGGTTTCATAAGCTTTAAACTAGTATATCACCGACCTCATTTTTTAAAAAATTGTACTCTTTGTACCCAGTTGTGTTCTGGAATTATTTCTAGGTCCTTTTGATTTCCATAAATGCCTAGGAATATAGTTAAGCATTTATAATGCAGACTGGAGAATTGGCTCTTTGAATGCTATTCATTTTTCTCCTACAAGTGACTTTGCAAACCAGAAAAAGAAGTCACTATAAATAGCCATACTAAATCGCACTGGGGACCTATTGATCACTCAGCCTACTTTTGTCTTTGTACCTTCTGTTACTCTTTTGTTATAATTTAAATAAAGGTCTGCTTCCCATCTGACCTTGACTTCATTACATTGTCCAAATTTGGGTCAAAGCCCTTATTCTCCAGTATATGCAAACCACTTTGGTTCATTGAATCAAAATGAATGATGAAACCCTGTCTGAATTTTAGGTGTGTTTTTTGCATTGTAGTGGAATAATATTTTCCTCTCTAGTGAAAAATAAGCCAAAAAACCAAAGAGGAGAAGTATTTTGTTCTTTTTTTTTTTTTTTTTTTAATTACTTAAATACTGTAATACATTGTGGATGTTTGGTTTAAACATTTGCTTTTCTACTCCTCTGCAATCTTCACTACTTTTTCTGTTAAGCATGATTGATAAAATATATTCTAATAGCTTTAAGTCTTTCAACGTGACTTTCACTTCCACACCTATTTGTGCCTGCCTCACTGTTTCACAGGACAATTTTTATCAAACTCATTTTTCTAGCTACAACCATAACATACCTCTAGAAATGTTACCTTCTTAGCATTGTACACCCAATATTGATCACGTAAAAGTTTATTATGTGTCCCTGCTAACATGTTTCTGTACCCTGCATGAAGTGCACATTTAGGAAGACACAACTATTTGTAGTGAGTATATTCTCTTATGACTGTCTACAGAAAATCTCAAAGAATCAGTGCATTTCCAAGGCCTATTTCAAAATGTATCATTTTATTTGCCACAGAATCAGATGCACTATTCCATTTGTCCATATTTTAGGTGCTCAGTGAACATTCTTTTCTAACTAAATGAATAAATATATGACTACTGAGCATGTCTCGGAAACCCTGGTGGCGTAATTGTTAAGTGCTACAGCTGCTAACCAAGAGGTAGGCAGCTCAAATACGCCAGGCGCTCCTTGGAAACTCTATGGGGCAGTTCTACTCTGTCCTATAGGGTCACTATGAGTCGGAATTGACTCGAGGGCAGTGGGTTTGGTTTGGTTTTTTTTTTTTTTTTTTTTTTTTTTGAGCGTATCTCTACATAAAATATAAAACATAAGAAAAACACAAATTTTCTCTTCCACACAGAGCTTATGATAATTTCTACTTTATTAGCCTTAAGTTCTGCTTGAACATATAAGCAGTTTTTTTCACAATCCAAGTAAACCATTGGTTTTGCTCAGGGAATGCAAACTGTAGTCTAAGGGCCAAATCCAGTGTGTTGTATGATTTTGTAAGTAAATTTTAATTGAAATATGTATTGTTAATGGCAGCTTATATGCAGCACTGGTAGAATTTAGCAGACCTGGCAGAACAGTGGAAACCCTGGTGGCATAGTAGTTAAGAGCTTGGCTGCTAACCAAAAGGCCAGCTCTTCAAATCCACCAGATGCTCCTTGGAAACCCTATGGGGCAGTTCTACTCTGCGCTATAGGGTCGCTATGAGTTGGAATTGACTCAACAGCAATGGGTTTGCGTTTTTTTTTTTTTTTTTTTGGCAGAACAATATGGCTTAACACATTTACTATCAGACTCTTTAGAGAAAAAAGTTTTCTGACCCCTGGTTTTGATGGCACAGTTTTCAGTCACAAGTTAATTTTAAGAAATTGCTACGTTATGACTTTATTGTCTACGGTAATATTTTATGCCTTCAGTTTGCTGTCAGGTTACTATTCAACTAAGACGAATTACTTAAGAAGTCTTTTAAATAATACAAAATAAAGTATACATTGATTGTGTGTTTAATGGTGTATCGATATATGTTTATATCGTACATTTAACTATGATGAGTTAACAAGTAACTGCAGCAGGAAAGAATAACTGGTAAACTCTCAAATCAGAGATCTGCTTTAACTCTTATTAACATCAGTCAGACTCATGGGTGAAGGTTTATTGCAACAAAAGAATGGAATTTAGCCCAGGAGAGCCTTAGAAACACAGACAGCACATGGACAAGCTGAGTATTCTGGGAATATTACCTACCAGTTTACCAACTCCTTAAAGCTCACTAAAACACAAATGAGGGACAAATAAAGGAAGGGCAATTCTATTTCTGAACACCTACTATGTGGCAGGCTCTGTTCTATCTCTGTGTATAGTATGTTTTTGAAACCTCACATTGATACAACTGTGAGATACATAGAATTATCATCATTTTTAAAGAGAAAAAAGGATTCTCAGTGAAGTTTTAATTAATAACTTTAAATTTCTTTTAAATCCTGACTCTGTGTCAGGTTCACTATTGAGACACCCTGGTGGCGCTGTGGTTAAAAGGTTGGCTGCTAACCAAAAGATTGGCAGTTTGGAAGCCTTATGGGGCAGTTTTACCCTGACCTGTAGGGTCACTATGAGTCAGAATCAACTCGACAGCAATTTTTTTTTTATTGAGGACTTTGCTATATTTACTGTTTTATTTCATTTCTTCCTGGTAATAGTTCAATGAAATGGTTAAGATTATTCTCGTATTATCTAACAAGAGCTGTTAATGATTTATCCAAAGTAAAAGTGGCAGGGCCAGCATTTAAATCTGGTTCTATTCGAGGCTAAATCAAAGACGCATTGCACTGGGCAAATCTGCTGCAAAAGTGTTGAAAAGCAACGATGTCACCTTGAACGCTAATTTGAGCCTGACCCAAGCCATGGCATTTTCAATCGCCTCGTATGTATGTGAAAGCTGGTTAATAAATAAGGAAGACCGAAGAAGAATTGATGCCTTTGACTTGTGTTGGCGAAGAATATTGAATATATCATGGACTGCCAAAAGAACAAACAAATCTGTTTTGGAAGAAGAACAGCCAGATGCTCCTTAGAAGCAAGGACGGTGAGACTGTATCTCACATACTTTGGACATGTTATGAGGAGGGACCAGCCTCTGGAGAAGGACATCATGCTTGGTGAAGTAGAGTCAGGGAAAGAGAGGAAGACCCCTGAAGAGATGGATTGGTACAGTGTCTGCAACAACATTCTCAAACATAGCAACGATGGTGAGGACGGCACAGGACTGGGCAGAGTTTTGTTCTGTCATACATAGGGTTGCCATGAGTCGGAACCAACTCAACGGCACCTAACAACATTTGAGTGTAAATACATTTTCTTAGTCAAAATTGTTTGCTGAAATGTCCTCTCTTGGTGCTTAATTAAGAGCAAGGGGTTAAATAAGTGTCTGAAAATTTTTCTAAGTGACAACTTGAGGAGAGAAAATCAAGCCTGTTTGGTTCAAAAGCTAAGTTTTTTTTCCGTGCCAAAAATGACTTCATTAAGAAGAGAAATTCTGAAATATTTCTCAGGATATAGTTGCCAATGGAAGGCTGCTGCTGCTATCGCTACACCTTATACGTTCGTATCCCTTGTAGACATGGTATCATATTGTGCTTAAGAGTTTTAACTTGGCTATGAGGTTTCCAGGATTCAAATTATTGCTCCATCATTTACTGACTATGTATTGTGTAGAAGTTACATAATCTTTCTGTGTATTTGTTTTCTCATCTTTTGAGTGGGGGTAGCGATAATATCTACTTTGTAGGAGCGTAAAGAGTATTGAATGAGTTGGTACCTATAAAGCACTTTGAGTTAATTTTCTCTCTCTCTCTCTGCCTGCTTGTCTATGTACTTAGGTCTGCTATTATTATTATTTTCTTAATGTTGACTTTTTATTTTCAGGGTCAGTTGAAAATCTAGTACTTAAGCATCAAAAAATAAATTCGCCTTACTTGATAACTACTGCAAGTGAAGTCTTCAAGATTTTTAATCCTAATGATTATGTGTTCAAAAGTAAAATTAATACTGATAAAAATTATATTTATACAAGTGTGTACAAGATAAACAATGATGCTGAATTTATATAAAATTCATGAGTACTATTTTCATTTCAGCCTTTTTAAAATTATTTATTTTATAAACTATGCTTTAAGACTTACTGTGGGTTAAGGACCATTCAGATTATTGAGAATACAACAACACATTCTTGTATATGTGAATGAACGTGTATGCTAATCCCTCTGGAATCAGGTAATCAATTAATTATAATGAATGCCAAAAAATCAGTTTGGAGTTGCTCCACCATTTCAATATAATTCCCCTTTCAAATAAAAAGTATGAGTTATTTGTGATGATGGATATAATATATGAGTGATGGTGCAGTCAAAATAGCTTTATTCTGTATATTAATTGAAAGTAGTCTCTAGAAATCACATTGAAAAGTTATCAGACAAACCCTATCTCTCATAAAACTAGAAAGTATTTGTAAGCCATAGTCACAAAACAAAAATAGCCCTATTTGCCATAAAAGTGAGCTTCTGCTCATTTTGCCTCTGGTGGCACAGTGGTTAAGCACTGGGATGCTAACCAAGGGGTATGCCGTTTGAACTCACCAGCCACTCAGGGGGAGAAAGATGTGGCAGTCCGCTTCAGAAAAGATTACAGCCTTGGAAATGCTATCCTATACGATCACTATGAGTTGGAATTGACTTGATGGTAATGGTTTTGGTTTGAGTTGTTGAATACTCAGTGATGTATATGGAACCTTAAATGTGGTACACATTCATCAAATGTTTGCTGAATGAAGAAATGAAGGAACAAACTTGATGGAGAGAGGAAACTGAAACTGGACTCATGGTAAGGAAGATCACTGATAACAGGTAGTGACAGTCAACTGTAGAATAAACATCTCAAGGATCAAAAATGAATACAAAAAATAAAACAGAAAACTTCTACTTGGCACTGCAGATTGAATGTTCAAATGGGAATAGACAAGCCACTCCAATCCAAATGATATCCTACCCTGGGTAGTAAAGAGTATAATGTATACATGGTTCAAGTTTTCTAAATAGCCGAATCCCAATTCGAGAAAGTTTAGGAAAAGTGAATTATTTAGGCACCTCATTTGAAACAATTTTAACAGACGTAAATAAACGTAAATATGTTGAAAAACCAAAACCAAACCTGTTGCTGTCCACTTGATTCCGGCTCATAGTGGCCCTGTAGACATGTCCAAACCAAACCAAACCCAGTGTCGTAGAGTCGATTCCGACTCATAACGACCGTATAGGGCAGATTAGAACTGCCCCATAGAGCTTCCAAGGAGCACCTGGTGGGTTCAAACTGCTGACCCTTTGGTTAGCAGCCACAGCACTTAACCACTAGCCACCAGGGTTTCCCATTAGATTTTTTTTTAAAGCCGAACCACAAACGGATGTTTAAAAGCTAAATTACCTAGATACACAGTGCTGGAAATAACCATTATGCGTTGTTTACATCAATAGTGTCCAGCCAAGGTGTAGTTGATTTAGCCAATTTAAATATTATGGAATCTCAAAATAGTAAAACTATACATAATATGTGTGTGTATGTGCGTGTGTTTGTGTGTTTCTGTGCTGGTGTGGGAAACAAATAGTTGTGCATATCAATGCCAAACAATGATTAGTGCATAGAAGTTGCTCAATCCATTTTAGTGTAATTGAATGTGCGTGTGTGTGTGTGGTATGTTTAAGGCATAGAGACAGATATAGAGAGGAAGACATCATTACATTCCTTCTTAGGTAGAATTCATTTTGAAAGCCAGTGTGGAAACTTCACTTCAATTACACAGTTCATTAGAAGTGCCAATCATTGTGCTCCTTGTATTTCTCTTTCTGTCTTATAATCTTATGAAAATTGATCTTTTTCTTCACATGGAGGATAATCGTTTATGTCAGAATTCAAAAATTCAGGAACAATCGTCTATTTAACCAATATGGTTCAAGCACATGGCTTTTTTCTTGTGGGCGATCCTGTATCTTTTGCGTCTCAGGATCGTATCTTCTTCTCTCAAGTCTCTCTATGGCTCTTAAGAATTATTTTTACCTTGCTTATGATCAAAATTTATGCCGTTCAGAAGTTTGAGTTAAGGCTTTGCAGCTCTCTCAGCATGCTGGTGATTATGGCTCAATAACGTTCACTTTTCTCCATCTCTTGTTGAATATAGCTTCTATTTTCTCCTCCATAGAGGTCATAAATTTCTGCAATCTGTTTTGCCCTACATGAATCACATCAAACATGCCCCTGAAAGATTATGGTTCATCTTTTCTGACATCTGTGGGAGCAGTCCTAAACTAAGAAGACAAATACAACACTGAACTCTTTGAGTGAGGGGCTTGAAAATTCTATTTGATGGTTTTTATATTTCCCCTGCAAAGCACTAAAAGAATAACAATGCTGGTCCCTTATCTATTTCATATAACTACTCCAGGGAATCATTAGATCATCTCTGTAATGTGCTTTAAGCCCTTCAAAGAGAAATACTCTAGAATTTTATATCTCCAGCTTTTTTCATTCTTTGTCCCTTTGATAAACTTTTACTGATGTTGGGGCAGCTAATTATTAAAAAATATATATATCTCTTTTTTTTTTTCAAAAGAGAGCAGTGATAAAGAGAGGGTGTCATACAACTTTTTCTTAAGCGCTCAGTGTAAAACAGCAGGGATTTGGTCAATGTTAGTTTTTTTCTCAGTGAGACCTCTCTCCAATGAATACCTCCTAAGTACCCTGCAGCTCTGTGGTTACCTTCAGGTCTCACCTCAGTGCAAGGGCATTTGGGAAGGCTATGACTCTCTACTTCAATACCCATAAAGTCCATCCTGTGTATGTACAATCAACACATGTTAACTATATGTTGCATAGGGAGGTATAGCAGAGATACAAGATGACTACATGTAAACCCAAATCTGCCACAAATTGTTGAGATTATTAGAATATATACATGGAATATAAACAACGGTCTATTTGAATTCACGAAGTTCAGTCACATAGAGGAGAAGCGAATCATCTTCAAACACCTAGTGCTGTGCTTGCATATAGTAGGTGCCCAAAACATATGCATTTAATGAACAGATTCCTACAAAAGCGCAGTTCAGTTTCAGCCACACGATAGCTGGTCCTAGTAACTGGAGTTTTTCCTTCCTCATAGGTTCTCACATTTAGGAAGGATAACAAAAGGTTGCTTACTTCTCATCTCATCTAAGAACAGGAGAAAAGCTTTGTTAACCAATGGACCATTAACATAGGGAGTAAGAAGAGCCTTGGGGATCTATAATTTGATCTCTACAATCATTCTGGATTCTCCACAAGTGATCTATTACCTCTAAATTTCCCAACTCCATGTTTCCAAATGAACCATTTTTTGCATTTAAAATTTTTCTACAGTGCAATCGATGGATTGATTTAAACTTTTGCTTTAGATATTACATTAATTAGATGCTATCAATAAAAAAAAATTTTTATCAATAATATTTTTGTAACCTTGTAAAAAACAATGCAGTTTTCCTTAGGCCATGTTTATGATATATGGATGGTGGTGTACTCTCTAGTAGAACTGAGTTGATTTTAGATTCTATGCCAACTATAACCCAAAAAACCCAGTGCCATCTATAAGAAGTAATAAAACTGGGGAAATAATTATGAAATACTACCACATTACTGGAAAGATATTGTGGTTTTCACAAAGATAAAGTAATAATGATAATGATGATAATAATAGCTTGCTTTTAAATTTAGTGATTTACATTTAGAAATCACACTCACATATATCATTTTATTTTATTATTATCGTGTGATAAGCATTATTAGCCACACATCCCACACACATACATACGTTCACTTTACAGATAAGAAGGCTAAGACTAGAAATTTTAAGTACTAGCTATATTGAACTAATCACAGTTTTAACAAAAACTTTCATTTGTCCATCTCTCCATAACATTTTCATGCTGTTTTCCAAAGCAGTGGTAGCATGTCCCATTCCTATCAACGATGTCTGAGAGGTCCTGTTATTCCACACTTTGGCCAACAATTGGCGTTCTCGTTCATTTTACTTTGAGCCATTTGAATTGGTGTGTAATTGTATCTCATTGTGTTTTTTTTTTTTATTAACTTTCATTAAGCTTCAAGTGAACGTTTACAAATCCAATCAGTCTGTCACATATAAGTTTACATACATCTCACTTCCTACTCCCACTTGCTCTCCCTCTCTTGAGTCAGCCCTTTCAGTCTCTCCTTTCGTGACAATTTTGCCGGCTTCACTCTCTCTCTATCCTCCCATCCCGCCTCCAGACAACAGTTGCTAACACTATCTCAAGTGTACACCTGATATAATTAGCTCACTCTTCATCAGCGTCTCTCTCCCACTCGCTGACCAGTCCCTTTCATGTCTGATGAGTTTCTTTGGGGATGGTTCCTGTCCTGTGCCAACGGAAGGTCTGGGGACCATGGCCGCCGGGATTCCTCTAGTCTCAGTCAGACCATTAAGTTTGGTCTTTTCATGAGAATTTGGGGTCTGTATCCCACTGATCTCCTGCTCCCTCAGGGGTCCTCTGCTGTGCTCCCTGTCAGGGCAGTCATCGATTGTGGCCAGGCACCAACTAGTTCTTCTGGTCTCAGGATGATGTAGGTCTCTGGTTCATGTGGCCCTTTCTGTCTCTTGGGCTCTTAGTCGTCGTGTGGCCTTGGTGTTCTTCATTTTCCTTTGCTCCAGGTGGGTTGAGACCAATTGCTGCATCTTAGATGGCCGCTTGTTAGCATTTAAGACCCCAGATGCCACATTTCAAAGTGGGATGCAGAATGATTTCATAATAGAATTATTTTGCCAATTGACTTAGAAGTCCCCGCAAACCATGTTCCCCAGACCCCCAACCTTGTTCCGCTGACCTTTGAAGCATTCATTTTATCCCGGAAACTTCTTTGCTTTTGGTCCAGTCCAATTGAGCTGACCTTCCATGTATTGAGTGTTGTATTTCCTTTCACCTAAAGCAGTTCTTATCTACTGATTAATCAATAAAAAACCCTCTCCCACCCTCCCTCCCTCCCCCCCTCGTAACCACAAAAGTATGTGTTCTTCTCAGGTTTACTATTTCTCAAGATCTTATAATAGTGGTCTTATACAATATTTGTCCTTTTGCCTCTGACTCATTTCGCTCAGCATAATGCCTTCCAGGTTCCTCCATGTTATGAAATATTTCACAGATTCGTCACTGTTCTTTATCGATGCGTAGTATTCCATCGTGTGAATATACCCCAATTTATTTACTCATTCATCCGTTGATGGGCACCTTGGTTGCTCCCAACTTTTTGCTATTGTAAACAGAGCTGCGATAAACATGGGTGAGCATATATCTGTTTGTGTGAAGGCTCTTGTTTCTCTAGGGTACATTCCGAGGAGTGGGATTCCTGGGTTGTATGGTAGTTCTATTTCTAACTGTTTAAGATAACGCCAGATAGATTTCCAAAGTGGTTGTACCATTTTTCATTCCCACCAGCAGTGTATAAGAGTTCCAATCTCTCCGCAGCCTCTCCAACATTTATTATTTTGTGTTTTTTGGATTAATGCCAGCCTTGCCGGTGTGAGATGGAATCTCATCGTAGTTTTAATTTGCATTTCTCTAATGGCTAATGATCGAGAGCATTTTCTCATGTATCTGTTGGCTGCCTGAATATCTTCTTTAGTGAAATGTGTGTTCATATCCTTTGCCCACTTTTTGATTGGGTTGTTTGTCTTTTTGTGGTTGAGTTTTAACAAAATCATGTAGATTTTAGAGATCAGGTGCTGGTCGGAGATGTCATAGCTGAAAATTCTTTCCCAGTCTGTAGGTGGTCTTTTTACTCTTTTGGTGAAGTCTTTAGATGAGCATAGGTGTTGGATTTTTAGGAGCTCCCAGTTATCTGGTTTCTCTTCATCATTTTTGGTAATGTTTTGTATTCTGTTTATGCCTTGTATTAGGGCTCCTAGGGTTGTCCCAATTTTTCCCTCCATGATCTTTATCATTTTAGTCTTTATGTTTAGGTCTTTGATCCACTTGGAGTTAGTTTTTGTGCATGGTGTAAGGTATGGGTCCTGTTTCATTTTTTTGCAAATGGATATCCAGTTATGCCAGCACCATTTGTTAAAAAGGCTATCTTTTCCCCAATTAATTGACACTGGTCCTTTGTCAAATATCAGCTGCTCATACATGGATGGATCTATGTCTGGGTTCTCAATTCTGTTCCATTGGTCTATGTGCCTGTTGTTGTACCAGTACCAGACTGATTTGACTACTGTGGCTGTATAATAGGTTCTGAAATCAGGTAGAGTGAGGCCTCCCACTTTCTTCTTCTTCTTTTTCAGTAGTGCTTTGCTTATCCGGGACTTCTTTCCCTTCCATAAGAAATTGGTGATTCGTTTCTCTATCCCCTTAAAATATGACATTGGAATTTGGATCGGAAGTGCGTTAAATGTATAGGTGGCTTTTGGTAGAATAGACATTTTTACTATGTCAAGTCTTCCTATCCATGAGCAAGGTATGTTTTTCCACTTAAGTATGTCCTTTTGAATTTCTTGTAGTAGAGCTTTGTAGTTTTCTTTGTATAGGTCTTTTACATCCTTGGTAAGATTTATTCCTAAGTATCTTATCTTCTTGGGGGCTACTGTGAATGGTATTGATTTGGTGATTTCCTCTTCGGTGTTCTTTTTGTTGATGTAGAGGAATCCAAGTGATTTTTGTATGTTTATTTTATAACCTGAGACTCTGCCAAACTCTTCTATTAGTTTCAGTAGTTTTCTGGAGGATTCCTTAGGGTTTTCTGTGTATATAATCATGTCATCTGCAAATAGTGATAACTTTACTTCCTCCTTGCCAATCCGGATACCTTTTATTTCTTTGTCTAGCCTAATTGCCCTGGCTAGGACTTCCAGCACGATGTTGAATAAGAGCGGTGATAAAGGGCATCCTTGTCTGGTTGCCATTCTCAAGGGAAATGCTTTCAGGCTCTCTCCAGTTACAGTGATATTGGCTGTTGGCTTTGCATAGATGCCCTTTATTATGTTGACGAATTTTCCTTCAATTCCTATTTTGGTGAGAGTTTTTATCATAAATGGGTGTTGGACTTTGTCAAATGCTTTTTCTGCATCTATTGATAAGATCATGTGGTTTTTGTCTTTTGTTTTATTTATGTGATAGATTACATTAATGGTTTTTCTGATATTAAACCAGCCTTGCATACCTGGTATAAATCCCACTTGATCATGTTAAATTATTTTTTTGATGTGTTGTTGGATTCTATTGGCTAGAATTTTGTTGAGGATTTTTCCATCTATGTTCATGAGGGATATAGGTCTATAATTTTCTTTTTTTGTAATGTCTTTACCTGGTTTTGGTATCAGGGAGATGGTGGCTTCATAGAATGAGTTGGGTAGTATTCCGTCATTTTCTATGCTTTGGAATACCTTCAGAAGTACTGGTGTTAAGTCTTCTCTGAAAGTTTGGTAGAACTCTGCAATGAAGCCGTCCGGGCCAGGGCTTTTTTTTTGTTGGGAGTTTTTTGATTACCGTTTCAATCTCTTTTTTTGTTATGGGTCTAGTTAGTTGTTCTACTTCTGAATGTGTTAGTTTAGGTAGGTAGTGTTTTTCCAGGAATTCATCCGTTTCTTCTAGGTTTGCAAATTTGTTAGAGTACAATTTTTCATAATAATCTGAAATGATTCTTTTAATTTCATTTGGTTCTGTTGTGATGTGGTCCTTCTCGTTTCTTATTCGGGTTATTTGTTTCCTTTCCTGTATTTCTTTAGTCAGTCTAGCCAATGGTTTATCAATTTTGTTAATTTTTTCAAAGAACCAGCTTTTGGCTTTGTTAATTCTTTCAACTGTTTTTCTGTTCTCTAATTCATTTAGTTCAGCTCTAATTTTTATTATTTGTTTTCTTCTGGTGCCTGATGGATTCTTTTGTTGCTCACTTTCTATTTGTTCAAGTTGTAGGGACAGTTCTCTGCTTTTAGCTCTTTCTTCTTTTTGTATGTGTGCATTTATTGATATCAATTGGTCTCTGAGCACTGCTTTTGCTGTGTCCCAGAGGTTTTGATAGGAAGTATTTTCATTCTCGTTGCTTTCTATGAATTTCCTTATTCCCTCCTTGATGTCTTCTATAACCCAGTCTTTTTTCAGGAGGGTATTGTTCAGTTTCCAAGTATTTGATTTCTTTTCCCTAGTTTTTCTGTTATTGATCTCTAGTTTTATTGCCTTGTGGTCTGAGAAGATGCTTTGTAATATTTCGATGTTTTGGACTCTGCAAAGATTTGTTTTATGACCTAATATGTGGTCTATTCTAGAGAATGTTCCATGTGCGCTAGAAAAAAAAGAATATTTTGCAGCAGTTGGGTGGAGAGTTCTGTATAAGTCAATGAGGTCAAGTTGGTTGATTGTTGTAATTAGATCTTCCGTGTCTCTATTGAGCTTCTTACTGGATGTCCTGTCCTTCTCCGAAAGTGGTGTGTTGAAGTCTCCTACTGTAATTGTGGAGGTATCTATCTCACTTTTCAATTCTGTGAAAATTTGATTTATGTATCTTGCAGCCCTGTCATTGGGTGCATAAATATTTAATATGGTTATGTCTTCCTGATCAATTGTCCCTTTTATCATTATATAGTGCCCTTCTTTATCCTTTGTGGTGGATTTAAGTCTAAAGTCTATTTTGTCAGAAATTAATATTGCTACTCCTCTTCTTTTTTGCTTCTTGTTTGCTTGATATATTTTTTTCCATCCTTTGAGTTTTAGTTTGTTTGTGTCTCTAAGTCTAAGGTGTGTCTCTTGTACGCAGCATATAGATGGATCGTGTTTCTTTATCCAGTCTGTGACTCTGTGTCTCTTTATTGGTGCATTTAGTCCATTTACATTCAGGGTAATTATAGATAAATAAGTTTTTAGTGTTGTCATTTTGATGCCTTTTCATGTGTGTTGTTGGCCATTTCATTTTTCCACATACTTTTTTGTGCTGAGGCGTTTTTCTTAGTAAATTGTGAAATCCTCATTTTCATAGTGTTTGACTTTATGTTAGTGGAGTCGTTACGTTTTTCTTGGCTTTTATCTTGAGTTATAGATTTGTTATACCTTTTTGTGGTTACCTTATTATTTACCCCTATTTTTCTAAGTAAAAACCTAACTTGTTCTATATCGCCTTGTATCACTCTCCATATGGCAGTTCAATGCCTCCTGTATTTAGTCCCTCTTTTTGATTATTGTGATCTTTTACCTATTGACTTCCATGTATTTTTTTTTTTAATTAATCTTCATTTGTTTGTTTTTGTGATTTCCCTATTTGAGGTGATATCAGGACGTTCTGTTTTGTGACCTTGTGTTGTGCTGATATCTGATATTATTGGTTCTCTGACCAAACAATATCCTTTAGTATTTCTTGTAGCTTTGGTTTGGTTTTTGCAAATTCTCTAAAGTTGTGTTTATCTGTAAATATCTTAATTTCAGCTTCATATTTCAGAGAGAGTTTTGCTGGATATATGATCCTTTGTTGGCAGTTTTTCTCCTTCATTGTTCTGTATATGTCGTCCCATTCCCTTCTTGCCTGCATTGTTTCTGCTGAGTAGTCTGAACTTATTGATTCTCCCTTGAAGGAAACCTTTCTTTTCTCCCTGGCTGCTTTTAAAATTTTCTGTTTATCTTTGGTTTTGGTGAGTTTGATGATAATATGTCTTGGTGTTTTTCTTTTTGGATCAATCTTAAATGGGGTTCGATGAGCATCTTGGGTAGATATCCTTTCATCTTTCATGATGTCAAGGAAGTTTTCTGTCAGGAGTTCTTCAACTATTTTCTCTGTGTTTTCTGTCCCCCCTCTCTGTTCTGGGACTCCAATCACCCGCAGGTTATCCTTCTTGATAGAGTCCCACATGATTCTTAGGGTTTCTTCATTTTTTAAAATTCTTTTATCTGATTTTTTTTCAGCTATGTTGGTGTTAATTCCCTGGTCCTCCAGAAGTCCCAGTCTGCATTCTAATTGCTCGAATCTGCTTCTCTGACTTCCTATTGCGTTGTCTAATTCTGTAATTTTATTGTTAATCTTTTGGATTTCTACATGCTGTCTCTCTATGGATTCTTGCAACTTATTAATTTTTCCACTATGTTCTTGAATAATCTTTTTGAGTTCTTCAACAGTTTTATCAGTGTGTTCCTTGGCTTTTTCTGCAGTTTGCCTTATTTCATTTGTGATGTCTTGAAGCATTCTGTAAATTAGTTTTTTATATTCTGTATCTGATAATTCCAGGATTGCATCTTCATTTGGGAAAGATTTTGATTCTTTGGTTTGGGGGGTTGGAGAAGCTGTCATGGTCTGCTTCTTTAAGTGGTTTGATATGGATTGTTGTCTCCGAGCCATCACTGGGAAACTAGTTTTTCCAGAAAATCCGCTAAAAAAAAAAATGCAGTCAGATCCCTATCAGAGTTCTCCCTCTGGCTCAGGCTATTCGGATGTTTATGAAGCTGCCTGGGGAGGGTGGGGGAGGGGACAGAGAGATAGGAGAGTAGCACCTCAGAATATAGCCAGAGTTGCTTGTCTTGCTTGGAATGACTATTATATCTGAGATTCCCGTGGGGCGTGTCGCCTATGTGTGCTGGCTGTGTGGAGATTGCCCCCGGGGGTCTGGCCTGCTGGAGTCATGGTCAGATCCTCCTCTTCCAGCCCCACGCCCAGCGTCAAGGCTCCCTTGCTGGGATGGTGCACTCTCGACTCCTGGGGACTTCTGATCCGCCCCCTCCCGGGGTTAGTTCAGGTGGGTGGAGCAGCTCCCAGTGCTTGTGCCATGACCGAGTGTCCCGGCTGGGACGCTGTTCTCCCCGCTCCAATACCAGTCGCTGCCTCCCGGGGACTTCTCCTACCGGCTGTGTCCCACGCCGCCCGCGCGAACCGGGTGGGCCCTCTCCCAGGGTTAGTTCAGGCGGGTGGAGCAGCTCTCCGTGTTTATGCCGTACCTGCGTCCAGTCCAAATCCCGGTGGGACGGTTCCCCGGCTGGGACGCTGCTCTCCCCATTCCAAGACCAGTCACTGCCTCCCAGGGACTTCTCCTACCGGCTGCGTCCCTCGCTGCCCGCGCGACCCAACTGGGCCCCCTCCCGGGGTTAGTTCATGGGGGTGGGGCAGCTGTCTGTGTTTATGCCGTACCTGTGTCCAGTCCAAATCCCGGCGGGACGGTTCCCCGGCTGGGACGCTGCTCTCCCCGTTCCAAGACCAGTCACTGCCTCCCAGGGACTTCTCCTACTGGCTGCGTCCCACGCCACCTGCGGAACCGGCTGGTCCCCCTCCCGGGGTTAGTTCATGGGGGTGGAGCAGCTCTCTGTGCTTGTGCCGTACCTGACTGGTACGCTGGCTCCAGGCTCTGGAAACAATCGCTTCTTCCCTGTATTAGTTCGTTCTCCGTCTCTAAATCTGTGTTTGTTGTTCAGTGTTCGTAGATTGTTATGTATGTGACCGATTCACTTGTTTTTCCGTGTCTTTGTTGTAAGAGGGATCCGAGGTAGCATCTGCCTAGTCCGCCATCTTGGCTCCACTCCTCTCGTTGTGGTTTTAATTTGTCTTTTTCTAATGACAAATGACATTGAGAACCTTTTCATGTGCTTATTTGCCATCCATATCTGTAATTTGATGTAGTGTCTGCTCAAATTTTTACCCATTTTTTCCTTCTTATTTTTGACATTGGAAAATTCTTTATATACTCTGAATACAAGACCTTTTGTACATATGTGATTCACCCTTTCAGGGCATTGGATATTGAAGTTAATTGCATCCCATTGGTAGGCACCTTACTCAGCTCTATTACCCAAGTAGAAGATAGAAGTCCAGGCAACAACCAGAATTTGCAATAATCATTGGTGTTGATGCCTAGGATATTCAAGATATTACATAGACTTTATTTTGCTTTAAAGACTTTAGAAAAATAATTTGTTTGGAATAGTTAAACCTAAATCTGGAATAATAACTAATGAACTTTATTATCATTCAAGTTTCTATGCATCAATAATAAATTTCATAAATTAGATTACTGAAAAAACTGATTCTTTCGCCCCAAAAAGCTACTTGAATTCTTTTTTAAAGATAGCTAAGAAAATCGACAGTAAGTTTTGAAGAGGAATTGAAAGATGACTAAAAAAGCACATATACTTTATTTAATTGAAGTGTGCCTGTGTGTATTTCCCAGGTTGATTACATCATTAGTTCAGGATAGCAAACCTCAATTTCTACCCTTAACATTATTATTTTGAAATCCCTAATAACTGTTTAATCAAGTGTAGCAAAACAAACAAGCATGCACATACACAACAGAATAAATTAAAAAAAAAAAAACACAAAAATCCCACCTTAATCGTATACACCAAGGAATAATATTGATATTGACATCTTAATCTATAGCTGTGGCCATAACCATATCTACATATAGATCACTTATTTGTCCTATTTGCTCTATTAGCTTAAAAGTAACTTCTGTTTTTTGAATTCTTAAAAGCATTGCAGTCAAGTTTTCTAAATAACTTATCCGCATAGTTAATTTAATACATCAGTGGCAGGCAAAATATGGCTGACTTGCTGCCTATTTCTGTAGGCAAAATTTTATTGAAATGCAGCCACACCAGTTCGGTTTCATGTTGTCTATAACTGCAGTGGTTAAAGCAATCGACTGCTAACTGAAAAGTCAGAGGCTTGAAACCACCAGCGGCTCCCCAGGAGAAAGATGGGGCGGTCTACTTCCATAGAGATTTCTAGCCTTGGAAACCCTCTGGGTTCGCTATGAGTCAGGATCAACGGCAGTGGATACAGCTGCTTTCATACTACGTCACGGAGTTGAGTGGTTGTCTGCAGGATCTCTATTAGTCGGAAGTGACTTGATGGCACACTGCAACAGCAAAAGAGGCCATATGGCCCACAAAGACTAAAGCGTGTACTAACCGATACCGTAGAAAAAATTTCCTTCAAGACTTTCACTAGATACTATTAAGGAAAGAATAACTGTGAACCTGTAAATTGGGGTCAGATATAAAAATTATTATTTAATATAGATAGATAGATGGATAGATACCTTACTTTTTCATAGTAGTTTATGCACTAACGTGATTTTGTTCTTTTCATCCTATTTTTAACCAGTAATCATTTATCTGGAATTAAAAAAAAAAAAATTCTCTTCCTTGCAGATCGCTTAATATAGATTTGCTTGATCTAAGCGTCATGGTTTTATTTTAAACAATTCTGTTTGAGGACAACATTATATCAGAAGTCTCATGATGTAGTATAATTTTAGCAAACTTTTTTCCATAAATGTTTTTAACATCGAATTACTGACAACCTCAAATAAACCATGAGAAACTTAGAGATTTTTCTGTCCTAAAATAATATGCTGATACTATGAGTTACTCCTGGAATTTTTTTTCCTGCAAAGCTCACACAAACCTATGAAGACGATTTACAAAATAATAACTTTACAAGTCATCAGGTGAAGGACTACATAAAGCTAACCATTATTATTGACCCCAGATTTCATAATCTACCCCGTCATATTTTGTAGTCTGTTACTTAATCACATATTTGTTTAATCTGAAAATATTGCCTAACCATAATGGCATGAGCCAAGTGCTGATTCAGATTCTTAAAAGGAAATCATCTCTAACTTTGATTACCAAAGCAAAATACAAATATCCATAAAAAGGTTAAGATTAAATGCACTGGCGTATTTCATTAATGTTGCATTCTGCCCTTAAAGGTGTGGATAAAAAACATGATGAGGAGTGCTTCACCTATTTGTGGCTCTGTAGGGGTTTTAAAGTAATTCATAAGGGAAAAATTTTTCCTTCTTTAATTTTAATGCCTCTTTTAAATTTAGGAAACAGAATAAAAGTTTTATTCTTACTGGACCGTATGGCCCTACACAATTAGTTATGCACTTATTTTTCTTTCTTTATTTATATTATGTTGATGTTATTTCTAACAGATGGAAAATTAACAAAATCATAAAATTAACCCACTCAGTTGGTATATAGTAGACATTTTAGGTATGTGCTTCAGTTTTTCAGAAAATAGTTTAAAAAATATATTTTGGAATGAGGCCAATATAAATTAAGAAATATTTTGCTCTGGTTTTATCATCTAAATAAAGATGCCCTGAATAAATCAAATAGTCCCACTCTATGAGAAGATGTATATCATAAATGCCCAAATACAATATAAGAAATTTTTTCCTCTCAAATTATCTTTCAAGGAAGAGAGTCAACCTACATACCATATATCACACACACACACTGACTTTGATCTTGTTAAAATGGATGAGCCCTGCCGACTGTGACCTGAGATCAAATTCTTAACTGTATACTGGTTCCCATCCCTTATTTCTCATCAACTGTCTTACTTGTGCAATTTTTTTCTATCTCTTCCATACCAATAATGTCCTTTTTATAATTAATAATATATAGTGCTGTTACAGTCAGGTGAACCTTACAGTGCTTACAGTATATAATGTACTACTTCAGGCGACCCTTGTCTCTATCAGCCTTACATCCTACGTTTTCCCTCCTTGACGA
Organism: Elephas maximus indicus; assembly: GCF_024166365.1. Classification (NCBI taxonomy): domain Eukaryota; kingdom Metazoa; phylum Chordata; class Mammalia; order Proboscidea; family Elephantidae; genus Elephas; species Elephas maximus. The sequence goes on along the minus strand of NC_064825.1, from coordinate 22,767,457 downwards.
TGTTTCTACAACACAGCATGCTCTTTCCTCAGGGCTCTTGTAGCTGTTCCTCTCTCTGCCTGAGCATATGTCCCTCTCCCCTCTTATTTTGTGTAGGCTGCACTTTTCTACTTTTATTTTCCTGTCTTCAAGGCTGGAGTCAAATTAATTTTACTTGTGGTAATCTGACTAGAAAATTTATAGAAGACACAGGGGTGAAAAAGGGCATTTTTGGCCTCAGTTGTTTGTGCTAATGGCTGTGCTTAGCAGACGGGTCATATAATTTAATTTATCATACTTTGCTTAGCATCAGAAAACATGAGTAGAAGCCTTACGCTGTCATTTATTAATCAGAAAGTTTGTGCTGGAATAAAAATAAACCTCTGTATTTTCTGAGGAGATTGAAGTCACATAAATAAAGTTTCTGGTGTGTGTTTAATGTGTGGAGAAAGAGTACTATTTTCAAACAAAACAGTTCATGAGCTTTTTTAGCTCAATGTACAATCATTCTAATCACCTGTGGGGCTAATTTCTTCTTTCAAATTTGCATGTTGCTGTTGGTCTGAATCTAGGAAGGCATCCTACAACTTAAAAAAAAAAAGGTAACAAAGATGATCTACAGGTCTATACTTGTCTATTTTCTTTCACTAGTATTTATAATTTGTAGGATTGCTGTGATGTTTAAGAGATAATTTTTATAAAGTGCTTGGAATGTTGTCAGCATTCAATAAATTTCAATAATATTTATTATTACTGCTCGTTTTAGTTGAAGAATCAAGGCAGTTTTTGGAGAAGGCAGTAACTATGATCTGTAGGAGAAAACATTCACAGCAACCTGAATATGGGTATACGAAGCCAGTTAAAGGAGGAACCTGTACATAGATCAAGAGGCAGTCTATCCAAAAGAATAAGGGGATACTGTGTGATATAAAGTCAGGAAAGTTGTGTGTAAGGGTTGTATCCTTGCAGCATACCTATTGAATCTGTATGCTGAGCAAATAATCGGAGAAGCTGGACTATATGAGGAAGAACGTGGCATCAGGATTGGAGGAAGACTCATTAACAACCTGCTTTATGGAGATGACACAATCTCGCACGCTGAAAGCAAAGAGGACTTGAAGACTTACTGATGAAGATCAGAGACAACAGCTTTCAGTATGGATTACACCTCAACATAAAGAATATATAAATCCTCACAACTGGACTAATAGGCAACATCATGATAAATGGAGACAAGATTGAAGTTGTCAAGGATTGCATTTTTCTTGGATCCACAATTAACATCCATGGAAACAGCAGTCAAGAAATCAAAAGATACATTGCATTGGGTAAATATGCTGCAAAGGACTTTAAAGTGTTGAAAAGCAAAGATGTCATTTTAAGGACTAAGGTGCGCCTGACTCAAGCCATGGTATTTTCAGTCTCATCACATGCATGCTAAAGCTGGACAATGAATAAGGAAGACCAAAGAAGAATTGACACCTTTGAATTGTAGTGTTGGAGAAGAATATTGAATATACCATGGACTGCCAAAACATTGAACAAATCTGTCTTGGAAGAAGCACAACTAGAATGCTCCTTAGAAGCAAGGATGGCGAGACTGTGTCTTACATATTTTGGACATATTATTAGGGGGTAATCAATCCCTGGAGAAGGACATCATGCTTGAAAATTAGAGGGTCAGCAAAAGAGAGGAAGACCCTCAAGAAGATGGATTGACACAGCGGCTGCAACAATGGGCTCAAGCATAACAACAATTGTGAAGATGGTGCAGGACTCGGCAGTGCTTCTTTCTGTTGGACATAGGGTCACTATGCCACGGAACCAACTTGACAATACCTAACAACAACACAACAACAATCCAGTTAAAAGGATCAATCACCTTATTGATCTGCTGAAGTATTAATCAGTTAGCTTAAGCAACTTATACCATGTTAGCAAACATCTCCAAAACCTTCTAGCTTACACCATCAAGATTTATCTCTCTCCCATATTTCATGTCACCTGTGGGTGGTCCTGTGGCTGTTCCTCCTCCTACCAGGATACAGGCTGATAAATTAAAATAAAAAATACCAGGTTAGGTAAGCTTCCAAAAAAAAACTAAACCCGTTGCTGTAGAGTCGATTCCAACTCAAAGCAACTAGGCAGAGGGAAAAAGAGAAGTGGCTGAGTCATTTTGTTGCCCAATTAGGGTCTGTGGCCTGGAGCAGTGGGGACAATGAAATGTACTCCAAGTCAGAAAGAGAGAGAAGGGTTATTTGGGAGGTGTCCACCAACAGAAAATGAGTCATCCACTTTGAAAAGGAGAAAACATGCTGCAGAGTATTAGGGTCACAGCTTGGTCATATCTTAAAGCTTCAGCTCAAAAAAGGCTTACATCATTTTCACTCACATAGCATTGCCTACAGCAAGTTAAACCAACATACAGCAAGTTACATGGCGAAAATTGATGTCAGCTGGGATAGAAGGATGATTCTCCCACAGGAAAAATGTCACCCGGAAACAAATGCTAACTGCAACACTAATGTAATCCTCCATAGTTTATTCTTTTGTTCAAAAATTATTTGGATCCTCCTTCCTCTTACATGAAGAACACATTCACCCTGTGGTAAAAGAGAGCCAAGAGTTCCATTAAATCATGGCACTAGAATCAAATTTTAAGGTGTCGTGATAACATCTACATCAAGTGATAATATCTACCTCAAATCTAGATGTTGTTTCTCTTGATTTGGGATCCTATGAATGAAAAAGACACATATATATATATATATGTACAGCAAAAAACAAACATAACAAAGCAATAAAATAATTCTCCCATTTTCAAAGGGGAGTGAGAAATGCCCTGCGCACAACAATTCTCAAGTCCCCTATCTTTGGGGAAGGGATGTATCTTCCTTCCTTCCTCTTTCCCTCCCTCTCTCCATCCTACCTCTCCTTTCTTTCTTTCTTCTTCCTTCCTTCACTTCTGCTCCCCTCCCCTCAACCATACAAAGAGTTTCATTTTTAGGGAAGCAGCCTCCTTCTTACACTAAGGTATCAGGTCTCTATGCTTATGCATGTCCTTGCCATCACGTTTTGCCTTTGTGCCTGGTTTCTTCTTTGCTCTGGATATGATGATTTAAAAAGTAGCAGCTCAACTTTCTTGATTATTTCCTTTCATTGCTTCAAATCTTGACAGAAATTTATGCATTTTTAAATTATTCAATTTTGTTTGGTTGCTTTCAGTGGTTTTAAAAAACAATATTCAAATTTACGTTTTCTTTTTTGCACATCATGTCTTTGTTTTCTTTTAAATTTAAATGTGTTTGAGATTATTAGTGAGAAAAGTTTTATCATAATTTTTGTTGTCTTTCTGCGTGGTGGAAAATTTGATCTTCTAGTTTCTCTTTTACAATTTTACAGTCACTGGATACCTGTGGATGTAAGGTTAATTCCACTTTCCAATTTAGAGATATTATCTACCCAGATAGCCCAACTTGAAGTTATGCATAACATTTATGACATTAACTTGGCTAAAGCTGAATTCTTAACTTGAGGTTATAAAAAAAATTAAGTAAGACAAAGTATAATCTCATAGAAACTTTAAATGTTTATAATAACACTTTGTATATGATTAATCAATAATATTTAAAAATAAAGTATATTGTAAACAGGGGAGAGTTTTTTTTTTTTTTCCTCCTTTCTCATCTATATTTTATTAAAAGCCTAATTATAAGGAATTCTTTTATGGACTATTGCAGTATTGATTTGTATATCTTACTACTTTAGAAAGGAACAAAAATCAAAAGACAACAGACACAATATCTACAAAGGTCAGAGGAGCATATTCTAAAATATTACACTTAAGAGTTTTAATTTTAATATATTTTACATATTTTGCTAATCCATAGATCCCTTACTGAAAAGTGCATTTGTATAAATTACCTGAATACATTTATAAAAGACACAATTACTTGAAACCTGCAAAGACAAAAAAAACATTTTAATTTATACAATTGGTCAGGCATTTAAAAGTCCCTGTCACCATAAGAAAATCCTGGTTGAAAATTTGAAAGAATTCACTATGAATAGTGTCTCTAACACTTACAAGATTAGGCTAGTTAATTATTGGTTCTTAGCCTCTGTTCTCAATTTGCAAACCTGGGATAAAACCAACAATTTTATGGGGTCATTGTGAGTAATAAAAGTGGATCTAAGCAATCCATAATTAACAGATATTATTACTATTTTATTCACTACTATTATCCTTGTAGATCAAAGTATAGGCTGAGTACAATCAGGTAAGAAATGAGAAAAAAACGAAAACAAACACCATGGTATAGCTTTATTTTAAAATATGCTTTACCTTTTCTATTGCATTATTACTTTTAGCATTGGACATTGTCAGAGACAAGAAGCTGGACTACATCGTCTATTAGTCCATTCAAGAAGACCTGCTTTTATTTCTTAATATGCTTCATGATATACTACACTAACATCTCTTGAGTTTCACATACCTACTTTCCTGTGGTTTTCTGTACCCATAAAATGGAAACACATTTTGCAATCAAATGACATTATTTCCAAATAGTTTAGTATCTCTGTTCTGGAGTTACTTCTACATCTCATAATTCATTTATAGCCATTGCTATAATAATTTAAAGCTATCATAATATCTCTGCAATATCCCCAGGAGTACTTTGGCAAGGAAAAGCAATGCCACATATACCCAAAAATGTAATCACTAAACAAAAACTTATAAAGATTCTGGGAGGAAATCTATCTCTTTTCATATCTATTTCTGTTTTAGGAGGCAGACAAGAAAATAGACATAATAACAAAATCACAGTCAGCAGGAAGAGTTTTTCTAAGTTTAAGATACATATCTAAGTGGAAAATTTTAGTTCCTATTCAGAGAAGTCAAAGGAAGTGCAAACTCAGTTTTGCTGTGTGCTATTACCAAACCAAAAACCAAACCCAGTGCTATCGAGTTGATTCCGACTCATAGCGACCCTATAGGACCGAGTAGAACTGCCCCATAGAGTTTCCAAGGAGTGCCTGGTAGATTCGAACTGCTGACCCTTTGGGTAGCAGCTGTATCACTTAACCACTATGCCAGTGCTATTACATAAATGAAAAAAAGTGTCAGTCACAGACAAAATGAATAAATAAAATGTAATGTACACATTTAATGGAATATTATTCAGCTGTAAAGAGAAATGAGTTTCTAGTACATATCGCAACATGATACATAGGTACATACTACAACATGAAATAAGTCATAATTTACAAATATTGTGTGATCCCACTTACATGAGATACCTAGAAAAGACAAAGCATAGAGAGAAATGTTCGTTAATGTTTATCAGGGGCTTGGGTAAGAAGGGATCGGGAAGTCGTTTTAAGTGGTACTGAGCTTCCATTTGTGGTGATGAAAATCTTTTGGAAATAGATAGTGGTGATTGTTGTACAACATGGCGAGTGTAATTAATGTCATTGAATTGTACACAAAAAATTTTTTAAATGACACATTTTTGTTATATATTACCAAAATAAAAATTCTTTAAAAAGAGATGATACATAGTAACCACTTTAAAAAAATGAAATAATGAAATATGAGGAGGCTTTGAACCTCTGTAATACTGAGTTCAATTAATCTTGAAATTCTCATACGAATCTAATGAAACAAACTTTAATACACACACAAATACACACTCACACACACACTCACATACGTACATAAAAGTAATAGGCACAAATAGAAGCAATTATTTTTGTGAACTGTATGGCACAAAATTTAGAATTCACATAGGAAAATATTGACAAATACTATAAAACATAAATTAAAAAATTTCAGGATGATAAATCATAAACAAAATAAAAAGTTAAAGCTCAAAGAATACTGTACAGAATAGGCAAAGCTGTAATGTCTAACGTACATACAAATCAATATTAAAAACAACAAATAACACAATAAAAAATAGACTGAGGCTATGAATAGGGCATTCATAGGAAACACTGAAAAATAATAAACATAAAAATAGATTATCAGTATCATTACTAATGAGGGAAATTTAAATCAAATTAGATAATTCAAAGGAAAAGTCAAATTTTATTCCTCAGATTAAAAAAAAAAAAGTGCCGTAGAGTTAATTTTAACTTATAATGACCCTATAGGGCAGAGGAGAACTGCCCCACAGGGTTTCCAAGGGGTGGCTGGTGGGTTTGAACTGCGGACATTTGGTTAGCAACCTGAACTCTTAACCACTGTGCCACCTGGGCTTAATAAATGTGCTCTCTCATACACTGATACATATAATAAACAGTAAACATGTGAAATCCAAACTCTATCATATGTTGATATACGTTATGAAGTAAATAAAAATAAGGAAGACAAATAGGAGTATCAAGCCAAGATGTAAGGGTGATTTCTAAAATTGGGTGATCAGAGCAGTCATCCATAAAAACCTAAGACAAAACCAGATTGATGTCGCAGAGAAAGGCAACATAGGAAACGTCAGTTGCAAAGGTTGTGACTCAGGAGTATTTTAAGAACAACACGGAGACAAGCGTTAACTTGAGCAAAGTGAGCAAGGAAGTGCAGAGTGGTAAATAAGTCAGCTGGTTTGTGTGTACATGAGTGCATGTGCTTATATTGTTTATTATATCTCTCCCTGCACAATGAGAAGAAAAACTTTAGTCCTAGAACAATGAGTGGCATATGATACTAACTATGTACCAAGAAATAGTGGCTCCTTTTTTTTTTTTTAATTTCAAAATTTAAATTTGGGGAAACAAGAAGACTTAGGATTATGAGGTAGAAATTGCTTGGGGGGAGGGAGAAACTGAAATGTCTGCTTTCAGGTGAGAGAGAAGTGAAAAAAAGAGAAATAAAACGGCAGTTTGGTGCACAATGGGCAAGATGACAAGTATAAGAGATGAGGTCAGAGAAGCAGCCAAAGGCCTAAATCTCCCGTCACTTGGGGATCGTGGTAAGGGTTTAGAATTTATTCTATGTGTGGCTAGAAGTCTTTGGCCATTTTTAATGAAGGCGGCTATCAGAAGTATTGCTCTAGCTACCATGTGGAGAATATACATTGTAAGAAACAAGAGTGGGAACAGAAGAATTAGCATGCCTAGCAGCAGTCTGAATAGGAAATGATAGGTGCTTGAACAGTGAAAGTAACAATGGAAAGAGAGAAAAGTATAATCAATGGAAATTGCTAGAACACTGGATAGAGTGGTGAAAAACATGAAAAAGCAAAAATGACCACTAAGTTGAGCAATTGGTGGTATCAGAAATAAGGGAGGATTAGGTTCCGAAGGGATGGGGAATAAGTGGCTGTTAGGAATACGGTAAGTCTGAAATAACCTTTAGATTTCCAAGTAGATACGTTAAAAAAAAAAAAAAAAAGGGATTCAAAAAGGTAGGAATTGATGGAACTGTCTGAGAGTCACCAGTTTATAGAGAGTAAATAATTTGAACAGATTAGAAGAGATTATCTGAGGAGAAAATATTGATGGAGAAATAGAGAATTTTTAGATGTCTGTCAGGAAAACAGGCTAGTGACTTAGTGTAACAGCCAGAGTCTGAAAAAAATGGCAGCATTCAGCTTTGTGATTGCAAACCTGTTGGAATCAGGATTCATTTTAACAACAGTTGGAATTTGGGAGAAGGAAGACTACTAGTACAGTGAACTGCGAACTGTTGGAGAGTTAAGGGTTTGCAGATAATTGACTTCAGTAATCACATATAAACCACAAAATCTAAACGATTTAAGAAGGAAAGTAAAGACGTAAGGGATGTGATGAGTATTGCAAAAATGGTAGGATAAATGAATTCTATACACACAAAAGGAAATCTTCTCATAATAGGGTGCTTGTCAACCACAGCTCTCACGAGCCCAGGGAAATGTTTGTCACTCTGAGTTGATCTTTAACTTTCTTTTATTCATCATAAGGAGACTAACTGTAAATAATTTTAATAACTGTATTTATGTGCCATTTTACAGTTTAGAAGATATTTACACACATATCAGTATGTCCAAAAGTTAATAAAATAGTAAACCAAGCTTTGAACATTGTTTTAGAGATTTAATAAATGAAGATCAATCCCCCAGTAATGAAAGCACCAGTAGAACATACATCAGATAAATCCTAATCAGGAAAAGGGAAAATTATCTAAATGAAAGTCAGCTAAAGGTATGTTAAAATTGGACTCCCCTTTACTGAGACTCTTACTTATATAAGCTACGTTTTTATGACATGAAGATGTACTATAAATATTGTGTGGTTGGTCAGAATCAAATTAATTTTTTTCTCCTCATGTTTCCCTTTGGAAATGAACTATTATTTTTGTAAATTATTTGGATCTGGTAAGGGATAAACTGATGTGCCTATTAAAATATTCACCATGGGGATACATGCACTCACTGGTATACAGATTTCTTGGGGTTTGAGTCAGGAGTTGAGCTTCAGACTATTAGGTGACACTGGACAAATCCTGCTTATAGAATCTTGCTTTAAATAGATGGGCTCTGTACCTGGGTAGATATGATTCACAGTTTTTTTTTTTTTTTTTAAGGGGTATAGTGTACTACATGTCCCTTAGCTTAGTTATAATAGGTCCTGACTCTGTTACAGCAGAAATGGAAATTAAACATTAACTATATTTCAAGGCCTGTCTTATAAATGTTAGCACAGAATCAGCAAGTTAATCTCAAATTTAAATATGCAGAGTTCTGCATAAATGCCGCGCTTGCACAGGGATTTGTTGCCAGGGCATCCTTTACAATTTACTGAGCTGTTTTATAGGATTGCACACCCAGCTAACACAGCCATTTTCCATTTAACTGACTAGATTCAGAGCCAAAGTAAAGACACTTTTTATTTTAGTGTCACCTATAGTTAAGGTTATGTAGGTTTTCCATTATGAATCTGTTTTCAGTGCTTTTTAACTTTGTAATACTTCGAATCACAGAGTAAATCCAAATCTCTTTCTACAAGAGTTTCAAGTGACTTTTTTTTTTTTTTGAAAAATCAGGCCAAGTACTTAGGCTTAAAGTAACACACCAATATTAAAAGGGATGTAATTTCTAGAGCTTGTAATTATTCTAGCCGAGTAGGTGAACATTAAAAATACAATTTTTGAAAATACAGTGATTGACACTTGTATGGAGGCAGGCTGAAGACAGAAAGAGTTTATGGTAATGTATTGACAGGATTAGGTTCTTTTAAAATGATGCTTTCAACTTATTAAAGTGAAAAATGAGGATAAGAAGAATGGATATGAGTATAAGACCCACGGTCTTCTTTTTTTCCCTCTTCTCTCTGCTGCTACCTTTCCCCTAGCCTACCAACATCATCACATCCCCTCTCTATTCCTTCCCATATTTTTCTCCCAAATAACTCCAGGCTTCACATTGTGTTCAGATATACGGAAGAAGTAGTTTTATACTAATATCTACTACTTCTTGCCAATTGATCATTATTTGCTCACTTAGAATCTGGTTATTTGCTTTGGCCTCTGACACTGCTTCTTGAAAGTTATCGCACACATTCTCATCACAAATTTTTATAAGACAGTTCTCTGTTCTCGTTCTTCTTGACATTTTTCAGACCTTTATCACTTTTCCTTGGTTTTTGAACACAGTTGTCTCCTGCCTCTAGCCCCTCTTCTCTGGGCATTTTACATGTTAAATAAGTTAATATATGACATAGGCATTTAGATAGTGCTTGGGACTGAATAAATGGTTGCTCTTCTTAGTTATTGATAACAGTTGTTATCCAATATTGACTAGATGATGAAAATGAGAACTGGAAAAAGGGGGTTTCTCAAGGTCACAGAAGTTTAAATGGAAGAGTCTGAATTCCAACCAGGTTAGAAGATGTCAGGGTCCTAAACACTACATGATACCCTTCCAATCTAATTTTTTTAAAGATTGATTTTTTTTTTTTAGTATGAGGGGTTAGAGAAATGCCCCTATCTGGGGTAAAAGCCAGAAAACCGGTCATATAGTAGTAGTTCTAACACTTGCTAGTTTTGTGCAACAGGCAATTTATTTAACTTTTCTATGCCTCTGTTTCTTCATCTAAAAAGTAAGACTAGTGCCAAATCACTTCTATAAACATTTGCAGATTTTTTTAAATTAATTATACTACAAGTAATTTTTTTAAGCCTATGGCATGAAATAAACGATTAAGAAATAATACCATTAAGCTAGAAAAGTTCATTGTTCCCAGCATGGTGATGGAAATGCATTCAAAGCAGCAAATTGGAGCTATCAATTTATTGAGGACGATGCTTCTACTGAAATGTGACAGATGCATTGTAGACACCTCCTAAGCTGTCATTGGCTTACCAGACAACTGAAGCAATCATTTCTGATTGGACTTCTTCAACCTTAAGATAGTGTTTGGAATCCTGACCTTATCAGGGAGGAGCAGAAACAGCCAGGCAGAAGCACGAGAGGCATAGAAGCAACAATAATTGTCAGCAGTGTCGTCAGAACTGCTAAGTATAGAAATGCTTTAAGATAGGTACTCAAGTACTGTGGATTTTCCTTTTAGTGATTTTAGCAGCATGAAGTGCTTTGTTCTCAATCAAAAGAAATGTTAAATAGTAATGATACAAATTTCTAAAAAGAATAATGAAATCCTGCACATTGTGAAAGCCTTGCCTGTGAAAAAGCCCCTGGAGTATCATATAAGTGAAATGCTGCCAAATTCTATTTCTAGACCAAATTTTCCTTGTCCTTAAGGAAGAGCTGTCAAATGTTTCCTTGACTAACATTCAGACAAAGCCAGAGATTCGATTGATAACTTCTAATGAATAAAGTCAGCTTAAAAAATACTTGTTGACTTGACTTGGAGGTGGAAAAAAGCCCTGCTGTTTTATCAAATTCTAAGTTTCCAAAGGAAAATGGAGAAAGCAAAAATGCATAAATTAATAATAACCCACACTTTTACAGCATCCCCAGATAGATGGCCTTCCTTCAGATGATGATAACAAGAGATTTTGGTGGGCAAAACAAAGGTACATCACCTGTCTCTATGATTCCTTCTGAGAAAATGGGGTATGGTAATGCGCCCTTTAAAGGCCAAGTGACACCAATTATACAATTAATGAAAAAAAAAAAAGAGTAGTTTTTTTTTCTTTAAATACTTTCTTATGTGTATTTCACTGTATTCTGTTGACAGTTTCTACGTATATAATCAACACTGGAATCAGTTTCCATAATGTTCTGGGAAATTCAAGACTATGAACTCACATCCTCAAATTTAAGATACTATTATTATCTCACTATTCAAAACACATAACACTATCCCAATTTACTTCTCTTTGACTGAACATAAGACACATTAATGGTGTTAAACTCTTGATTTTAGAACTGTTAACATTTTTTAGCACCATATTTAATTTATTCATCAATAAAAAAATCAATAGCTTGACTATAACATATATTTTAGATTATACTTGTGGCTGTTTCACGCAACTCCCCTATTTTAGAAAGACAAGCATATTGTTAAACATTTATTTATTCCTACATTTAACAAAATCTGTTCATATATCTGGAATTACGGTGGTTTCTGAAATAAAGACGAAAAAGACATATCCCTTTTGTCAACAGTTTGTAGATGATGATAATAGATGGATGTACAGAAGAACTCTGGCCCCAGGAGTCATACACAACTTTTAAGAGCTTAGCATTAAGGTGTGAATTAGTGTTTCCCAGGAAGTTAGCACAAGAAATAGCATGTGCAAAGGCCCAACCAAAAACCAAACCAAACATATTGCTATCCAGTCAATTCTGACTCATAGAGCCCTATAGAACAGAGTAGAGCTGCCCCATAGAACTTTCAAGGCTGAAAACTTATGGAAGCAGACTGCCATGTCTTTCTCCCACTGAGTAGGTCATAAGTTTGAAGCATTTGAACCACCTACATTTCAGTTAACAGCCAAGTGCTTAACCATTGCTCTACCAGGGATTTTTGCAGGCTAAGAGCTCTGAAAAAATATGCATACTTGAAAAAATACAAATAGTTTGCTAAAGCTATAATAGAGGCTGTTATTTGGGGAACTGTGGAATATGCAATTGAAAACATTGGTAGGAGGCAGAAAATATTAATTGCACATAACTGGGAATCAATTACTAAAATTCCTAAAACAGATTATTTTAACTCTCTAAGCATAACATAAAAAAACAGTCTCTTTTCTGGATATTTGCAAAGTATATGAAGAAATGAAATGCAGTACGGACCAAGATAATAGGCTGGTAATTTGGAAAAATGGCAATCTCTAAACATGATAATTGCTATTATCTATAATTTTTTTTTTTATTCTTGGATAGGCCATGAATAGATAAATATGATATTTAAAAAAGGAAGAAAAAAATGAAATATAACTGAACCAAATAAATTTCACTGTAGGAGGAAAAGCAACAAAGCATTTACTTGTTGAAAATCCAAACACCATGGTGGCAACCATGGCAAATAACATATTACTCCATACCCTAAACCAACCCATCTACCATAATCCCCTGACCTACTAGCAGAAAGAAATCTCCATTGTCTGGAATCTAACATCAGTAACTTCCAAATATTTGTCCACATCAATGTCAAATGGAAACCTTAAAAACAAAAGAAAACAAAAAACCTCAAAGCTTCACTTTAGAACATATGGAGATTCAGAACACATGTGATTAAGAAACAGGAACTTTAACTTGAAATGTATTTTTGAAAAAATAGATTCTACTCTGTGAAAGACACTGTTAAGAGGACGAGAAGACAAGCTATGCATTGGGAGAAAATGTTCACAAAACATATGTATGATAAAGGACTTGTATCCAAAATATACAAACAACTTAAAACTCAACAATGAGAAAACAATTCAATTACAAAATGGACAAAAGTTCCAGATAGACTCATCACCAAAGAAGATACACTGATGGCTAATAAGCATATGAAAAGGTACTCAACATCATATATTACTAGGGAATTACAAATTAAAACAGCAATAAAATACTACAACACACGTATTAAAAAAAAAAATTAAATAGCTAAAATCCAAACCACTGACAACATCAAATGCTGGTGAGGACATGGAGCAACAGGAAGTCTCATTCATTACTGTTGAGAATGCAAAATGGTGCAGCCACTTTAGAAGCCTGTCTACCAGATTCTTATTAAGCTAAAGATAGGCTTACCACATTGTGATGTGTCAACTTGGCTGGACCATGATTCTCAGTGGTTTGACAGTCATATGATCTTGTGATCACCCACATGGTGGGATCTGCTGTGAGTAGTCAATCAGTTCAAATGGAATTTCATTGGGTGTTTGCCCTATCGAATGTAGGTGGACATTCTTGCAAGGCTCATGACTTTTGCTTGCTCTCGATCCTGCAGCTGGCTCCTGTTCGTCTGACCTCTGGTTCATGGGACTTGAGCTAGCAGTGTACCTATGGTCTTGCCTGCCCATCTTGGGATTCTTGGAACTTTGCAGGTGCGAGCAACAGACCTGCTCTCTTACCTGCTGATCGTGGGTTCGCCAGCCCCGGCAGCTATGTGAATCAGGAAAAGCCTCTAGCCTGACCAACAGACTTGGGACATTCCAGTCTCTACAACCGCATGAGCCATTTCCTTGACATAAACCTCTCCCTGTATATATTTATATGCTTTACTGGTTTTGTTTCTCTAGAGAACCCAGCCTAAGACAAACACTATCTAGCAATTGCACTCCTAGGTATTTACCTAAATGATTTGAAAGTGTATATCCACATAATAACCTGCACATTAATATTTATAGCAGGTTTATTCAGAATTTCAAAAAAAAAAAAAACTGGAAACAAATAGGCGAATGGATGAATAAGCTGTGGTACAGCCAAACAATGGAGTATTATTCATCAGTAAAAAGAAATTAGCTATCAAGCTGCTAAAAGACATGGAGAAAACTTAAATGCATATTGCTAAGTGAATGAAGCCAGTCTCAACAGGCTACATACTACATGACTCTAACTATGTGACATTCTGGGAAAGGCAAAACTGTAGCAAGAGTAAAAATTCAGTGGTTACCAGGGATTCAAAGAGAGAAGGGAGGAATGAAAAGCGGAGTATGGGGCATTTTTAGGGTGCTGAAATTATTCTGTATAATACTGTAAAAAAAAAAAAAAAAAACCCCAGTACCGTCAAGTCGATTCTGACTCATAGCTATGAGTGTAATACTGTAATTGTAGACAAATGGCATTATGCTTTTGGCAAAACTCAGAGGACTGTAAAACACAGAGTGAACCCCAAGGTAAAGTGCGGACTTTAGTAAATAATAATGTATCGATATTAGTTCATCAACTGTAACAAATTACACCACAGGAAGGCAAGATATTATTAATAGCAGAAATAGTGTGCAGGGGGAAGAGGGGCATATGGAAAACTGTACTTTCTGCACAATTTTTCTGTAACTCTAAAATGACTGTAAAAATAAATCCTATGCAATGGATTAAATAGCGTTAACCAAAAATGTGTGAACTTGTCTAGTCCTTGATTCCCAGTGTTGTGTGATTGTCCAACATTTTGTCATCTGATGGGATTTTTGTGTGTGTTGTAAATTCTAACTCTATAATGTTAATGAGGTGGGATTAGTGGCAGTTATGTTAATAAGGCAGGACTCAATCTACAAGATAAGGTTTTGTCTTAAGCCAATCTCTTTTGAGATTTAAAAGACAGAATTGAGCAGAGAGAAGGGAACCTCATACCACCAAGAGTCAAGAGCTGGGAGAATAACATGTCTTTTGGACTCAGGGTCCCTGTGCCGAGAAGCTCCTCAACAAGGGAAGACTGAAGACAGTGACCTTCCTTCAGAGCCAACACAAAGAGAGGGCCTTCCCATGGAGCTGGCACCCTGAATTTGGACTTCTAGCCTACTAGACAGTGAAAGAATAAATTTTTCTTTATTAAAGCCATCCACTTGTTGTATTTCTGTTATAGCAGCATTAGATAGCTAAGACAGTCCATTAAAAATAAACAAACATTAAAAAAAAAAGCCCAGAAATTCTTAGATTTTTCTAATGCAATGTTGAATTTGGATACCTTGGTTCTATAGCTCTTCTGTGTCACTCATATGTATTGTGTTACTGAAATGTATTATTATTATGCCTGCATATCTCCTATATTGAATCTGTTTCAGTCTGTTCAATTAATTTTTGTATCCACAACATTGCCTAATAAATTATTATTATGCCTGCATATCTCCTATATTGAATCTGTTTCAGTCTGTTCAATTAATTTTTGTATCCACAACATTGCCTAATAAAGTGCCTGATAAATGCTGGAAGAATGTTTGTTTAATATAGTCAATAAATATTCAAAAATGTATAAATATATTTTTTGGTTTTTTTTTATATTTAAAGTATATATTAGTGATGGATTATTTCCTTTTAGCATTTATTATACTTCTCCTCTCAAATTTATAAGTAACAGCAATATTTTCTTGATAGTCCCTGGTATGTTTCTTGTGATTTTTCATTGAACTATTTTCCATAGTCCAGGACTTCAAAATGTCCCCTTATTGTTGCTGAAATATAGTAATATAATAGACGTTCCTCCTAGCAATTTATCACTGACTGTCAGGATACAGGCTCACATATAGGGTAATTCCATGCTACTGTTTATATCTAGATCTACATAAAGCAATATATCCATAAAACCAAACCAAACTTGTTACCTTTGAGTCTATTCCAACTCATAGAGACCCTACAAGACAGAAACTGCCCAACGGGGTTTCCAAGGAGTAGCTGGTGGATTCGAACCACTGACCTTTTTGGTTAGCAGCCAAACTCTTAACCACTATACAAATCAATACTACACCAAAATATTCGAGCAAAATATTCTTCAACCTTCAGTAATGTTTTATTTATTGTAAGATAAATATGATGGTAAAAATTAAACATAGTGGATCTTTGAACAAGAGAAAATAAGACATTTTTTCTCTGTAACCCTAATCAGGAGTAGTCTATCATGAAACATCCAATTAGTTTGGAAAATGCCCTTAATTAAATGAAATATACCTCAAATTTAAAGAAATTCAGTTAATTTAATTTAGCACTTTCAGAATTCAATATATTGTTTTAGTCACATTTAGATTTATTTCCTCTTTTAATTCAGTAAAACAATATATGAGTTAAGTTTTATTATTTCCATTTTATAAACTAGAAAATGGCTGTTCTAAGAATTTAAATAGGTTGCACAAGGTCAAACAGTTAATATAGCACCGTCAGGAACTGGCCCTAAATCTGCCCTTTTCACTACATCTAATTCCATTCCATGAGTGATTGTTAAATTGGAACAAATCCTTAAGAAAAACTCGAGAAAATCTACAAATATGTAATTACATACAATTTATCTGCAGACTTATCTGTAAATCAGAAATACCTATGGCTTTTTAAAAAAAGTACAACTAATTGGTTCCAATCCTAGATTCCCCGGTAATTCTTCAAGAAGAGTCTAAAAAGCTGCATTTGTACAATTTGCCACAGTTGTTTTGACTTAACCTCCTTAAGAAACCATAGACTGTAGGAAACACTGATTTCCCAAGTGCAACAATTAATTTCCAGCTAAAATGCTATGGCGTTTTGTAGGTTGTTTACCTAAAGTATCACTCAAGAATCCTCAGAGAAACAGAACCAGGCTTAGGACATATTCAAGATGTGTAGAACAGCTCTTGCAATTTCTTTTTTTGTACATCTTATCACTCTCAGATGTTATTCTCTGATGTTATCACTCTCAGATGTTCACTCCACCAGATGTTAAATTTCATGATTTACTGTTCAAAACACTGATGGATTTATAAAGATGCTGATAATAAAATATAATAATAAGGAAAACAAACCAACAAAAAAAAGGTATTCAATTTACATCAGAATCAACTTATGAAGGAGTGTTGGGACAGATCCCCATCATAAGTAGAGGACCAGTATATATATAAAAGGAGAGAGAGATGGATTTTAAGAAATTGGCTAATGGGATTGTTGTTATTTAGGCACCTTTGAATTGGTTCCAACTCATAGTAACCATATGTACAAAAGAACAAAACACTGCCCAATCCTGTGCCATCCTAACAGTCCTTGTTATGCTTGAGCTCACTATTGCAGCCACTGTGCCAATCCATCTCATTAAGGATCTTCCTCTTTTTGCTGACCCTCTAATTTACCAGGATGATGTTTCTCATGGATTGAATTATGTCCCCCCAAAAATACGTGTTTCAACTTGGTTAGGCCATGATTCCCAGTATTGTGTGGTTGTCCTCCATTTTGTGATTGTAATTTTATGTTGAGAGGATTAGGGAGGGATTGTAACACCACCCTTACTCAGGTTACCTCCCTGATCCAAGGTAAAGGGAGTTTCCCTGGGGTGTGGCCTGCATCACATTTTATCTCTCAAGAGATAAAAGGAAAGGGATGCAAGTAGAGTTGGGGACCTCATACCATAAGAAAGCAGCACCAGGAGCAGAGCTTGTCCTTTGGACCTGGGGTCCCTGTGCCCGAGAAGCTCCTTGACCATGGGAAGATTGAGAACAAGGACCTTCTTCTAGAGCTGATAGAGAGAGAAAGCCTTCCGCTGGAGCTTACGCCTTGAATTTGGACTTTTAGCCTACTTTACCGTGAGAAGATAAATTTCTCTTTGTTAAAGACATCCACTTGTGGTATTTCTGTTATGGCAGCACTAGATGACTAAGACAATGTCCTTCTCCAGGGACTGTTCCCTTTTGAAAAAAATGTCCAAATTATGTGAGACGTATTCTCAGCTCCTTGCTTCTAAGGAGCATTTTGTCTGTATTTCTTCCAAGACAGATGTGTTTGTTCTTCTGGAAGCCCATAGTATATTCAGTATTCTTCACCAACATCATAATTCAAAAGTGTCAATTCTTCTTCAGTCTTCCTTATTCCTTGTCCAGCTTTCAAATGCATGTGAGGTGATTGAAAACACCATGGCTTGGGGCAGGCACACCTTAGCCTTCAAGGTGACATCTTTGTTTTTCAACACTTTAAAGAGGTCTTTTGCAGCAGATTTGCCCAATGCAATGTATCCTTTGATTTCTCGACTGTTATATTTCCATGGGTGTTGGTTGGGAGTCCAAGTAAAATGAAATCCTTGACAACTTCAATCTTTTCCCTGTTGCTTATTGGTGCAGTTGTAAGGATTTTTGTTTTCTTTATGTTGAGATGTAATCCATACTGAAAGCTGTGGTCTTTGATCTTCATCAGTAAGTGCTTCAAGTCCTCTTCACTTTCAGCAAGCAAGGTTGTGTCATCTACATAACACAGGTTGTTAATGAGTCTTCCTACAATTCTGATCCCCTGTTCTTCATACAGTCTGGCTTCCTGGATTATATGTTTAGCTTACAGATTGAATAAGTATGGTGAAAGGATACAACACTGACCCACATCTTTCCTGACTTTAAAACACACAGTATGCCCCTGTTCTGTTTGAATGGCTGCCTTTTGGTCTATATACAGATTCCTCAAGAGCAGAATTAATTGTTTTGGAATTCTCATTCTTTGTAATGTTATTCATAATTTATTTTGATCCGCACAGCCTAATGCCTTTGCATAGTCAATAAAACACAGCTAAACCTCTTTTTGGTATTCCTCACCTTCAGCCAGGATCCATCGGACATCAGCAATGTTATCCCTGGTTCCTTTTCTGAATTTGGCTTGAATTTCTGGCAGTTCCCTGTCAACGTTCTGCTGCAACCACTTTTGAATGATCTTCAGCAATGTTTTACTTGTGTGTGATATTAATGATATTATTCAGTGGCTTCTGTATTCTATTGGATCAGCTTTTTTTGGAATAGGCATAATTATGGATCTTTTCCAGTCGGTTGGCCAAGAGTTGTCTTTCAAATTTCTTGGCATAGACAAGCAAGCACTTCCAGCACTGTATCCTTTTCTTTGAAACATCTCAATTGAGATTGTGAGGGCTGACAAATCTGAAATTTATAGATCAGGGTGGCAAACTGGAAATTCACCTAAGAGTTAATCTTGCAATCTTGAGTCTCAGAATCCATAGAGCAGACCAACTAAACCCATTGCTGTTGAGTAGAGTCTGAGTCATAGTGACCCTATAGGACAGAGTAGAATTGTCCCATAGTCTTTCCAAGGGTTTAATCCTTATGGAAGCAGACTGCCGTATCTTTCTCTCATGGAGTGGCTGGTGGGTTCAAACCACCTACCTTTAGCTGAACCCTTAACCACTGCACCACTAAGGCAGGCCAGCGGGCTACAAACTCAGCAGAATTTCTATGTTGAAGTCTTGAAACTGAATTCCTTCCTTCTTTGAGAAACCTAAGTTTTTGCACTTGAAGTCTTCAACTGATTGGGAGAGGCCAGTCCACATTATGCAGGGTAATCTGCTTTACTTAAAGTCAGTCACATCTAAATACTTTCATAGCAACATCTAGAGCTAGTATATGACCAAACAACTGAGCACCATTGTCTAGCCAAGTTGACACATGAAATTAACCATGATATCAACCATTATATTGATATTGATATATATATTGATATATATATATTGATATATATATCAATATCAGTATAAGACATATATATATCTGACATTATAGTATAAAGCTGATGTTTGATAGATGTTTAAATATATATATATATATATATATATATACATATATGTTGTTATTGTTAGAACCTATTGAGTTGGTTCTGACTCATAGTGACCCTAAGTACGACAGAACAAAATTGAAACACTGCCCAGTCCTGTGCTATCCTCACCGTCGTTGCTATGTTTGAGTTCATCGTTGCAGCCACTATGTCAAACCATCTCGTGTAAGTCTCTCTCTTTTTCATTGACATTTTTCTTTAGCAAACATGATGTACCTCTCCAGAGACTGGTCCTCCCTAATAATATGTTCAATGTGCCTGAGACGAAGTGTTTTGACAAAACAGATACGTTGTTTTGGTATACTTGGAACAATTTTTTTACTCTGGAAAGTTTCTACCTGTTTTCTCAATAATTTCTATGCATGATTTGAAATGGATAAACTCTTCTTCAAATGCCAGGATTTAATATCAGAATTGAAATTTTCACATAGTGTTCATAAAATGCTTTTATTGACTCACTTCAGAATAATTTTATACAGCTTCCTTAGGAAATATTGGCTATCATTTCCAGTTTTAATTAAAATGTTGTTTTCATTTTCCTATAGAAATGTTGTTTCTTGAGACTTGAGTAAAACACAGTGATTATATAATCCTTATTAAGTAAATTCTTATGGATCAGAACACTGATTTATATGAAATGTTGCAAAACAGCCTATATCTGAATCTACCTCGAAGAATATATTAAAAATAGAAATAATGGGTTTCAGTTTTCCCACTTCTTTACATATTTAAGATTTGCTATCCATCAAAATCAAATTAATAAAAACACTAAAACCAACCTGAGTCAAATTAGCTATCAAAATGAATAAAAGATAGATGATTTTTCTCTCTATACATTTTTACATTCTCTAAAACATCTAGTAATGGCTTCATGCTGTTTTGATGCTTTGGTTTTCCTTTACTGCAGTTTGATGTGCCCATCACACAAAGGAAAAATCAAAATTTATTATAGTATATCATCTGAGACTCTCTACCAGAAAGAATCAGAAATATTTGGGAAGATTTATGTGAACATTTGAAGGCCCCCCAAAATTCTCTTTTTAGACTGAGGTGGTGACTTTGAATAGATCTGCATATGTCATGCTTTGCCCTATTAATGAGGATCATGTGGATGAAACTGTCAGTCACTGTGGCATTACTTTTCTTGCCTTATTAATTCAAATTCCAAACCAGACACATTAATAGCTTGTTTATTAAGTTGACTGTAGACTCTAGATTCATTATGCACTTAGATCTTTGGTATCCTTTGTTCGGTTACAAGGAGCTTATTTCAGTTTTGAAAACTCATTTTGAGAAGCATATTGTGGCCTTAAATTTCCACAGCAGGAAATAATGAAGGATTGTTAAAACAGGATTCTGCATTTTTACATCAAAAAACAGTTTGTATCTAAGGATTAACCTTCAAAGTTTTAACTATATTAATAAATTCAAATTGTTGAATGCATAATTATTATGCGATCAAGTAACCTGGAGTGTTTCCTCTTCTCTCTGATTATACAAATCTAATCAACCTTTTAAGATTAATTTCAGACACAACCTCCATTCTGAATCCACACAGACCATTTCAGCTGTGTGCTAAAGAATTGAACCTTGCCCAAAAAGAGGTTTGACCTTTGTCTCGGATTCTGGTAGGTAATCTCTAAACCCTTAGGATGTTATCTATGCCTGATAGGAATATCTTTGTTTATCTGGGGACTTGGGTCACACCGTATACTCTAACACTATGATTTAGGACAAGGACCGGACATACCTTACAAGCTGGGCTGAACACACCAGAAAGACCAACAATATGATTTACCATGAAGGCTCTATACCATTTTGCATAAGCTTAGTTGGAGACTGAAATCAACCATGTGGTCAAAGAATCAATCACCAATGCCTACATATGGGAACCTCAATAAAACTCTAAACAACAAGGCTTGGGTGAGCTTTTCTGGCTGGCAATACTCAGTGCATATTTTCACACACTGATATGAGGAAAATAATGCGAAACCAGAACAACAAGAGCTGTGCACTGGGTATTTCCTGGACCCTGCCCTATGTGTTTATTCCCTTGGCTGATTTTAATCTGTCTACTTTCCATGTAATACTGTAACTGTGAGACTAATAGCTTTCAGTGAGTTCTGTGAATCCTTCTAGTGAATTAAAGAAACTACTAGAGGTTTTGGAAACTCTCCAAATGTGCATTTGGTGTCTGAAGTGAAGGTGGTCTTGTATGAACTATTCCCTCTAACTTTACAAACCTGTTGCCATTGACAGTTGCCTAAAATTATCTATCACACCAGCCTATACAAATCTTCCCCTACACAAACTCTTAGTCATTTGGTCTTCACTAAGTTGAAACGTGTTACATGTAATTTGTCACAAATTCTGTCCCTAGAATAGTACTTGGCTTGATAAATATGTGTTGAATACATGATAACCAAAACCAAACCAAACCTAGTGCCATCGAGTCGATTCCGACTCATAGCGACCCTATAAGACAGAGTAGAACTGCCCCGTAGAGTTTCCAAGGAGCGCCTGGAGGATTTGAACCGCCATCTCTTTGGTTAGCAGCTGTAGCACTTAACCACTACGAGACCAGGGTTTCCTGAATACATGATAGAGTGAATAAATGAATGAGTGCATGAATGGATGGATACACAACAGAACGAAAAAATATAAATTATTTCCCTTTTTTAAAAAGTAAAGTATCATAAGCTTATCAATCTAATGAAGATGCTTTCATCACTTTGTCTACAAATAAGTTTTGGAGTCAGAGAGCTAGGGTTAGATTTAGAGCACATAGCCATCAGAATATTATGACTTTATATACACACCATTTTGAAGTGCACCATGCATGATGTCATTCTGTTGCTGAATAAACATATAAGTTGTACAGCATTCAACTTCATTGAAAACCACTTACTTAAAAAGAGGAGGAGAAATTACATCTGAGGAAGTATGATGATTTAGGTTATAATCCTGGATTTTCCTTCATTTACTGATTATGTTAGTCTTGAATGTCTAAAAAGGATGTTGATATAGGGTAACACGAAGACTAGGTATTCACTGAAATTTTGAGATCATTGGGCACAGTGGTAAGGTAGATCCCAGACTGGATGGTACTAAAAATTAATAAGAGATATTTGATAAAGGCATCCGACTTCTGCGTCTCTGAGTTCACGGTGAGGAAAGTCAATGTAGGTTGAGATAATGCACAAAGGCTTCATAGAAGAAGAAAAATATGAAACTAATCAATGGTAGATTAAAATTGGAAAATTGAGGAGAAAAGAGAACATTCCAGAATCATGTCAATTATCTACTTTCTAATGTAAAAAAACACTATTTTCTAATGAAAAAAAAATACTGGTAGACGAGGAAGGATTGCATAATGATATTATTTTGGATTCAAATGTAAGTTTAAATTTCTTATGAACTTTAGTCTATAAAGCAAGCATCTTCATTCAGTTCACTCTGCTTTCTTTCTGACACAATCCATAGAATTTAACAAGACCAATGTTGTATTTTAACTTTCAAGAATAATGTTAAACCCTAATATATTATATCTCTTTAACAGTTGTTTAGACAATACAGTAATAAGGCAGTATCCTTAGAAATGTCTTTGAGTGATAAATTCAAATTCAGACACATACCTTTTGTTACTATCTTCCTCAGCTTAAAAAAAAAAAGCAGAAAAGAGCTTAGTATCATCAAATCAATCTTGAAAATGAAAATTATTAGGAGTACCATTTGCTTATCTTAGACATTGCTGGATACTTATAGGCTGATGTGGGCAAGTGGTTTAACGTGAGGACCCTGGGGGATGCAAATGTAGGGCGATTTGAACTCTCTTTCCACCTATGAAATTTACCAGGCAATAAGAGTGAGAAAAAAAGGAGAAAAGGAACTGTTGGCATAGAATCGGATTCCAACTCACAGTGATCCTGTAGGATAGAGAAGAACTGCTCTATAGGGTTTCCCTGTCTGAAATCTTTACAGGAGCAGATTACCACATCCTTCTCTCCTGGAACTGCTAGTGGACTTGAACCGCTCTCCCAACTTTTCCATTAGCAGCCCAGCACTTAACCACTGCACCACCAGTGCCCCTTCAAAAGGGAATTAGTTGACCTCAAATAAAGCAAATTACCTGTGTCCTCAATCAATCTGATGAAGGCCTTAAGAGTAAACAGGGGATGGGGGGGAAGAAAAAATGGGCTTTTCCTCTTGGGGGAAGGGTGTGTTATGCCTCCACACTATGAACACGCATTTTGCCAGAACACTCTTACTCTTCACTCTTCTTATCTCCTAACCTATGAATTTTGGGACTTATATAGGTGTCTCCAGCTTGTTGCCTAACCTGTGGGTTTGGACTTGCCAAGCCAAACCAAGCCTGTTGCTGTCAAATTGATTTCAATTCATAGAGAACGTATGGAACAGAATAGAACTGCTGCATTGGGTTTCCAAAGAGCGTCCAGTGAATTTGAAACGTGGACCTTTTGGTTAGAAGTCAAACACTTAACCACTGCACCACCAGGGCTCCATTGGACTTGCCAATGTCTCATAACATATGGTCTAATTCTTGAAGTAAATCTCTGTCTCTCTTTCTCTGTATCTCACTGTTTCTGTTTCTCTAGTGAACGCTGATGATGAAAATCTCTAACACATTTCTAGATAGACTGGATCAAAATCAAAAAGGAAATTAGGAAATGTTTTGAATAGAATAATAATAAAAAATTAAGCAATACTTAGAGCCAGCTTTAGAAGGCAAATATTTGAAAATATGAAAATGTACAGATCAAATATATGAATTTCTAACTCCAGAATCAATAAAAAAAAGAAAGCTGATAAAATACGAAGAAAATAGAAAAGTAAATAATAAAATAATTAATAAAAATATGAGCAGGTCACAAGGAAATAAGAAACATATAAAAGAGAATCAACAGAGCCCAATACTGATTTTTTGAAGATAATAATAAAGTTCACTTATCTATAGTAAGACCAATCATGAAGAAACAGAGAAAACACAAGTATCAGGAACAAAAAAAAAATGACATCACTACATAGTCTATGAATTAAAGAGATAATGAAAGAATATGAATAATAATTGTATGTCAATATAGTTAATTTAGTGGACTACAAATAAACAAATTACTTGATGACATAATTTTCTGAAACTGACACTAAAAACAAATACAAAATATAAGTAAACATAGCTATTAAAATTTTGAATATATAATTTGAAGAAATCTTCCTCAGTGAAGATCTCAGACACAGATGGTTTCAGTTGTAAATAATTTCAAACATAAAAGGAAGAAATGATATCAGTCTTTTGCCAACACATCTGAGGAAGGGAACAAGAGGGGACACTTCCCAACTTGTTTCATGAAGCCAGAAAAAACCTAATACCAAAACATGACCAGGACAGTATGAGAATGTAAACTATAGGCAAATGTGAAATAAAAAATTGTATGACAAAACCTTAAAGAAAATATTAACAGAGAGAATACAGAGCAGTTTTTTTGTTTGTTTGTTTTTGTTTTCATTTTTTTAATGTGAGGATACTTTGATGCTAAGTGGGATTTATCCTAGTAATACAAGGATTGTTTAATATTTTTTAAAAAAGCAACCAAATAGAGCATAAAACTAACAAAAAGAGTGATGCATATCCAAAGACTACTAAAAAAAACCTAGAATGGTTTAAAATAAATTAAAAAAAATTAATCAATGTAATTTGTCTTATTAATGTAGTTAAGAAGAAAAATCAGTGTCATAATAATGTATGCAGAAAAAGTGAACACATTTTGAGACTCAACATACTATGAATAGTAGGAAACTCAATCTGTGTAATATCTGCAAAAAAAATCTTACATATAACATTATATATATTCAACACTGGGGTATTGAACACTTTCCCTGGAGGTCTGGAAAAAGACAAAGATACTTACTACCACCACGTCTACTTAGCGTTCTGTTGGAGTCCCCAGATAGTGCATTTATAAGAAAAACAGTACATATATTAGAAAGTAAGAGATACAACTGTCTATGTAGATATGATTGTGTGCACAACAAATATCCAAAATTAGCTACAAATAACTAATAGAATTAAAAACTAAATTTAACAAATTTAATAGATACAAATGTCAATACAAAAATTACTTACATGACTCCATACTATCAAAAACATTAAGAATATAAATTTAAAACTCTAAAATGTTTACAATAGCAAAAAAAAATTAGCAAACATTTATGAATAAATCTACAATGAAAATTACAAAATATTGAGAGAGCTTAAAGAATACTCAAATAATTTTCAAAATATACCATTTCGATTGATTTTGTGTATGTGTATGTAGGCAGAGGAATAGTTTTTTTTGTTTAATAATATTGTATTTTTGATGAAAGTTTACACAGCAAATTAGGCTACCATTTGACAATTTCTACACAAATTGTTCAGCAACATTAGTTCCATTTTTCACCATGTGTCAACATTCTGTTTGAGTTCTGGTTGTTCCATTTCCAGTACTCTAGTTTTCCTGCCCCCTTATCTTCTCTTCTTTGCTTTAGGGTAATTGTTGGCTTTTTGATCTCACAGAGATGTTTTTTAATGAAACACTGTACTTACAGATAATATCTTTTATTTTGTATTCCAATCTGCTATTTCACAAAAAGGTGACCTCAGTGTTTAGTTTCAGTTCAAGGCTTGAACATTATCTCAGGGCAACAGTCTCAGGGAGTACTTTAGTTTCAACTAGTCCAATAGTCTGGACTTTTTAAGAATTTGAGCTCTGTTCCACATATTTCTCCCATTCTATCAGCGTTCATCTATCGTGGCCCTGATCAGAACAGTTGGTAGAGATAGCTGGGTACCATCTAGTTCTTCTGATCTCAGGGTAGATGAGGCCATGGCTCATGTATACCATTAGCTTTGCAGACTAATTCTTCTGTGAGATTTTGCTTTCCTCCTTTCTGTTTTGCTCCTAATGAGTAGAGAACAAGAGTTGTAGCTTAGCTGGCTGGTCACAAGTTTTTGAGACCCTGGATGCTATTCACCTCACTAGGATGGAGAACATGATCTTTGTGATGCCAGTTGACTGAGTTGTCCCATGAGACTTAGCTTTTAGGTCCTAAGCTTTCACACCAAGAAAGCCATTCTCACAAGTTATTTGGTTATGCATGAGAAGTATCTGTAACTGTGTCTTTTCTGTGAATATATATGCATATACACACATATCTGTATATACATGTACATATAAATACTACTATCTGTTCACATGTATGTGCTCACCTGTACCTACCCATACATATATATGCATATACACCTACATATGTGACCATACACTCTTCTTTTTGGTTATTGGTGTTGTTGCCAAATTGTTTTTGTTATACTTTAAGCACATTCTTTACTCTTGTGTGCTTCTTAGTGGGATAGTTTAATTTGGTCAAGCTGTGCTCATTACACCCATGTTCTGTGCTACTCTTCCCATCACCAAAAATAACAAATATCTACTACATAGAGAGTGATTCTTCCCTTACCCACCCAGCCCTTGTAACTACCAATGAACATTGGTCTTTGTACCTATATCTATTCTTGTCTTGTTATAAAAGTGGGATCATACAATATTTGTCCCTATGTGATTGACATATTTCACTCATCATTATGTCCTCCAGATCCATCCATGTTATAATGTATTTCACAGACTCATCTTTGTTCTTTATGGTTGTGTTGTATTTCATTGTAGGTATGTACCACATTTTGCTTATTTATTCATCTGCTAAGGGTACATAGACTTCTATTGATTTTAAGAACCAATATTTTAAGATTAAAGTGTTACCCAAATTGATATACAGGTTTAGTGCAATGCACAAAAAAATTATCACAAAGGTTTTCTTTTGTGGAAATTTACCAGCCAGTTTTTAATGGAAATGCAAAGAGTCTAGTATACACAAAACAAACTTCTAATAAATGTAGAAAGTTTAGGGAACTAAGGGTCTCAACTACCTGATTTTAAAGCTTGTTATTTTTGTTGTTAGTCGCTGTTAAGTTAATTTCAACTCACGGCAATCTTATATGTGCAGAGTAGAACTGCT
Source organism: Elephas maximus indicus (assembly GCF_024166365.1). NCBI lineage: Eukaryota > Metazoa > Chordata > Mammalia > Proboscidea > Elephantidae > Elephas > Elephas maximus. The sequence goes on along the minus strand of NC_064825.1, from coordinate 22,739,762 downwards.
CCATAAGATTTTCAAGACTATGATCTTTTAGAAGCAAATTGCCAGGTCTGTCTTCTAAGAACCCTCTGCATGAGTTTGTATTGCCAAACTTTTGGCTAGTAGTCAAGCACTTAAATGTTTCCTCCACCCAGAAACTCTCAGTCGCAATATTTAACACACTGTATAATGGCACGAGGATATATGACAGATCAGTTAGAGAAAATAGAAAGCCATAAATAGACCCACATACACGGTGAATAGATTCTTGACTAAGAGGCCAAATAAATTTAATGGGAAGTAAAAGTCTTAATACAAAAAGTATTAAATATAGATTATATACATACTTACATATATAGTTTCTTGAAAACAGTTTTAAAAATACAAAAATGGGTCAATTGAATTTCATTAAAATTTAAGATCAACAAAATGGACAAAATTTTAGTGAGATTGATAAAAGGAAAAGGGAGAAGACTCAAATTACTAAATTATGAATGAAAAAGACATTAGTAGCAATCTTACAGAAGTAAAAGAAATAAGAATTATTACGAACAATTGCATGTGAAAAAGATAGCTTAGATAAAATAGACAAATTCATAGAAAAGCACAAACTACTGGGACTGGCTCAAGAATAAATATAAAATCTGAATAGATGTATAAGAAGTAAACAGATTGAGTTCTTAATCAAAAAACTTCCCACAAAGTCTAGGACCAGATGTCTTCAACAGTGAATTCTCCTAAACATTTAAGTTAGAACTAACAGCAATTCTTCAAAATAATGCAAGAGGAAGAAAGATTTCCCGAATAATTTTATGAGATTCTAATATCAAAACCAGATAAACACATTACAAGTGAGGAAAATTGCAGCCCAATATCGCTTTTGAATATAGACACGAAAATTCTTAACATTCTACTAGCCAACCAAATCCAGCAATGTATAAAGAGGATTATATACCATGACCAAGTGGACTTTTTCCCAGGAATGCAAGATTTGTTCAATATAAAAAATTAATACATGTAATATGCCATAATAATAGAATAAAATGGAAGTTGTTATCATCTCAGTACACACAGAGAAAGCATTTGACAAAAATCCAACAGCCTTTTAGGATAAAAATACTCAAAAAACTTGGAATGAAAGAAAACCTACTCAACTTATGTAGGTGTAAGGGCCTGTCTATCTGCACTGCACATGCAGACAGGCTATACCTCAAACCTCCAGGCAGCCATATGTCTGCTAGGAATGAGACACATACGTCCCCTGGCATCAACCATTCTATAGGTTCTGCATTCATCTGTGATCGAGCCAAGCACATGAGATACTTACACAGTGTTGGCAAAGTGAAAGCTATTAATATTATTTATAGAAAGCAAACAAAAAAAGACACCCAAAAGAAGAAACTCTTACCTTTTACAAATTACCCATGTCCATTCTTATGTTCCTGGGCAGGTGTGCCATGGTTCAGGTCAGATGTTTTCTTCATGTCACTGCTGCCTCCACTCTGCTCCAAGGCCTAAATTGTTCCCAAGGCTTCTTCTCTCCTCCTGCACCTCGCTGACCTCTGCTGCCAGCTCTTGCCTCACTACCCAGGCCTGCGGGGCTGTTTTGCTACCATGCTACCCAGGTCCCAGCTGCCCAGGGTGGGAGGTGTTCAACCCCTGCATGGGGCACACTCAGCCTCTGCCCTGCACACGCACGTGTTACAGCTCTTTTAGCAAACCTCCTGACCAAAAGCACTCAGCAATTGCTCTGTGGGCTGGCAAGCCCACAGTTGCTGTCTTTCACTGCTTCATGCTGTCTTCAATGCTCGCTTTTTCTTCTCGATCTAGGAGGTTTTCAGCACAGGGACCCCAGATCCTTGTTCCAAAGAATGCACTCCTCTCCATATTCTTCTTTTTGATATAGTGAGGTTCCCCATGACCTTTGTGGGGTTGGCCTTATATAGGCCTAACCATTGTCAATTTCACTGTCCTCCCACCAGGACCACAAAGTGACCAATCCACTTGGTAGGACATAAGTCACTCAGTTTTCATAGCCCAACCAGTCATTTTGTGGAAATTAGAAGACTGTGGCAAGAAAGGCCGTATAAAAGCTATTTACTGCACCACAATAGAGCATCTATGAAAAAAAAAAAACACATCTAAGCACTCAAATGCTAACTGAAATGTTGGCAGTTTGAACTCAGCAATCACTCTACAGGAGAAAGATGTGGAAGTCTGCTTCTGTAAAGATTGCAGCTTTGGAAATCCCATAGGGCAGTTTTACTCTGTCCTCTAGTATCACAATGAGTCAGAACTGACTTGACGGCACACAAGTGCAGCAACAATATCACAAGAAATGGTGAAAGAGTGAATGTTTTCCTAAATAAGATCAAGAACAAGGCAAAGATGGCTGCTCTTGCCCCTTCTTTTCAACAGACGACATAATTTTTGATAAAGAAAATGATAAGGAATTCATACATACAGAAAAGAAAAAAAAAAGAGCCAATAAAAAATCAATTCGATTTCTATATGCTAGCAATAAACAAGACAAAATAAAATTAAGAAAACAATTCCATTTATAATATGATCAAAAAGGAAAAAATAGGAAAATTTTAACAGAAAATTGTAATACTTGTATACAGAAAAATATAAAATCTCATTTAAAGAAATTAAAGATTTCAATAAGTTGGTATATGCATGCAATAAAATATTTTCCAGCCATAAAAAGCCATGCAGTAGTGATACATGCTACACAAGGATGGGCCTTGGATCATTACACTAAGTAAAGGAAGTCAGAAACAAAAGACCACATACAAGATTCCATTTATATGAAATATTCACAGTAGGCAAATACACAGACACAGAATGCAGATTATGGTTGCCAGGGGATAGGCGACAGAACTAACTGTCCATAAGTATGGGATTTCTTTTCTCTAAAAATGTTCTGGAATTAGACAGTGGTTATGGTTGCACAACTTTGTAAATATACTGAAAACTATTGAATTGTACACTTTAAATCATGAATTGTATGGTATGTGAGTTATGACTTAATAAAAAAGTTTCCCAAAAAAGAAAAAAAAAACTTTATTGAACTGAAAATTTAATATCTCCATTTTATATGTAAATGATAATCTAATTAAAAGCAAAACAAAGAAAAAACATTTAAAATAAAGTAAAAGTAAAAATGTTTCTAGTTAAACAAAATTGAGATTTACTGCTAGCTCCACACCAAAAGGTGTACTCAAAGGAGTTTTTGTGTTTTTCTCCCCAAATCAGAAAATGATGAAGACCAAAGTATTAGCATTAGACCTAAATAAATGTTGACTGCAAACCATATTACTGAGTTATATTTTGTGACTTAAATATATACAGAAATTAAAATGAATGACAGCCATAACATCAATCAAACCAAAAACAAAACCCATTGCCATTGAGTCAATTCCAACTCAGAATGACCCTATGGGACAGAGTAGAATTGCCCCATAAGGTTTCCAAGGAACAGCTGGTAAATTTGAATTGCTAACCTTTTGGTTAACAGCTGTAGCTCTTAACCACTGCAGAACCACAGCAGTATCAGAATAATTGGAGTTAAAGTATTCTAGGTTCTTGGCATTGTCAAGAAGAGGTAAAACTAATTATTAGTAAATTCAATAACCAAAAATGTAAGTTGTATTCACTGTTGTTGTTAGGTGCCATCGAATCGGTTCCGACTCATAGCGACCCTATGCACAACAGAACGAAACACTACCCGGTCCTGAGCCATCCTCACAATCGTTGTTATGCTTGAGCTCATTGTTGCAGACACGGTGTCAATCCTCCTCGTTGAGGGTCTTCCTCTTTTCCACTGACCCTGTACTCTGCCAAGCATAATGCCCTTCTCCAGAAACTGATCCCTTCTAACACGTCCAAAGTATGTAAGGCGCAGTCCCGCCATCCTTGCCTCTAAGGAGCATTCTGGTTGTATTTCTTCTAAGACAAATGTGTTCGTTCTTTTGGCAGTCCATGGTATATTCAATATTCTTCACCAACACCACAATTCAACGGTGTCAATTGTTCTTCGGTCTTCCTTATTCACTGTCCAGCTTTCACATGCACATGATGTCATTGAAAATACCAAGGCTTGGGTCAGGTGCACCCTAGGCTTCAATGTGACACGTTTGCTCTTAAACACTTTAAAAAGGTCCTTTGCAGCAGATTTACCCAATGCAATGCGTCCTTTGATTTCTTGACTGCTGCTTCCATGGCTGTTGATTGTGGATCCAAGTAAAATGACATCCTTGACAGCTTCAACCTTTTCTCCGTTTATCATGATATTGCTCATTGGTCCAGTTGGGAGGATTTTTGTTTTCTTTGTGTTGAGGTGCAATCCATATTGAAGGCTGTGGTCTTTGATCTTCATTGGTAAGTGCTTCAAGTCCTCTTCACTTTCAGCAAGCAAGGTTGTGTCATCTGCATAACTCAGGTTGTTAATGAGTCTTCCTCCAACCCTGATGCCCCGTTCTTCACATAGTTCAGCTTCTCGTATTATTTGCTCAGCATACAGATTGAATAGGTATGGTGAAAGAATACAACTCTGACGCACACCTTTCCTGACTTTAAGCCAATCAGTATCCCCTTGTTCTGTCCACACAACTGCCTCTTGATCTCTGTAAAGGTTCCTCATGAGCACAATTAAGGGTTCTGGAATTCCCATTCTTTACAATGTTATCCATAATTTGTTACAATCCACACAGTCGAATGCCTTTGCATAGTCAATAAAACACAGGTAAACATCCTTCTGGTATTCTCTGCTTTCAGCCAGGATCCATCTGACATTGGCAATGATGTCCCTGGTTCCACATCCTCTTCTGAATCCAGCCTGAATTTCTGGCAGTTCCCTGTTGATATACTGCTGCACCCATTTTTGAATGATTTTCAGCAAAATTTTGCTTGCATGTGATATTAATGATATATAATTTCCACATTCAGTTGGCTCACCTTTCTTGGGAATAGGCATAAATATGGATCTCCTCTAGTCAGTTAGCCAGGAAGCTGTCTTCTGTTTGTTGAAACATTTCAATTGATGTTCCATCAATTCCTGGAGCCTTGTTTTTCACCAATGCCTTCAGAGCAGCTTGGACTTCTTCCTTCAGTACCATCGGTTCCTGATCATATGCCACCTCTTGAAATGGTTGAACTTTGACTGATTCTTTTTGGTGTAATGACTCTGTGTATTCCTTCCATCTTCTTTTGATGCTTCCCATGTCATTTAATATTTTCCCCATAGAATCCTTCATTATTGCAACTCGAGGCTTGAATTTTTTCTTCAGTTCTCTCAACTTGAGAAACACCGAGAGTGCTCTTCCCTTTTCGTTTTCCATCTCCAGCTCTTTGCACATGTCATTATAACACTTTACTTTGTCTTCTCGAGAGGCCCTTTGAAATCTTCTGTTCCGTTCTTTTGCTTCATCAATTCTTCCTTTTGCTTTAGCTGCTCGACCTTCAAGAGCAAGTTTCAGAGTCTCCTCTGACATCCATCTTGGTCTTTGTCTTTTCAATGACCTCTTGCTTTTTTCATGTCTGATGTAGTTAATGTCATTTGACTCAAAATGAAAAGAAACAGCTGCAAACATCCAAAGTACAAAGTATGAATCTAGGAAAATTGGAAATCATCCAAAATGAAATGGAATGCATAAACATCGATATCCTAGGGGATCAGTGAGCTGAAATTGGATGGTATTGGCCGTTTTGAATCAGACAATCATATAGTCTACTATGCTGGGAATGACAACTTGAAGTTGAATGTTGTTGCATTCATCATCAAAAAGAATGTTTCAAGATCTATTCTGAAGTACAATGCTGTCAGTGATAGGATAATATCCATACACCTACAAGGAAGACCAGTTAATACAACTATTATTCAAATTTACGCACCAACCACTAGGGCCAAAGATGAAGAAATAGAAGATTTTTATCAGCTGCTGCAGTCTGAAATTGATTAAACATGCAATCAAGATGCATTGATCATTACTGGTGATTGGAATGCAAAAGTTGGAAACAAAAAGGACCAGTAGTTGGAAAATATGGCCTTGGTGATAGAAACAATGCCAGAGATCAAATGATAGAATATGGCAAGACCAATGACTTCTTCATTGCAGATACCCTCTGTCACCAACATAAACAGCGACTATACACATGGACCTCGCCAGATGGAATGCACAGAAATCAAATTGACTACATCTGTGGAAAGAGACAATGGAAAAGCTCAATATCGTCAGTGAGAACAAGGTCAGGAGCCGACTGTGGAAGAGACCATCAATTGCTCATATGCAAGTTCAAACTGAAACTGAAGAAAATCAGAGCAAGTCCATGAGAGCCAAAATACGACCTTGAGTATATCTCACCTGAATTTAGAGACCATCTGAAGAATAGATTTGACGCATTATTATATTCACTAGAGCATATAAAGGAAGATAAAAGCATGCAATCTAACAATTTAACAAAGAGTGAAATTAAATAATAAAATTATTATTAATAAAAAAAGAAAAAACACCAAAAGACAGAAACAAATAGTAATATAGATTAAAATATGAATAAATTAGTAATACTATTAGGGTAATTGGACTAAGTATTCTAAATAAAGATAAAGATTGTCTTACTGGATTATAAAGCAAAAAGTGGTTGTATGCTGACTTTAAGAGACAAATGTTAAGTAGATGTGTAGAGATTATTTGAAAATAAAATGGTAGGAAACATATACTATATAAACATTAACCAACAAGAAACAAGTGTGGTTAATTAATATTAGACAAAGTGTTCCTTAAGTCAAGAAGCATTACTACAGACGGGAGAAACATTTAATAACAATAATATAATTAATCTGAAGGAAAGATAAAAATCCTACCCAGTGCCTAAATGTATATGCATGCAAAATAGCTCCAAAATATAGAAAGAAAAAGTTGACAAGATTAAAAGAAGAAATAAATAAAATTTAAAGTATGGTGAGATAATTCATATATCTCACTCATTAGCTAGTGGAGCTATGGTTGCTCAGTGGTTAAGCATTCAACTGCTAACCAGAAGTTCAGTGGTTTGAATCCACCAGCTGCTCCTTGGGAGAAAGATGTGGCATTCTTCTTCTGTAAAGATTACAGCTTTGGAAACCCTATGGAGCAGTTTTATTCAGTCCTATAGAGTCACTGGAAACCCTCGTGGCATAGTGGTTAAGTGCTATGGCTACTAACCAAAGGTCAGCAGTTTGAATCCACTAGGTGCTGGTTGGAAACTCTATGGGGAAGTTCTACTCTGTCCTACAGGGTCACTATGAGTTGGAATCAACTCTATGGCAACACGTTTGGTTTGGTTTTTATAGTCACTATGAGTCAGAACTGACTTAGTGGAAATGGTTCTTTTTGGCTCATAGCTAATTGAAAAAGCAGACAAAATTTAGTACAAGATGTAAATGACACAATTAACAAACTTTAATTAATTTACCTAAATAGAACATTACACCTATAAACTACAAATTCACATGGAATACTTGCTAAATTTACCCTTTATCTGGTAATAAAGAAATCTACAAAAGATTTAAATTTGAAATCATCTGGATTATGTGATCCAACCACAATGAAATCAATCTAGAAATCAGTAACAAAAGCTTACTGGAACATCCCCAACTTCCTGGGAGTTAAATAAGTCACGGATCAAAGGAGATATCTCAATGGAAATATGAGAGTGTTTTCAACAAAATGATGATGAAAATATGACATACAAAGTTTGATGGTGCAACTTAGCCTAAACTTAGAAGAAAATATATAGACTTTAGAGATTTATTAGAAAAAATGGAAAACTAAAAGTCTGTTATCTATCAATACCACGAAATTAAAAAATGAAGAAAACTATGTACAAAAGGAGAAAGAAAGAAAGAAATAAAATGATGAGCAGAAATCAGTGATCAAAAATATATATAATACAGAAAATCAACTTGGCAAAAGCTAGCACTTAAAAAATAATAATAAAATTGCCACTACAACACTATTCAAGGAAATTAAAGAAAGCACAAATTCTTAATATTTGGTCTGAAAAGAGAGGATACATTACAGATCATGTAAACTAAAACGAATATGTGCAAAAGTTAGGAATTTTTCAATAAGTTTAATAATTTTGTTAATTTAATATTTCCTCAAAACAGACACAAAAGATATAGCAAACTGAAAAAGTGAAATATATATTTTAAATTTATGTCAGTAATTTAAAACCCACTTTACAAAGAGTACACCAGGCCCAGCTATTCCGTTAGTAAATTTTTCAAAAATATTTAAGAAATAAATAACATTAAATTTGTACAAATTGTTTCAAAGTATAGAAAAATGCAAGTCATTTTGCTGTGCTATGTCAGTCTTGGTACAAAATCCTGGTAGGAATTAAAATAAAGGAATTATCTAGGATAAACTCAAAACAAACATTATTTAAATATTCTAAATAAAATATTAGAAAATTAAATTCATTAATACGTTAAGAGGTAATGTTCAAGTTGGTTAATGCCAAAAATGTAGGTTGGTTTAACATTTGAAAACCTGTCATAATCCCCTACATTATACAATCGTTTCATTTGACTCAGAAAATCATTTAAAATATTCATAATTGTATGATTTTTTTAATGTACCAAATCTTATAATTTATGAAAGACATTTAACTATGTAATGAAGTAGTAAATCTTTCCTAAAAAGATTCACATCAACTGAAAGTTTCACTGTCTCATTGCTTCTATTCAACTCTGTATTGGTTGGCTTAACCAGTTCATTAAGGAAAGAAAATAAATAATAAATGGCATAAGGACTTGGCAGGAAGGATACAAAGGCTACCCTTATTTACAGACAGCATAAGTAGGTATGTATGAGATCCAAAAAAACTGCAAAAAAAACTACAGTAATTTAAAAAGTGTGCAGGATGCAATTTAAAAATAGCACAAAATCTATAAAACAGCAAAAAAAATCAAAAAATTAAATTTCAAAATGATAATATTTACAGTGTCATTGAAACACATCAAATACCCAGAAGTAAATCTAATGAAATATGTGTAATAACTCTACAGAGTAGAACTGTCCCATAGGGTTTCCAAAGAGTGGCTGGTGAATTTCAACTGCCAACCTTTTGGTTAGCAGCCAAGTTTTTAACCACTGTGTCACCAGGGCTCCATAACTCTACACAGACTATACTAAAACATTTTGAGAGAAGTTTTAAAAGCTCCCCAAAAAGCACAAGATAAACAATGACTGGAAGACTTGATTTTATAAAAATGGCAATTCTCCCAAAATTGACCTAAACACTAACACTAACCTGATCAAAAATACTGACGCTAAAATTCATACAAAAATTCAGAACTCCTATGGCCAAGGTAATGTTGAAAAATAAAGGACAGGAGGCAGGGCCAAGATGGTTGACTAGGTAGAAGCTACCTCGGATCCCTCTTACAACAAAGACTCGGAAAAACAAGTGAATCAATCACATATATGACAATCTACAAACCCTGACCATCAAACACAGATCTAAAGAGTTGACCTGAGTGACAGAGACTGAGAACGAACAACCACGGGGAAGCAGCGACTGTTTTCGGAGCCTGAAGCCAGCGTCCCAGTCAGGAAACCGTGATGTTGGGCTTTGGACTGGGTGCAAGGGAGCTGAGCACAGCATCCTGAGACAGAGCAAACACAGGGTGGAGCCCTAGCCCCCCAGAAGTGACCTCGGGGGAAGCCCAGCCAGTGCACGCAGACAGCGCATCGACACAGCTGATGGGAGAAGTCACCATGAGGCAGCGACTGGTTTTGAAGCCGAGATGCGACATCTCAACCGGGGAACCTTGATGGTGGGCTTTAGACTGGGAGCGGAGGAACTAACCACGGCTTCTGAGAAAGTGCAAGCACTGGACGAGGGCCTGACCCTCGGGGGCAATCTCTACTGAGCCAGCGCACACAGTCAACGAGCCCCTCTGGAATCTCAGATAAAAGAGTCATCCCAAGCAAGATAAGTAACTTTGTCTATATTCCGGGGTGCTACTCTCTCCTATTTATCTGAACCCTCCACTCCCCTTCCCAGGCAGCTTCATTAACACTGGAATTTCCTGAGCCAGAGAGTGAAGTGCGCTGCGGTTTTTCTTTCTTTCTTTCTTTTTTTTTTTTTGGTCTTTTCCTAACCCATTCTCCTGGCCTGAGAGAAGCAGCTACAAAAAACCCAGGGACCAAAAATCCTTCCCTAATTGGACTAAAAACACAGAACCAGCTCCAGCCAAACATATGTGATCCACAGTCTTGGGCTTTCATCCCTACAGGGAACAAGGTGGCTATTCTAATGCAAAGGCATTTCTGATAGGGATCTGACTGTAATTGTTTTAGCAGATTATTGGAAAGACAAGTTTCCCAGGTCTGATATCTCTGCATATTCAACAGGACGGTTCCCCAGCTGGGATGCTGCTCTCCCAGCTACAAGACCAGTCACTGTCTCCCGGGGACTTCTCCCCCCGGCTGCGTCACCAAGCCGCCCGCACGAACTGGCTGGGCCCCCTTCCGGGTGAGTTCAGGGGGTTGGGACTGGGCCCCTTGTTTGTGCCATCAGCTCCCCTGGGCTCTGCCCTAAATCGGGCGCCAAAGGTTACCTGACTGGGACTCTGGCTCCAGGCTCCGAAAACAATCACTGCTTCCTCGTATTTGTTCATTTTCCATCTCTATATCTGTGTTTGTTGTTCAGGGTTCGTAGATTGTTATGTACTTGATCGATTCACTTGTTTTTCCGAGTCTTTGTTGCAAGAGGGATCTGGGGTAGCCTCTCCCTAGTCCGCTATCTTGGCCCCGCCTCGGGGTTTTACTTTTGTGTGTGTGTGTGTGTTACCCAGTACCTATGTTAGTGCTTTACATCATCATCTATTTTGAGGTTTGCAAACTTGCCGTAATGTAGCTTATTATACTGACTAAAGCCTAAAGTGGTTAAGGGACTTGCCTAAAGAATCACAGTTTTGAGGCCAGGCCTCTTTGAAAACAGGAACCATCATCCCAACCATATTATCTGCCTAAAGGATGAATGGAATTTTGCCAGGCAAAGGAAAAGGAAAATGAGTTGCTGAGCAATGTAATACAATGAAAAAGTCCTGGAAGTCTAAGGTGAGGAGTATGGCAAGATCACAGGATGTGAGGATGCATAAGAGAGGATATTGAGAGATGAGGAGGAAACGATGTCCAGTGTCAGATTGCAAAAGACTATATACTAAGAGTCAAGTCTTGATTTAGCTTCAGAGGTCTTTTTTTTTTTTTTTTTAAATAGGAATAACTAAAGGCACTGCTGTTATAATTCTCGTGTCAACCTGGAAAATAAGCCATTTTAGAGAAAGACTTATGCGAGAACGAACAGTAAGGAGTCAGTTGAAATTATTCAAGTAGGAATTGATGATTCGAAAATGATGCCCAGATGTTTAGTTTAGGAAAAAGACAGGCTGGTTGAAGAATTCAGCAAGAAGGAAGATAAAAAAATATCTAGATCTGATTTGACACAAAGCACTCACAATCCACGTATCTTTGGATAAGTTATTTAAACTCTGTAAAACTTAGTATCATGGTGTGAAAAATGGCAATACTAATAACAGTACTTAGAAGGTTGTTGTGAGGATCAAAAGAGAGAAGATATTTGAAGCAACTGGCACAATGTCTGACAGATAGTATGTGCTCAATAAAATATGAAGTCTTTTTAGGTAGCAGTATTAATGTCTAATGAGCCATTAAGAGTGTGACATCTTCTGAATTCCTGCATAGACATTGTCTTTAGGGAAAGTGATAACTTGTTTACCTTTCTATTTATGCCAAGCCAATTAATTCATATTTCTTCTGAGAAATAGCCTAGTTGTTTGTAGCCCCTCATCGATTTTGTAGCTTTTTGTGCAAGAAAATTCTGTTCGGAGAAATGAAACACATCTATTTGGTTAGGGTTCCTGTTGGGCACCAAATGCTTACCTGAGTGAGGAGGATTACTGCTTCCAGGAGCATACTGTGTCTGTGGAGAGAAAGGACAACCTACCTAATGCTGAGAAGATATTTGCTGAGGCTGGAGGAGTGCTGAGGCTGTATGACACTGCTGAATCCTGGAGAGTATTAGACATTAGATGTAGCCTTAGTATAAATGGCATCCTAAACACCTCTAACCTGCAGGTAGCTAGTTAGGACAAATCATTTGGCCAGGAGTCTAGAAAGATGTCTAAATTTTATGTATCTAAACAGGAAACTTATACTTTATTTCAAGGCAAGGAGAGGCTCACTGTTGCTGTGAAGTGCAAGAACTTGTTCACAACTAAATAGGTCCAAGGAAGCATGGAATGATCAAACATGGGACACTCAGAAAAGAAAACAGGAAAAGCAGGTATTTCTGAACTCATCAATCCAATCGGACTGGAGGCCAATACAATTAAAATCCTGTCAAATGCATTCAGAAAAGATAGAAACTCATTATTTTGGCAAACACTTGAGCTGTTGGATGTATAAAAGAACATAATGAAAGGTACAGTAAATAAGGGAAAATAATGACACAAACAAGTATATCACGGCAACAACAGAAGGTTATATTACATCCACTAGGGATTAAATTTAATCGCTTGTCTTATTTGACTCCGATTTGAAAGATCTCTTTATGCTGAGACATAATTATATTCCATAGCGGATAAAATATTCTCGACAATGAACAATCCAGATCCATTGACATGAGCATTTATACATATCCACATTTTAATAGTAAAAAATAAAATTGACATTATTGACATAATCTTGAATTTCTGTGGAAAATAATTTTTATTCAAAAGTCTTTAGAGGT